>NW_028274822.1:25057500-25697500 GCF_037043125.1 Eumetopias jubatus | reverse complement strand
CACAGCCCCAGCTCCCCTCAGAGTGTTCCAGGAGCTCTGTGGCCTTGAGCGAGCCCACTGACACCTCCAGTTAACCTCCAGGCAGAGCAGAATCTCACATGCTTCATTAACGAAGCAATAAATGAAGCAGCCTTCCCTCTCATCATCCATTTGCTCATGCATTCTATAATTGGAAAAGTCTCTTCTCTGCCTTCAGGGGGCAGAGGTACCAGTCAGACCCTCTCGTTTCCATTCCAGAGCATCGCTTTGGCCAGGTAAACATCTGGTTTCCAAAGCTTTCGATCCATGCAGTGGAATACCTTTGCCTTGACTGGCAGTCTTGAATTATTTTCTTCGCAACTCTGAGCATGAGGAGAGTCCCAGAGCCTGTTGGAGTGGAAGAACCTTGGCTGACTTGTCCAAGGCAGCAGGCGTGTTCCAGAAGCGTGCTGGCTCTCTCCTCGAGGGACCATCAGGGGCACCCACTGTGGGGAGCAGGCCTGGCACTCAGAAAGCCAGCCAACAGCGTGCTGCCGTCACCACCGTGATGTCAATGGGGTTCCCGGGGGGTCCGGTTGTCGGAGCCGTGGTGGTGCCCCGGTTCTCCAGAGAGCAGTAAGACCCTAGACAAGTAACTACAAAATCCAGTCACAGAGCATTTCAGGCAGCATCTTAGCGTGGAAACACAGATTGGAGTTCCTGCCCAGGCTTCGTCACCCACTGAGGGGAAACGGCAACCTCTCCGAACCGTGGCTTAGTCATCTGTGAGACTGTCGTGCTGTCACTCCGTAATCCTCACAGCCACCCCTGAGCTGGGGGCCAACACAGCTGGGAACAGATGCAGAGCCCCACACCAGAAGTGGCCGAGCCAGGCTCTGAGCTGGCTGCAGTCTCCCAGACAGGCCTGCCGAGGGGTGTCCTGCAGAACAGACCCAGTGGATTTCCATTACCTCATCCGGCCCCGAGCGCACAGTAGGTGCTCAGTTAACAACAGGCCGCCATGATTCTGGTCCCTTTGTTAAGCCAGTGACGTGTTTCCCTCCGTTGGCTTCCTGAACCGTATACTCTCCCTTGCGAAGCAGCCCAGTCTTTCTGCAGATGGGGGCAGGCGTGTGTGTGTGTGTGTGTGTGTGTGTGTGTGTGTGTGTGTGTGTGGCGGTGACCCTCGTTCCCAGGCCCCGCATGCCTGCGCTAAGCTAAGCAGCCCCAGAGCTGCAGAGGAGCCTTGGCGCCTGCACCCGTCCGGCTCTCGCGTGGCCCCCGCGGCTGGGGTGCAGAAGGTGGGACCCCGTGCAGGGCGTGTGTAGGTGGGGAGGAATAGAGGTGCCTAAGCTAGTAATAAGCAGTCATCACTTTTCCTGAAGGCAAGAAATATGAGCCCGTGCATAGTTTTAAAACCACTTGCCCTAGGAATTTTGCTTTCAGAAATTTTTAAGCAGACCTACAAATTATGTGGTAAAGTGTCCGACATTGAGAGAACCATAATAAGTCAGTGGCCCTAGGAATATCTAGTTGGGAACAATTATGAAATAAAAAATGAACAGAGAGACATTTGTCTGCATTTGCTGTTACTGCTGTTAGAATCATTTTTTTAAAACAAAATCTGAAGTTATTTTCCCTGCACCCACCTCCCAAAATGCAGCTGTGGTGTGGGGAACTTTTTTCCTTTTTTTTTTTTTTTTTTTTAATAAAAGAGTGCAATCTTAGAGTGAAACAAGACATCTGATTTCAGAACCCGAAGAAGGAAGAATGAACTAAATGAGTGATGGAAAAAGCATACTGACAATGTCCGTTCTGCCCACCCCCCAAAAAAAGCATTATTTCCCTAATAGCAGGTGTTGCCAATGGCACAAATGGAATATTAATCTTATCTCCTGAGCCATTCCTCTCCCCTCAACCACCACCACCAGAGAAGACTTCCCCAGAGAGATTAGAGCATAATGAGTAGATAGGGAGATGGATTTTTGCCCTTTTTTTTGCTTACGAGGCTGCAATACTGCATGTCTGCTATGTTTCCAAAACCTGGACCCCCACGTCCATGTATCTGAGACGAGGGGCTTCCTTGGCTGGCCACAGGGAGCAAAAGGAGCTCATCCGTAGCCAGGGCAAACCTAAACCCACAGGTTTTGTGGTGAGCAGCCAGCTGGCCCCTCCCGGGAGGTATGGACAAAACCCAGGGCCAACAAACGCAGGGGAGAGAGAGGAGCTGGTTTTGGCCAGCTCAGCCAGCAACTGCTGACAAATATTTGTGAATGGCCAGAGCAGGGAAGCCTGGGTCTCCATTGCTGGGGGCCGAAGCCCGGCCCCCAGTCTGCTCCAGTGGCTAGGGCTCTCTCAGTCCTTTCCCATGCTCAGGCCGTGGGCCTCGTGTGGCCATCACCGCAATAGATCTCAGTGGTAACTCGGCCCTTCTCTCCTGAATGGCTGGATCTGAGGGCAAAGGGGAGACAGACCGGAGGTGGGCACTGGGTGCTGGGACTAGCTGACAGGCTAGGCACACTCCGGAGGGTGTGTGGGACTTCACCTCACCGCGCCTCAGTTGACTTATCTGTAAAGTGGGAAGAAAACTTCTTGACCAGCCTGCACCCAGAGACCAGTCCCAAGCAGTCAGCGGCCCTGAGAACTAGTCAGAGCCTTGAATGGGAAGAAGAGGGAAAGAAAAAGGCTTCGTGCCCGCTGCCTCCAATGGTATCTGACTCTTCTGTGCCCCTGCCCCCCGCCCAAGGGCCCACCCAGCCAGTATCATTGGCCATCCAGCCCCCTATGAGCCCTCCTTTTGACTCCATTGTCTTGCCTGCCCAGGTAGGAGGGGGCCCATAAGGGTGGACTACCCAGGCCTCCCCTCCTGCCTACAGACAGCACTCCGTTAGGAGTGCCACCCAGGCAGAATGGGTCTGAGAACACCCACTAAATGCCCAGCAACCTGGACATTCCTGGTCATTGCTGGATGGACAGAACTGGCTGGCTCCAAGGTCTTGCAAACTAGGATGACTTGGAGTTCCAGGCCCCCCAAAATTTCCAGCAAGAACAGAGAATGTCCGCAAGATCTAGCTGCTTTCTTTCTGAGCCCCTGACCACCAGCCATGTCAAAAGTACCTCCTTCCTCCTCCAGGTGGAGAGAAGTTTTGTTTTGTTTTGTTTTGTTTTTTGTTTTGTGGGGGGAAGGAGGGAGGATGTTAGGCAGAGACAGGGAAATCCCTGATATGGCAGGTGGGAAGCCAGACAGTTTCAAGACAAATGCAGGGAAGGACTTGGTCAACCATCGTTTGGGGGCATTCCTTGGGCTGTAGCTGTAGGCACCGCAAATTTTCTAAATAAGGATGGGAAAAGTCGTGAGAATCAAGTGTTATCTGCCAGGGAATTTCCAAGGTTCTTCTCTGGGCTTAAAAATTACTCATACTCCAAGAACAAAGAGAGTGGAAGGAGAGAGGGCAAATTACTTGAAAGTCATTGAAAAATAAAACAGGGAGAATTCACAAAATGTCACAGGCGTGTGGCACCCTGAGGAGTGGGAGGGCCATGGAATTCCTCCAGCTCCCAGGTCCCGGCTCTCCTGGTGGAGGCTGGTCTACGCCTCTCAGGTGAGGGCCACCGGCTTCCGAGCCGACCTGTGGCCCAGGCATCTGGGTTTAGGTCTGGGCAGTCTGAAGGCCGGTTGGTGATCCTGGAAAGAAGTTGACCCAGTGACTCACTTTGCGGACGGGGACCAGCACTTGCCTGCGGGCCTGTGCTCATGAGCCCTGCCCCTCGGTGGATGCAAACTGACCGTCTTCCAGAACTTAAAGCATTGGTGCCTCGCTGATCCCTGTTTTTAGCATGAGTCCACTGGGGAATAAAGCTGAGGGTTGTAGGCATGCTGGCGGAGGTGAGGGGTGTGAGATGGAGAGGCTGCCTCTTCCACCCGAGGATCAGGGCAGCGCGGGTCTTTGCACCAGGGATGTGCTTCAGACCCAGTGAGATTGAACCTGGACATCAAGGATGAAAAATACCATGCAGGCCTCATGAGAAGGGCCCAGGGAATACCCAGGCAGCTGGACTCCATGCCATGTACCAGGCTTCCGTAGATGTTTCTATAGTGACTCTTAAATTATTAAAATAAATACAGACAACTAGAAACCCTGAACATTCTATATAAAAGCAAACATAAGAGGACTCTGAAAGGTTGGAGAGAAGGCAGACCAGCTGGGGACCATGGTGCCCAAGGAATGATAGCATAGTATCTTGCTCGATTTCTTCCTGGCCTCACAGGTCCCAGACTTGGAGCCAAACAAGCCAGCAACCCAGAAATGCCAGTAGGCACAGGCAGACCAAGAAGCCCCAACAAAAACCCGCCCTCTCTAGCCAGAGGACTAGGAAAGGGGCAGCCTCGCAAGGCAGAAAACTCTTGGATGATAACACTCAACTCTAGGCAAACCCCCCTGAAAAAAAAGCAGGCTCCGCCCTGACTCACACAAGCAAAGGCCAAGGAAAGAGCCAAGAGTTGACACTCACCGGGCTGTGAGGAGGCTCCCAAATGCTCCACCAGGGTGGTGTCAGAAAGGCTGAGTGAGGACTTGGGACTCGCCCTCCCACCCCATGGGGCACAGAGCACCCCTCCCTCTGTGTCAGTGGGGAATAACAGTGTGTACCCTTCTCCTAGCCAGGGGGGCATCAGTGTGGGGAGCCAGAACTCCCACCCCTGCTCAGCAATAAAGAGGACCTCCCGTGGGGTGTCAGAGAAGGCCCAGTAGGGAACCTGACCTCTGTTCCCCGCTTGGCAGTAACAAGGCCCGGCAGCCCTTTCCACTACTGGAGCAAGGTCAGAGGAAGCCCGCTAAAACCGCTCTAAGACTCTGGACTTAACGAAGTCCAGACTCACATAACATAATACCCAAGAGGTCCAGGTTTCAACCAAAAATCTCCTAGTCATACTGAAACCCAGAAAGATCTCAACTGAATGAGAAAATACACTAGATGCCAAGACCAAGATGACAGAAACGTTAGAATTACCTGACAAAAGATTTTAAAGCAACCAGCCTAAAAATGCTTCAAAGGACAGTTAGGAACACACTTGAAACAAATGAAAAATTAGGTCTTGGCAAAGAAACAGAAGCCATGATAAAGACCCAAATGAAACTTCATAGTTAAATTAAAAACTCAATGCATGGCCTCCACAGCAGAATGTAGGGACAAGGGAAAGAACCAGTGTACTAGAAGATAGAATAGAAATGATCCTGTCTGAGCCACACAGAGAAAATAGGCTGGGGGAGAAAAAAAAAAAAAAAAGGAGAAGGAGCTTCTGGGACCTGGGAGTCCACAATATAGTACCTAACATGCATGTTCTCAGAATCCGTACAGTCAAGGAGGGGAATTACCCAGAGAAATAATGACTGAAAACAGCTTGTGTGTTGGTGGTGGGAATGTAAAATGGTACAGCATCTCTGGAAAAGAGTTCAACAGTTTGGGTTTGTTTGTTTTTTAACTAAATGAGCAACTACCCTGGGGCACCTGAGTGGCTCGATCGGCTAAGCATCAGACTCTGGTTTCAATCTCAGGCTTGTGAGATGGAGCGCCACGTGGGGCTCTGCGCTGGGCTTGGAGCCTGCTGGGGATTCTGTCGCTCCCTCTTCCTCTGCCCCTACCCCCTCTAAAAAAAGAGAAAAAGGAAAAGGCATCCATGTTCATTTAGAAAACACAAAAAAGAAAAGAAGAATCCTCAACCCATCCCCCAGAGATAACCACAGTTAGCATTTTGGTATCTGCTTCCAGATTTTTCTAGGCACATAAATATCTGCCTTAAAAAATAGCACCATGTTACACATTCTGCAACATGTGCTTTCTTCCATCAACCAGAGTCAAGTCAATGGGGTGCAAGACCGTTTCATTGCTCAAATCATGATCTGTGCCCCTTTCCAGCAGGAAGGAGCTAGAGTCGTCATCACCCCTATACCTCAAGAATGAGGAACGGCAACAGCCAGGGGTGGTGTTGGCTCATGGAGACCAAACAGCTACCGTCCTAAATAAAATGAGATTCGTCCGAAAAACAAAAAACAAACAAACAAACAAAAAAAACACAACATGTTCTTAATGTTCCACGTTCAGTTTCTCACTGTTACACACTGCCATGATGAACATCCTTGTACCTACATCCCTACTAGGCAAAGGCAAGTCTTTTGATTATTTCCCTTGGATAAATTGCCACAAGCGGAATTACAAGGTCCAGTGGTTTACATGTTCTAGAGGCTCTTGTAACAAATCGTCAAATTTCCCTCCAGAAACATACTAATTTCTACTTCTAATATACAATGTTTTTAGTTACCATTTGTGTGGAAACAAAAGATTACACACCTGTCTCCCACTTAACAACTTTAATTCCCCCTTGAAAACCCTGCCAGTAGGGAAAGATTTTCAATGAAAAAAAAAAGTTGTTTTCATTTATTTTAATGGGAAAGTGATATGTTTAGCCTCAACCCAAGATGCCTCCAAATTTTCACAGATACAACATTATCAACTGAACATTGAAACTGACTTTATACAAGTAACAGTTTCAAAGTCAATAAATACCTTTTTTGTTCATAAAATGCAATGCAGTGCAGTGAAGATCTGTTCTACCCACCGAAGACATGGGTCACAGACGAGGGTATAAGCCTCATTCTTTAGAAGGTAAAGTCTTCTTTCTGCAAACTTCCTTCACCAACTTTGCAACGTTTGAGGGGCTCTTGGTCATCTTGTTCTCCATCTGCACTTCATATAAAGTCATGCTGTGGAAAATACTGTGAGGTTGGACGCGAAAGGTTTTCCAGAGTTGGAAGCAGCCTTTGTGCACAAGACCGGAGGGTCCCCAGGATGCCCCCTCCCATGCCCTCGCTTGCCTTCAGTCCACAAATCAAAACGTTTGGGGTTCATCCCATGTGCACACCTCAAGTCTGGTCCATGTGATATTCTCTGCCTCCGAAATAGCGTGTCCAGTAAGTCAGTGAGTCACATGTCACTCTCGTATTAGTTAGCTCGGACTCCCGTAACAAAATACCAAAGACAGGGTGCCTCAACAACAGAAATTGAGCTTCTGAGAATTCTAGAGGCTGGAAGTCCAAGGTTAAGGTGTCTGCAGGATTAGCGTCTTCTGGGGCATCTCCCCTCGCAGATGGCTGTCTTGCCATCTCCTCACACGGTCTTTCTTCTGTGTGCCTGCATCCCTGGTGTCTCTCTGTGTCTAGATTTCCTCTTGTCATAAGGACACCAGTCAGATTGGATTGGGGCCCACCCTAATGGCCTAACGGATTAACTTAATCCCCTCGTTAAGGGCCCTCTCTTCAAATACAGCCACATTCTTAGGTAGTAGGGATTGGGGCTTCCACATGTGAATTGTGGGGCTGAGAGACACATAATTCGGCCCGTAACAACTTCTCATTGTATATTTTGTTAGTAGACTTGGGGATAGAAATGTCAATCTACCAAAAACAAAAACAAAAACAAAGGTTGTTTAACAAATGCTATAGCTTTACAAGAGCCATTATGGTAAAAATCCATGAACCGAATAGTTGTTACGAGACACAGGTCTGTGTATCTGTCTTTGCTGGAACATGCATGGAATATGTTTGGAAGCTTCCCAAAATGGTAGCAGTTGCCTTAAGAGTACCCGCTGGGTGTCTATGGTCGTCAGGAGGATTCACTGTCTCCTCCAGCGCCTCCTTTGAACTTGGTTCCCCACACATGTGCTGATGTGTATTCTAATAAGGGGATAAAATAACACTTGAACTCAAGGACCGACCTGAACCCTCGGGAATACAGGGACCTGTCTGTCTCCTGCTATGCGGTATCCACAGGCCCCATCACAGAGCCTGGCCCAGAGGAGGTGCTCAGGAAGCATGAATGAATGAATGAATGAATGAATGAATGAACAACTCAGTGAACTGCTGTCCTGGTGTTTGGCACAGGGACCCCGAGCAGCCCTCCGGTGACCCTCTGTGTCTCTTGCCCCTTTGGTTCGCAGACGGCAGCAGAGACCTCCAGGAGGAAACAAGCCCCAACAGCACGGTGACCACCAGCCGGGCAGTGCCAAACACAACAGGGACCACCAGAAATCCTACCCGGGGGGCTCAGTGCCCCACCCCTCAGGGAGGCCCACCCATCACGGCTACAGCCAGAACCGGCGCTGGCACAACAACATGAAGCACCCCCCAGGCGACAAGGGGGAGGCAGGCACCCACCGCAATGCCAAAGAGACCGTGACCATGGAGAGCGCCAAACTTGAGGACGCCCTGGGGGACACGGGGCACAGCGGCCTCGAGCCCCCCCGCAGCCCTGATGCCCCAGCCCCCTTGGCTTCTGAGAGGCTGCCCCCACAGCAGCCAGGGGGTCCGGAGGCTGAGACAAAGCGTAAAGACAGTATTATTCCCGAGCGCATCGGGGAGCGGCCCAAAATTACCCTGCTCCAGTCTTCCAAAGACAGGCTGCGGCGAAGGCTGAAAGAAAAGGTACCGGTAATTGAATTTTTGTTGTTCTCTTGCACCAGGGAGGACAGCGCGAGGTAGGCACTTTGGTAGGTGGGCACGGGTTTGAGGGGGCCGTCACTGCCTTAGGGACCCCTGGCCACCAGAGGGCTGGCCCGTGGCCAGCTCTGCATGAACCCCTCCAGCACATATCAGCTCCTCGCCTTCTGGTCCCCCGAGAGGCCCACGGGGGCACCGGGCACCAGCCCCCCAGCCTGAGAGGGAAGGGGAGGAAGGGGCACGTGGCCGAGGGCGGTGGGAAGGGAATGGGGAAAGCCTGGGTCTTCCCTCCAGCCTTCTCTGCGGTCAGACACTGCCCTGATAGTGCTAAAGGGCATTTGGGGGGACCTCAGAGCTGGTATGATGAGAAGGACGGACGCTTCTCCCCCAGGTAAGTGCCGGCCAGCTGCGGTCCCCAGCAGGGTCGAGAACAAAGGTGAGTTGGGCAGAATGTGAGCAGGCCTCAGCTTGGCCATTCTTCTCCTTCATCAGCAGCCAGGGAAGGGTCTAAGGGACAAAACTTTAAGGAGGCCTCCCTTCCTCCCCGCTGCCAGCGTTCCACAGGTCTCAACCCTGTATTGACACAGCCCTGAGAGTAGGGCCTTCTTAAATGTTGCCCCCTGCCTCCCGCCCCGAGCCTCTCTGTCTTCACTTTACCCTTGGCCCTGGCTTCCAGAGCCTGGCTTGCTGATTCAGGAGGACATGTCCCTGAGCCTCTAGCAAAGGGATGGGGCTGTGTCACTGGCAGCCTCAGGTCCACTGTGCTCACCCTAGACCCCCTTCCTGCCAGAGATGCAGGAGACGTCACCTTGGGGAGGAGCTGTTCCTGAGAAAGGCCGACTTGCCCCCAGCCCACCCCAGAGTCCTACTTCTGGGGCTTTTGCAGAGCGCAAAGCTGTGGGCTTCTCCCCAGCCTCTCGACCGCCTACTCTCCTCCACCTTTTGCCCAAGAAGCCAGGTCCAGGGGGCGCCTGGGTGGCTCAGTCGGTTAAGCGTCTGCCTTCGGCTCAGGTCATGATCCCAGGGTCCTGGGATGGAGCCCCGCATCGGGCTCCCTGCTCGGCGGAGAGCCTGCTTCTCCCTCTCCCTCTGCCTGCCACCCTGCCTACTTGTGCTCTCTCTCTGTCAAATAAATAAATAAAATCTTAAAAAAAAAAAAAAAAAGCGAAGCAGCCAGGTCCAGGTCCACACTCAGGCAGGACGAGGCAGGCGAGAGCCCTTCCCGAGCCAGCACATGAAGCGGAGGTGCTGCTCCTGGCACCCTTTGCAGCCCTGAGTTCCCACCCCACCACTCCCCGGGGGGCAAGCAGTTGTGAGGAGGTCCAGGAGGAAAGCGCCATTCATTTCCCTGCTTCTCGAAGGTGGGAGCCTGGAAGTGGTTCCCAGCTGGTGACCAGTATGTCTTCTCCTGAAGACCTTCTAAGACCTATTCCTACAGCCTGGCCAGGGTTGGGGGGGTTATTCATTACATTCCCTTCAGTTCTACTAAATGTAGCTGCAGTGTCCTAGAGTGGAAACAACATGGGCTTGAGAGTCCAGCAGACCAGCTGATGCTCACTCTGCCTTTGACTGGCTAGGTGACCTTGGGCAAGTCACCTAACCTCTCTGAGCCCCAGTTGACTCATCGGTACCCACCTTGCAGATAGACCGTGAAGATGAAATGTCATGACATGCGTAAAGACCCCCATGGGTGGTGGTTATTTTATGTACAGACCACTCTTCTGCCCTGGGGCCCAGATAGTTGGGCAGTGGGGTGGGCAAGGAGGGGCTAGAATAAGGGTAGATTCATAGCCCCTATACATGGGTTTCAAGGACTCCCCTTAGATGAGGCCCCCTGGATTCCTAAACCAGGAGGACATTGGCATAGGCAGTAGCAGGGCTCAGGGAAAACGACACATCATCTAACCTCCTCATCTTACTGGTGAATAAACTGAGGCCCAGAGAGTGAAACCACTGCCAAGAGCCATATAGCTAGAGGCAGACGGCAGGTTCTAGGACCCTGGTCTGTGCCTCCCAGCCTAGAGCTCTCCTTGTTGAGAACAGAAGGGCAAGCGTGGGACCTCACTTTATGTCCCTGACCCTGCCCTTCACCCCGATCTTACATTGCAGCAGTTAGGGTGATCACATGCTTGGCCATCAATCCATTGCTTTTGAATAAATACTTCTGAGACTGTCAGATGCCATTTTCTTCCTTCACCAGCCCGGGTCTGATCCACTTGCAGTGAAACTTCTTAAGGGTGTTGAGTTTGTTGTTTGAAACTTCCTTCCAGGAAGTGCCAATCGATTTAGTGGCACATGGCAGGATTCCTTGGTAGATAGCATTTGTTATAGAAGGCCAGCACAATCTCCATAGGACACAAAACCAGGGCCATATTTACCCAGAGAACACGAGCGTCCTTGGGCTGTAGGAACCAAGAGTCTGGTAGACAAGGTAGCCATTCCATGGGCACCTTTAACCAAGGTGGCAGGCATTTTGGATACCTCCCTCCTTCCTGCAAAAAAATATTTTATTTGTTATCTAATTTCATCTTTTGCAAGCCCCATTAAGTCATTTCCAGCTTGAGACATTTTATAGGCAAGTAGACAGACACAGCCAATATATATGGGAGTCCTGGGTAAGAGTTAGAGCTTGCAAGAAGGGTCAGCCCCAGATGTCACAGGAGCCAAGAAAAAGGTCAGCAGAGGATCCTGGAGCCCGAGGGTCCTTGGTGGAGGTCAGCATTCCCAGAGGGACCAGACCTCAGGTTCAAGAAGGTAGGGCTGGGGGCGCCTGTGTGGCTCAGATGGTTAAGCGTCTGCCTTCGGCTCAGGTCATGGTCCCAGGGTCCTGGGATCGAGTCCTGCATCGGGCTCCCTGCTCCTTGGGAGACTGCTTCTCCCTCTGCTTCTCTCTCTCTCTCTCTCTCTCTCTCTGTCTGTCCCTCTCTCTCTCCTCCTCTGTCTCTCATGAATAAATAAATAAAATCTTAAAAAAAAAAAAAAGAAGGTAGGGCTGGGTCCTTTCTGGGGGCAGCAGCCCTCCCTCCCCCGGTCACCCCCAGCGGTATCCTCGGCTCCACTCAGGCGTGACTCAGTTTGTCTCCCACACCCCCAGGACGAAGTGGCCGTGGAGACCACCAACCCTCAGCAGAACAAGATGGACAAGTTGATCGAGATCCTGAACAGCATGCGGAACAACAGCAGCGACGTGGATGCCAAGCTCACCACCTTCATGGAGGAGGCCCAGAACTCGACCAACTCCGAGGAGATGCTGGGAGAGATCGTCCGGACCATCTACCAGAAGGCCGTGTCTGACCGCAGCTTCGCCTTCACGGCCGCCAAGCTCTGCGACAAGATGGCACTCTTCATGGTGGAGGGGACCAAGTTCCGGAGCCTGCTTCTCAACATGCTTCAGGTAACCAGACACCGGCAGCTGCGGGCCCCCGCCCCCGCCGCGCCGCGCCCGCCCCTGGGTTATTACTAGAGAGAAGGCTGCCGATTCTGACCACACTTGAACTTTTCCCCAAGTTCCACCCTTGCCCGATTAATTATAGAAAATAAAAAGGCACCCGAGGGGCGAGGGATGAGTGTCCGGATTTGCGTGTGTTTGTGTGAGTACTCCATGGTTACAATGGACCAATATACTTTTATAGGTGTTTCATGTTTAATCAGCCTCCCCCTCTCCCCGTTTCCATGATAAGAGCGCTGACGCTTGGTCTTAACCCGTCTCTGTGCTTTGACCTCTCTGCGTCTGAGAGGACTCGAACTTGGTGTGGACTTCTCCTCTTCCTCCTGCCCCAGACCACCACCCCCCAGCCCCTGGAGGTGGTGTAGCCGGTGCTTAGGTTTGGTCTGGCTGCCCGTACACTGGGCTTCCTGAAACCACCTTCAAGGCAGAGGGGAAGCGTGGAGATCCAAGACTGTCTTGTTCCTCGGTGCCTTCCCACTCAAAATCCCTCCAGAGAGCCTAATTCCGATCCTTTTCGTCTCTTCTTCCGTGGGTGCCAGCACTCAGTGCTGGTTTCATCAGTGTGAGAGGGTAGCAGGCACGGGCGTGGGCGCATAGACTAAGACTGTTCCATCTCGTAAGCTGGAGGCCAGCACCTGCTCTTCTGTCATGGGTGCGGTAGCAGGGGGCCTGGCGGCGTCAGGGAGAGGTAGCAGGTGGTACGGCATGGCCACCACGCCTGGGGACCCTTGGCTGCGGAAAAGTCGTCTGTATTCTGACTTTGTACCTTAGACTCCCTGAGATATGAGCTGAGTTTCCAGTCCAGGTGAGGTAAGACAGGAGCCTGGACGTTCTGAACGCAGAGTTCCAGAAGGGGAGGAGACCCCCTGCAGGTCTGTCTGAACAAGGGGGAGCACAGGAGAGGTCATCCAAACCCCCAGCACTTCTGAGAGGCCCAGGGGCTCCATCCATAATTACACCTGGACACCAGGCGTAAACCAAGGCATGTGGTCGCGCCGGTCTTAACCAGCTGGTTCAAAGTCTTCCGTCTCTTCCCCCCCAAAACAGGGAGGAGGGAGCCCCCTGTGTGTGCTGCCCGCAGGGCTCCATCCGTGCTGTCCTCCCCTCTTCCTGGGGAGTCTGCTCACTGCAACCTGAGCCCTCGCTGGCCAGCCCGGGCAGCTTCTTTCCAGCCCCAGGCCCCGATCAGGTTCCCATTCCTGGATCGCCCACGCTCCCCTGGTGACGAATTCCCGCATTACCTGAGGGATTTGCACATCGGGCATGTTCCTCACGGGCCGGAATGTCCTGGGAGAGTGTGGAGGGTGGCGGCGGGGAGCAGCCTGTCTGCCACGTACTGCCACGCATGGGGGAGTCAGGGATGGGATTGGCCTTTGGCTTTGGTTTTTGGTCTTTTTCAGAGAAGGGCCAGGATGGGGCAAGACTTGTAGACAATGGCTGCTAGCTCCAAGTAACCTAGCCAGAGCCAGTGGCGGACAGACATCCAGGGTGTGGGGACAAGACGCACCCGGCCGGGAAGGGCAGCTGGCCGCAGGGTCTGCCCAGGATCCTGCCCGGGTCAGGCATTTCTTCCAACGACCCGTGGTCAGAGCAGCCTTGCGCACAGTGTCCAGCAGGGCATCCATCCTGGGACATGCTCAGCCACAGAAGGGGCTCCGTGGCACACCCGCCTCTCCATCAGCCACAAAGTGGACTGGCTTAGCCCAGCAGGAAGGGAACCTGTTTGGCCCCGCCGAACTCAACAAGTCCTCTTTGCATCCCCTGGCTAATAACGTCTTGTGGAATTAGTGTGCCAAGAGACATAGTTTGGCAAATGCTAGCGCAGGGCAAGAGCACTAAATTGAGAGCCGGGAAACAGAGCTTCTCGGCCTGATTCAGCGGTCAGCGGCTGGTGCTGGGTCTCTGCTGGCTCCCACTGGGAAGGGCTTGGCTTGGCTGCTTGACCCTCCTCTGTGGACCTTACAGGTTGACGCTGCTGGAGATGAGTCAGGGGCCTTGAGAAGGGACCCCACGGGAGCCTCGTCCACCCTCACTTTCCCTGGGTCCTGCCATTGCCAGAAACAGTCCTGGATGCCTCTAGTCCTCAGAACCCCACCCACCCCGTAGCATGGCTCAATGACAGGTATGACATATGCTTTGGGAGCCAGACCAGGAGACCCAGCCCTACTGATGCCACCTCGTCTCTGGGGCAGAGGAAGGCTGTCAGTCCCACATCTGCCATTTGCCTGGGTAGAGTATTTGTGGGTCAGGTATTGAGAAATCTAAATGTCCCCTGTAGGCCCCCACTTACCGCCTCCTTCACCGCCTGCAGCCCCAGCTTTTGTGTAAGCTAAGGAGAGAGCCCCTTGAAGGGCTTGAGCTGGACACTCACTTTCAAGGCCCTTGGGCAGGCTGGATATGCTGCCGTGGGGCTGCCTCTAAGCTCCTGACGGACCAACTCCCTGACTACAAGGCCCAGAGGAAGCCAACCCCGTGGGTCTGCTCGGGCCCCCTCGGGCCCTGCTGTCTCTCCCTGGCACTGAGGAGGTGGCAGATTGAAGTCAGCTTTCCAAGCAGCATGATTCATGGCCGGCGACCGCCCCAGACTCACAAGGTACAAGAAAAGAGGGAAGTGGACATGGCTCATCCAACCCCACTTTCCTTCTTCATGCCCACAGGGGTGCCTTTTTTGACTTGCCTTCATTTTCTGGCAAACCTGATTTGTGTCCCTCTCCTGGCAGACAGTCCCCGGCCCCCAGAGGTCTTCCCTTCCCTTTCTCCCTGTGCAGCTCATACTCAGCTCTGTCCTCTCGAGGCCCACTGCCTCTGGGTCTCCAGCCGGGCACAGTTGGGCTGCTGCCGCCACGTCAGAGGCCCGGCTTAGTGATGCCGGCTGAAACGGGGCCGGGGTGTGAAGTGCCCTGTGAACACAGCTCCCAGCGCTGGCTTTGGACGGTGCTCTCCTTGGCTGACTGCTTTTGCTGCCTGGGTTTCAGCAGTGGGACCTGGCAGTGTAGGGGGAGAGGGGCAGGCTCTGCTGTAGGGGACACTCTGGCAGAGGCATGAGAGCTGCCTGCCAAGCTGGGGTGCGGAAACTGCGGGGCGGTAAGTGGGGCCAAAGTGAGGTCAAACGGCCTTGAACCCTTCCCAGCCAGAGACTCGGCATTGTCCTCTCCAGGAACCCAGCAACACTGCCCTCATAAGCCAGGACAATGCCAGAGCCCCGAGGGTTTCAGTGGACCCATCGCCAATCCCATAGCTCAAAAATGATCTTCGATTTTTACATCAAAACCGACTTGTTTTGCCTTAAATGTGGGGTCCTTTTTTTTTACTGTTCTTATAAATAAAATTCCACTTTTTAAATGTCTGTTATGCATCGAGCGTTAGATCAGTGTTTCTCATCAGATCGGTGCTTCTCAAACCTGAATGTGCCTTTGAATCGCATGGTATTTTGTTTAAATGCAGGTTCTGGTTCCGTAGTTCTGAGTGCACCCTGAGATTCTCAGATCTGACGAGCTCCCAGATGATGTGGGCACTGTGGGCACTGTGGGCCCAGGGACCTGACGCTTTGAGTCACAAGGCCTTGTATTGGATGACTGGCGATTTGTGGGTGAGGGGTCAGTTTCATAGATGGGCCCACTGAGGCACAGTCTTTTATTGGTGTGCTTGTCAGGCAGGGGGATCCGGCCTGGGAACTCTGAGTTTCAGCCCCCGGGTTTTCTGTAGGCCAGTGGTTCTCAGCCTAGCTGCCCACTAGAGTCATGTGGAGAGGAGCCTACTGGTGCAGGGGTCCTACCCCAGACCAGCGGAATTAGATTGTCCAGGGACACCGGGCCATCCTTTAGAAAGATTTCTGCTGCTGTGTAGGCAGGTGAGCACCACTTGTGAGGTAGATACTCCAGAGACGCCCCGGCTGTGCCACCATTGTCCCTTATGAACCAGCGGCCCTGCCTGTCATCCGGGAGCCAGTCAAGAAATTTGTAGCAGGTACGTAGCAGAGGAGTGTGGAGGACGCAGAGCCTGAGCTGGGGAGCGAGCACCAGAGCAGGAGGCGTGACAGCTGAGACAGTCCCTTCGCCTTGCCCGGCCTCAGGTTCCCCTCTGGGCAGTGAGAAAGCTGTTCTGGACCATCCCGGGGGCCCTTTCTCACATTCCTTGCCACCATTCCGGGGTTCCTCCGGAAGCAGCTCCGCACTAACCAAGTCAACCAAGCGGGAGCCCAGAGTTGCCTCTCCTCACCGCTGGCCCTATTCCTCTCTGTCCGCGGCTTGTCTCCCTGTGTCCTTTTCCTTTTTCTTGGCCTCGGACATTTGTCGCAGCAGCTATCACGTGTTTTAGGGAAAGGACCTCACTCTGAACCCACGTGGCCCGGGTGTGCCAGAGGCCTGGCCACCCGGCAAAGCTGGGAAGGAGGCTGGCTTCACCGCCTGGCTCCCGACTTCACGTTTGCAGGGTCCCACACCCACTGGAGTGTGTGCCTTGATGCTGTCTGACTTCTAGGAGAATGTGGGGTGCCCAGGACCCCCGGGTGACCGAAGTCACCAAAACTCTTGGCCTTGATCCTCACCCAGGAATTGCGGGATGATAATGGGGTGGGGGGCGGGAGGCCGGGGGGAGGCTCCAGCTTCACGAGGCGGGGAAGAATGACTGCGCCTCTTTCTATGGGACCCTCTGGAATGAGAGGAATTGGAGACCGGAGCCCCCTCCGCCCAGCACTGCCCTGTCACCACCCCAGGCCTTCCCCTTGGGCTCCGGGAGTGCTCCTTCGCCAAGGTATGCGTGGGTAGTACAAGTTCAAGCCCTCCTGTGTTGACATGTGCGTGCCCTGTTTAGCCGAGGGGTGTCTGCATCTGAGCTATGCAGAGCGGAGTATTATTAGAGCAGGCATCAGTGTGTCTGTAACTGTCTGTAACTGACCCCAGCTCGCCCTAGCAACCGTTGCCAACAACACATCTAACAGAAGGATGCGATACCTTTTTTGAAAAAAAAAAAAAAACAAGTCATCTCAACTCAAGTCGTAAACACAGCAGGGCTGTTGTGGAAAAAAACAAAAAACAAAAAACAAAAACGCCAAATCGGACTCTGGCATATGACCAGATTTCCAAATAAATTGCTCTCCACCAGCGCCTTCTATAAGATTGTCTCTTAAAAAAAAAACAACTGGTCTCAAGCTAGAGAACAGATAAATTCTTGCGTTTCTGGCTGGGTCACTGGTCAGCACTGTGTTTGGGGCTTTTGATACGTGGAAGCTCCACTGAGTGGCGCCGGGGGCTGCAAGGGGGTTCTTGAGGGGTCTGTGGGAGTGATTTTAACTATGGGTTTTAGGCCCGGAAGGCGCACTCACGATTTCCTGGCCTGGCGGCCCCATCAGCACATCAAAAACATAAGATACATCTCCAGGGCTGGTGGGACACATACACCGTACTCTTGCCCTGTTCCCCTCATCCTCTGCACCTTGTCTTGGTCCCACATTTGCTGGCTCGGGCAGAGGCCCTGGGCCATCCTTCTAACTGCACTCATCAGAGGGAACTTCCCTCTCTCCTGGTTATCGCAAGGTCTCAGGAAAATCAAACCTGTTCCTCCTCACCCACAACCTGGAGCTCCTAACTCCCGTCTTTTACAGGGAGAGCGGGGAGAGGGGCTAACGTTGATCCTTGGGGTTCTAACCAGCTCTAAATGTAAACTCGAGAGCAGGAGTCCTGGCTGAGTTGGCATCAGTCCCCAGCTGCTGACATCATGACTTGGGCATAGTGGTGCTCAGGAAATGCTTGTAAGGGAAGGATGGAGCCCTCCGTCTTAAGTCTCAGTGCTCCCTGCTGGGTGATGGGCTCCTCCACTCCTGAGCACTTTGTGTATGAATGTCAAGACTCTCTCTCTGAGCTGGGTTCCAGGGCAGGAGTCCTTCCCCGTGTTTACAGGTGAGAAAAGTGGCTCAGGAAAGCTACAGGCCTTATCCAAAATCGTTGGGCTGAATGGAGGCTAGTTAGTCCAGCACCCCAAGCTCCTGACTCCCATGCCACCACCACCCACCCCCCGCGCCAGATAGGGTGTAAAGGTCAAAAAGTTGGGAAGATCAGGAATCTGTCTCCTGAAGCTGTCAGTGGGGATTCCAAAATCCACCCTTCCAGTATAATCCCACTGTATTTCCAGCAGTCTCGGAGTCTGAGCTTTCTGGGTCAGGGGAGGGCTGAGGGTGTCTGCGGAATCACCTTCGCATCTCCATTGGCTTTATCCAGATGAACCACACAGCTGCTATTCCTGAGGTGAGGTCTGGTTCTCCCCCTGGCACCCTCTCTCTGCTCAGACCTCCCTCACTTCTGCACGCCCACTGCTGAGCTGACATGCACTCCAGGCATGGAAACTAATTTTACTGTTGGCCCGAGCCAGGCATACCCAGGGATAGAAGCGCATTGTTCTGTGCATTCCAGAGCCTGAGCAAAGCCCGGGGCTGTACCCACCCTGAGTTCCCCTCCACTGGTTGCTAGAAATCAAGAGGGGATAAAGCAAAGGGCTCCCAGCAATGCAGACCACTTTCCCCGTGGGCAGACTGTGGATGGCGATTGCAAAGACCCACAAAAGTCTTTTTCTCTTTATAAAAAAAAAAAGTTAGCCCACCTGCTGGCCAGGGTGTGAGCACCCTTTGAGTCTTTATGCCTGCCCGTACTGAAGTCCTTGCCCTGTGAGGGCCATGGGGAGCTGCAGACATATCCCCCCGATGGTGGGCACCAGCCAGCCTGCCTCCCATGCCATGGGAGACCGACTGTCCCAAGAGCTTGACCTTCTGTGTCAGAGTCCATGGCAGGCACAGCCACTGTGCCAGGGAGAGCCGATGCTTGGCTGCTACGCAGGCTCTTAGTGCACCCTAACAGAACCAGCGGGGACACACTTGTTGCCCACCCTGGCTTTGGAATGAGTGGATTGTACCTTCTTTCTTCCAATCCTCATTTCTTCCTCTCAACAAACCCGTTATTGAGCCTTTGCCACGTATCTGGCCCCATGGCCCAGCCTGCTGACATGTCGTCTCTGCTAATCTGCCCACCCCTCTGGTCTTCTCCCAGTTTGTGCAGATGGGGGTACTGTCCAGAGTCTGAGTGCTGTACCTGAGGCCCCAACTGGAATGTCTCAAAGGCCCCAGGTTTCTCAGATTGTTCACCTTGGGGTGGCATGTGGTGGGGGGGGGGGTGGGGGGAGGGCATGGTGGCTTTCGAAAGTGCTAAATGGAACTTTGGAATGCTGGGTGGGACAGAAGCAGCCTGTGACCTGAACGGGAAAAAAAGCATTTTGAATTTTTAATCGGAAAATAAGGAGAGGAAAGAAAATGACCGTGGACCCTCAGTAAGTCCCAGAAGGAGCCCAGAGCAGTAGCTTGCCCATTAAGGTTTTCTTGTTGGAGGCTGTGTCCCTTGGCGTCTTGGGAGCGGAGACTGTGTTCTTGTCATCTTTGTGCACCCCGCCCCCCTACCATGCCAGCACATAGTGGGTACTCAGCCAGCATCAGATGGTCGGTTCCAGGAGCTTCAGTCCAGCGGGGACAAAGGAGCATTGGTGACAGCAGAAGGGGACAGTTCAGCGTTCTGCTCCCGCCTGTCCTGCTCTCCGGGCCAGGGGAACTTTACCCGGGTCAGAAATTGTTTCGCCATCACCTGTGTCCCTTGCCAGGCCGTGTCCTCCTCCCTGCATACCCTCAACCCCCACCCCGGCTTCATTTTCCCTGCTAAATCCCCTGAGAGAACTTGGCCGGGGCGCTTCCCTGTCTGAGGCTGCCATGCCGAGGCCGGCACTGTAGATAAGTGGGTTATCGGAGAAGGCCAGCTCAGGTGTCCCGGGCCCCAGAGGGTCACCCCTGGCTGGCTGGCAGCTCACCCCCAGCACCTCCTCCTCTCCCCTTCCCAGAGCCAGGCCAGCAGGAGACAGCAGATCCTCCCCACGGCTCAGCGAGTGGCCGGCCCCCAGCCGCCGCTGGGAATCTGAGCTATGCTAAGCCACTCCAGATCACAGCATCGCTGCCCTGCCCAGGCACGGCCAGCCCAGACAGGGCGCCTCTACCTGCCGTGGCCGCCTCTGAAAGGCTGGCACTGCCTAGGCCGATGGAAAAAATCTCCCTGCAGGTTATGTAACTGCTCACCACCCTGTCCCTGGCTCCCCAGGGAGGCTCCCAGCCACCACCCAGGAAGCGTGGCAGTCTCCAGGCAGGTAGGGGATGGTGGAAGGTCATTCCTTCCAAGAGAAGTCAGTAGCCTTGAGTCCCTGTCCAAGGTCTTCCTCTGAACCCAGGGTCCGCAAGGCCCCAAGGAGACTGCTGTTCCCTGTAGCTTGTGGAGCTCAGACGCCTGCCCCCAGCCATGTAGCCCAGAAGAGTGAGAAAGGCTTGTCAAGGGACCTGGACTCGGCAGGAGGGGCTGAGAAGGAGAGCAGGAAGGATGGTGTCGTTGTTGGCTTGTTTGGTTTGGTTGGGTTTCTTTATTTGGCCTTTTATTGTATCGTGATAAAATACATGCAACATAAAATTTACCATTTGAACCACGTTTAAGTACGTAACTGAGTGGCACCAAGCACAACCATGAGGTTGCAGCGCCTCTACCACCATCCACCCCCAGAACCTCTCATCATCCCAAACAGAAGCCCCATAGCCACCAAACAATAACCCCCCAGCCCCTCACCTTCTGTCTCCATGACTCTCATGCTCTGCACATACCGCACATGCGTGGATTCATAAGATAGTTGTCCTTGGGTGTCTGGCTGATGTCACTTAGCAAAGTGGTTTCAAAGTTCATCCATGTAGCACATGTCGGAATGTCATTCCTTGTCACGGCTGAATAATAAATACCCCATTGTGTGGATCTGCCCATTTTGTCTGTCCGTTCATTCATCATCGGACACTTGGGTTGTGTCCTTTGGCTATTGTGAGTCACGCCGCTGTGAACGTGCCCATACGAGTATCTGTTTGGTCCCTTCTTTCCGTTCTTGTGCGTATATACCTAGAAGTGGAATTGCTGAATCACGTGGAAATTCTACTTTTAACTCTTTAGGAGCTGCCAAACTGTTTTCTGGGAGATCGTTTTTTGATGGGGGAGGTATAATGAGCCAAGATCCAAAGAAACGATGCAAGTAAGGGACAGTGGGGACACCACCTGGCCTGGCATCAAGGGTGTAAGTGAAGAGTGGGAGGAAGTCCCTAAGATGAAACGAAAGGGTTTGGACTTCATGTAGTAGGACCAGAGAGCCATTGTTGGTTCTTGAGCCGTAGCAGCCCAAAGAGAATGGTACCAAAGTTAACTAAAAATCAGAGAATGGTATGGACTGAAGGACGGATCTATAGATTAGCCATCCAACCCTTTCATATTGTAGATGAGAGACTCACCACACTGGCTCTTTCATCTGCTGAATGTTGCTGTAAGACACGTATGATGGGTTATAGGACGTTGTTCTCGGAAATCCCTTAGGTAAGAGAACCAGGAGGTCTGGGTGAGCACAGTGCTGCCGCAGGCACACCTCCCCCTCGCCGTCCTGCCCCCGTACCTGCGTGCGTTGGCTGTGCTCTGGAAGCCTGGTGTGGATGAGAGTGACTAAGCCGAAGTTAAGGAGTGTGGGAGTGGGGCAGAGAGGGTTGAGGGCATGGAAGGAGGATGACGGGACGATGTAAACAGCCAGCAAGAGTGTCACGCTTGTCTTGAACTTGCTGCTTTCAGGGCAGCTGGCTTCCGTCTCCCCAGACAAATAAGAGGTCCCCATAAGTGAACAGAAGTCTTCCCAGCTCCCCTCCGGGTGGCTACTGAGTGGTCTCCAGGCATCCCAGGATGCAGAATGCAATGCAAGGGGTCCTGGGGAAGCCGCTTGCCTCGCAAATCATCCCCCTCTTGACAGTCCTCACTAGGACTGAGCACATTCCAGAAAGGTCGTGCCCACCATGTGTGTGCGTGCCTGGATCGTGTGCAACCAAGAGCCACCACGCGACTGTATAGCGCCCAGCTCGGCCTCAAAGCAGGGGTGACACCAAAGGAGGGGGGAGCATAGGCAGTATCCAGGGATGCCTGGGCTCCAGCTAAAGCTGACGAACGTCTCTCTGTGGTTGGGATAAGTGCATTCTTGCACTGCTGCCTATAAATCAGAGCCCCACCTGCTGGACTCACACTTGCCATTGACCCCCATCAGGCCCATTGCATTGCTCTGGGTGCCGAAAAACCCCTGATTGAAGGAATAGTATGTCTAATGCAGTGTGCAAGCAGAGGCACTTGGAATCCTGCGTGTGGGCCACAGGGAGTGCCATGTGGCAGAAGAAATCATTGCTGAAGCCCAGCATCCAACCCCGACCCGGTCCAGTGTCTAACCCGGGTTCTGGTAACCAGTCAGCCGGTGACTTTGGGCAGATCTTGAATTCTAGCTGCCCTCCGCTTACTCTCCCATTAAATGGGCGTAATAATACCTGGGTCCTACACCCGCTTACCCCACAGACATAATCATTGTTAGGATTTGTCGGAACACGTATCATTTTGTCTGTGTCCTCTTGGGGGGGAACTTCTGAATTTCATAAAAGCATGTTTTTCCCTTTGCCCTGATGAATCCCATTCATCAAGGTTCCTAGGAGAGCCCCCCTCCCCTCCAGACCTTCTGCAAGCCCAGGGGCCACCAACTTGTACAACTAGAACTTGGAATTCGGATGTAGCATCGTGGATGGCCCTGAGATCCAGCTGCAAGGAAAGCCCTCACAGGGCCCTGGGGCTGGCGTGGAGGCCCCGCTGGGTGCGCCATGCTCAGCACTATTAAACCCCGGTGAAGCAGGGGCACTGGCCTCTACCAGACAGAAGCCTGCTGGAGGGGCAAGGCCAGCTCAACCAGAGAGCAGTTTAGGAAAGTCAGAGAAGGGGGCAAGCCCTGTAAGTGCTAGCAGCTGGGGAAGGCTTCCTGGAGGCGGCGGCATGAAAGAAGAGGCAGGATTTGGGGAGCCAGAGGAGAACAGGAGGAAGGAGCCAAAGCAAAGTCTTGTAGATGAGGGGAGCCTGTGGGGCGCAATTGTGTGGGGGAGCCTGGCGGGATGAGGCAGGTGGTAGTCTGACAGCCTTGGCTGAGGGTGTCCGGGAAGCATCGGGGGCTCTGCCAGCGTCAGCAAGCCCCGGTGTGAGGCTGCCCAGCCAGGCGGCGACCCCAGGCCACAGTCACCACACTGGCTCTTTCATCTGCCGGTACTTGCTTCTTGCCATTGCAAGCCAAGATGGTTTTAATCCAGACCTAAAACTTCTCCTTGGGCAAGGGGCAGGGAGGGCTGCTGCATCTGGGGCCCCGGCCAGCCTGCTGGGGGGGCCTGGGACACCAGGGTGTCACTGAGGCAGATGGTAGGGGGCCTGGCAGTCGAGGGCAGGGCCCCGGCAGTCGAGGGCAGGGTCCCAGGTGCCCACCCCACGTGACTCACAGAGCCCCTCCTTATGGATCGGCTACTCTGGGGAGCAGGCTGGAGGTGGGTGCCCACATGCTTCTCTCTGTGCAGACACCCAGCGCCACGCTGTCTTCTTGCTACCCCCTCTTGCCACAGCCCGTTAGCCCACAGGGAACCAGAAGCAGGGCTGTGTGTGAGGCCGTGGGGCCGGCAGCCTCACAAAGCCTCACTGCTCTGCTCTTACCTCCCCCTCCTCCCCCAGGACATATTTTCTGGCCTGCCTCAAGGGGTAGAGCAGGAGACAGACGTCTGAAGCCAGTGTCTGGCCTGGCTCCCCCCACTCTGGGCCTCATGGTCCTCCTGTGGTCTGGGGGTCGGCCTCCCCATGGGGCAGCGGGGCTCCTGGCTCCTTCTGTCTGGCTCCCTCAGCCCCTTGGGCACCTTGGGCTTGTGAAGGTCGCATGGGGGTGCAGGACAGAGGAGAGCCTGGAAAATATTTGGGAGTTGCCTAGGTGCAGGAAGAGAAGATGGGGACTTGCTCAGGAGGGGATTTGAAGGGGTGGTGGAGGAGGTACCGAGGCTCCAGCCTGCTGGGTTCTAGCTCCTGCCCGGCATTTCTCTAGCTGGGTGATCTCGGGCCAGCCCTCCCACCCATCTGGTGGCTTCCTCACCTATAAAATAAGGGGGTCAGAAGGGCGATTTCCAAGTCCCTACCAGCTCTGTGTCTGTCATTCTAGAGCAGACACTGGGGCACACAGAGTGCATGGTAATTGCCCACTGCTGACTGATTGGTCATTGGGCTCACCAGTGAAGAGCAGACCCCAGCAGACCCTGGCAGATGCCTAGGGGGTGTGGATGGGGGGAGGTCTGCTGTGCAGTCCTCTCCTCCCTGCCCTCCTGCCTGGTCTGTGGAGTCCGTGCCCTCCTGTGGGTAGAGCGGCCTGCAGGGGGCGCCAGCACGCAAGGCTGGCCTCACCTGCCCGCAGGCCTCTCCTGGGCCAACCCAACATCTTGGCATCCTGGGGGTTTTCCCACTGGGAAAATTGAAGCCATATGATGGTAGCTCTGCCACAAAGCCACCCTCCCGTGTGCAATTTCCAGCCCCTCAGGGGCCCCAGCCCTGAGTCCAGCAGCCTCAGTTTGAGGGTCCCTTCCAGGCGTCTGCAGCAAGCCGACAGAGCGCTCACTCCGCCAGTGTCTGGGTGTTCCTGTCAGGTGTCTACCTGGAGGCCCCTTTCCCCTCCCTTTTAGTCGGGCAGTCGCTCTGCAGGCAGTTGGGGTGCACTGGCTGAGAGCAGACACTGGGCACCCTGGGTACCCTTTAGAGATTTGTGAGGTGCATGTTAATAGTCCCATTCTATGCATGGGTAAAGAAAGTTCCAGAAAACTTAGGAAATACACCTGAAGTCACACAGCCAGTCAGTGAAGAAGCAGAACAGGACCCTAGTCCCCCAGTGCCCCGCACCCCTGCCCCCTCAGGATGTGTGCCACCTGAGTACCTCTGTTGGCTGAAGTGTATTTGTGTTTGGGGGCAGGGTGGGGGGAGGTATAAGGTGACCGGTGGCAGGAGATGAGCTAAGGAGACACCTTTGAATGACAGTGTGACCAGAGCCTCTTCCCTGTAGACTAAACAGGAGCCGAGTGGTCTCCTCACTGTCATCTCATGACCGAAAGCATCGAGACAGTTTCCAGCCCAGAGCTCAGGGGTCCCCTGCTCCCTGCCTGTCTCAGTGAGGGCCAGGGGCAGGGGTGCCCCTCTCCACCGAGCTGCAGACAAGCAGCAAGGTGACTCCTGGTTGTCCCAGCCAGCCTCAGCTTCTCCTCTGTGGCCGTCCCCACGATTGGTCTCCAGCCTGTCACCCTGGTGATTCATGAAAAAAGACAAAGAGAAGAAAACTCAGTTTGGTTGATTTGTCCCTATATGACGGCCCCAGGGGCTAGAGGCCGCAGCTCTGAGTAAAAGTGGGTCCTGTCAAGTGGGCACCCGCGGCGCCCCTGTGTCGGCAGCCCCCTGCGGTCGGGTGGCAGGCCGAAGCTCCTGTGTCAGGCCCCAGCAACGGAAGCCTGGAGGAAGTGGGTCATGTCTCTGATGGGGCCTTGTGCCTCTGTTACCTGTCAAGGCTGGAGGAAGGGGTGGTGGGACCTTGAACGGGTCCCTTCCTCACGGGTCATCAAGCCTGAGAGGACAGGACCTGAGGCCTGCAAAGGGAAAAGGAAAGAGAGAGAGAGAGAGTGAGAGCCTGCGTGCTGTCTCATTTCTAATACTCTAAAGTATGAAGAAGTGAGGACCCAGGGGTGTGAGCCGAGGCAGTCTGGGTTGCTCAATCCCAGAGGAGCCCTTCTAAGGTTTCCCCGGCGCGTCGCCCAGAGTGTCACCCCAGAGAAAGAGCCACGCTGTGAAAAGCCATCTCTGCTGCCACTGCCATGCCTTTTCCTTTTTTTTAACCCCCCCCCCCCCCCCGCCGCCGCCATACAACTTGATTTATTATGACCCCTATGCATTTCAGCAGCTGCGGCTTCATTTCAGAATCAGGTTAAGTAGCCGAGGGTTCAAAACAGAAAAGGTCACGGGGGGGGGGTGGGGGGGGCCTGCAGGGAAGGCAAGGGACACTTAATACGGCGCATTCCCACGCACACCTCTGCCGCTGCCGGGGGGTCACGCGCATCCCCTCCCTGCACATGTGCCACGGCCACACAGACACCTTGGCTCCTCGGCCTTATAAAAGGGAAGCTCGAAAATACCGTGTGTTGGCCCATTGCGGCTGGCTCCCTCCGTGCTTCCTCTTCCTCTGGCCCCGACCGAAGAGGTAGCCTTCTTGAGAGCTGGTTGGAATGAGAGCCCCACGGTGGGGGGGGGGGGGGGGGGCCAAGATGGCCTGAGGCCAATTCAGCTTAACAAGCATCTATTGAGCACCCTCTGTGTACCTAAGGGGCATAAGGGGCAGAGTGGTGGGGTGGGGCTCGAGGGAGGGGAGTGCAGATAGGCTCAGAAACTCCTTCTGTCCCTTCCCCGGTCCCTGGGCTCCCTGCTCTCCTCCCACCCCTCCCTGGCTAGCACAGCTTTCCGGCACACAGAGCAGGTAGTATGTGTGTGTGTGAAGAGCCCCATCCCTGCCATGGTGGAGCTTCTGGCTTTTCGAGCCCCCTCCTTATTGTCAGGCTCCCAAATGACCCCAGAGGGCTTGCTTGCAAAAGTTTGTTCTCTGGACTTTGTATTTTCCCCATCTGCTCTGCCTTCCCCGTGCCTCCTGGCCCTGGCCCCAGCACCAGCCCCTGTCTGTCCCTGCAAACACAAGTCAGCTGTGTGTGCAGACAAAGCCTTGCGTCGCAGTGGGGGCCAGGCCTGCAGAAGGGACATTTCCAGGGAACTCTGGGGGCGGCGGCTGGGAGGGCAGAGGCGACTGTCTGATAGCAGGGACTCGGCGTCACCGTCTAGGGGACTTGGCCGGGTCCCAGGGGCCAGTGGCTGTGGGTGGTGACTGGGAGAGGCGGCCAGGCTGGAAGAAATCTGCTGTTTGAGAAGTGTAGGAAACGGTCTGCAGAGAGAGATAACACAGCCCGGGCTCTGTGTGTCTGTGTGCGTCTGCGTCTGCCGGCCAGGGTGGCTGGAGCCAGCCGGTCTGAGGCCGTATCTAGTGAGATTTTTGTCCTGGGTTGTGAAAGTGACCTATGGAGCCAACAGCAGGGTTCAGGGCCTGGGAGAGGAGACATGTGGTCCTCCCTCCCCTCCCCCTCGGCTGGTGTTCCTCTCCACGTTCCTCCTTCCCCACCAGAGAGTAGGAGCGGGGAGGGAGGCTGGCCAGAAGGAACATTCTTAGTGCGGTGCAAATGGTTAAAAGGCCTGGTTTCAGTCTCGACTGTATCACTGACTTCACATATGAACTTGGATACATCGCCCACTATTTCTGGTTCTCAGTCTCGTCGGCTATAAAATGGGGATTATTTATATCTGCCCTGCATATCACCCAGGAGGGGTGGCAAGATCTTATGAAATAAGGATGTGACAAGTTTGTAAACTGTGAAGTGCCACGTGAATGATTGTAATGATTAAAATTGCTTTGTGTCCACTAGGGCCGGCGAATAAAGACCCGGGTCATAGGAACACGGCAGTGAGCCGTGGGGAGGAGGTGGGCTGTGGAAGGTTCCGGGGGCAGTGGTGGGTCATAGGTTCCATGAGGGAACCTGGACCCAGGGCAGGAGGGAGGGTGCAGCCCATCGGAGGCTCTCTGCAGGTGGGGGTGCTGGTCCCAGGTTTGCTGACCAGAGGAGAAGGTGGCCTGGGTTCCATGCATGTCTCCAGGGAGACAGGAAAAGCTACGTGAAGCCCCTCAACCCACCGGGGGCTCAGGGCCCTTGCGTTTGGAGGATAAAGTCCTAGCTATTGCAGAGGGATGAGGGGTAACTCTGCCTTCCTTTCTTAACCGCCACTGTCCAAGGCAGCCAGGTCACCCTGTCCCCCAGCCCCTCCCATCCCGACCTGGAAATCAGCCACCTCTGGTGCAGAAAATGCAGGAAGGAGCCCGCAAAGGTGACAGGGCTCTTAGGCTGAGAGAAAGATACAGTCCCTGGAGGCATGAATGCCACCCACCCCTGAGGGCCTCTCAGCCTCCAGCTTCTCCTTCCTCGGTCCGGATCCCAGGGCTTCTGGGCACCCGGAGGGCGACAGGTCAGGTACCAGGGGCTATGGGAGCTGCAGGCCTCCAGCTCCTGGGGCTGGCATGGAGTGGCCCAGCCTCAGCTCCGGCTTGGGTTCCCTCCTCTGAGCCTCTGGGCTGAGTTGGCGGGGCCACACAGACTCCTTGGCTCCCTGTGCCTTATAAACGGGGCCGGGGCCGTGTGTGGAGCTTACAGGAGGAATGCCTGGCGCCTGTGGCCCAGGGCAGCTGCTGCCCCCCCCCCCCCATTGGACACCACGGCACCAGAGCCAGGAGGGAACCAGAGCCAGCCCAGGGCAGGACTGGGAAGTGGGGAGCTTTGCCTGGCAGGCCCTTTCCCCCTGCCCTGCCCTGCCTTCCCAGAACACCCCAGAGTACAAAAGGGTTTTCTCCTTTTTCCCCAATTAACCTTTACCTGTCCCCATGTCCTAGCCCATTAGTGAGCGATGCAGTGTGCGGCCCCTCGTCTCCTCTCCATAGAATGAAGAAGGACTGGAGACAGGCCTGTTAGACATGGGTACCACACAGGCCCTCCCACGTGGGGACAGGCCGAGGGGCTCTTAGCTGAGTGGTTCCCAGGTGCCAGACCGAAGCTGGTCTGCACAGGGCGCTGCACCAGTACACGGTTTATGTCTGCTGCGATTCTGCCCCCCGCCCTGCCTGGGAAGGACTGGCCATTATTCTGAGACTGCATCCTTCCTACTCTCTTGGCATTAGATTGTCCTTTCTTTTATGAAATGATGGGTGAAACCTTTTTTAAAAACATCCCTAGCAAAATAAAACATTGGCAACCCTCAAATCTTTCTGATCCAAGAAATCCTGGAGCCCACGCCCAGCCCCCTAGTTGATGTCCAGAACAGCGCACTCCAGCGGGGCATCCAACTGTCCGGGTGCGGGGGAGCCCAGACCTGCAAGGCCCGCTGGGTGGGAGGACTTGATAAGTGAACGGGGTACAGCTCACGAGCTGGGACAGGGCACTCCCGAACCTGGGGCTGCGTGTCTCAGCCTGACACTCATGTTCAGCTTTGCCGCCTGGGTTTGCATCCCAGCCTGCCTGTTCTGTTCTCTCGGCTAGAGATGCTTCCTCCCACACGGCTGGGAATGCAGTGTCCCAGCGGCCACCGCACGCTGCCGCTGTCGGCTGCCCCGGCAGGCCTGGGGAAACCCAGAGAAGCTGCATCGGCCGCCTCCCACCAAACACAGCACACTGATTCCTGTGCTCGGGAATACTGACTCCAGTTACCCGGTCAGCACGCACTGCACTCCCACCAGTGTGCACGGCGGCCTGACATCGCCACCTCGTCGCTCTCATGCACGCACACGGTCTCGGTCCATCTCACATGGATCCACATGCACAGTGGTTGACAGCCTTTTCAACACACAGATGTGCTCATTCATTAGCTGAGCAGCTGCTATGTGCCGGGCAGGGTGCTGGTGGAGAAATGGAACAGTGTCTCTGCTGTCACTGGATGCCTCGTCATCTGGCAGGAGACACACAAGGGTAAACCAGCAATTGCAGACATGGCTGCTAAGTGCTTTCGTAGAGGCACACGCACACACTGTCCGAGAATCTAGAAAAGAGAGAACTCACTCAGGGCACATCAAATGCTGTCGGTCAGAGGCCAGAACACTAGAGGTGAGTCTCCGTGGCTGGTGTGGAGGGACCCAATGAAGAAGTTTGCAGAAGATCATTTTCCCGGCTAACAGATGAGCATACACATAGGCAAGAAGCAGGAAGAAATAGTGTGCAGGGGCAAAAGGAGGTGATGTTACGGGAAGGAAGTGTGCGCTGGGGGCAGAGGGAAGAGAAGCGGGGAGGGAGAGCCAAACCTAAGTTGGGAGGGACACTTTGGGAGGAGCAAGATGTCCCTTTTGGGGAGGAGAGGCATGATCTGGAGGCTTCCCTCAGGCAATGACAGTGGCACCCTAGGGTCGGGGGGGGGGTACCTGAGAGTGATCTCAGGGTTGACTCTGAATGACTTGGCAAGTTTCCAGCTTATGTGCCTACAAGGACCCCTTCGTTTCATATGTGTCAGCATGGCGAGCACGGGATGCTTAGGCCAGAGTGAAAATGTATACATGGGAAGAGCCGCTCCACATGTGCTCAGAGAGGTCCAGGCTGTCATTCTCACTTTCCAGAAGTGGTCACCTCCAATATCTTCCCATTCTTCCCGATAAACACACCCCGAAGAGACCAGCCCCCAGCCCTCGGCCATTTGCTGCATGTGGGAGCACCCGATTTTCTACACCTGGTCCATTTCAGATAAATGTGAGCTATGTGGACAGTTTTGTGCAGGATGACTGATGGGCGGCGCACAGGAGGAGATCCCGCCCCCCTCCTCCTGGAGCTGCCAGGAGTCCCCCACCCCACCCCAGAGCCTCCAGGAGTGCAGACAGCAGTGGTGGGGGGCTTTGGGATGCATCAAGATCACTAGGACCACTTCACGAAACCAGGTCACAGGTCTCACTTTCTGCGATTTTTCTCATTTTGTAGTCACTTAAAGCCACCACAGCTGAGATTGGGTTTGGAGCCTGTAAGAGTGATAAACAGGAGGCTTCCGTGTCCTCCTTCTGCCTTTCTATGAGCTTTGTTCATTAAAGAAAGAGAAGGCAGGAGGGAGGGAAGAAGGAAGAAAAGAAAAAAGGAGTCTACCCCAGAGTCGGGTTTTGCCAGAAGCACGGAACTGCAGGGCCACTGGCTCTGCTTGTGAGCAAGCATCATTCAGCAGCTCGGTTAGGGCCGCCCGGGCTCAGCAGGGAGCAGCCTTAGAGCCTGGCTGCAGTCGGAGCTGCATTCCTGCCCGGGTTCAGAGCCCAGCTCCACCGCTCCCGGCGCGTACCTTTAGACAAGTGACCTAATCTTCCTGTCTGTTTTCATCCCCATGTGATGGGGATGATGATAGAGCCGTTAGCAGGACTGAATGAGATGCCGCCTGTAAAGATTTAAAGTGGCGCCTGGCACACAGTGAGCCCTCCATAAATCCCAGGTGCGCCGAGGATCACAGCCGGCGCTACACAGTTGTCCAGGGCTGAGCAGGAGCAACCAGGGACCGGGGCCTGAAGCAGTGCAAGAGGTGCCCTCCTAGGTCAGTGCTTCTTCCCCTTTGGCCTTGACTGCTTTTCGCTAGATCAGGATGCGTGGCGCACAGAGTCTCAGCGCGGAACTCCGAAGGGACGGGAAGGACCCGGCCCCGCTCTCGTCCCTCCTGGGCCTCACCCCAGCACAGCCCAGGGGCCTTCCTCCTCTGTCTGCCAGCATCATTGCCGCCCCCACCCCACGCCAGCCCCACCAGCCACTGCTGACTCTCTGAAAGCCTTCTGCTTGGGGGCAGCGGATGGACTGGACGACCTCTGAGTCCCTTCCCTCTCTGCAGGGTAGTAAATCTCCCTTCCCTCACCCCGTCACTCAGTCGGTGGCCTGCTGGGGACCACAGCCTGTCCATATGGTTCGGCTGGCGGCCTGGGAGGAGCCCTGGGGATGGGACTTTGTTTGGGGCCTCCAGACCATTGAGGGAGGGGCGGGGCTGGGGTCAGGACAACAGGAGTGCCTTTCCCTGGCTCTCCGGGAGCAGCTGTGAGGGGCGCCGGCAGGAGACAGATGACCGAGACCCCCCCCCCCGCCCCCCGGCCTTACTGTTTGTGAGGGATGAGTGGGTAGGGGCAGCCAGGATGGACTTGGCCACCTTGGTTCACATCTGAAGTATCAAAAGAAAACGAAAGAGAGAAGGGGGCGAGAGGGAGGGAGGTGACCCCTATCTGTCTGAAGAGAAAAGCCATGAAGTAACAAGGGCTTTCACAGTAAATTCTCTCTCTGTGGGCTGCTCTAAAAACCCTGGCCATGTGGCCCAGCCCCAGGCCTTAAATACGGCTGCGTCCAAACCAGGGGTTGCAGCAAGGGGCCATGACAAGCCCCAGCTCTTGGTCTCCTGGGCCTCGTCTCGGTTGGGAATCCCTCCCCCTCCCCCCGGGAAGGAAGAAGGGAAGGGGCAAGATGCGTATGTGTGTGTGTGTGTGTGTGTGTGTGTGTGTGTGTGTGTGATTGTGTTGCCACATTACGCATTCCAGCTCCCAGACAGCGTGCGTCTGGCTGCTCCCCGTCTGCTTTTCTTCCAAAGGGTGGTTTGCAGTTTAGATTAAGGGCTCCTGGCTATACATGGTATTTTCTCAACCCCCACCCCAACTCCCCCACCCCTCCCCACCTTGCCCCTGCTCGCACACAGCTTCCCCAGGCCCTGGAAGGGGGCTGGCAAAGCAGCAAGGGAGGTCGGGCAGCCGTGTGCTTTCGGATATCTGTCTCTCACACCTCTCCGAAGGAGGACAATCTCAGCGGGGGGCGAGGTTCCGAGCCAGACACTGCTGCGTGGGGAACGAGGCTCTGGACAGCAGTTCTTATGACCTTGAGTGGGAGCGCCCCCTTCTCAAGGTCTCCCAAGTGAGAACCCCACAGGAAATGAATGGATGGCTGACCCTCTGACGTTTAGGTTGGAGGAGAAACCTGAATTTTTTTGAATCTGTCCCTTTCCAGGAGGAGGCTTAGAAAGGTTCAGGACCCTGCTCTGGGACCAGGGCACACCAGGTCCCAGGATGCCATATAGAATGTGTGGTTATGCCCCCTGCGGAGGGGCACACAGACACCAGCACTTCCGCCAGGGCTCAGGATCCTGAGTTCGAGGTCCCGCTCTGCCCCCTCCTCTGAGGAGGAGTCTGGGTGAGCCAGCTCTCCTCTTTGGCCTCCGCTGTAAATAAATGGCCTGAGCATCTTAGGGCCCCTCAGGGCTAACAGTGAGTCCCTTGACCTGTTCCTCCGTTTTCCCTGAGCATCCCAGGACCACACCTGGAGCATCCCCCCTGGCTCCCTGCACACCTGCCCTCCAGGGGCTACACTGCCAGGAAGAACTCACGAAGCTGGAGGGAGTCAGGGGAGCGGCCTTTGTAGACCAGATCCCTAAATCTGGGAGAGGCAGAGATGCGACTACAGGAGGGACAGAACACAGACCTCATCAGCATCACTATAAATTCCAGACCTGTGAAACCCAAGGGTCCCCCTGGACAGGTCACTTGAGGAGAACTACAAGAAAGCGCTCGCACTGCTGTACAGGTGGGCGTGGACTCCTCATCGCCCTGGAGAAGTGGGCCAGAAGTGGACCCCGACGCTAGGAAGGCTGAAGTGTGCACGGCAAGATGTCTTCAGGAAGAGCCATGCAGGACCCTGGGCAGCAGGCCCTTCAGCCGGGGTGCCCCAGACAGACTCAGGAGACGTGGGCTATGCTGAGCCTGGGGGAGGTGGCAGGGATGGGTGGGTACCTGGAGACATGGAGTCCCATGGTACCCACAGGGGGTGCCCCCCGGGCTGCAGACCCTCGTCTTCAGCACACTCATTCTTCTGCCCCTTCCCTCCATGGCTTCTGCAGCCCCTTCTTTAGCAGGGAGCACTGAACCCCTGAGAAGCCCCAAATCGTTTCCTTTGGGTTTGAGGATATAGCCTCTGATTTTTACTTTTCCGGAGTAGGGAGTCCAACAGGCCTGGATTCGAATTCCAACTCTTGTTTAGTAGTCATGTGATCTTGGATGTGTTTCTGCCTCAGTTTCCTTGCCAGTAAAGTGGGGATGATGATAATACTCCATGGGGTTGCTGGGGAGATTAAATGCGATAACGCATGTGAATGGCTTAGTACAATGCTGGCCCTCCGTACGCGCTCATAATTCAGTGATTCGACTGGACTCCGCTTGGGAGAACTGAGAGGAATTAGTGATTTGATCCAAGTCATCCCGTGTGCACTGATACCCTGGGTTGGGTCCTGCATGAATCGAGTACGAATCAGGGACGTCTCATGCTCACGGATCAGAAGGCTCAATATTAAGATGTCTGTTCTTCCCAAATTGATCTCTAGATTCGACGCCATCCCAATCAAAATCCCAGCAGGCTTTTGGGTGGAAACTGGCAAGCTGCTTTTGAAATGTATCTGGAATCACAAAGGACCTAGAATATCCAAAGGGGTCTTTAAAAAGAAAAAGTTAGAAGTGTAAATCAAGGGCTGTTTTTTGCTTGAGGCTCTGCTGGGAAGACGAGACATAGTGAGAGACCCACAGGCATGCAGGGCCATGGTTCAGAGTGTTTGGATACGAGAGCCTGATCCCGGGGCTGCCCATGTCAGCTTTGCCAGGTGCATGTTCGTGACCTTGAGCAGGATACTTGTAACCTGTCTGTGGCCCAGGTTCTCTTTCAAATGGGGATAATCACAGTGTGCCACTGCCATGGGGCTATTATAAGGATTAAATGAGGCAATCTCCTAATCAGGTGCATTCCACCAACAGAACACGGAGATCGGATTCATTGCTCTGTTGATTTGGAGCTCCTAAGCTAGTGGGGAAAATAAGACCTATATACACATGGCCGTATCTACTGAGGTCCATGTGACTGGGACACTAATAATGCCCAGAAGATTCAAAGGGCAGCAGACCAGGCCATGAAAAAGCAGAACCGGACGTAGTTCTCATGTATGAACCGCCCTCAGCGCCCAAGGCTGCCCTACTAGATGTTCGGGAGGGGACGGAGATGGAATGAGGACACTTCCTGCCTCGAGGGTCTCAGGGTCCTGCAGAAGAGACGAGACTCGAAGGGTAGCCACCCTTCCCAAAAGATGAAGTGCCAGAGCTGAGAACCCGAGGCCCGTGAGTCTGGCCCCTCCTTTTCCCGCACCCAGACTGGGGAAGTAACTTGCCCGGGGTCACTGGGCCGAAGGTTCAAGGTAGAGGAAGTTTGAAGCAGACAGGGAGTGTGAAGGAAGATCCGAGGACAAGGAACTGCAAAGGTGTCCTTGGGGCCGTCAGAAAAGGCTGTTTCTGGAGCCCTGAGTTTGAGGCGGGCACGGTGGGCAGGGGACGACCAGCAGGCTTGAGTCACCCAGGGGCAGGCTGCCAAGTCCAGCAGGACACCCCACAGAGCCCTTTGGCCCAGGCCCAGCTCAGCCACCCCTCCCTGGCCCCCGGATGCACATACCCCACCAGGCCTGGAGCCGTTTCCTGAAAGACTGAGAAAGCGCCCGGAGCTGGAAGGGGCCGCTTTGGCCGCCAGGGGCCGGGGCCAGGTCTCTCACGGAGGAGAGACGTGCAAGGGGAGGACGTGACCGGCGACTTTCATTCTCAGAGGCCGGGGATTTCAGAGGAATGTGGCCAACTCCTGCTCTGAAGTTCCCACTTCAGACCCCGCCCGGCTGGAGCCAAAGCCACCTCCAGCCGCCACCCTGGAAATCGCGGAGGCACATCACAGGCCACGTCTGTGGGGGGGGGGGGGGGCACGTCCTCCTCTGTGGCTTCTGTGAGCTGGCCCACTTCCTCATGTTCCCAAATATACCTTCTCCTCGTGGAAGGCCTTGGGTTCACCTCCAGCCAACTTCCCCCAGTCTCCGATCTTTGGCCCCACACCTGTCCGCCGCACACGCCATCCGCCCAGGAGAGCCTTGGCTCCCGGAAGCGACCTCCTAGGAATGTCACGACTCTGCCTTTGAGGTCATGAGCAGACCTAGGGGAGGACGGAGAATTCTGTATGAACCCTGCACAATGGCTCAAGCCAGGCTGAAGCGGGGACACCTATCCGCAGGTAACTCCACAGGTCTGCTTTGTTGGCCCGGCGACTGTGAGAGCCACGCTCTGGGGAAACTGAGGCAGGAGAGGCCAGGATTTGCCCCCAGGGCCTCCAGTAAGATAGAGGAGGAGCAGGGTCTAGGTCTCCTCAGCCAGGGCTCTTTCAAACTGTGTTTGTGGTTTTCACTTTCCATTTTGTTCTGTTTTCGTGTTCTTCCTTCTGTCGATGAATGGCAAGTTCTGGACAGGCTGACAGGCTGGCAGGGCCCCTAGAGACCCAGAGATGAGAGGAGGGTGGACGTGTCGCCAAGTCCCTCCCCACCCCACCATGCTGGGTGGAACCTGTCCCCCTGCCCAGTCTGGCCCCGGGGGTGGGGGGTGGGGAGGTCTCCTCATCTTCGTGTGAAGTGTCCCACTCACCCGAGGATGAGCAGCAACCCCCAGGCCCCCCGGCAGCCTGTTGCTGACTTGCTTGTGACTTTTCTGTGGTACCTTTGTCTTCTGTGGAGCTTCTCTCCTGAGGAGCTTCCCTGGCTCCAGCTGATTCTATTTGTATCCCATCCATGTTGCCTGATTTCCTGGAATCCGCTCTCCCTGGAACCTCTTCCCATCACCCGAGCTGCTGTATGGTCTGCCTGTGCCTTCCCTGGGCACTTGGCTTTTGCTAGCTGGTGTCCTTCGCTTCGCTTCACTGATCTGTCCCTGTCTCTCTAACAAAAATTTAGACGACTTCATCCATTCAACATTCAACAAACGTTTGTTAAGGGTCTGCTGTGTGTCAGGCGCTGTGCTGGGCCCCAGGCTCTGGGCTCCGGGCTCCGGTGGGATTCAGCAGTGAATGAAACAGACTCAATGCTTGCTCTTCTGGAGCTTACATTCTAGTGAGGAAGGGGACGGTGAACATGGAGACAATAGATCAACAATTATGATAAGACTGTGGAGGAAGGTGAAGCAGGGTATGTTGAGGGTGCAGTTTTAAATAGAGCAGTTAGGAAAAGGACTCACCAAGGGGACCTTTGGACAGACGTGAAGGAGTGAACCATGCAGCGCAGGGAAAGAGCAGAGCAAAGGCCCTGAGGTAGGAGGGCGCCTTCCCCATGGAGACGCAGCAAGGAGGCCAGGGGGTGGGAATTATGGGAGGACAGCAGGTCAGAGCCATGGCAGGGCCTCCCTTGTACAGCGATCTGCAGACTGTGACGAGGATGCATGTTGGCTCTGAGCAGGATGGGATGTCTCAGAAGGTTTGGAGCCGGGAAGACAAGATCTGACTTAGGTTTTAGCAGGATCATCTGGGCTGCTGGGTTGAGAGTAGTCAGAAAGGGAGGGGTAGACTCAGGAAGACCAGCCTGAAGGCTTCAGGGAGAGTCTAAATGAGGGGTGATGGGGAATGGATCAGGGTGGAGAGACAGAGCAGAGTCTGGATCAGCTGTGAAGGGAGAGCTAACGGGATTCGCTGAAGGATGGGATATAGGAGCAACGAAGAATGTTTGAGTCCAGGGTGATCCAAGGCTTGAAGCCTGGACAACTGGAAGAGGGGCTGCTACTCCCCGAGAGGGAAGGACAATGGCAGGAGTAAGTGTAGAGGGCAGGACAAGCCAGGAGGTGGCATTTAAAACCACCAGACTGAACGACATCTCAAGGGAATGAGGGTAGATGAGAAAAAAAGGCCACTTGCTTTAGAGCGGAAACTGGGTTTGCATTTGTCCAGAGTCATGCGTGGGTGGCGGGGGACTGGTGCTCTAGCCACCTGCGTGTCACCACAGGCAGAGTGGAGGAGACAGGCTACAGCCCCTGCACACCCACCCGCGCCCCTTCCCGATCCTCTCGCAGGCTGGCACGGGCCAGGGCATGGGGGAGCAGCTCGTGGTGCTCGTGAATGAGGAGGCCTCTGCTGGAGGGAAACCAGGAGGGCCGGGCTGCAGCCCCATCACCTCTAGACCTCTTGACGTTTCATGGGAAAATGGTGTCATTTTATCATTTCATTCCTTGGTGAGGCTTCAATTTCAGCTTCCAGAAAACTGACGGAGAGGCTGGGATGGGCGCCTAGGGCTATCTTTGCTCCGTGTGGCTTTATATAACTCAGACCTTTTCCCCACAGCCCTTTGCAACTCTGGGTTCTGTAGGTGGTGCCAATACTATTAAGTATTTAGCGCCCACTGTATTTTGTGCTCGGTATTCCTGACAAAATGTTTCCTGCCTCCATGAGGACCTCTGAGTAAAGAGAACACCTTGGAGGAGGGCACGGCTCCAGCAGCCTGCTCACATACCCCCCCCGCCCCTTTTTCTCTGTAATATTTAGCATGGATGAAGTTCCTCTTCATTTATCTCCTTTTCCCTAAAATTTCCTCCCAAATTCTTCTACGAGGTCACAGCAGAAACACCGAAGGTGGAATAATGGAGGAGTTCAAAATGTCAGCCTTGCCCCAGTTTTATTCAAGGAGAGTGCCACTAGGTCCAGGCACTTCCCCAGCAATATAGGGAAGGGCTTTTGGGGACAGCGTGATTCCCAGAGAGCCGATGCCCAGCCTTGCAGATAAGAAGTCCCGGAGGGTCCCCCAGCCCCCTATGCCTGCACAATACTGGCAGTGGGACCCCAGAAATTGACAACACCTGGGTTGGAGCTCCCACTCTACCCCATGACCTTCTCTCCTGCTCTGCGGAAGATGTCATCCCCATCACCAGATGGAGAGAATGGCACCTGCCCCACCTAGGGATCCTTTGGACCTGCTGACCAGTTACCCCAAGGACGGCTTTCAGCCCCCCACAGAAGTGCTGCAGGGGCACGCTACCCACTTAGCTCAGCTCAGTTTCTGTGCCCCACCCCTTCCTCCTAGAGATATGTAGGCAATCCCTCTTGCATTTTTTTGCTGCCCCTTCAACAGACTCATTCTTCCCAGCGAGGCCCAAAGCTGAAAGCAAGTGTGAGCTCTCGAACAGTCTGAAGTCACGTCGGGCATGGAATCAGTCGGTATTCTAGCCCCAGCGGTGATGGAAAGATGGGGTGAGCGGGCGAGCCAGGTCTGTGGGCCGCCTCAGACTCACAAGCTAAGTCCCTCAGCGAAGCTCCCGCCAGCAAACCCAGGCTCCGTCGCAGGTCCCCCAAGGTGGATGGAGGGCCTTAGGCCAAAAGCGGGGAGGTGTTGGCTGGTGGTCCGAGAGATGGGAGCTCCAGCTGAGCCAGGGGGTTGACCTTTCAGTAGCCAACTGCATGGGGTGGTGAGCAGGGAGAAAACTTGGAAGCAGAGGGAAGTTTGGGGACATTCCTCCCAGAATAGCTTTAAAAATAGGACAGCTTTACAAACCACCTAGGATGATTGAAAGCAGGTAGGATGGGAGCAGATGCCCTCTGGAGATGCCTGTTGGACCCAGAGTTTGTCGAACTCTGTAGGTTTTCCTGATTGTTCAGCAAATCTCAGAATGCGGCTTAGGACATTCCTTCCCTCAGGCCCCCTGTGAATGCTGCATCGGAGTCCGCATGTGACACAGGAAGCCCACGAACATCTGGGAGGGGAGGAGCGGAGGAATAGTGCACAGATGGATGAATGGGTGGATGGCATACAGATGGATAGAGTGTTGTGGACTCCAAATTAGCAGGCTGGGGTTCTCTGGGGGGCTCCATGACAAAATACAGAAATCAAAAGCGGTTAGTTTTGTCTTCGCTTCCTGTGTTGCCTTTATCTGATGTTACTTTCATGTCAGGAAGAACTCATGTTTTGGAAGCAGGTGGCATTATCCTGGCGAGGTATTTTGATCCTCAGCTGTGAAGATTGCCTTCTCTTTGAAGGATGGTGTGTCCAACCATGACTTAGTTCCCTGCCTTGGGGAAGGCCCGTCTGAGCAGGGATGTGGTCCTCAGAGCCCCAAGTAACTGTTGTCCCTAGCATCCCCATGTCCCTCGAGAATCCCCTGTGACCTGTTGGTGGACCTTAGCTTCTCCCCCAAACTCCCCCACTTCTCCAAGGCCATCAACTCCCGTAGAGACAGCTTCCTGGGGTTATAACTTGCAGTGTCAAGAAATGGGCGTGCACATCACCTTCTTATCTAGCCAGGAGTGTTCTAAGGTAGTCCCCAAATTCAAGGAAACCTGCCGTGCAGTCTTCCATCTAACAAAGATGCTTGTTGAGGGGCCAAAAAAAAAAAAAAATCACATCTTAGTTTTATGAATTTAAGTTTCTTTTTTTTTCCCCCCTAAAGATTTTATTTATTTATTCATGAGAGACAAAGAGAGAGAGAGAGAGAAGCAGAGGGAGAAGCAGGCTCCCAAGGAGCAGGGAGCCCGATGCGGGACTCGATCCCAGGACCCTGGGACCATGACCTGAGCCGAAGGCTGACGCTTAACCATCTGAGCCACCCAGGCGCCCATGAATTTAAGTTTCTTAAAATGACTTATAGAGAGGTGCCTCTAGTCTCTGGACTCTGTCAGATAGGTGGGTCCTACTTTCCCCAGGAGCTTATTCACTGGGAAGATGGGACCAGTCCTCCTTCCTCTTGAGTCCCCAAAATGGGGTTCAGCACTGGGGTGTACAACTTCTTTTTTGGTCACTCACTTAATGATTCAGAATTCTGTGTGGGGAAGAATTTCAGGCCATCAAGAGAAACCCTACCTCTCTGTGTAAGAGTTTTTTGTTTTTTTTGTTTTTTTGTTTTGTTTTTTTTTAAAGATTTTATTTATTTATTCATGAGAGACAGAGGGAGAGAGAGAGAGAAGCAGAGGGAGAAGCAGGCTCCCAAGGAGCAGGGAGCCCGATGCGGGACTCGATCCCAGGACCCCGGGATCATGACCTGAGCCGAAGGCAGACGCCCAACCATCTGAGCCACCCAGGCGCCCTCTGTGTAAGAGTTTAATGTTTACGGAAATGAGATTTTCCTCCCCAGAAAGATGGAGTCCTCACCATCCATGCCTTGGGAAAGCCAAGCTGTTTGCCACCCACCGGGCTAAGGCAGGCGCCATCTTGCGGGTGCTGGCAGCCAGTGGAACTGTGTGCTTAGGGTGGAGACGGGAACACCCCCTCCCCGAGAGACCGATTTGTAATATGGCAAACATTTCCACTATTCTGCTTTTTTGGCTGCTTTTTTTTTTTTTTTTTTAAAGCTTTTGGATCCGTGAGGGTCTCTGCACAGAAGAGGGGACTAGCTGGAGGTGGTTAGAGCAGAAAGCAGCTTATCAATGTGGGCATTGTAAAAAGGAAGAGACCATCTTCACTTCAGTGAGTGCCCCCCACACACCTGCCCCACACACTCAAACACCTGCGCCTGCAGCCTTCCCGAGGCCAACTCGGGGAGAAGGACTTAGAGCAGGCTTGCCTCTTTTATGTACTGGTGGCTTCTGGCATATTCGTAAGCACACTCCTACCGTCCATTCCCTTAGGTTGCTGATGCGAGGCGCTTTTGAAGTGGGAATGGTTCCCCCATGTCCTTGCAGGAGTCAGACACCTGCAGTGTCCTTAGGGCCGTCCTTCAGACTGCTCAGGCTTTTTCTCTGACAGCTGGAGTCAGAGGTGCCCAGCCCAGAGCCAGCAGGCCGTGTCGGAGACTGCACCAACAGCCTCCCCTGCCCAGGTCCCCAGCCAGTATCCTTGTCAGAGTCCCTCATGGACTCCAAGGCCTCCTGTGATCGGCCACCCTATAGATGATTTCCCATGTGCTGCCCCATGAGAAGTACCCTAACTATCCCTAATTTTCCTCTCTTTAAACCCCACTTGTCTCTGGGGCACCTGGGTGGCTCAGTCGGTTAAGCATCTGATTCTTGATCTCAGCTCAGGTCTTGATCTCAGGGTCGTGAGTTCAAGCCCTGCATTGGGCTCCACCCTGGGCATGGAGCCTACTTAGAAAACAAACAAACAAACAAACAAAAACAAACAAAACACCTGTCTCAAGTCCTGTTTTTCTTTTAAAGGGGAAGTTTCTGATCAGTTGAACTGTGCCAATGTGATTTACGGTTGATGTTTTACCTGTGGTTTGACTGGGGAGTTTCTGGAGAAACAGTGCCTTATCCTGAAGGTGTGGTACTAATGGGACGACCTCAGGCACTGGGCATGCTGGGGGATGGGGTGCTCTAGGGCAGAGGGGAGCCTTCTGGGATAATTCCACTGAGGCCCATGCTTAGTCTAGGCCTGCAGCCGGGGAACAGGAATCAAGCATTTGGATCTCACAGTGAGAGGCAGTAGGGCTCATCATACGAGGCTGTTCTCCAGATGGGGCTCAGCAAGGGCAAGAGACCTGCCCCAGCTCACAGAGTGCTCTCTGGACTCCCCTTGGATATGTTGGCCAAGGAAGTGGAGGCTTCCATGCTGGGCAGAGCTGGTGGCGCGGGAAGGGAGACCACTCCAGGTCTTTCTGTTCCTCTCACTAAGTCAGAACGTCACTTGTCACCCGGGTAACGCTTCCTCCATCTGCGGCAGAGCCAGTGCCACCAGGGGCCGGCAGGGGGGTGGGGAGGTGCCAGACACAATTGGTACCTCCAGCTTCCTGCCCTTTCTTCCCACAGACCTGTGAACGAGCTGGCAGTATTTTTATCTGGGGACACTGATGTGGGAGGCATTTTGTCAGTGTCCCCTGCTAAATGCAGCTGCCTTATCTGTTGTCCAAGGCACCCCCAAGTAAGCAGGGCTAAGTGTGCTAAGCTGGTCACATTTAAAAATACAGCCAAGCTGATGAAAGATAATTTGCTCATGGTGCTGACATCATATCACAACCAAAGCACAGAGCTGTCAGTTCCAGAAGCACAAAAGCTTTAGTTTTACCCTATTGGGCTTTGAAGGGTCACCGCACATGAGGGTTCACATTTTCTTTAAAATCATATTTCTGTGTCTGTAATCCACAAGAGGGAAAATGGTCGCAGTCTGTGCACTGGACCCAGGGGCGGGTTGTGGACACTAATGCTGGGTGTGTGCTAGTCAGCAGGAGCTCCAGGCTGAGTCCAGCGAGAAGGGGCCACTTGGCGTGCAGGTGTGTGACAGGTGCAGTCCCCAGGAGGTTTCTAAAGACGGTTTTGGGAGTCCCCCCTCATAGGCCTTGGTAGAGTCCCTCTTGTTCCCCAGCATCATCCCAGTGCCTCTGAATCTTGCCGTGTCCTAAAAAGTTGCGCCGTGGGGTACAGGAGTGGGCAGGGTTTCACTTGAGGCAGTGGCTCCCAGTGGGTGGGGGGGGGTGATTTTGCCCCCAGCGTGTATTTGAAAATGTCTAGAGATATTTTTTTGTTTTCACAACTTGGGGTGAGGGTGGGGAGCTTCGACTGGCATTGAGTGGGTAGAGGCCTACAGTACACGGGACAGAGCCCCACGAAAAGGAGTAATCCAGCCCAAAATGTCTACAATACCAAGATTAGGCAAGCCTGCTCTAGCAGATGGAGCCTCCTCCCACCACCCAGCATGTGGCTTGACAGGAGGCGCCTGGTCAGCAAGACCACGGGTAGGAAAAGTGATGGGTGCCAGCTGGCAAGCCTGGGGCACGTGGATCTGTTCAGGATGTGTATATTGAGCCCTCTACCTCATGCAAGGCCAGGACCAAGCTGGATGTTGAGGGGCTGGTGAGCAAGGTGTGCTTACTCATCCATCAAGGCCAACCACCCTGTTTTGTAGAGTACTTTGCATTCTCCCGGTGATTTTATATCCATTACCTCCCTCATTCAGTCTTCACCACCACTCCTGGGCCTCATGGGACAAGTATAATGAGCCCCGTTTTGTGGATAACCAAACCGAGGCCCAGGTAGGTGAATAACTTGCCCAAGGTCACATAGCCTCAAAGAGGCAGGCCTTCTGGTCTTTCTGTTCGATCATTTCTTAGGAAAGATAACACACCCATTTTCGGTTTCAGAGCTCCCTCTTCTCTCTTGGCCCCTGTTGGACCCCATTTTGATGAGGAATCATCCCTTTCTTCCATCCACCTTCATATGAGCAGAAACTTGAATAAGGACAGAATGAGCTTCCCATCTTAGCATCTATCTTTTTCCCCTAAGAAACTTCCCTTTATAACCCAATCTGGAATCATCTCATATTCATGCCCTCTCTGACCTTTTACCAAAGCCACACTCAGATCTAGCAGGGAAGTTACATACTGGTAGAGCAACCAGAGGATCACCTTCCCCGTGCCTTGACAATATCCCCGCCCTGGCACCATGCTGCCTCAGAGACCTCCATTCATTCGTTCAGGTACTCCGCAGATACCTGCCAGGAGCCTACTATGCCCTGGTCACTGGATGTATATTGGGGAATAAAGCAGACAGAGTTCCCCTGCCCTAATGATGTTTGTGGCCCAAATGGGAGAGGCAGTCACTGGGCACATAAACCAGCAAGTGTCTAATTCCAAACTGTGTTATGTGCTATGAGGAAGAGCCAATGATACAGCGATGGGGCAGTAACCAGAGTAAAGGATCTACTTAGAGAAGGCAGGAGGCATCTGGGAGGAGAAGACAAGATGGCCAACAGCTGAAGGGTGAACCTGTGAGCCAGCTTTTCAAGGGCCCGAGTGTCCCCAGTCCTGGGGAGAAAAACCTAGCAGGGTAGGGGTGGGGCACCTCAGTATGCGTGGAGACAAGATGGATTTTTTTTCCCCCAACTCTTCTAGTGTTTCGCAGTTAACACAACCTTCAACAGAAATATCTTGAAGGCCTCCTCTCAAATTAAGTCATCAAGAGTTTCCAAACTGCCTTTTTATACCCAGCTCTACTTTCTGCCAGACATGTGAGGGAGGCGGAGAAGAGGAGAAAAATACCAAGAGGCTTTCAGGATAGCCAAGGAAATAAAACATCTCGTGAGACTTGTGCTAGCCAGAACGTCAGCTCCCAGTGGAGTGCTCCCCACCCCTGGCCCTCCTCTGGATCAGTAACCTGGTGTCACTACCCCCCACTGTTCTCCCTCTGCACAGGTGCCATTCGCCCACACACACACCCGATTCTAACTTGCACCATACACGGGCCAAGGAGCGGGATGTCAGATAGGCTGTCTCATCATACCGGGCATGGATGTCCTTGGGGCCTAACTTGGGAAGGCCATGGAAGCAAGAAGAGGAGGAGCATCCATCAAGTATCAGCCCTGGTCAGAGAGTTTTCACTCTCCTTCTGTCTGGCCCTGTCACCCCTTCCCCACATGGGGATGTGAGGCCACGAGAGGTCCTGGGGCTTGCCCAGGTCCAAGGGCTGGGTGGAAGTCTGATCACCCAGGCCTCTCTGGCTTTTGAGCCCGTTGTTGTGTGCTCTTGACACACCAGTGTTTTTGAGACATTTTTAGCAGCAGTGTTATTTTTTCCAAACTTGACTTCAGGCCTATCCTCAACCATGTGAAACAGATCCAGTAGAGGAGCTGGGCCGGGCACTGAGGCTCTCCCCCAACCGCCAGTCATCCACCCCCACAGGTGGCCCAAGCCTTCTTGGAACAGCATAAGGGCCCATCTGGTCTGCAGCCTGGAGCTCGTGGCTCATCGAGAAAGGCCTGGATGCTTCCTTCAGGGACACCCCCACCCCTGCTTTGCCAGGTACAGAGCAGACATCAAGTCCATGTGGGTAGGACCAAATGGAATGGCATGTTGCAATCGAGGGGTAGTTCAGACAGAGCCTAATGCAAACAGCTTCCATCCACATCTTTGTGGAAAAGAGCAGGCATGACAATGACTTCCATACCCATACCCCCATGTGGCCTTTGTAACCAGGGCAGGAGCCAGGACCCGTGGATGCAAATTTTGGCCCTCTGGACCTTGTGTTCCCCTACCCAGTTCCCTTCCGTGAACCCCACCCCTAGTTGTTGCTTGACTGTTGTCCAATAAACACTTCAGGATACAGCTTGATAAAAGATGTGTGCACCCCCATTGCAGCTTCGCTGAGGGATAATGCCCCATAAATGTTAATGTGATTTTTGAAGACTTCGTCTGTGGCAAAGTTCAAAGTCGAGGGTGGATTTGGGCTTCAGGCTGAGTCATTCTGGAATCCCCATTACAGGCCAAATCTTTTCGCGAGCATTTCAAGGGGTTTTCTCAAATTCTATAAATAGTTTAATAACGCCTGCGTAATCATCTATTTTTATCGCCAGCCTTCCAGGCAGCTTCAGAAGCAATGGGGCTGCTCATTGAAAGTAGGATTTCATGTCCTCAGTTCCATCCTGCATCCAGAGCGTGGCCTGTGCGCCCGGCCCCGAGCAGTGGGATCCCAGACGGCAGTTCTGGCTGTGGGAGGGGACCCAACTTTCGAGGGAGAACCCAGTCCAGGCCAAAACTCTGCGAGCAGACCCTAGGAATCTCTGAAAGCTGGAAGAGCTGTGTTCTGGCCCCAACTCCCACTTTTCCTCACACGGAAACCCCTGGACAGGGCACTTGTCCCCTGTATGCCTTGTTCCTAAAATTGTAGAACATGGGCACCATAGCCCTTTCCTCAGCTTTTCCCCGGGGTTTCACACGTGTTTGTCACTTCATCACCCTGCTGACCCTGTACCGGTTGCATAGTCTCTTTCCATTTTACAGATAAGGAAACAGAGACACAGACAACCCTGATAATCTCACGGTGACCTGCCCAAACTAGACTGGTTGCCCTTTGCTTTTCCAGTTGGCCCTCCTTCCCCACAGAGAGCCCTGCGTCGTGGGTAAGACCTACCTGGGCCGGGCCAGACCCCGGTGATGACATGCCTCGGAGCCCACGGCCACTCTCTGGGCAGGATCCAAGAGGAATCTGGGCTCTGCAGAGTGACAGCAGGGCCCTCTCGTCTGCAGGGAAAGGCAGGGCAGGGGCAGGTATCTATCCTGTCTACAGGCGAGCCTTTTCCGACAGGACACCTTTGGGGAAGAAGGAGCCCCAGAAGCCAAATCAGAGACCTGGGTCCCAGCCCTACCAGCCTCAGAAGTGTGAGATGCTGCTTTGAAAAGAAAAGTGACATGGAAATGTCCGGTGGTCCTATTATACCAAAGTCAGGCTGGCAACCAAGGGACCTCCCACAGAGTCTCCTAAAGTGTCTGGTTACTGAGGGCTGCCCTAGAAGACTTCAGTGCTCTCGACTCACCTGTACCTGGCAAGTACCTGCGGGTGTCTTCCTGAGGCTAAATGAGTCCTATGACACCGTGGACGGAGGAATTCCGGCTCATCCACCAGTATTCCTATCTGTGAAACAGTCCAGCCTCTGTCCCTGCTCAGACTGAAAGGAAAACTTCCAACCTCTTCTGAGGGCTTTTCAAGGCCACAGCCACAGCAGGGGCTGGCTCCCCCTTGCCTGATAATGAGGCTTCACACCTGCATAAGTGTGAGACAGAATTCCCACTGAATCAGCCCAAGTTCTCGGCTTCTCCCCACTGCACCCCAGTGCTTCTGCTCCCACCCCCCTCATACGGATCAGCAGAGCTGAGCCAACCTGACCTGATTTTGCCAAGCCAGAAATATCCTGGGTGCTCACACCCTGGGAGCCTTGGAAAATATCTCAAGAATGTTCTAGATTCAGCTGCAAGTGGCTGATGGCTGTTCCCAGCCACTGAGTGTTCCTTTCACCTGGAGCCATGTGCCAGAAAGGATGCATTCTCAGCCACAGTGCCATGAACCATCAGTGACAGAGAATGTCTGCAGGGATTCTTTTTTTTTTTTTTTTAATTAATAATAGTTGAAGGGCTGGGATTTGGGGCATGATTTTCATCTCTGCTGATTAGAGCAGATTCGAGATCATCCAGTAATGTTACTCTGTCTTCATTCTTTCGGGAGGGACTCAGAGGGCTGTAGTCACCACCAACGTGCAGAGAATTTGACATGATGCTCAAGAGTGTTTCAGGCATGTGTGAAAACCACAGCGATGGTTCCAGACCTGGGTCTGTGTTTTCAGTGGGAAGCTGTTTTCTCCGCGTGTGGTCTGGGGGTCAGTCACCGCGCCGCACCCGCCCAGCCACAGAATTGGCCACATGGATCTGGCAAATCAGGGAACCCCATCTCTACATCCACAGTGATTGGTCTGAGGGATGGTCATGTGACAAGCAGGGCCAATCAGAATCTGTCCCTGAGATTTGTGGTTTGGACACTAGGAGAGAGGGAGGTCTGTCTTCCTTTGGTTCACAAGCCATTATGATAGAGATGGGGAGATGCCGACCACCATCTTTGGCTTTTGCCACCACAAAGGGAGACTCCGGCAGGAGAAAGAGTAATCCATATGCACAAGACCAAGACAGGCAGAGGCAAGAGTGGGGAGGGCGCGCTCTGGCATTGATGTTTGAGCCCTGGGGACCAGCTATGTCCTTGGAGCCCCACCCCTCCCGTAAGCCAGTTCAGGCCATGTGCTAGTTGGAGACGGCTTTGGCATCACGTGGGTAGATGTCTGGTCCGTGCACCAGTGAAATCAGGGATACTCAAGAAAAAGTCCAGCCTGGAGTGGGAAAGGACATGCCCAACAGCAAGGAGCAGTACAGGGCCCAGCAGACATCAGAACTCAAGGCAGACATCAATCGGGGCGGAGGCTGCAGCCCCGGGCTCACACCAGTGTCCGGGGCGCCTTCTCCCTCCAGATGAGATGGGAAGCTGCAGCAGACACTTGCTGGAGCCCCAGTGCCCTGCAAGTCAGATTCTCGCTGTCCCAGAGTCAAGGTACTGCTCAATCCCCAGGGCTGGGCCTCCGTACCTAACAAGACTGAGCCAAGACTAGCAGCTGTGGCCATGCTATAGCCGTGATGGCCAGCTGTGGGTGCAGCCTGGTGAGCACACCTCTTGGCCGAGGCTGCACCCACAGCCTGCCAGAAGGATGGGGGGCGGCCAGGTCTGGGCCCAGCTTTGGTGGACAGAATGACTCAGGTTGCAGTGACCAAGAGGTCTCTCTGTCACTTGTTAAACACCTACTGTGAGCCAGATACACTGCACATGTCACTCCTTGAAGCCAAGAAGGTCTCTCTGACCTAGTCAGAGTGACACGAAGCCCTGGGTGATCCTTCCATGATGCTACCCCAAGGGGCAGGGTGTGCGAGGGACAGGATGTGTGGGCTGCCCAAGGAGGACTGCCCAAGAGACAGATGCCTACCAGATAGCCCCTCCTCCCCTCTCCTCCTCCCCTGACCCAGGACTGTGCTGGAAGCATGCCCACCCAGCCTCAGCCCACTCTCCTTACCAACTCTGCCCAGCCACACGTCCTGATCCCTGGCCCCCAGCCCCATTCTGTCCTCCTGCCTGAAGCCCAGGGAGCCATTATTCAATCACAGAAGATGGGCCTGTTGTCACACTGATCAGTTCTTTTGGCCCTAAGTCACAGAAACCAACTTGAGGTGGCTTAACTTCCCCAAATCCCTCTTCATAAGGATTCAGAGGTGTCTCGTGGAACGTGAAGGTCGCAGGAAAGGACAGAAAATGGCACGCCCAGGATTCTGTGTCTCGGGCCAGGGGAGATTGATCTAGCGAGTCTCTAGGTTCCCCTCCCGACCAGCTCTAGGCTTGGGAATTCCCCTGCCTCTGCCCCTGGGGGGGGCTGTTACTTTAGAGACGTAGTTGGGGGAGGCCTCCCGGAGGGGCTGACACTGAAGCGGAAACCTGAAGGAAGTGAAAGTTTGAGCCGAACCAAAATAGAGCACCTCCTATTTGAAAATGACTTTCGTCTTTCCAACACAAAGAATTCCATCAAATCCTCCTTTTAAGCCCTCCAACCAGTGGCCGTGGAGGAGGACCAAGACCGACGCAACTGCTGCTGGGCTGTCACCAGCTCCTCAATGCCTGTCCCTCCCACATCTCATCCCAGCTTCTCCAGGAAAAAGAAACTTCCTGCCAGAAGTAAATAAAAGTGCACTTTCTCCTCCCTGCTGGGGAGATGGCAGCCCTAGCCACCTCTCTGCCCAGAAACAAACCAGAGTCGCTGGGGATGTAGAGTGTGGATGGGCAAATTTCCCTGGGTCATTTGTTTTCAAAGAAGGAGAAGGAAATGATGGGGAGGTTGCAGGGATTGGAGGGGCCGTCTGTGTGCTTCGGGAAGTGTAAGAATACAGTGTGATCCTTGTGCCTTCAAGCCCTCCCTCCACTGGCTCTCTGGGAGCAGCATCTCCCTGACGCTGTGGCTGGCTGGGGGTGGGGGTGTTTTCCCCCCATGCCTGCACGCAGCTGTTTTTGGCTTGACCACAGGACTCTATCATGCCAGAGTTCATGTGGTTATCCAGAGCAGGGAAGAATTTCCCAGCATGCCTTGAGAAACCTGAGCCACTGAATGGCTTTCAGGGCTTATTGATGTGGTCAGTGCAGGAAATAGCAGTACGTCAATAAATAGTTTTAGGCAGGAAACAGGGCTTAAATGGTAGCCTTAAAGTTTGGGGAAAGGCACTAGGGGTTGCTGGGAGGGAACCTGCCAGTCAGATGAGAGCTCAGATCCAAACACCCGACTTTGAAATGGCTGCCACCAATCTGAGGCCCCTTGCTGGTTCTGGATGCAAGAGGCTGATGTTGAAGGCAGAGCTGAGACCCAGGGGATGGCTGGTTTCGGTTGGCAGAAAAGAGCTCCTTGTTCCAGAGGAAAAGCTAGCAGCCTACAACCTATGTGCCCAGAGGAGACACACAGCTGGGTTGTGGTGGCCTCTGAGCTGGCCATGTTCACAACCCATTTCCTCACACTTCCAGTGAAAGTCAATGCTAGCCTGTAGATCACTCTGGGAGTTCCGATGTCCTCATCAAAAAAATCAAGGAAAAGGGTCACAACCTGCCAATTTCTTCCCAAGTAACTGTTTTTCTGATTATAAAACATGTCGCAGAAAAATAGAGACATTCAGAAAATAATAAAAAGTAAAAAAATAAAGGTCATCCTTAAATCCATACAAAGTAGACTTTCACATCTACTGAGAAACAATAATATCAATACCGTGGATGTTTCTCATTTTTTTCCATTAAAAAAAAAATTTGTGGGGTGATTTTTGGATGAGATTCTAATTCTAATTCTAATCCAGTCGTTCCAACCTTGGATGAGATTATAGAGGACACGCAATTTTGTTTTTGCTTTTCTTACTTAGTATCATAGAGCCATTTTCCCTAGCTGTTATAAACTTCTCATAAACGTACAATTTTTAATGGGTGCAAGGATTATCATTGATCTAATCATTCCCCTATTGTTGGATACTTAGGTTGTTGAATTTTTGTGTGTGTTAAGCTTATTTTTCCTGTTACATTTAACTATTGCCTTGTGATAATTATCCCCAAGTGCAATTACTAGATGAAACAATAAGAACACTTTGAAGGCTTATTTTAAGATTTTTTTTAGGAAAGTATAACCAATGTGCACTGTGCGTATATGAGAATATCTGTTTCACTGCATCCTCCGTAGTATTGACAATTACTGGTTTTCAATTTATTAATATAATAAGTAGGAAAAAAGTAGTATTTTCATTCATTTGATTGCTACTGAGATTTAATTAATTTGTTTTTATTTATTTATCAGCAATTTATGTTTTGATATAAGAATTGTCTTTTAATGGCCTTTCCCCATCTGTCCGTGAGGGATTTAGTACTTTTATTACAAATTTGATCAAGCTGTTTAGAGGTTAAGACTATTACCCTTTGTCACATTTATTGCAGACATTTTTCCCAGAATGTTAATTGCCTCCTCAGTGTGTTTGCAGTATTTCGATGCATTCCTTTGTTGTGTTGATGTAGAAAGCCCCCCTCCATCCAGAAGTTTGATTCTCTATCAAATTCTTATGGTTTGTCTTCTTTTTTTCTTTAACATTTCCCTCTTTATTCCATCTGGTATTCATTTTAGGGTTCAGTGTGAAGGGAGACTCTGAATTATTACCCCCCTCATCCCCCCATACTTAGACAGCTGTACCTGCTGGGTTGCTTGAGTGAATAATGCTCTCTTTGCCACTGATTTGTGGTCCTCCGGGGACCATGTGATAAATCCTTATGGATGCTGAACGTGTTTCTAGGCTATGTGATCTAGCTGTCCAGTCTTATGTCAGTTCCACATCCTTTTCATTAGTAAAGCTTTAGGATAGGTGAAAAATAATATTGACTCTTTACAATCTTGATTTTAGCTATTTCCCCCATTACTTTTTTTTTTAGAGATGGGGGAAGGGGCAGTGGGAGAGGGAGAGAGAATCTTAAGCAGGCTCTACATTCAGCACAGAGCCCAATGTGGGACTCAAACTCACAACCCTGAGATCTTGACCTGAGCAGAAATCAAGAGTCCGAGACACTTGACGGACTGCTACCCCCCATTGCCTTACTCTTTCAGATTACTTTTAAGATTATTTTTTTCAAGCTTCCATTCCCCCTTTCCCTCCAAAAAGTTCCTGTTGGAATATGGAGTACAAACGGCGGTTACACCTGTGAATTATTTCAAGGAGAATCACCATCTTTATAATGCTGTCTACCCATTAAGGAATACTGTGTGTTTCTTCATTTGTTGAAGACTTTGTCCGAAATCTCGTAGTTTGGTTTTGCAATTTTCTTCACAGAAATTTAGCACGTTCCTAAATAATGTTAGGTAAGTATTTTTATTGCTTTAATAAATGAGCTTTGGTGCACTAAAATAGCTCATTGGTTAATCCTATCATTTAAAAAGCTGTTGATTTTTGTATATTAATTTTGCATCTAAATACTCTTATTAATTAATTAGTGGCTAAACTCTCATGTTAATTCTAATCTTTACTAGAGAGTTCTCTTGGGTTTTTCATTTGTATAATCATATCAAATCATTTTATCTCCTTCCTTCCAAGGGTCATGGATGTTGCTATAATTTTTTAATCAGGCCTATTGATGTGTAATATATTATGTTTATAGATTTCCTAATACTAAATCATCCTTGCCTTTCTGGGATAAAATCTACTTGGTTATAATGGATCCATTTGCTAGCATTTCATTTAGGACTTTCACATCTACTCACATTAGAGAGATAAGCCCATAGGCTTCCTTATTTGTAATTTCCTATCAGGGAAAAGTTTATCTTTTTTCTGTTCTAGATCAGTCTACATAGCAGAGCAGCTATATAATTTTTTGAAAATTTGAATCAACTTACTTATAAAAATCATAAATTTAGAGACCTAATTCAGAACTTTTCAGTTATTTTATGATTTTTAGTCTTTTCTGGTCTCTTATTGATTCTTTTAGGAAAGTTGGATATTTTTTTAAAACATCTCCTATTTTATCATTTTTTTCCCAAAATCATCAGCATAGAGTTGTAAATAGCTTTTATTGCATTTTTTATCTACTATGTATCTTTTTTAAATATTTTGATTATATTTCTAATTTTATTTCTGTTACTTCTTTCTTGATTTTATAAAATTTCCTTCTCTGTTTTCTAATTAATTAGTTTCTAGCTTTATCTGTATTACGTTCTTTCATATATTTCCTTAGTTACTGGTGGCTTTCTAATTTTTTGAGTCAAATGTATAGATTAACAGTAGTCAGTAGAAGTATGGGATCCACATATGTATTTTTTTTAAGATTGATTTATTTATTTGAGAGAGAGAGAGGAGCGTGAGCTGGGGGGGGTGCGAGAGGAGCAGAGGGAGAGGGAGAGAATCTCAAGCAGACTCCCCAGTGAGCTTGGAGGCCAGCACAGGGCTCAGTCCCAGTACACTGAGATCATGACCTGAGCCAAAACCAAGAGTCAGACACTTAACAAACTGAGCCACCCATGCACCCCTGCATATGTAATTTCAAATTTAGTAACTTACATTATTTCACCCAGTACATCCAAAATTTCAGCATGTAATCGATGTTTTTAAAATAGGAGACATTTTACATTCTTTCATACTAAGCTTTCAAAAACTCCTGTCTCTTTTACGCTTACAGAACATCTCAGTTTGTATAAGCACATTTCAAGCACTCAGTAGTCATATGTTGCTAGTGGCTACCACGTTGGACAACATAGGTTTAGATGATATCTTGGCTCCCTCTTTTTAATAGCCAAAATAGTTAAGACTATAAATTTACCTTTCATTATAGCTTTGTAACTCTTTTTTTTTTTTTTTAAGATTTTATTTATTTATTTGACAGAGAGCAAGAGAGGGAACACAAGCAGGGGGAGTGGGAGAGGAAGAAGCAGGCTTCCCGCCGAGCAGGGAGCCCGATGTGGGGCTCCATCCCAGGACCCTGATCCCAGATCATGACCTGAGCCGAAGGCAGACGCTTAACGACTGAGCCACCCAGGCGTCCCTGTAACTCTTTATTTCCTAATCTATTAACATGTATTTGATTATGTCTTTATTCCATCTTTCTTTGGGAGACTTTTGTTTTCCCTTTTAGAGGGGAGGGGGCAGAGGGAGAGAGGAAATCTTAAGCAGGCTCCACACCCAGCACAGAAGCCAACACAGGGCTTGACCCCAATGACCATGAGATCATGACCTGAGCTGAAATCATGAGTCGGGTGCTTAACCAACTGAGCCACCCAGGTGCCCTCTTTGGGAGACTACTTTTAAACATCCAAGTAATTGGCTATTTTTTATTTGTTCTTAATTCTTGGCCCAAGTATGTAACCTGTAGAATTTCTGTGCTTTGAAATTTAGAGTGAATCACAGCTTACATGAGGCTGGTTTCAATTTAGTCTTATTAATTACATTATTTAAATCAGCTAAGTGGTTACATTTTGTTAATCAGCCATGGAATGCTAGCAGTTTCATTTCCAGATGCTGTTCTTCCTATTTTTTTTCTTATGTTTCAAGAGCTTTTGTTTTATGTATTTCGAGTCTATCCTATGCAGTGTATAATCTTTTTCGTTATCTATTATGAATGTAATTTTATTTATATGTAACCTTTTTTAGTTCATTTAATGATCGTTATCTTGAAAACTACTTTGATCTTACTAGCGCTTTAATTTTATTTTTATTTGCCCACAATTATTTTGACCCATCCATTTATTTTATATATCCTGTTTTCAGTTCTGCTAATGGTTACTAGTGTTTACCTTTAATACTTTTAAAGGCATACTTTAACTTCTATTTCTATGATTACCATGCTTAAGGAAGAAGCAATAACTGCTGAATCCTTATGGTCTAAATTATGAAATGTGTGTGCTTTACCATCTTCTGTTCCTCTCCCACCAGTATGTATCAGTCTTCAGTAAGTTAATCTTAGATTATTAAATCACTACTACTATGAAATTCGTATTCAAATTACATTTAAAGATTAACTTCTCTTTCAAGGGCTATTTTCAGCTTTTGATTCTGTCTCGCAACCAAAGTTATAATTACTTATTTTGTTAACTCCATAAGTCTACCTGGTTTCAGTTTTCACTTCTGGTCCTTCTATACCATGATTTCCTCAAACTGAGTCTAAATGTTGTTGGCTGGGCAGGCATTTAAGAGAGTTTTTAAATGTTTAAATTATTTTTAATCGTGGCAAAAGAAAACGCCACCTACGTAAAATTTACCATTTCAACTGGTTATATGTGGATAGTTCTGTCAAGTTAAGTGTAGTCACGTTGTTATACGCCCAATCCCCAAAACTTTTTCCTCTTACGAAACTGAAACTCTAACCCATTAAACAATCCTTCCCAACCACCAGCAACCATCATTCTACTTTCCGTTTCTGTGATTTTGACTTCTCTAGATACTTGTATAGGTGGAATCATACAGTATGTGTCATTTTGTGACTAGCGTGTTTCAATTAGCATAATGTCCTCATGGTTCACCTGTGTTGTAGCGTATGTCAGAATTTCCTTCCCTTTTAAGACTGAATAATATTCCGTGGTATGCACTTGTCACATTTTGTTCATCCGTTCATCCGTCGTTGGACATTTAGGTTGCTACCACCTCTGGGCTGTTATGAACCGTGTTGCTATAAACATGGGTATACAAATATTCTCCTCAAGACCCTGCTTTTAGTTCTTTCGGGTATATACCCAGAAGTGGAAATGTTGGATCATAGGGTATTTCCATTTTTAATTTTTTGAAGAATCGCCATACCGTTTTCCACGGCGGCTGCACCAGTTTGACTTTTTTTTAAGATAAGCACGTAGGTAGGACTTTTAAAAACCTTTGCTTATTATGTAAGATGCATTTCTCCTGCTTTCACTCACAGCTGTGTGTGTTCTTTCCCCCTCAAGCAAGTGAAGTTGTTGTCTCAATGTCTCTGAATTTTAACATCAAATACAGAAATATAAGGCCAACCATATTTTTGTTCCTTTGTAAGAAACCTAGGGGTTCCCCTCCCCCCTGCCTTCAAAGCTGTTTTTAGAATTTTTCTTTTTCTTGAAAATGAAAAAGAAAGTTCTCCTGCTAAGTACCCATGGTGGGGCTCCGGGACGCTGTGAGCCCTTTCTGCCTGAAGAGTCCATTCTTCTTTGGCTTTTGGTTTTCAACTCAAAGTGTTTCCCTCTGGTGTCTTTATTCCATGTATTCTGGGATTCTTTTTGAAAGCCTCTGTAATTCACAGGTCAGACACCCGTCCACTCAGTCTTCACCGCTTTCTTTTCTTTTTCATCTATTTATCCTTGTCTTCAACTTTCTAGCAGTCTTATGTGCGACTTTTTCTGCAGCGCACATTCTGTCCTTCGCTGCCTTCAGCTCACGCTCTCATGTTGCTGTGGTACCTCTCGTTCCCATCGGTTCTTCCCGAAGGCCAGCTCCCATCTTACACTTCATCTCAGTGTTATTCTTATGGAACTAAAAGCCCACACATTTTACACCGGAATCTTTAATTTTATTTATTCTTGGTATATTGTTGTCATTTTCAAAGCTATGCATTTCCGTTAGGTCTTCGGGGTAGCGGCCCCCTACTCTGCTGTGCAGGATTTTCCCGTAGACGGCATGTGGCTTTTCTCTTCCCTTACCCTTGAATGACGAAGGCTCAGTTTGGTTTGGGGGTTAGCTATATGGATCGTCCTTGGAATTCTCAGTGTCTGCTGCGGCAACAGTAGAGTCCCCCCTCTCCGTGGGTGGCTTCGTGTGCACATCCCAAGTTTTATTTCCAACATTTAGCAGGTGTTCGGTTTTCTAGTGCATGTTGCTAGCACCAGACAGAATCCTCTCTCAATGCCACTGATTATCAGGAGGAAATGGAGTCAAGCTGTAGTTCTTTGATCAGATTTGGTCATTTTTTTAAAACTCCAGTTTCTGGTGTGCACTGCCCCAAGACTTTCCCTGCCCGAGAGGACTTTGCCTGAGAGCACCACACGTCTGAGGACACAGGGTACCTTTGGCCCCTGAATCTGCAGGGACCAGAGCAAGAGCAGTGCTGCTAGGAGCTGCCTGGGTGCACAGGATGGGGTTTATAAGTAATCCCAGACTGCCTACCAGCCAGGGGCAGATAGGGAGAGGCTGAAGGTCAAGCTACCTACCCATCTACCCCTAACCTTTGATCTTCTGGGTAGGAGGCCAAGCTGCTCTGGGCAACTAGAGCTTCGTGGTGACAGCACTTGAGTTAGTGGTGTTACCTCCCCAGTCTGGTGAGGAGGCTGTTGGTGAACTGTTACCTTCCTTCTCGGTGTTGTTGTGGGGCTTTCTTCTTCTTCGTCTGCCTGCTCAGGTATTTCCATGTGAGATGGGAAAAGGACAGATCGGGCCCTGATGGAGGGGCCCCATTTTAACTCCCAAGTCGGCACCTTATAAAAGCCTGGAGCTGTGGTTCTCGACCACGGCCACACACTGGAATCACCTGGAGGGCTTTCACAGGTGACCAGTGTCCAGGCCCCACTGTGGCCAGCTACACAAGCCTCTGTGCGGCAGAGTCCAAGCACCTGTAGCTTCAGAGCTCCTCCGGGTGCAACCAGGACCAAGAACCTTTAGCCCAGATTCGAGAGCAATGGTGGGGCTTAGGTTCTCATTCAGATTCTAGTCCTACGTGACCTTGGTCAAGTCTTTTAACTGCTTTGTGCCTCAGTTTCCCCCCTTCTAAAATGAGAATGCTAATGCCTGCCTCTGTTCTGACCACATTAGGATACAGTGGGTTAAACACAGGCTAATGAGGGTGGAACTACCTAAAGATTCATGACTTCAAGGCCAGCAGTCCAGGGCCCTTTGTAAGCCTTAGGGTGGGGGGCAAAGTCATTCATTCATTCACAGGTACCTAGAACAACACAGGGCGGTCCCTGTGGGCTCCCTCCTCCAGGCTCTGTACTGGGAAGGAGACCCCACTCCTTTTAGGGTCCCTGGCTAAACCCAGGGGACTCTTCCAGGGACACTGCCCTGTCTCAGACTCCAGGTGGGAGAGTTCCATGAACTGGCAGAGCACAGTTGTACACAGGTAGACATTTCAGTGGGAAGTGAGTGGGGAGGCAGGAGACCCAGGGGTCGGCGTGGGGCCCATGAGATCTGTGAGCTTGAATGGACTTCCGGGGGCAGTATGAACAAATGGCTTAGTGGAAAATTCAGACACAAGGTGAGTAAGAGCTTGCGCTCTGAGGTACTACTTTTCCAGTTTCAAGACACCATGAGGAAAGAAGTGGGGAAAAAGCTTGGTGTCCAGAGTAGGCAGATCCAGGTTCAAATCCCAGCTCTGCCATTACCGCATAGCCATGGCCAAGTTGGGTAACTTCTCTAACCTCAGATTCATCATCTCTAGAATGGGGCAATAATAGGACCAGCCTAGTGGGATCATTGCGATGATTACAGGAGACATTACAGTTCAGGTCCTTGGCTCAGTGTCTGGTGCACAGGTCGTGGACTGATACTGCTTTCCTTTTACACACACACACACAGACTTTAAACTGGAGAAATTCTGAAACATAAGCCATGACCCAGGCTCGTCAGAAGCAGGAACTGGAGGGACATCTCTCGGAGATCTTCTCATCCAGCCCCAAATTGACCAGCCGAGGAGGCTGAGGTCCCATCTGCCCTTTCAGGTTTCTAGATAGCACTTCTATCATCCACAAGGGACAGACATCAGCCACGTCTTCCGTGAGAACCTTCCTTCTCTGGAGATTCTGAGATTGGAGCATCCAGGAGAATGCTCGGCCAAAACTCCGCGATGGGGCGGGGTACCGGATGGTGGGGACGGCATGCGGCGCGGGCCGCAGCCTCTTCGCGCCCGTGTCCTGTTCCTCGTGGTGGCACGGTCCCCAAATCCAGAAGCTTGGGATCATATTTCAGTCTTCCTTTTCCATCAACCCTGAAATCCATCACTCGGCGACTCCATATCTTGGCAGTGTCTCTTGTACCAGTCCTGTATCAGGCAGCTAGTACTGCTCAACAGACAACCACAGAAATCCTCATGGCACACAGTGTTGTGTTGTAGTTAGATTATAAGTGTGCAGGTTGGCTGGGGGCCACCTGATCTAGCCTAGACTTGGGTAGAGCCCTGCTTCACATGTCTCTTATCTTCCCTTTGGGACCGTCAGACCACAGTGACAATGGGAGAAGCCTGGGAGAGTAAGCCTAACTATGTAAGGCCTCGGATCAGAATTGACACCCTGTCACTTCTGCCTCATTCTTTTGGCCAAAGCAAGTCATATGGCCAAACCTGAAGACAAGAGGTAGGGGAAATATATTTCTGGATATAATCTAACCTACCACAGACTCTTATCTCTGAAATGCCAGAGAGTGTAGTCTCATTCAGCCTGCATTTTGGCGGCGGCCTCCTGCTCAGTCTCCGCATCCGGCCATAGTACCCTTGTAAGAAGCATAGATATGACTATGGCCTTTCATGGCCCACCCAAAACCTTCTCTGCCAGCCATCACACAGAATGAAGCTCCTTGGCCGGGTGCAATTATCCATACTCCAGCCCCACCCTCTTTCTCAGCCCTGCCTCCTGTTTTTTGCTTCTCTATGCCACCCGCACAGGACCCAGACTGCGTTCTACCTTCCTATTTCCCAAACATCCATATTACCCTCCCCACATCATTGTTCTCTCTGCCTGAAATGCCCCACATTCCTGAGTCAGAAGCCTAGCTCTTTCATGGCCTTGATTTCCCATTCAAAGTGACAACTTCTGCCTCTGAGCTCCCAAAGTCCGTCCACCTGGAACCCCACAGTGGCTTTGATACCTTCTCTCTTGTATCATGGTTACAAGTGAACGTGTCATTTCCTAGTCCTTAATACAGCACCTGGCACACAATGGAGCAATACTGTTTTTAGGGAGGATGAATGAATGTCTCTAAGCCCCTTGCAGGCAGGGGCCGTAGCTGTCTCCAGCCCAGTGCTGGAGCCACAATGGGCCTCAGTCACTAATTGCTGACATGCAGGACAATTCTCTGGTCACCCTCCCTCACGTGGAGGGCATGCTTTGGGGATTAGCAAAGGGAGGTAGTTCAGGCACATGGAGTTGAATGGGGGAGGTGATAACTCTGGGAAAGGCGTCGTGTGCCCTTCATCTCACTCCCCCACCTCAGCATTGGGGTCAGTGAGGCAAGGCTGAGGGGCCCCCAATCTGGGAACTGAAGAAGAGGTGCTGTGGCCAAAAGTCAAGGTGGCCCTGCTACCCACACGTGAGTCCCCCACATTCACACTCCAGCCAAGGGTCACCCATCCCTCCTTAGTGAAAGCATGGGGTTTACCAGTTGTCTAGAGCCGGCCCTTAGACAACAGGCACCACAGCAAGGCAGACTGACCCCAGCGAGGCTGACTCGGTCTCTTGTGCCTCCACAGAAGGACTTCACCGTGCGGGAAGAGCTTCAGCAGCAGGATGTGGAACGCTGGCTTGGCTTCATCACCTTCCTGTGTGAGGTGTTCGGGACCATGCGCAGCAGCACGGGCGAGCCCTTCCGCGTGCTTGTCTGCCCCATCTACACCTGCCTCAGGGAGGTAAGAGACCCACACGGCCGGGCCCGCCGCCCTGCCAGGGCACGCCACCCTGGAATATCTGTGAGCAAAACTCAAATGCGCCAGGAAAGCTACAGGGTTTGTACCACCTAGAACGATCGATCCTTTGGTAAACAGAAACATCACTCCCTGTGCTTCTATTTACTAAAGCCGGGTTTTAATTTATTGGGTTTGTATAGAGGGGAAAAGCCTTCCAAAGGAAATTATTATTAACTCAGACTTCAGTAATTCATAATCTAGAACACTACCTGCAGGGAGGAGGCCTCCAGTAAATATTAATTGAATGAATGGATCTTTGGTCTAGATTGGTTTACCATTGAATTATTTAAAAAAAAAATACTTGCTTCTAAATTTCATCTGGAGGAGAAATAAATGAGAATAACCGAGAAACTTTTGAGAAGCAAGAGGTCAATGGCGTACCTGCCCTACCAGGTATATATAGCCCACTTTAGAGGATCATCCTGGCTACTCTTGGGAGCCAGAAGCTGGGAGTTCATTATGGGGGGAGAGAGAGTTTGGTGGCTCAGAACATAGCCATGACGGCACAGGGGAGGATTGCACTCCAGTTATATTTCTGAGTTGGAATCAACAGGACCCGCTGACATGAGATATCGGAGAATGGAGGAAGTGACATGGGCGCCTGGTTCACAAGCCTGGTGGCACCATTTTCTGGGATGGGGAAGGCTCGAAGAGAAACAGAAGGGGGTGAAAACTAGGAGGTGGTTTTTTTTTCTGTTTGGGTGACCTGGTGGTTGTCCCCAGAGAGCTGTCCCACTGTCGCTCAGGTAGAAGTGTCTGAAAATTGGGAAGAAGTGTCAGCCCTGGGGACTCGGAATTGAGCGTTTTGTGAGGTGTCCGTGTATACTTGGTGCCCCAGGCTGGGGACCAGATGGGATCACCCAGGGAGAGGGTGTAGATGGAGGAATGGCCGGGAGGCGGTGGAGGTGAGGACAGGAGTGTGGACAAGTCTTTGGAGAAGTGTTTCTGTGAAAGGCAACAAAAAAGAGGAACTTGTCAACTACAGGGGGCGGTGTGCGGTCAGGGGACATTTTTGTGTTTTGCAAAGGAAGAAGATAATAGAGCAACCTAAGAGAAAGGAGAGGGTATTTGTAGATGGTTTTGAAGCATCCGCTTATGGGAAACAAGGTGCTCATTCCCGACTGTGTGGATGCTCACTAAAGCAGAGCATGCAGACCTCTCTCAGACACCTTGTAAACCCGTCAGCCTCTGCCACTCCACAGAGCCCAACATACTTCCTAACAAATGCACTTGAATTCAGAATTGTTTCTCAGAATCGGCAAATGGCCTCCTCCCACAGTATGTCGCTCTCAAAGGGTCATAAGCTCAGAACGCAGCACCACAAGGGGCCATAGCTTTACTTTTTGCATCCCTCGGGGGTGATGTGAAGACAGCCCCCTTCGACGATGGCCTCTCGGGGCCCTCCCATCCCTGCCTGAGTTTCCCTGTGCCCCTGACAACCCAGCTCAAGGCAGGGAGCAGCACTGTTCGAGGGCAGTGACCTGGATTGCCCCAACACGTTCCCTCTGCGTGATCTGGGCACGTCCTGGGGTTGCCGTCACCTGCTTCCCCGAGCAGGAGGCAAGGCTGCAGCTGAGCGCCAGCCCTGGCTGCCAGGACCTTCTAACACCGCCTGAGGTAGCGCGAACTTTCGGGTGTGAGATCCGGAAGGTGCCAGGAGGTCTGCACAAAAAACAAGGAGCGTCCCCTAATGCACACTTGCTTGATGCGTTCAACTTTTCAGGACAATGTCACGAACACAAGTGGCTGCCGTGCTCACGGTAAACTTGAAGAACAAACAGTTCATCTACAGCTTTCACCGTAAAAGGGGAAATCAGAGCCCCACGTTCCGAGCTCTCTGCCGGAGGCCCGCAGTGAGCTGGTTCCAGAGCACCAGCCCTGGGCTCCAATTCTGCCTCTGCCAGGTTCGAGCTGTGCCATCCAGGGGAGAGTTCACCTGCCCTGAGCCTTGGTTCCTCATCTGTAGAGAGAGACCATGCTGCTCACTCTGAAGGGGTTCAGGGAGAAAGACACAGTGTGGAGAGGGTGCTAAGCGCACCAGGACAACTAGGTCGGAAGGTAGAAGGAAATGCCCCGGGGACTTGTTCTAGGGCAGGGCGGCTCTCAGAGAGCTGGGTGTCCTCCAGTCTGACTTAGGGCCGGGCACATGCCCAATCTTAAAGGGGCACAGAGGCTGAGTGCCCTGCCCGGGGACACATAGCCCCTCACTGCTGGCCTGGAGCTTCTCTACTACCCATCTAGAGCTCTTTCCAAAGAGAACTTAGCTTCCCTAAAACAGGGCCTTAAGAAGAGATGGGGACATAAACGTGTGTCCGAGGGATCATATCAGTCCCTACGGAGAGCCTGTGCCTTTCCCAGCTCCCTGGAGACAGACACCTGAATTCTCAGAGCCTGTTGCTGCCTCCCCTACCTTATCTGTCACACACACACACACTTCTACCCAGGTCTGACCGACATTCCCAAAGCAGGTTGGGCCAGCTCCAAGAAGTTTCCAGAAGCCAAAGCCACTGCTGCTGCCTCTTTCCATGCTGGAAAGGTTTAGACTTTTCCCCTGGGGCCGTGCAGATGGCTGACCCAGATGCCCACCCTACCGGGTCCTCCCAACTCCTAGAACGGTCCCGGGCCTGCATTTTCAGCTGCCCACTAGATACATCCAGGTCATGCCTCAAGCCCCTCCAGTATGATGTGGCCAGAGCTACACCCCAAGGCCTTCCTGCTCAGTCCAGATCCTAGTGTGGGCCCAGACCCACGCTTCCAGCCCCCCCACAGCCAGGCAGCAGCCCCAGAACCCACCTGATTGCCTTTTCTTACCACTGTGGGTCACTCACTCTATCCTCTGCTTCTGCACGCCCTCCCTGGCTTCCCCTGCCCCCCGCTTTCCTCTAGGCCCTGAATCAAACACAGACCGTGGGCCATCTTGGTGTGAAAATCTCACTTAGAACAAACCTAAGAGGAAGATACAAAATCCTCACAGCCTCACTGCAGTCTCGGGGTTCTCAGCTCACAGAGGCCACCTTCACTGGACCTGGGGCTCACTGGCCTCCACTCCCCTTTAAGATTGAGCACGTGCTTGGCCCCAAAGCCCCTTCAGACTGGAGGCTGCCTGGGGCTCTGAGAGCTGCCCTGCCCCAGGGGGAGTCCCCTGGGCATTTCCTTGCACACTCTGACCCAGTTGAATTAACCGTTCTCTCTGGTTCTCTTGGTTACTCAAGCTTCAGACCTTGGACTCCATCCTTGGAGTCTCTCTCTTCCTGGCCGTAACACCTCTTCCCAGGCCCAGCCCAGGCCACTTCTGGGAAGCTCCCCGCCCCCACCCCCAGCAGCCCACACGGACAGCTCCCAAGAGTGAGACACGGCACTCCACCCAGACAACTCCAGCCTTTCCACGGAGTCTTAGTATTAGAGCATTTGGTAACTTAGCCTCTGTTTAGTAATTTAGTATTTTATAATGATAACGGCACACTGGAAGGCATTGCCCAAAGCACATCATGCATTCTTTTCTCTTTTAACTCGGACAACACTCTGAAGATGATCATCCCTGGCTGCCAGAGAACAGAGAGGTCGGGCAGTTTGCTCAGGGCCACACAGCAGAGTGCATATCGGAATCCAGACCTGACTGCTGGAGTCCCTGCTCCTGGCCACTCTGCTCACGCCTCACGAAGCACCTTTCTATTTCTTCAGTCCGTGCTATGCAGCCAAAGCCAAATAGGTCATTGGAGAATTGATTCCACTTCGGCCATAAATAACATGTGCCAATCAGACCTTTCTTTGAGGGATGGAGAAGAATAATTTTCGGTGAGCCTTTTTATTGTTTAAGCACCACTGGCTCTGCCAAGAGGGTTTTCGAAGTGATTGAAATGTATTATCAGCACCTGAAAGGTGCAGGAGTCTCCTTGCCCTCCTGTTTACCGCTCGTATTTGCTTCGTGAGCTCTTTTTAATTTTTTTTTTACGATTTTATTTTTTTTAAGTAATCGCTACACCCAACGTGGGGCTCAAACTTACAGCCCCGAGGTCAAGAGTCGTACGCTGTACCCACTGAGCCAAGGAGGCACCCCCTTTTTTTTATTTTTTTAGTGTTTATAAAATTTTATTGTCATAAGAACACTTAATATGAGGTCTACCCTCTTAACAGATTTTTTAAGTGTACAGTACAGTAGTACGATGTCCTTATAGTGAATCCCTAGAATTTATTCACCCGGCACAACTGAAATTGTGTGCCCAGTTTTTAGCAACTGACGTACCCACCCCCCTGTACCCCCAGCCTCTGGTAGCCACCTGTTCTTTGCTTCTACAAGTTTGACTCTTTGAAACACCTCATGTAAGTGGAACTAGGCAGTATTTGTCCTTCTGTGACTGGCTTATTGCGCTTGGCGTAATATTTTCCAGGTGCCTCCCTGTTGTCCCATAGGGCAGAATTCTTTTCTTTTATCAAGTGGAATAGTACAGTTGACCTCCGAACAATATGGGTATGAACCGTGGGGGTCAATTAGATGAGGAGTTTTTACGATACCGTACTGTAAATATATTTTCTCCACCTTACGGTTTTCTTAGTAATATTTCCTCTAGCTTACTTTATTGTAAGTGTACAGTATATAATACACATATGCAAAATATGCGTTAATTGACTGTTGATGTCATTGGGAAGGCTTCTGGATGGTAAGAGACTATTAGTTACATTTGGGGGGAGTCAAAAATTACATGTGGATTTTCGACTGCAGGGGGCTTGGTGCTACTAACCCCTGCGTTGTTCAAGGGTTACCTGTATTCCACTGTATGAATATTCCACATTTCTTAATCTGTGCATCTGTTCATGGACATCGAGGTCATTCTCGCATCTTGGCTACTGTGAGTAGAGTTGCAGTGAACATGGGAGTGCAGGAATGGTCATATCTCTTCGAGATCTTGATTTCAGTTCTTTTAGATAAACTCAGAAGTGGGATTGCTGGATAAGATGGTTCTATTTTTAACTTTTTGAGGAAGCTCCCTACTGTCTTTCAGAGCAATTATTTCTCCCCCTCCTTGCCAACACTTGTCTTTTTTTTTTTTTTGAAATAATAATGGTCATCCTAACAGATGTGAAGTGGTTTTGATTTGCATTTCCCTGATGATTAGTGACAGTGAGCACCTTTTCAAATACCTGTAGGCCGTGTGTATGTCTTCTTTGGAAAAATGTCTATTCAAGTCCTTAGCTCGTTTTTTCAATCCAGTTATTAGTTTTCTGCTTTATTGGGTTGTAGGAGTTCCTTATAGGTTTTGCAAATTAACCCATTATCAGATGTATGGTTTGCAAATATTTTCTCCCATTCTGTGAGTTACTTTTCACTCCGGTTTTTTGGTTTTGGTTTGGTTTTTTGCGGGGTTTTGTTTTGGTTTGTTTTTGCTGTGCAGACACTTTTCATTTGATGTGGTCGTCCCAGTCGTCTCTGGTCTGCTTTTGTGCTTTTGGGGTCATATCCGTGACATCCCTGCCAAGACCCACGTCATGAAGCGCTTTCTTTGAGAAGTTAGCTTTAGGTCTTAAGTTTTAATCCATGTTAAGTTGATTTCTCTGTGTATGGTGTAACGTAAGAGTCCAGTTTCATTTTTCGGCCTGTGGATGTCCCGTTTTCCGGCACCATTTGTTGAAGAGACTGTGTATTCTCGGCACCTTGTCGAAGATTGGTTGATCATATATGCACGGATTTATTTCTGGGCTCTCACTTCTGTCCCATTGGGTCTATATGTATGTTTTAATTACTGTAGCCTTGGAATACATTTTGAAATGAGGATGTGTGGTGCTTCCTGATTTGTTCTTTTTCAAATCGTTTCAGGATTGTTTTGGCTATATGAATCTTTTGTGGTTCTCTATGAATTTTAGAATTGTCTGTTCTATTTCTTTAAAAAATGCCATTGTATTTTTGACTAGGATTGCATTGAATGTGTAGGTCACTTTGGGGGTATGGACATTTTAACAATATCAAGTCTTCCAGTCCAAGACCAGGAACAAGACAAGGGTGTCCACTCTTGCCACTCCCTCTTCATAGTATTAGAAGTCCTAGCCACAGCAATTAGACAAGAAAAAATAAATGACATCCAAATTGAAAAGGAAGATGCAAAATTGTCTGTTTGTAGATAGAGTGATCTTGTATATAGAAAACCCTAAAGACTCCACCAAAAAAAAAAAAAAAAAGATTAGAACCAATAAATGAACTCAGTAACGTTGCTGGATACAAAATCAACGTATGACAACCACATTTCTCTGCAGTGATAACAAACTACATGAAAAGGAAATTAGGAAAACAAGTCACTTTACAGTAGCATGAGAAAGAGTAAAATACTTAAGAATAAACTTAACTAAGGAAGTAAAAGACTTGTACCCTGAAAACTGCAAAATGTTAATGAGAGAAATCAAAGAAGACACAAAGAAACAGTAAAGCATCCCTTCAGCTGTCTTCCAGTAGCACTGGAAGGACCCCTTCATCCTGCCCAGGCCCCCAGCCAAACTGTGACTGCAAGGGCCCCCCACCAAGGAGGGTGTAATTAGTGTTTGTGGCCCAAGCTAAGGGTGCTGTCACCTCCCATCTCAGCTGGAACCCAGTTGCCAACCACTTAATTGGTTGGGATTGGGGCCAGCGTTGGGGGGGGGGGGCGTCCTCTCCTCACACCCTTTTCCTGACCCTGCAACACTCTCGGCCCCCTCTGCTCCTCTGTCACCTCTGTGACCCACTGGTGATCTTGATCTTGCCAGACTGTTCCAAGATACCAAAGAACGGTTTTCTCTGGGCGCCTTTCTTCAAGAGCTTCATCAAAAATTCCTCTGGCAGGGAATGCTAGAGTGGCTTTTAACCCCTTACACCTGTTTCCTTTGAGCAGACGTTCCCTGTGCACTAGGGGCCTGTTTCTACCCGCTCCCTCTCATCCTTTCTGTCTCTAGTCCAATACCCCCAGCCCATCTCTACCCGTGATTCCCAGTCTCCTGCACTCTTCCGAGTCTAGCAGCCAAAGCCAGGGGTCAGGAGTAGAGGAAAGGAGGAAGGGAGGGGGGCTGCCCTGTGCCAGGAATCTCTCATCCCTCTGCACCTCCCTCTGACCCCCTCCCTATGGTTGGCTCCCTTGCTCTCCTTCCCTCCAGGCCCCAGAAACCCCATCCGCCCCCTCCCTGCCTTTTCCAAAGGAAGGGCAGGGAGGGGGCAGGTGCCTGTGAGGGGTGTCTCCGATGGGCACACCCCCCCCCAAGGATGCAACTGGTTGGGCTCCTGGAAGAGGCCGGCAGGCACAGGCTGGGGAGGAGGACACAGAGGGCAGCAAGTCAGGCTTCTCAGGAAATGAAATTGCTCCGTGCAACAATGAGAGAGCCACTTTTTTAACTTTTTGCGTGAGCGTGCATTCAATTGCTCACATTGTTTTGGCTCCAGGGGAAATCTGACCTCGGAAAAGGCTGAGATGAAGTGGGTGTGGGTGGAGATCCTCTGCTATTTCACAGGGCTAGGAAAGTCAAGCAGAACATTCTTCAGAGGTACCTTTCCAGCGGGACTATTCCTCCCTTCCTGAGAGCAGGAGATGGGGCCGCATTCAGCTACCCAGCTGGGGCCAGGGCATGGCCCACTCTGCCCAGAAGAGGCCAAGGTCAGCTGCGCCCAGGATACCGATGCACCCTAATGGGGAGCGGAGAGATCTGAAATTATTCTCCATGCAACCCAGGACTCTTGACCCTGTGCCTTGGGGAGCTTTTTAAAAAGTACAAATTCTCAGACCTTCCCCCCAACCCCATTTCAACCAATTAAATCAAACTTTCTGGTGATAGGGTTTGAGAGGGAAAAAAAAAAATTCATCTCTCCGTCTGACTCCAGTGTGCAGCCAAGGTTAAGAAACACAAGTAGCTGGGGCACCTGGGTGGCTCAGATGGTTAAGCGTCTGCCTTTGACTCAGGTCATGATCCCGGGGTCATGGGCTCGAGCCCCACATCGGGCTCCTGGCTCAGCGAGGAGCCTGCTTCTCCCTCTGCCTCTCTCCCTGCTCATGCTTTCTCTCTCTGTATCTCTGTGTCTCGAATAAATAAAAAAACTTAAAAAAAAAAAAAAGAAAGAAAGAAAGAAACGCAAGTAGCTGCATCTTAGGTGCATTTAGTGAGCAGCCATTGACGGCCAGAGAGCACTGTGGGTAGAGCATAACCGGAAGAACCTCTCTGGCCGGAAGTTTGAATCCCGGCTCTGCCATTCCCAGCTGTGGGGCTCACCTGATTCTTTAATGTTTCCAAACCTCAACTTTCTATCCATAATACGGGAATATGGGACTAATACTCACCCTACAGGTTTAAGGCTTAAAATGAAAGCAAGTGGTGTGTGACAGCCCCTCAGAGAGCTAGCTGCATTGTCGCGCGTTGCTGTGGAAAGCAAACCGTGTTCCAGGCACTGCTCCAGAGAAGTATCACCCCACAGACAGCCCCAGAAAGTAATGTCCGTTCTCCTCACTGGGCGCCGTGGCCCCCCACCATCAAACACAACCCCCTTTCCTGGAGATCCTCACAGGAGGCCTCTGAGGCTCCAGCCACGGTGCTCCCAGTGCAGCTCCACAGAAGGCCTCTTGCATTCCTCCTGCCTGAGCGCCATCTTCCTCCTCCTCCTGCCTGACTCCTGCCCACCTTCAAGGCCAGGTTCACTTCCTGCCATGCCCCCACCCTGCCCTGAGTTATTCCTCCCTATAACATCCTGTGCAACTAGCACGCATACGGGGCTGCTGATGCCTGTTCTCTGGACACGTCCTTTGCCAGGTGGTTGTATCAATGCCTCGTAGCCTCTTCTTGGTTGCTTTTAAATCATTTCAACCTCTCATTGGTACCTGTGGGTAGGCTGGTCTCATCTGTCATGGAACCCCAACTACATTTTGCTCAGGACGCTCCACTCCTTCAGGAAGCAGTGATTTGGTTTGAGACAATGCTACTTTTCTTACTGAACTGCAGTTTCCTAGTTGTTCTAGAAGGAGAGCGTATAAGTTGTGATGTTCCCCCAAAAGGCTGACAACCCATTTGGTGACAGAATCCACAGAAATTGCGCAGCTGTGAACATTTATGATGGGTTGTGCCAACGTAAGGGTAGGGGGAGTTTAGAGGTGTGGGCAGCTGCTGGGGGCAAAGGGGAGGGGAGCTAGGGCTTCAGAACAGATACTGGCCTGGCCCCCAGGAAGAAAAATGAACAGAGGCACAAGGGCCAGAATGAGCGTGGCCCATCTATGTCAGGTCTGATGGATAAGTCTTGGGCTGGTGCTGGCGCCCAGCAGAGGCATTCCGGTACATGCAAGATGATACCCAAGTTTTAAAGCCAGAGAGCAACACCATGAAAGTCATGAAAGAGAGTTATTTATTCATTCAACAAACACTGAGAAAAATACTACTTCCTTATTGAACTGAAAGGTCTCCTAGACACACTTTCAGAGGGAATATGCTGAAATAACAAAGTCAAGTAAATCTGGGCTCTCCCTAGCCAGAGGGACGCCCAGGGTAACTCAGTGCGCGGTGCAGTGCTCAAAATCAGGTGAGCCTGGAACAGCAGGAAGGTGGAAGCCCAGAAGCAGACAAGACAAGGAGATCTGGCGAGGGCATCTTAGCAGACAACGGTCCTCAACTCCTTGCACCTTTAATTCCTTACTGTAACAGTCGATTAAAAAGACTAAGCAGGAAGTGAAAGACTGGAAGGAAGCTTGAAAATTCAAGCGAACCTTTCTCCATGAACAGTTTATTCCAGCCCTAATCTTCAGCATAGACCCTGCCTGGAATGTTCCTCTGAGAATGCAGCCTTCCTGGGGCAGGTACACAGCCCCTGGGCACTGGTTTAGCTGCAGTTCCTCCAGGTCCAGCAGCTGCTGCTATGAATACCTCAGCTTAAGCAACCATTCCTGTAACCTCTGCCGAAATAACTCCCCACGGTTTTGTTCCCCTCCAAAGCTGTCGCCCCCCCCTTCCAGTTGGCAGCCAAGGCACTCTTGTGGTGTGATGCCCCTGACCTGCTCAGACACCCCCAGGGCACACCCACACACCCGCGCACGCTGGCTCGCCTCCTGGAGGCTGGGGATCCTAGACCACCGCCCGCACCCCAAGATAAAACCAGGGCCTCCCTCCCACCCCAGCCAACAGTCCCCGACCCCTCGCCATCCCCCACCCTTTAACTGTTCTACTTCCTTAGCCAGACTGCAAACTGAAATGTGAAATCCGAAGCCAGTGTTCCCCTTAGCAACCATGGTAACACAGGATCTGATAGAGAGCCTGGAGTTATAAAAATACCAGCTTCCACCAGACACTGGTTTCCAAAGGGAAACCAGTCTCCACGCCAGAACCGTTTTTAAACAGTCTTAAAACTCAAGAGATTTCCAAGCCCATCTCAGCATGGCTTCAGGAAGACCTCTCTTCAATTCCGGTTTGGAAGGTGGTGGCGTTGCAAGCTTTGGGGATTTTCTCTAAAATATAGAGATCCTGTCTGAGAATGAGCTAGCCTTACATATATAGGTGGGAGCGGTTTTTAAGAAACATCAGATTTTCGGCTTTCTTTAAAAGTGAGGTTGAATTGCTGCCAGCCCTTCCGGTCCCCCCACCCCCGTCCCGCGGCGGGGAGTCAGCGCCATCAATCCTCCTAATTACAGAAGGGGACTGATTGGGTCTATCTCCTCTTCGTTGAAAACGGTTTTAATTAACATAACCGTCTTCTAGCAGGAATCCCACGTTGAAGGCCTCGGGTGGGGAGGTAAGAAGGAGAGCAGTCGCTCGGCGCTGCGCCCCCCGCCCCACGGACGCCCCCTCGGGCCGGGCCCGGACGGGAGCGCGGAACGCGGCTCGCTCTCTCCGCGCCGCCTGCAGGGGGCGCCTGGCCTTGCGGGCTGGGGAGCGGGCCCCTCCCGGAGGCCGCCCCGCCTCCGCGGCCCCGCCCCCCCGCGCTCACCGCCTCCTTCCTCTTATCTCCCGGGGCCATGCCTGTAATTCCGAAAAATATTCTAACTCAGTAATTAATGTCTGAACTTCAAGAGGCCTCTGCTTTCGGCAGAGGCGCGCAGAAGGCGGGCGGGGACCGGGCGGGGCTGAGGCCTCGTGGGGAGGGGCGGGGGTGCGGACTTTTTCTAAACTGGCGAGTGGACGGTGGAGGATAAATCAGGACACACAACATCTATACATATACACATGCATCTGTCTACGTTTTTAAATCCTTTGGGCTTTTTTTTTTTTTTTTAACTAAGATACCTTCTTCGCACCCTCCCCTCCCATCCCCAGTAGCGCTTTCGCAATGGGCTGATGGCAGATTCTTCTCAGTCAACTGTGGGGCTAGAGGGGAGATAGTCTGGGGCACTTTCTCCATGTGTAGGGGGATTGGCTGGGAAGAAGAAGGAGTGACCCACATATTTAGAAAAGAAGAAACCAGGCACTGTGGTGTTGACAGATGACCGTCGGTAACTTCTGGTAAGTGGACCCAGTGAATCCTGGCCCCCCTGGGGCCCCCCCATTCCAGTGCCTCCCCATGGTTTGCACAGCCCAGCCCTGCCCAGACTTTGCAGGTACACAGCAATAGGGGCACCAAGTGCTGGGCTGGCTGTTTGAGCGTGAGGTGGTCCCTCCCCTCCCAGAGCTCCTATCTGCTGGGGAGAAGGGGAAAAAGCAAAGCACCCAGGACTGGGAGCTGGTGCACAAGTCACATGCAGCCCCCACCCCCAGGACCGGCACTGATCTTCCTTAACCTGCTAGCTCTCAGACCCACCGATTAAGTTTAGCTGTTGAGGATACCCCGCGGACTGCCATCCCCACCTCCCGATGTCAATAATGTGTAGGCCAGCGCTTGTCCATCTGGGCTAGACATAGGAACCAGCCTTTCTCCTCTCTTCCAGAATCCAGTTCCTTATTGAGGGCCCCATTAGCACCGCCACCAGCAATGATCAGTAGGTACAGGTAGCCTGGGCCAGGCCCTGAGAGAAGAAACCTCCGGGATTGCCTGATCTTGTAACGGGCAGAGAAAGATGCTAGGGAAGAAGGCCGCCCTCAGAGCCAGACAAATTCGGGCATCTTATCCTCTCAGGCCCTCAGTTCCTTATTGGGATGAGGATTAAACGGGGATTTAGTCGATTTGCTAATTACAAGTTGACTTCCTCCCTTCCCTGTGGGGGACTCACAAAACAAAGACGTGAAAAACAAAAACCATGAAATAATGGGATCATGCAGCAGGGTATTTATATCATATAAACGAAGTGCTCCTTAATAAGCAAAGCTGTGAAGGAACACAGTAAAGTACGTGTCAGGGCCTTTGCTCCTGCCTTTCCTTGCAGGACAGCGGCCTTCTTCCAGTCACCCTTCCAGGTCTCAGCTGGATGTCGGTCCTAGGTGGACCCTCACTTACCAGCCCCGCAGCCTGCTTTCTTTTTCTCCATAGCCTTTACCAGGATCTGGCTCTCGCGTAGAGCTTTCTGTGTCATGTGTTTTCTCTTTCCCCAACTAGCACGGAAGCTCTCTAAAGACAAGGAATGTGTTTGTTCTCTTCATTGCGGTATCCCCAGTGACTAGAACAGGGCCCGGCACAGAGTAGGTGCTCAGTAAATACTCGTTGAACAAATTAATGAAATGGAATGTCTAGACCGAGCCAAGCAGGAGACAGTAGGCGCCCTTCTAGAGTTCATCTGGGAAGACCTCTCTGAGCAGATAAATCCAGAATCCTTGAAGAGGCGGAGTGAGCGAGCAGGGTGGAGACGGGCTGGTAGTGGTCCCTGCAGATGAGCTCAGAGTGGGAGAGGAAGAGAAATGCTCCCCCAAATCAAACTCAGAGGAAGCAGTCTGTGCTCACAATTTGAGCGAAACGGGGAGAACTACCATCAGCCACTGAAGCTGCCTGTGTTCTGTCCCCACGCTTCTGCTCTGCTCTAATTAAGTGGTCGTTGCTCAACTTTGACCCACCAGGCCTCATATGAGATTGAACTAGTCTGTCCCGAGTCAGAATCCCATGAGCCACAATCACGAGAAGTCAGGGTGGGCTTGTGGCACAACTTCACGGATCAAGAGCCATGGGGAAGGGGTTGTGGAGGGGCGCTGAGGGGGCATCTGCTGTGTGCAATGCCGGCCTTCAGCTGGGCCTTCCTCTCTGGCCTCTCCCTTAAGGAGGGAAAGGAGTAAGGATGTGCAGAGCTCAGGAGAGTTCTGTGAGGGTCGGGAAGAAGGTGAGCACAGGAGCTGGGAGGGGACACCTGAAGTCACAGAGGTTAAAGACAGTGGCAGCCTTGGTCCTTAACTATCTCAGCGCAATCCCGGCTAGGGAGCAACATGTCCAGTACAATATAATGTGAGCCACTGTGTCACCATACATTTGCTAGGAGCTGCATTTTTAAAAAAGGAACTGGTGAAATTAATATCTTTTATATTATCCAGGATAGCCAGTGCATGACCATTTCAACATGTAATCAATATTTAAAAGTATCAGTGAGAGGTTTATTTTTTTTGTATTCTTCTTTTTTGTACTCAGTCTTTGAAACCCGCTCCGTATTTTACCCTCGAAGCGCCTCTCAGTTCGGAGTAGGCACATTTCCAAGCCCGCATGTGGCTGGTGGCTACTGTACTGGACGCCATAGGTCTGGAGGCTAGCTTCTAGAATCCTCAGGCTTTGGGGGACTCTTCTGGATTCCTAAAGTATCTGGATCCCCAAAGCCTCAAAAGTATTTTTCCTAGCTCCTCTCACTGAGCACCCAGCAGCAAAAGAAAACGTTGTGAGCTAAAATCTAAACCAACCAGCCAGCATGCTAGCGTTGGGTGGTTGGCTGGGGCTCCCTGCTGGGGTCTGCAAAGGCAATTCTTTGGATCCCCGAATGAAGAAAGGTGAGGAGAGCAGAAGGCGAGGACAGAAAGGGCAAGAGAGAAAACCGGCACAGACCAGGGGAATCAAGGGCATGGGGTGGCAGACTGTGCCAGACTCCCAGCAGAGTCCGCAGACCCGGGAGGGGGTGCAGGCAGTCCACGGAAGGCACAATTAGCTCATTCCTGCGTTGCCCTTTTGATTACACTGTTGTTCTCAGACATCCATTTCTGTAATTAAGACCTTGTCCCTTACTCAGAGGTATTGAAACATAAAAGTATTTGCTGAATCTGGCTTCCCAGGGCTAAAAGCCAGACTTAGGAAATGCAAACACACTTGTGGAAATGCAAACACACATTCACTAACTAATTATCCCATAATTAAGGCCGAAGCCCTGCTTAGAACAATTAGCTCTGGGAATTGAACAGTAGGTACAGCTCCACTTTTTGCTAATTGTTCTTCCCTGATAGACTGGATATGGCCAGTCTGGGGGCGCGGGGGGCAAGGAGGGACAGTAGGGAATGAATTAGTCTGCCGCTTTGGGTCTGGACTGGACCATGCTCTGCTTGGTTTGGAAACGTTAGTCAGAGGAGAGTTTGAGGTGTGGAGACTAGCAGGGAGGATGTGGTTTGGGCAAGGGGAGTTGAGCGGCTGCCCCGGGCTTGGACGCGGGCCATGGGAAGTCTCAGAAGCTACTGCAGGCCACACTGAGGTGGCTTGCCTGGCTGGAGCTGAGGGCGTGGGCCAAGGATTAGCTGACTGGAAAGCAATTAGACGAGGTGGGGCTGGCTGGGGAAATACCTGGAATCCCAGGGCCACAGTTGAGACTTGCTTGGGTAATGCCCTAGGCGGGAGGCCTTGTGGACTCGGGGGAGTGGAGGTACCCACCCTCCAGGGTGGCTACCAATACCCCCACCGGCCGCAAGCCTTTCTGGCCTCTTGCTGATGAGGAGGAGGGGGTTCTAGAGTGTGGGGAGATCAGGGCGGGGCAGGGTGCTTCAGCCCTCCAGGAAAGAGGCCCTTTTCCTGATGACCAAGGTCTCCTCCACCTCAGTGTGTCTGCCCCCTCCCTCCACCCTGCCTCAGACTCCCAGGACTTTCCTGAGGCCTGCCCCCGTGCCATCAGGTAACCACCCCCCACCGCCTTTTCTAGGTAGGAGGGATGTGTGTGGAAGGTGTTACCCGTCCAGGGACTTTCACATTTTGAAAGGAGAGCTTGGAAGAGAAAAATGTGTGCCCCAAAGGGGGAAAAAAGAGGCTCGGGGGTTTGTAGAGGTCGGGGAGATTACTGACCCCCCACCTCCCAGTAAACCTTCTCCCCAGAAAATACCCACATGCATTAAAGCTTGCAGAGAATCCCTGGAGCCTGTCCTCTGGGGGCTTCTCATTACGAGCCCCTGCACTAGAGGTGGAATTTGGGGTTTCGTACAGGCAAGTGGTCAGAGGGGCCTTCCAGACCACCCTCGAAGCAGTTGTGTAAAGGATCCCCAGGGCTGACCTGGCACAGCCCAGACAAGGACGGACAGCTCACTTTTGTCCCCCCACCCCACCCCCACCCCCCACCCCCCACCCCCCCCACCCCCCGCCCCGGAAGGGATCCCAGCTCTTACACTCGTCCTCCTTCCCTCCCCCTCCCCCCTCCCCTCCCCCCTTCCACCCCTTCTGTCCCCTTCACACTCTCCATAGATCAGAGGTTAGCAGACTTCTATAAAAGGCCAGATAGTAAATATTTTAGCTTTGCAGGCCAAGAGGCTAAATCGAGTTTAACCACATCCCTGTGATTTGCACTGCCCTGAGCAGCCGTGCGAAGCCACGAGAGCAGTTTCTGTGGAAAGTACTCAGTTCTGCCTTCCTGATGCGAAAGCGGCCGTGGACAATATGTAAATGAACGCGCGTGGCTGAGCTCCAACAAAACCTTATTTATGGACACTGAAATTTGAATTTTATAGCATTTTTATGTGTCAAAGAATATTATTATTCATTTGCTTTTTTTCCCCAGCTACTTAAAAATGGAAAAACTGTTCTTAGCACACAGGCCCCATAAAAAGGAGGCTGTGGACCAGATTTGGCCCATGGGCTGTAGTTTACAGACCCCCTGATCGAGATCTGTGGTTCTCAGTGCTCATTAAAATCGCGGTATCACTGTCTGAAAAGAGAATTTGCAATTTCCTGGGCGATGCTGCTGCTAAGGTAGGAGGTCCCCGCACTGGGTAGCCCTGATCTAGTCTGAACGCCACCCCCATTTTACCGATGATAAAACTGAGACCCCGAGGTGCCATAGCTCTGTTGTATGAATCCAGGGAGAGGGTTCTCTATCCCTGGATGTGGAGCTGGCTGGTTTTCTATCTCTAGCCGCCTCCAGAAATCTACCCTGCCCGCTCACACTGCCCAGGGCACTCACTGAGCCACAGGAAAAGTGTATGTGTCACCTGGTGTCCCAAAGTGACAGGGCTCCAGGGAGTCATTTCCCAGGAGTGGAGACAGCGTGCACTGAGGCATCCCCATGCTGTCAGACAGTTCCCCCCTGACCACCTTGTCAGCTTCGGGGATCCGCAGAGCAGAGCAGGATGAGAGGGAAGCTAAAAGTCCCCTTCGTGAGAAGAGACAATGAAAGAAGGAGGGCTCGGACATCGGACTAACATGATTTCAAATCCCACACTGTCAGTACTGGCTAGGATCTGAGGCAAGTTACTGAACCTCCTTGAGCCTCAGTTTTTCCATCAGTAAAATGGGAAACAGCCCTCTACCTCTGCAGGGTTGCCATAAGGATTAGTGATCACATCTGTCAAGTGTCTGGCACACAGCACAGAACGTTTGTGGTATCTTTATTGGCCACCCTGGCATAACGCCTTCACCCCAGCACTACCCAGCCACAGCCCGACGGGCACAGAAGAAGGCTATATGATCCTCCTGATGACACATGAGATCGTGTGACTGTCTTTATGGAGGTAGGCACCGTCCCATACTCATGTGACACTTTCAGCGGTGATTTAGGTTGGATTGTGTAAGGCCATGTCAAAGGTTTGTATCTGGGACCTTTGGGTGGCCTTCAAGGTCTAGGAACTCACAGAAATTGGATGCAGACATCTGTGAATGTGTGTAGGTGTGCATTTTTCTGGGAGAGATGCCAAAGTTTCCGTCAGATCTTCCAAGACTCCCATGTTCCAAAAAAGCTAAGGGACACATGTCTCTAAACACAATGCATAAGAAAGCACCAAACTTTGGGGACAGATTCTTGGGTCTGAGAATTAGCTCCCTACTCCTGATATATGGCCGTGGGCCCACTGGACATCATCTAGTTCAGCTCCAAACTTCCATTTCTTCAGCCTTAAAACCTGCAACCAGCCTACCTATTCCCCCAGTTCCAGAATCAGATGGTGTCCTATGAACGAAACCCCAGGGCCGAGCAGCCAGGGACGGTGGGGTTCTCAAAGTGATCACCAGGTGAGCGAGGGGCCTCGCAGGAACTACCCTGCAGGTCACTGTGTGTGCTGCAAATGTAAAGGCCTGGGGGGTTTCAAACAGGTAGCACTAAGCTGCGGTGCTAGGCAGGATTGTGGCGACCTTAGGGGAGGGGTAGTGAGAAGAAGGAGCACAAGAAGCCAGTGGGGTTCTCCAAGGTTCTGACGCTCGGTCAGGCCACCGGTAGCGCGAGTGTATCCCCTGCGTGAAAATTCATCTAACGGCATACTTAGGATGTGTGCACCTTTTTGCCCGTGTGATACTTCAAAAGTTTTCTCCCAAAAATGTCCCACTGAGGAAAAATAGAAATACAATATAAAATCACCCCCTTGGGGGTCTTTCTCTATAATGCTGGAGTGACATTAGCACACAGCTTGAAGAAAGAGTACTTTATATGTAAACACAAATACGAGAGTCAAGAGTACTTTGTATGTAAACACCAATAGGAGAGCCAGGTGTTAAAATCACCCAAAGGCCAGATTTAAGTATCTTTCTTCTGGTAAGAAGAAACTGCTAATCTAAGTTGGCGTAACGTAACTTTTGCTTTCTTTAATTCTCTCACGGGACCCACGGGCTGTCTCCGGCCTCTTCACAGCCATGCCGGGCCTGCCGTGGTCCGGGCTGTTTGGGGTAGCCTGTCCGTGAGGACAGTGGCTCTGCTCAGCCCATCCCTGATTGCAGAGGGCTGCCGGTCCCATCCCCTCTTGCCGCAGGCTTCCCTCCGATGGCTTCCTTCTCTCCACCACATCCCATGCGTCCCCCCCTCTAGTGGTTTCTTCCCAGCAGCCCACCAAAGCCTCCAGAGGAGGGAAAACCTTCCCTTGACCCCACATTCCCCTCCGGGAACCACCCTACTTCTCTCTTCCCCGTGGAGCCGGAGGTTTCAGAAGAAACGTGCTGTCTCTCTGGATTGTTTCTGCCCCCTCAGGCCAACAGCACGGTCCCTGCTGAAGTCACCTTGTCGCCAAATTCAGAGGCCTGCTCAGTCCTCAGCACCACTGTCCTAGCAAGTGAGCGGCTGCCGGTGACATGGAAGCCAGTGACCTGACTGTGTTCTCACAGAACTTCATTGATCGACGCCCAAAGTGGAATTCCATGTAATTTTTCCGTGTCGGGTGTATGTTTTTCCCAGAGTTTGTTATAGGAGCCTTTGCGTTGGGACTGTGTTCCCCTTTAAGGCCTTCTCCGAAACTTCATTCAGTGTCCTCTTAACCAGAGGCCTGGAGAAGTCGATGTGCTTTGGGATTTACCAAAGGACAGGTGACCCTAGCTGGTGGCAAGCCAGGAAATGGGGTCCCAGGTGCAGGTCCCAAAGCCTGTGTCGGTCACAGGCGGATTCCCGGGGCAGCAGCAGCCCCCAAACTTGACCTGCACAAATTAGATCCACGTCTCCAGGCCTGGGTACGTCCACCTGACACCTCCCTCTGGCCCACCCACAGACCCCCCCCCCCCAAACCCAGAGCGTCTTAATGGAACCCATCTGCTCCCAGAGGGTGCCATCATCCTCCAGGCTGTGACAACAAAAGGCCTGAGGCCGTCCCTGACTCTCACCACCATGCTCCGCCCGGTGCATCCCCAGGGTCTGTGGACAGCAGCTCTTCCCTCGTCCTCAGCTCTGGCCACCATGTGTCTGCCTGTCCACAGCTCGTGTAGGCCAAGGTCCCCTTTCACCTGAATGAACCCACCGGCCTTCCAGCTAGGCTCACCTCCTCCCTCCCTATTCTTCCAGGCTCACAGGATTCTCGAGGGTGACCTTTCTCATTGCCTAGAATGTTCTTTCAGTTCCTTTCCCTAGTTCGATCTTAAAGGGTCTTCTCAAAGCTCTCTCCCCAGGACTTCCCTGGGCTCCTCTCCCCACACAGGTGAGAACAGTTCTTCCCACCACCCACCCCCACAACACCCTCAGTTCTGGGCCACATGCAGCCCACTTAGGAAGACCAGCCGCCAGTGATGGAGCTGTGCTCACTATGTGCCAGGTACTATTCTAACTCTGGGTCCCAGATGATCTCATTTAATCCTACCCCACTTTCCAGAGAAGGAAACTGAGACACAAAGAAGTTAACTGTGCAGCCTGTTAGGGGGGCCAGCTGGGGGTTAGAACGCAGGCAGCCTCGCCTTACAGCCTTGGTTCCCATCACTGATCTGCTGGTGCGACGTCTGTCTTCCCTACTAGACCGGTAGACCCATGAGATAGGACTCGTGCCTCCTTGTTGAAGGAATGAGTGAATGAATGGAACAGTTGTCCCTTCAGACTCCCTGAAGGAGGAGCAGGACCTGCCGTGCTCTGGGCGCGTGTTGCTGGCTGGCTCCACGCCAGGGAACAGAGGGGCCCTTCTGAGTGGCTTGGCCCCAACCACAGCACGCTTTCCTTCGAATCCAATCTGTAGGGCGGCTGAGCACAAGGTCCTGCGTGAGGGAAAAACCAGTCAAGATAGACCCTAGACTAGACTAGCAGGAACCAAATAGTCGCCCCCGGGCTATGAACAGAGAAGCTTCTGGTTATGAAGGTTAGGGGAGAGGTCAGGGAAAGCTTCTTGGAGGAGGAAGGTCTTTGTGATCAGTCTCAAGCGATCCAGAAAATGGAGCCCAGGTGGGGTTTGCTCCCATTGTCCCCGCAGATAAGAGCAAGACGAGTTCATAGGCCTGTGAACCGAAGGCGTGGGATGGCCTGGAGGTCTGTGAAGGCGAGGAGAGGGGGGTAGGGCCGCAGGGGTGGACGTGGCCAGCGGGGTAGTGTCTGAGCATCCACTAGGCACTTTACCCCCTCACAGCCCCCTCAGGTGAACCGGTTGAGAATGCACACAGAATACAGAACCCTGACTCGCATGTGCTCGCGCTCCTCCAAAAAGATCATCTCAATTTAGAAACAGAGTTGCCCCATTATTACAGTTTATATTCTGCTAAGGGTAAGGCTCCAAAGCCAAACAAACTTCCAGGTGCCAATTAAATACTCTTATCTCCAACCTTAGACTTGGCAGAGAGTACTTCGCCAATCCTTTCTGCCGTCCCCAGGCAGCCCCAGGCCCTTTTCTCAGCCCAGGCCTGTCTGTCCCTCTGTCGGGTGGCTGAGGCTCTGAGTACCAATGCTAATTATGCCTTCAGCACAGCCCTATTATTCTCCGCTTAAGCTTGTCCCAGGCGCAGCTGTCCTTGCCCAGTTGGTGCTTGGTTACCGCCTTGCACCCAAACCCACCGCAGAACCAGCTGAGCTTCCTCTCCCGGGGGACAGACCGTCAGCCCAGCCTCTGCGGTGTGGCTTCAGACTCCTCCTCCACCCCCATGCCGGAAGACCGGCACCTCTGTCTGGTAGCCAAACTACAGCAGGCATGTCTTCTTCTTAAATACAGCACGCCAGGATTATCACGCCGAAGAGGACCTGTGTTCAGCAAAGGTTTCTTCCGAATTCCATGCTTGGTAGCAGAGTAGGGGGCCGGTGTGGCCCTTTTCCAGCTCCTTGAGGCCCCTGGCCGGTTACCTGTGCCTTCCCCCACTCACATACCCTGTAAAGTCTGAGATGGGTGGGAGGCACGCCTGGTTGACTTGGCATACCATGAGTTTCTTCCTAGGCTCAACGGAAGGTGGGCCACTGGTGAGGCCCCTAGACAGCCGTGCACCACAGATAACAGTGGGGAGGACAGGGGCTGGGCGGAGAGCTGCAGCAGCCCCTGGACTCTGCACAGGGACGCCTTTCCTCTGAAGCTGGGGGGTCGCCCTCTGTGACAAGGCCCCCTCCTCCAGATTCCCTCTGGGACTGCAGAAACCAGCAGAGAATCCAGTTACCTCCCCCACCCCCCACTTCTTCCTGATTGCATGTCTTCATCTGGCTTCAGAAAAGGCAAGACCTTGCACCGCCAGGAGGGGTCCCGGCTTCCCTGGCCTGCCCACTGAATTCTGTGCTGAGACTCGGGACAAGGCAGCAAGGCAGCGGGGGTGAGGGGAGGCCTCGCTCAGGGACTCGGGCGGCTGGACAGTGGCTCGGCCGCCGGGAAAGCCGACCCAGAGGAGGAAGGGACTGTTTCGCAAGCGAGGCCGGGCACTCGGAGCTGGCCCATCAGCCCCTGGCATGCGGCTAGGCCTGTCAGGAAATCAAGGAGGCGCTCTGTCTGCTTTCCAGCAGGCGCCACTTCTCTCTTTCCACTGCTTTGCTCAGTTCACGGCGCGGGCTCCAGGGCCGCCCGGGCGGGCGGGCAGGCCAGGCACCCTCTGCCACAGGCCTGGTGCCCGGGGAGCGCCCGCGCCTGCCTCGGCTGGCCTCGTCACACCTCGTCACGAGGGTCCCCGGGCCCCGGGCCGCAGAGCCCCACGGAGAAAGCCAGCCGGCCACCGGGGGCCATCGCGGGTGGGAAGGCAGGGCGACTCCCGGGGCAGGATTCCAGACTGTTTCCTTCTCAGTTGAGCTCCAACACCCTTATCTCCTTTCCTGCCAGGCGGGGACTCCTCACGAGTCACACACAAAAGAAAACCCCACCCAAGACACACAACCCCCCACATACTTGAAGGGGGAGGACTTGCCTCCAGTGCCAATTTAAGCTACCTGATCGTCGGTCCGTGTGCATTGCCCAAATATGAAAATAGTGTAGATTTGGTCCAGAAAGGGTGGGGGGACAGATGGAGGAGAAGAGCACCCACTAAATGGAGCCACCTGGGCGGCTGTCCTGAAAGCTCTTGGAACTGCCCGTCCATCGAGATGTGTCTAGGAGGAAAACCAGTGGGGGGAGGGGGTGGCAAAGGGCAATGACAAGGTTCAGAGGCGGTTGGGATGGAAGCGGGGCGGGGGGGGGCCGTTACAGGACAGAAGAGAACACGGAATGGGAAGCGTGCCGTGCATGGCACGGCCCCTCCCACGAGTGTCTGGCAGGCCTCAGTACCACTGTCATCTCCTAGAATACGGGAATAGTGGCTGGAATATGGGAATAGAGAAAACTGCAGCCCTGAGCTATCCGCTGGTCCACCGGCTTACAAGGCTTGCTGCGCTGAGGACTAAGGTAGAGAGCCCTGGCCTTGCAATTCCTAACTCCTTCCCTGGCCTGCTGGTCCACTCAAAAGAGCAGTGGACCCCGGGACTTTCAGACTTGACGTTGAGCTGTGCTTCCTAGAGGCAGGGGGCTGGCCCGGTTGACCCCTCGGGGTCTCATTCCAGCCCAGCGTGCTGGCAGCTGATTCTACAGGCAAGTTGCTATGGGAACTCTTAACTTTGAATTTCCTGGCTCTGGGGCTGTGAAAATCACAACCTGAACCTTCCGTTGATGTGGGTTTCTCGATTAATTTCCTGTTTGATTGTTTACTTTAGAGAGCGGAAAATGCCTTTGCAGGCAGCTAGTTCCCTCCACCAAGACGCTTATCACACCCACCCCCGAAGCCAGCAAGGTCAAGTCCAGGCCTCAGGTGGGTGGAGGTGGGGGGGACGGGGCCAGGGGCCAGGGGCAGGGGGAGGTGAAGCTAAGAGCCGATGGCCCTCTCCTTGTGCCCGCCGGGGGTCCCGGCCCGGTGGGCACCAGGAGAGATCTGTGAGTTCAGAGACGGGCCGCAAGAGGGGCATCTGCCCACCACCCAGAGCCCCAGGCCTGGCCCCCAGCCAGCCCAAACCCCTGCTCCTGTCTCAGGGAGCCGTTTTGTGCTGAGTCAGACACAAAATGCAGCCATTCTTTCAGAGGAGTGGGGTACCTGGGAGGGGGTGAAGGTCCCAGGTGCCACTCGACACCCAGTGCCTCCAGGCCAGGCATTCTTGGCCAAGTTCCCCTGGGGAAGCTTGCAGAATAACTGCTTTTCCATCTGCCTGTCCTCCAGCTGCTCTCTCCAGGGCCCCAGCGCTCCAGCAGAGAGCAGGGGACAGGGCATTCATTATCATAATTCCATCTTGTTCCCAGCTCCGTCCTTGGGGAGCAGTTAGTGCTGGCTCAGGTGAGGCCCCACAGCAGGTGTCATGATCCCCTGCAATGACAGCCACCTCGCTGGGAGCAGGATGCTTTGTCACCGTCAGTGCCCTTCTCCCCACCCCGCCGGCTGAACCCCTCAGGGGTGGGCAGGAGCACTCACTCACTCACTTGATAAATAGGGGCGCTGAGCCCAAGGAGAGCAAGTGGAAGAGGCTGGAGGTCAGCTGGTAATCCGGGGGGCACCCAACCCCTCAGCACCCCTTCCCTTGTCTGGGTGATGATATAATGTACCATCCAAATCAGGGTCCTTTTGTGAGCAAAAGGGACACTTACTGATTACTTTGGGATGGCAAGTGAAAACCACAGCCATCCGAGACACACCCCACCTTTTGCTGACCACCCCCCCACCAGACTCATTTATGTGGGACTTACTGGTGGGGCAGTGGTTATGTCATTTGACTATGGAGGCAGATGAGACCTGGCTTCAAATCCCGGTTTTCCATTACTTGTGTGCTCTTGGGAAGTCACCCCACTCCCTGTGCCTCAGTTTCTGCAGCTATAAGTGAAGAGAGCTAACTCAGATAAACTGGCACGAGGATAAAATGGACCTTAAAGCCTACACACAGCGCAGAGCTTCCCCTCTAGAGCAAGCATTCAAAAAATGTAAGCCAGGTGATGATTGAGGACCCCAAAGGTATTGGTCAGTCCTCAGGAGACCCCTTCTGGAAAGGTAAAATCTCAGAGCTGCCTCAGGCATTTTCCATTCATCCTTTAGGGGAGATCCATGGATGTCCGGGAAGCGAACACAAAACGAGCCACACAGAGGACAGGCAAGGCTTCTAGAAGGGAAAAGAGGGAGCACTAAAGAAGCTGGGAGGTGTTGACAGCAGTCATGGCCAACGTCCCTGTGGTTTCAAACCCCGACCCGGGGTCCTGGGAACATATGGGCTTCAGGGACTCTGTGAGCAGAACTCGCCTCCTGAGTGGGCCACTGGCCAGGGCTTGGCTCCCAAGAGGGGCCACTGGAGCCATGGCCCCATCCTCTGGCTCCGGTGTCTGCAGGATTCAGTGTCTGCTCTGAGCCCCAGATTACATTTCCACCCCCTGGGGCCAGTTGTGGGATGAAGCATTCCCCCATGTGACATTTACTGTGGCCACTTTGTACTAGGCGGTTTGCAAGCTCTGCAGGAAGGAGGCTAATTATTCCCTACAGGGCGCCTGGTCCGCAGTTAGGGTGCCTGCCCGCCTGCCTGCCTTAGTTAGGAGGGCTGACAGCCAGACCACAGGGCACAAGCTTGGACTGAAGTCCAGGTCAGAAGCATGAATTTCCTTGATATCTGATCATAGCCGCCATACCAGGGCTCCTTATTAGGCTAGTGGCATAGTGATATTTGGAGCAAATCCCCCCCTCTCCTGGGGATGGCTGAAATGCAGGCCGGCACAGAACACTGATAGCAAGTGAGGAAGATAGAACAGCACCGATTTCATAGTTGCCCTGACAGACTGGGCAGCGTGAGCCTCCACACATACGTGCACCTGTGTCTAGAGCCAGCCTCACCCTCCCGTCCACGTCAGAGGATATGGAGTGCTATCACTTCTCTTACCTAAAGGCTAAGCTCTGCACTTGGGTCCTCCTCGCTTCCGATGACCCCCTTCTCTCCTGCATTCCGCCCACTCACCTCTGCCTCTCCCACCGTCACAACCACTCCCCTCGACCCTGGCACGGGGTCCTACCCTTTTTCTCTTCCATAGGCAAGTTCAAAAAGAAAGAAAGAGAGAGGGGGAGGAGGGAGGGAGGGAGGAAGGAAGGAAGGAAGGAAGGAAGAGGAGAAAAGGAGAGAGAGACAGAGAAGAAAGAACGGAAACCCGCAAAGAAAGAGAAAGAAATGGTGTACTCTTGCTGTGTCTACTTCCGGCCTCCCTCTCGCTCTCCAGTCCTCCGTGATCCAGCCTTCCATCTGTCCCTACCCCTGCTCTGAAGTCATCATGGCAAAGGTCGCCCTAATCACCAGATCCAGGGGGCCCTGGTCATTGTTCACCTTACTTGACCTCTCTTGAGCATTTGACACCACTGACCTCGTACTTCTCAGAACTTCCTTGGCTTCCATGGCGTCACTTCCTCCCATTCCCCTTAGCTCTCTGAGTGTCCCTGTGCTCCCTCAGGAGTTCCTCCTCCTCCTCCACCACCCTGTCCAGGTTTGGAGCCCTTACCCTCTCCTCTTCTCATCTGGGTCTTCCTCCAGCTCATCTCGCTTAACACCTACGGCCTTGACCTGGCACTGATGATCATGGATTGCCAGTCTCCCACAAGTCATCTTCCCCAATCATCCCCAGAACCATGAATTCAATAAAGCTGAACTCCTTCACATCCCCCCAAACCACCTCCTCATGCCTTCCCACGATCACTGATGGCATCCCCATTCATCCGGTTGGCCAAACCCAATGGGGATTATCCATCTTCTACATTGTCCTCCTCACCCTCACTTCTGCCTCCGAAACGTGTGTCCTCCCATCTCTCCTGCCTCGATTGAAGGCACTGTGATTTCTCCCAGCAGCCTCCTCACTGTCCCCTTGCTTGCAACCCTCTGTTTGCCACACTGTGCAAGAAAGGACCTTCCAAAATGCACTCTCCGGTTAAACATCTCTCGGTGGCTTTCCCATCCCTTAGGATAAAATCAAAACACAGTATCATGGCAGCTAGGAGACCTTTAGGATGTGGCCCTTGCCTTCTTTGTCATCATGTTCTCTCTCTCCCCCAGCACTATATATGTTAGCATTCTGAAAGACTTGTTATTCACCAGTGCACTCTGCTAGTTCACTTTTTTTTTTTTTTTTTTTTTTTTGCTTTTGTGCATATGCCGTATGCTCCTTCTTATACCATATGCCTGGCATGTTCTCCATCCTCATTCCATCCCGTGCTTCAACCCCATATACCTAGCACAATCTCTTGATTTCCCCCTGCTAGACTATGAGTTCCGAGTTTCATTCTTCTTGTTATCCTGTAGTTGTACAATGTTTAGCACAAAGTAGGTGTTCCATGACTGTTGTTGAAAAGATAGCTACATAGAAGGATGGATGGATGGATGGATGGTTGGATGGATGGATAAGTAGGTGAGTGTGTAGATAGATGGATGAAAGAATGGGTAGGTAGATGGAAAGTTGGATGCATGCGTGGGTAGATAGAAGAATGGATGGATGGATAAATGGATATGCTGGTGGATGGATGATTGCAGAGCTGGGTGAATAGATGCACTAATGACTTGGTGGGTGAGTAAATGGGGATGTGGATGCGTACAGTGGATAGATGTGTGGTTGGGTGTATAGACGATGGCCAATGCAAACAAAGAATATGTAAAATCAATTCAATTTTGTGAAGGTCCAGGTTGATTCTTATCACTGGTCAACCAAATTAAGGATTATGAGCTCCGGCCACCAAAATAAGAATTAGCAAATGTGAGCAAAATTAAAATAGTTCTCCAAGAGAAAGGATGCTGACCCAGGACTCTTGAACACCTTCTAGTTCTTCTCAGACTTCCTGTCTGGTTTGTGCAAGCCACTTAACTACTACGCCTCAGTTTCCCTGTCTATTAAATAGAGATAATAATGCCGTGGCCTTTCCCTGTCTCCACAAGAGCGTCACAAGAGTAAATGGGATGGTACATAAAGACTGTGCCAAGATCTTCAAGGAAAATATATGTTTATAAAGAAACAGATTTAATAACAATAATCACACCTTGCATTTGGATCAAGCTTTGCACTTCTCAAAGCTCCTTCACAGACATGATCTCAGTTGACTCTCAAAACAATTCAAGGCAGGTATTATCCCCATTCTCAGGCGAGGAAAGTGAGGTGCAGAGTGATTAAGTGACATGCCCAGGGTTACTCTTAGTGAGTAGCAGGTCTTCTGACTCTAAGCCCGCTGCACAATTTTGATGACAGCCTTTTTTGGATAGATTATCTCCTTTCCTGCCTTCCTGAAGAGACCCAGACTAATAGACCCTCTCCGTGATGAGTCAGGGTCAGTATGGAGAGCATCAGTTCCCGTGCTGTCCTCCAGACCTAGCTGTAGATGCCGGTCCAGGTCCAGCAGAGGCGCAGGATGGAAGGGCTGGGACTTGAACCCAAGGGTGCTCCTGAGGGGCCGGTGGTCACATGCAGCTCCTCACCCCAGTCACTGGTCCAGCCCCTCTGCCTGTGTTACGGCCATCTCCTCTCTCTCCACCGTCAGCACCGTGGCTCCCGTGGCCACTGCAGACCTCTCCCCACCCCCACTCTTGTCACTTCTCTCTTACCTTCCTGCAATGTCCTCCATGCTTCCAGACCACCTCCCTGGCCCTTCCGTAGACGCAGCCAGGCCATCGGGGCTCTGTGAGCTCGTTCTCCAGAAAGCGAGCACATCGCATGCTCTCTAAAACCTCGCTGTGCTCTCTGGTTGCCGTTCCCTCACCCCCTGCCCAAAGCAGAGAGGCCCCCGCAGGCAGGGTCTGAGCTGGACTTTGGCTATGGCTGCATAAGGCCTCGTGGGTTTGCTCTACAAGGTGGAAACCCTGTGCTGTCGGTGAGCTGAAGGGGTCAGGGTGCGGGGGGACGCGGGGACCAGCCAGCCCGTCTCAAGGTGGCACCCACTCTTCAATGGAAAGGCAAGACATGGCCGTCTACGGTAATCACTCCCCTCCCGCAAAGGGAGGCAGCCCCCTGGGTCCTTCCATCAGCACCCTCTTTCCCGTCCCCCGGGGTGGCATCCCCAGCAACCAGCCGGCTTACATCCTGCCTCGCCTTGGGCAGCATGCCCGTGCCCTGGAGACCTTCCCCCGGGGACTCCAGGATGCTGCCACCAGGCAGCCTGTCTCCCTCGTCACTGTCGGGCCTCCCACAGCCTGACGGCGAGCACCTTGGCCTCTCCGCCAGGGAGGATATGATGGGTGTGCCCACAACAAGTCTCCAGCAGAGACAATAGGACGGGAATGCATTAGCTTCCGAACAAACACTGTGTGGGCTCGCACAATTGCCTTGGATTCCCATCCAAGAAACACATTTTGCTGTTCGAGGGCGCGGGTGGCTTGCCTGCCCACACCCCTCTCTCTGCCGGAGACTTTGATGAGAGGCCTGGCCCTCCCACCCACTCCAGGGCCCGCAGCCCCCAGGTGGGGCAACCCTGCCTTCTCCATCGGTGCAGCGTCTCTTCCTGAGTGGCAGCAGGGGGCAGGGAGTCCTGCCCAGGCAGAGCATGGCCTGCCCACCCCACAAGGCCCACCCCGGCCACGACTGACTTTAACCAGTTCGTTATGGTGGTAGAGTATACAGGACATACAACTGATTGTTTTAGCCACATTCTAGCCAGTTCAGCAGCATCCGGGACGTTCACGTTGTACCACCATCACCACCCGCGGCATCCGGGACGTTCACGTTGTACCACCATCACCACCATCCATCTCCAGAACGTTCTGTCATCCCAAACTGAAACTCTGTCCCCATCAAACCCCGAGCCCCCAGTCCCCCGACCTGGCTGCCCCTGGCAACCGCCATTCTATTCTCTCTCTCTATGAATTTGACTATTCTGACTATGGAAGTGGAATCTTGTAAAAAAAAAAAAAAAAAAGTGTAACCTTATAGGATTTGTCCTTTTGTGACCACTTCATTTCACCCAGCGTCATGTCCTCAAGGTTCATCCACGTGTTAGCAGGCGTCAGCCCTGCCTTCCATTCGAAGGCTGAAGAACATTCCATTGTGTGGATGGACCACAGGAGTTCATCCCGCCCGCCCTCCGCGGACGCTCAGGTTGCTTCCTGCTCTTGCCTGTTGTGAACACGGGTGGACAAGTACCCGTTCGAGTTGCCATTACTTTTTGAGATTCATCTTGGAATTAAAAAAGAAGAAGAAGAAGAAGAAGAAAAGAAAAGAAAGCATTGTCTCCAAAAGATTGCAAATGGAGCATACATAAACAAGAGAGCTCGTTGGCCCCCCTCAACATACCAGCAGGAATTTGTTCATCGAAACCCAGACTGTCCCTTGGCAAAAAGGAGAGTGCTGAAGAAATGGAACACAGAACAGGTAAATCTGGCCAAGATGGAAAAGAGTGGAAAGATCCCGCACTTGGGACACTGCCTGCAAACGACAGGTAGGGACAGATTCTTGGGGAGCCGCTGATGGCCTAGATGCATGGGAGCCTCTAAGAGGGGCAGTGAAAGGGGTCTCGGGAGGGAGCCCCTGTGGAGTTGTGTCAAGGGCTCCTGGGTGTGGAGGTCAGCCTCTTGTTACGCCACAAAGAGCAGCAGGGTGTGACTTCCGGAGATTAGGGGGTGCCAGGGGCTGGGGGGATGAAAATGCTCTGGAGTTAGGGTCCAGGGAGGTTGAGGGGGACACGCTCCGAAGCCCCTTTCAGCTCTAGGGCTCTGAGATGCTGCTCTCCAGCACTGGTCGTGAGAGCCCAGGACAGCATTTGCAGGGGGAGCAGGAAGCAGTCTGCGGCCTCCCGGCAGATTCCCTTCACACCCCTGCACCCAGCAGCTCTGAAGGAACAGTGTAGTGGTCCAGCCCAGTCCTCCCCCACTTCCCTGAGAAAACCCAGCAAGCCATTTGCAAGCGGGCCTATCGCACGATGTGATTGTTGGCTTAGCACAGACTTTCCCAAACAACCAAGTGGAAGATAAGGCTGGAGGGGAGGCCTGGCGTTGGGAGCCTGCCCACAGCTCTGCCTGAGTGCCCAGGCGAGCCACTCTGGCCCTCCAGAGCACCCCACCCTGTGTCTGTCCCCTGCCTGGCTAGCCAGGAGCCAGGGCCTCCAGGGAGAGAGCCGGGCGGCCGGGGAGTTTGGGCACACAGAGGAGAAGAAGGGACTGGAAGGGAAGTAGCCCAGTCATAAGGAAGCGGGGCAGGAAGAGAAGGAGCCGAAAGACAAGAGAGCCCGCCCTGCAGCTGCCAGCTTCCATCGGGAAGCAGAGGGCAGGCCAGGCCTGGGGGGCTACAGGGAATGGGAGGAAGGGGGCACTTGCTCACCAGGGCCGGGGGCCTGGCTGGCAGCAATATGGAGGCTCAAGGAGGCTTTTCATGCCGTGCTGTCAGCAGCTCAGGGGACTGCTTGGCGGGAGAAACCATCACCTTTCAGAACATCTAGTACTTGTCAGGCCCCGTCTCCAGCCAGGACTCCCATAAGGTTACCTCTCTTGTCCCAAGAGCCCCTAAGAAGCTAATCTCAGGACAGAACATGATCCCAGGGGCATTTCAACTTACCACGACAAGCCCCCTTGAGCACCTACTGTGTGTCAGCCGATGTGCTAGATGCATCCAGAGTGGACTCTTCTTCCCACGAGCTGCCAGCTCTGCCTGGTCCCCCCTCCCCACCCAACTGCTAGTACGTACTCCATCTCTAAGAGTTCCCTTTCTTCCAGATTCCCCCCTTTCTTGTCATTTCTTTCTTCTTTTTTTTTTTTTAAAGATTTTATTTATTTATTTGACAGAGAGAGACACAGCGAGAGAGAGAACACAAGCAGGAGGGGAGTGGGAGAGGGAGAAGCAGGCTTCCCGCGGAGCAGGGAGCCCGATGCGGGGCTCGATCCCAGGACCCCGGGACCATGACCTGAGCCGAAGGCAGACGCTTAACGACTGAGCCACCCAGGTGTCCCTCTTGTCATTTCTACCAGCAGTTTTTAAGGCTTTCTTTTTTTTTTTTTTTCCCCAATAAGTGCGACAGAAAACCTATTAGGGAACAGTTATGTTCAGAAAGAAATTCCAGCAAACCTTACAGGGTTCTCCTACCCTAGATGAGTCCCGATCCCCCCTGCAGAGTAAACAGGGCTAGGCTCACTTTCCCACGCTGACCCTATTCTAGATGGCCAGGGGCCCCTCCCAGTCTGCGCCCCAGCCCCTCCCCAAGCAGGCTGGGTTGGGTGGGGACCACATGCTGTAGGTAGGCCTGCTGCAAGGTGACTCGCCTCCCCCAGCTTTCTCCAGAACCTGGTTCCTGGTCTTCACTCAAGCTTCTTGGGTCCTCTAAATGAGAGAGAGAGGCCCTTCCCCGTGTGCCTCCCAGAGGCCCACCAGGCACTGGCTTGGTGGAAGGCTCCCCTGGCTCCCCTTGGGGGTCTGCAGCTCCAGGAGGCAAGAGAACTCCAGAAGCAGATCCGGGTGTGGGAGGCGAGGGACAGCAGCGTGTTGCAGGGTGCCCACTACGCCTATGCATTCTAGTTCTCTAACCAGTCCCCTTGCTGCTTTTACCGTAACGATTGTGCAGCGAAAACCTTGTATCCGTGTCATGGGGCACGTCCGGGTCCATGTGTAGGACACATTCCTCGAAGGGGGACAAAACAGAGGCCCTGCCCTGGTGGAGCTTGCCTTCTCGGGGCCGGGGGTGGGGTGGGGAGACAGAGAGCAGACGAGCAAGTAGATAATGTGTCAGGGGCGAGCTATGCGACAGCAAGAAGTAAGCCAGGAGGTGAGCGGGGCTGGTGCCTGGCTGGTGCCGTGACATTTGGGCAGAGCCCTGAGTAAAGCGAGCGAGTAAGGTCCCGAGCCTCTGGTGGCTGAAGAGGCCAGTGACGAGAGCACAGAGGCCGGGCGTCAGGACTGTGTCAGTGAGTAGAACGTACACGCCAGTGGCCTCAACGCCTGTCACTTTGTGTTGGTGGCACCGTTTCCCTCCCCTGGATTGTCCCTTGCTCTCCGCTTGCTTTTCGTTTGAGCAGGTCAAGGACTACCTCTGTTCCTTCATACCAAAATGACTTCTCCGTGGCCAGCCAGCCCAGTTCTGACAGATACAGGGAGAGAGCAGGGCAGGGAAGGGGGCCTGTGCCCTGAGAGCATCTCTGGCCAGTGCAGCCAGCACTGACCTGTCTGTCCCCTGACCTCCTGTGGCCTCGATGCCCCGCACGCCCCTGGGGCACATAGCGAAGCTCGCCCTGAATCTTCAGCCCTCCTGAAGTGAATGCTTCTGGCTCTTGCTGGGAGGGCCCCCGGCTGGGTGGATGGATGCAACATGACAGGAGAAGGGGAGAGGTGAGGAGGACGTGCAGAATTCGGATTTCAAGCTAGCAGCAGGATAGCCCCCCTGTGATTCCACCTCTGCTTGAACACGTCACACCCGCGTCAAAAACCTTGACTCCAGTTCTCGTTCAGGGAAGGAGGACACTCACCCTAAAGGTGCCTTCGTCTTGTGCTCTCCTTACCCTCCACCCTTCCTTTAAAACTAACAAACAACAACAACAACAACAAAAATGCATGAATCATCTTGACCAACATTGAGTGAATCCCTAGTGTTGTCAGGGGCCAGGCTAGGTGTTAAAGTGGCAAATAGGAACACAGCACTGTCCCAGCCTTCAGGAAGTGAGCAGTTCCCACTGGAAAATGCCTTTTCACTTGTGTGGAATGCTGAGCGGGTGGGAAAGCTGGGGAGTGAGAAGCAGGAGGGGGGCACCAGGGCCTGGGGTGATCCAGGGATCTCCAAGGAAGGCTGTGGGCCTTGAAGGGTGGGCAAGTATGGAGAGTTCCAGCAGAGGGAAGAGTCATCCGTGGCAGATCATCCAAACGCAGGGTCCTCCCAGGGATGTGATGATCAGTGTGGCGGGGGATGGCAGTGGACACGTACATAGGGGTTTGGGAGAAGCGGTTCCGGCCAGTCAGGGGGACAGAGGGAGAGGTGGTCAACGGGGTTTGTGGAGAACAAGACTGTAGAGCTTCTCTGAAGCCGTGCCTCAAGAAAGTTTCCACTGGGAACAGTAGAAAAACAGACATTTTATGAAAAAGCAGAAAATGGCAAATATTGGTGAGGATGTGGAAAAATCAGCACCCTCAGACATTGCTAGAGGGAATGCAAAATAGCGCAATCACTGTAGTTCGCTGGTCCCCAGAAAGCTCAACATGACCGAGCAATTCTGCTCCAAGGTAAGGACCCCCAGAGATCTGAATACATGCGCTCACACAAAAACCTGTACGCGAATGATCACAGCAGCATTATTCATAATAGCCAAAAAAGGGGAAGCAGCCCATATGTCTATCAGCTGATGAATGTGTAAACAGAATGTGGTCTCTCCATATAGCGGAATATTATTCAGCCATAAAAGGGAACAAAGGACTGGTACATGCTACCACACGGGGGATCTTTTAAAAAAGTTCTGTTAATGGAAGAAGCCAGTCACAAAAGACACAGGCTGTGTGATGCCATTTATGTGAAAAATCCAGAATAGACAAATCCAGAGAGACAAAGGAGATTAAGGGTTGCCAGGGGCTGGGGGGCGCGGATGGAAATGCTCTGGAGTTAGGTAACGCTGTGGTTGCGCAACCTTGTGAATATAGTGAAAGTCACTGAGTTGTGTACTTAAAAATGGAGAATTGGATGTTGTGTGAATTATATCTCGGTTGAGAGAGAGAAGGCATGAGATGAGGCAGAGGGAAGCCTGGATGGGGGGCATGGCCAGTCCCAGCACCAAGCAGGCTGGCCATGGCCTTGGTCAGGAAGCAATTCCAGCTTCTGGGTAAGTCCGCAGAGCCGTGGTTTTGCAGAAGAGCACCGTGATTTCTGGAAGTCCTCCTCAATCCAGGGCCCAGGAGCGCCCGAGACCATGGCTGAGCCTTCAGACCTGGCCAGGGCACCCTGGCTCTCTGACCACCGTGGTCCTCCAGCTGCTCAAATCCTGCCAGAGAAATCGCTGTGTTCCTGCTGCCCTCTGACCTTCGTGGGCTGTCTCCCCGGCCCTCCCCTCCGACATGTCTGTTCCAGGCTGCATCAGGGCTGAGGCTGGGGGCCAGCTGCAGGGGCCTGGGAGCTGGCGTGCCGCCCCCTCAGGAGTGTTCTCTGCCTCTCTTTTCTACAGCTCTTGCAATCTCAGGATGTGAAAGAAGATGCCGTCCTGTGCTGCTCAATGGAGGTAAGCATCTCTGACCTCAGACCTGGCATGCCCCTCGCGCCTAACAGTTGTGGGCGGTGAAGGATCACCGGACGTACCCACAAGTCCCAGGCAAGGGTGTGTAGATGGGGCTGGTGGGGAATGGCTTCCTGAGCCGACATGGATCCAGAATTATCAACCCCAAACCAGAGTAAATGTGGATGGGGTGACCAGCCCACCACTAGCTGGAGGAAGAGATGGCTGGTTCTCTAGAGAGAAGGACCAAGTGCTGGCATTGTGCACTGTCCTTCTGTCGCCAAGACCACCTTCTCCTTGCACTAGGCACACCACATAAATGACTTAAGAGATTCCAGGTGACCCCCGCCCCCAAATATCTCCCTTGGCTTTGGTGGTGCAGGGTTTGGGGAAGATGCCTGAGGCCTGAGGTCCCACGTTGGCCCCCTCTGCTACAAAACACCCCCTTCGGAGGCGCCACTCCTGGTCCCAAAGTGGGGCCACTACTCATTGAAACTCTTCCTCTGGGATCTTCCTCAGGGGCAAACCTTGCTCTGGGAAACCAGCCCAGTCATTTAGAATAGAGTGGCCGTGAGGACAGGTGCCTCCTGTGTGCGCACCCCGGGCCTGTCAGGGCTGTGTGAACACACCTCTCAGGTGGTTTCTGCCCGGCCTCCAGGCCACTCCCAAGGCTCTCGGGGGCCAGAGGTGCTGTGAATCAGGACAACACCATGTAGAGAAGAAGTATGGGTACAGAGCATGCATCCCTGAGGAGTCAGAGGCGAGAGATCAGGGTGGTCCAGGGAGGTCGATGAGGACTTTATGAAGAAGGCAGAGCCTTGAAAAATGGGTGGGATGAGATGGGGTGGGGGCAGAGATGGCGATCGAGATACTGTGGAGAGGACCCCCAGGGGCTACTGCCCGAGGCTGCATGATCCAGACCACCACTGGGACCCCTTCCTCCCTACAGCAGCTTTTCAGCATCATCAGGGGCCCCTCTTGAGGGCGGGCCCTCTGGCTGGCCTTCTGCCCCAGTTCATATTTCCCTCCCGCACTTCATGTCACAAGTGTGGGCAGAGGTCAGTGCTGGGGTTGGGAGGTGGGATTAGGGGCAGGAGAGAAATAGGAGACCACAACCCTGCTCTCAGGTTCCGTGCGGAGACGTGCAGGTGATAATGACCAAGCTCGTTTCTAGAGAGACATCCTACCAAGTGGAAATTAACACAGTGCAGCCTGATCACCTTTGAGGGGAGCAGGTCAGCCATTGAGGGTCTGGGCAGGGGTCAGGCAAGGCTTCCGGTAGGAGGGTGAGTCTTTCTTGGGTGAAAGACAGAAGTGGCGTGGTCCCGGTGAGGGCTCTTTTCAGCCCCGGGGAGCAGGCAATAACCCAATCCCTCTCATTCCTGCGGCAGATCGGCCGGTCAACGTGGGCTTTCACAGTTGACTCCTTCCACCTCCTGTCCTCCCTGGGGCACAGATGCCTGGCCTGCACCTTCCAGAGATAATCCAGTTCTTTCCTGTCCCTGCCCCCGGCCCTCCTAACCAGGGTGGCTCAGGGGGCCATTCCGGGGGCACAGGTCCTGTCCTAAGCCCCGCTTCCCCATCCGCAGCTGCAGAGCACAGGCCGGCTGCTGGAGGAGCAGCTGCCCGAGATGATGACCGAGCTCCTGGCCAGCGCGCGCGACAAGATGCTCTGCCCCTCAGAGTCGATGCTGACCCGGTCGCTGCTTCTGGAGGTCATCGAGCTCCATGCCAACAGCTGGAACCCTCTGACGCCCCCCATCACGCAGTACTACAACAGAACCATCCAGAAACTGACAGCCTGACGGCCAGGGGGCCTGGCGGGCGGCCCGCGGGCAGCTGGGGCCCTGGTAGCCAGGGCCAGATGGACAGGCGGGAGGACAGGGGTGGCCCTGGCGGGAGAAAGAGATGGGGAGGAAAGCAGGCAGAGCCGGGGGCCAGGCTGGAGCCAGACGGGGAAGGAGGAGCGCCCCTCATCCGAGCCCCCCCAGCCCCACGCATGCGGCAGCTCACACCAATAAGGGAAGCATGTTTCTTTCTCATGGTGGCCCCCCCCACCGCCCCCCCCCCCCGTCGTCTCCTCCCCACTCCCGCTCCTCCCCGCTCCCTCCCATCAACCGCGTCCCCCACAGGGCTTTGTGCGAGGGGTTTCATCGGGCGTAACTCCTCCAAGGCCCTGGCAGCTCAGCACGCCGGGGTACCGCTTGGGTCAGAAAGGACCTCAGAAGGCTGAAAAAGTGGGTCGGAGACGGGCTTGCATTGTTCCTGCTGTCAGCCGCGGTCGCCAACTGGCAGCAGGCGACGTAGAGCAGATGTCCGGGAGGACAAAAGCAGGCACGGTCCCCACCAGCCGCCTGTAATTGACGGCCTTTGTCCGCCACGCTCGGCCTGGGGGACGGAGGCTTCTCCTCGAACCTGCACGCTGCACCCTCCCCACTCCCCGTTCCTCCTCCATGTGGCCCCCCCAGCCTCAGGCCCAGGGGCGGGGCGCAGGGAGGGGAGCTGGGGTGTGCGGCTCTGCTCGTGCTCTTGTGTTTTATTGTTTTATTTTCAAAAGTCAGCTGCTTTGAAGTCTCCTCTCTCCATGAAAAGAGTCCGAGCTGTGATCACACAGTCAGCACCACGAGGACCCCCTGATTAGTGGAAGATCAAACCCGGCCCCCTCTGGAAGGATTCTAGCCACAGATAGCTTGCCAGTGGCCAATTAGGGTAATTGGAAACTTCTGCCCCGGCGGGGGGTCCCCCTGGAACCCTGTGCTCCGCAGCCCTTGGCTTCCAGGACCTCTGTTCTCTTCTTCCTGCTCTGCTCTGTCAAAGGGCTGATGCTGCGGCAGGCGCCAGGAGTGTGTTAAACCCCATCCTGGCTGGGGCTGGGGGGTGGGGGGAGGCTTGTGGTGAATGGGGCACAGTCAGGACGGGCAAATTAAAACCAAAACGCTAGGTGATGTTGCCTGCGCCACACACAGGTCTCGTCCCCGGCTTAGTAGGGGGAAAGTGGCCGTTGGGGGCTGCCTGGCTCCCCAGGACTTGGAGCTTAGCTAAATGGGCTGTGTCGATGGCCCAGCCTCATCACAGGCAGGATCCAGAAGCCGAGGCCCCCCACAGCCAAGGTCTGTATGCTCCAGGAGGGCTCTGGGCACTGCAGCCCCGGGGCTGGGGGCGGGGGGGAGGGGGGGGGGGCGGTGCATTCACTGAGTCATGAGTAGAGCAGTGAAATGAGCCGGCGGGGCCACCAGACGCATCTTTCCAGGCCAGGAACGAGCGAGACTGGGGTTCCTTGGAAGGGCCAGGTCCTGGGGAGAGCCCCTTCTCTGTTGGAGGAGAATGCAAGTCAGGCTCTAGGAAGCTGGCTTTGGGGTTGTCACGGGCATTTGCCCGGCCCCAGCTGTGGGGCCTGGAGCCTGTACTTTGATAAGCCCCCGTAAAACCACCTCAGAGCCCAGCAGCTTCTGGGCTCCCTGGGTCACTGGAGGGCTTTGGCTGCCTGGTCCACTCAGGCTGGCCAGGGGTTGAGGGCTGGAGGTTTTCCTCTGTGGACTCTGCTTCTGGGAGAGCAGGTAGGGTGGGGCGAGGGGAGCGGGTCCCCCAGTACTCCCTGGCTTTCCCCACCGGCTGCCACCCACCTTCCAGCCCCGGGATGGGAGCCTATGCCGGTCCCAAGGCAGAGCGTACTGGGGACATGTGTGGGGGACACAGGTTTACCTGGAATGGGTCTGTAGCCTCGGCCCCTGGCCTTCACCTCCTCGACTCTCCTTGAGCTTCTCCTCACTGCCTTTCCTCCTCAGCAAGCACCTTCAGCCCAGCATGGGGCCCAGGGACACCAGGGACCCCACGGGAGGCCCTGAGGGAAGAGCTGGACCGAGGTCGGAGGGCTCAGAGAGGGCCCCGGGGACCTCGTGGCCTGGAGGAGTCAGGCCGCCTCCGCCAGGCACAGAGCCGCCCCCAGGCAGCCCTCAGAGAACTGCAACGGGGCTGAAATGGGCCTAGCTCCCCTTGAGCGTGAGTGCGAGGTGTGCGTGCGTGTGTGTGCATGTGTGTGTGCGCGTGCGCGCGTGCACGCGGCGTGTGAGCGCATCTGCTGAGAACAAAGCAGGGCCCCAGAGGAACGGAATGACCCAGGGGAACAGGGCCTCCTGCCCGTTCCATGGAGCAGAGAGCGAGCACGCAGGCGCTGATGTTCCCTGCAAAGCCGAGATCAGTGGCACGGTGGGCACCATGAGCCTCATGCCCCTTCCTCCTAACGCCCCTTCCTCCTAACGGCCTCCTTGGTGGTCTTGCCTCAGGGCCACCCCTCCTTGACTGTTAGGACCAGAGTATGATGAAGTAAGATATAAATATGTATACATATATAAATATATTTTTAATTACGTGTCGTGTCACGGTGGCTCCAGACATATGGTTTGCCTAGTTTATCCCATTGCTTGAAAGTGCTTCCTGGCCAATCCAAATAACAATGTAAACTGTTTTTCTAAATGCAGGTTGCTGCTACTCTTTGGGACATGGAAGGAAAACATTTAAAAAAAAAATTTTTTTTAAGGAAATAACAGTAAAAAAACAGTAAAGCATTAAAATCTGTGACTCTGAGGCCGCCTCCCAAGGGAGACAGGAACCAGAGAGCAGAAGTGGGCGCCCCTCAGACCCCTAGTCCCTCCCCAGGCCAGACCCCCCCCTCTGCTGAGTGAGAAAGGCCATATCCAAGTTGACCTCTGAATGTATTTGATGGGAGGCAAAACTGGATATTGCATTTCTAAGGCTTGTGTTGTTTTCCCTACTCACCCCGCGGCTTTCTTGGCGCAGTGAAGAGGCGAAGTCCGGCCATCTGATGTTGATCCTCAGTCTGTCCCCCTCCCAGTCAAGACCAGATAGTCCTTGCTTTCCTCTCAGGCGGCCAGCCCGCTCACCACAGCCCTGCTCCCCTCGGCCTCGTGGGTTTGCCTGAGCGCTGGGACCGCAGCCCCAAGAAGCCTCCTAACCTCCCCCCGGGGAAGGTGGGAACCCCACCATCCTCCGTGGGGAACGTGCACCCCAAGCCCAGTTTCATCTGTTCGTCTTTCCTCGATCAGTCTGTAAACCTTCGAGGTTTAGGGCTCGCCCTGTCCATCCGTGTAAATGTAAATGTTGGCCGAGTCGGTATTTATTCTAATTTTTATTTTATTTTATTTTCTCTGAGGGATGGGGGTGGGGTGTGGGAAATTTACCACTGATCACGCCCTGGGCAGCTGCAGGGGCGGGGACCCCGCCAGCCAGGCCGCCGCGAGGAGCAGCCCCATGGGGCCGCCCCAGACGCCACATTCCAGTCTCTGGCATCAGGACCCGGCCAGTGTTCCGCGTGTGACAGACTCTCAGGGCCTGCCCACAGAGTCCTGTGCCTCAGCTGCTGGCGCCTCGTGGGGCCCTCTGCCCAGGCCTCTGAGGATGCAGATCGCAGAGGAGACCGCTCCTCTGGTTGGGACACTGGCGTACAAGGGCTGCCCACCTCGCCTGAGCCAGCTGGGAGCCTGGCGACGGGACCTACCTCCCTGGAGAAGGGGCCTGGGCCTTCCCGCCACAGCCGCAGCAGACTCCTCCTCACGCGACCACGTTCCCTCCCTCAGTATGTCCTGCTTTCCAGCTGAACCCAGACTACAAAGTGGGTTTAAAAAATAAACACCAAAAACCAAAAATGCCCCGGATCCGTGTTGCCTGTGTGTTCAGCAAAGGAAATCTTTCCCAAAGTCTTCTGTGGTCTCCACCAGTGCTGGCAGAGACCTCCAAGGAGCCCCTGGCCAGGCAAGGAGCTGAATGAGATTTCCCACGGTTTGGCCATCTTGGAGAGCGGGGGCATGGTCTGGGGCCTGGGGAAGGCTGTGAAGGAGTGGTCCAGAGAACGTGGGTGGAGGACACTTGTGTCCCCCATCTCTCCCAGCTGGCAACTGTGGCCTAGCCAAAGGCATGGGATCGGGCCGGTCCTGCAGAAAATAGCTTTTGCACTAAAGATGTGGTTTCCTGCGCGTTTAATCACCCCACCCCCCCAAACCTACCCCTTCCTTAGAAATATCACTGGAACATTTGGCAAGGACTTACTTTAGAGAGACAGAGACTTGGGCCCAGAAACTTCTAAAAGTCAGCAGCAAGTGGCTGTCCAAACCCAGTGGGTCAAACCAGTCTTTCATCAAAGGGGCCCAAAGGGACCCAGTGATTTATTTTCCTGTGATGACATGTCCCTTGTTTTGCACAATCCCTCCTATGGCAAGACACTGGGGACACTGCCTCCTGGTAACAGATCCCCCTCGGGGGTTCTCTCTGACTAGAACTTGCCAGTCTTTCAGCTCTTTGGGGCGGCGACAAGAGCGTCCACCCCCCTTCCCAAGTCCCTGGCCTGGTCAAGATGGCGGCCGGCCCAGCCCAGGAGCCTGGCGAGGGCGGGCTGAGATTGGTCACTGCCTGTTAACTGAGTCACATGAAACTGTGCAGGGACAGCCAGAAGTGCACAGATTGGTAGAGGGACATAACATTTTAATGAAACAGTCGAGGCATTTCTACAAAAATGCAGTTTACAAACATGCAAAGGTGTAGAAGCAGAACGTGGAGATCAGAGCAAAAGGCGTTTTGGAGGTGGGAGAGAGGGTGGGGAAATCTTACCAAACACTGTTCACAGAAAGGGAGAGGAGCTTTTTCTGGGTGATTTAGTCCTAGTTCCAGAAGCTTCTAAGTTATTGAAAACTATGAAACACATCATCCAAATAATGTTTCAATCCTGCATTTCACCACCCTCTCTGCTGATGTGTGTTATCTGTCCTCCTGAGGGTAGGTTCCATTTATCCTGGGGTCTGTAGGAGGGAGGGAGGGGAAAACAATTTGGGATGAATAAGCTAGGACACACGCGCACACACGCACACACAGGACTGGTAAGGGCCTTTTATGTGCCAAGGTAAAGAGCAGGAAAAGAAGAAATGGAGAAAAAGTGGCTATGCCTTAATATTAACAGTCTGTCTTCCCCGCAGCTCCCAGGGGCTCAGAGCCCTCTGTGCAATGTCTCGGGGTTGGACAAAGTAGGTGGGTATCTTTGATCCCCATTTTACAGAGGACAAAGCTAAGGGTCAGAGAGATGACATGACTGACCCAAAGCCCAGGGCTGGTCAGTGTGAGCGCCACGTGGCCCTTCCCCTAGCCCAGAAGGCGAGCGTGTCCTGGGCGGCCTCTCCCCACTGCCCGCTGCAAAGCCCGGCCCCAGGGAGACCCCAGTGGCACCAGCCAGACAGAAGCTGCCCGCCGGGACCGCACGCGCCTTGGCGTCAGTGCAATGGAGGCGCTGTGATGAAATCAAGGGATTTGGGTGGGGTGGGGAGAAAAAGACGTGCCACAAAGTTTGGCGCTGTTATGTAAAAGGATCCATTGTAATGTGTACCGACTGTCCCCTGGGATCTCCACCACGCCAGAGGTTCTCAAGGTCGGGGGAGGCGAGCGAGATGCTCTTAGGGAGGCTTCCGAGCCCGGCAGTCAGTACCCGAATTGCCTGGGAACCTCTCAAACTATACACGGAAATAGGACACCCATATATATATATACACCAACATTTTCAGAATTCTGGCCTCAGGGAGCCCCTCTTCTTACTGGTAGGGGGACAGGGACTGTACCCTCTGTGGGGAGCGGGAGAAAAGGTATTTAAGGCCGCCATCACTTACTCCAGGAACTAGCTCAAAGACAAGCCCGAAGAGCTGTTACGGAGAGTGAGTAGAGACAGGGGTGCCCCGAGCAGGGAGCGCGGAGCCGCCGGGCTCCTTCCCCGGGAACCACAGGCAGCAACTCAGCGTCAACCGCCAGAGCTCTGAGCTGTGTCTGTGAGCATCTGTGCCTTAGCCCCACCAATTTCACCCATCCCTTCACAAGATGTGTCTTAAGGCACCTGAAAAGCTTAAGAGAGATTATTTTGGGGGTCTGGGAAGGCTCAAAAGTTTTCCATATATATTAATGGCAATTGCTTCTTCACTTTATGGCATGCAAGCCTCTGCAAGTCTCACAGGAACGTAGGAACGCTCTACTTTCGCATAGCAAGGGAAGGCCATACTGGGACTTGCCATCCTAAGTGAACTGAGGCTGGCCGGCACATTCCCAATGGGGGAAGGGCTCCACGAAGCAGCTTGAGCGCAGAGCAGAATAGATACCATGGACTCGGGGCCGTGTTAGGACTTCCGTGGGCCCCGGGCACCCAGACCTTTGTAGGCCCTCATCCTTCAAATAAAATAAAAATGTATATTTGATGACCACGTGGGGATGAAGACAAACATATTCACATTACTTATTAAAACTTTTTTTCCAACCTAGAAATTCATCTCTTACTTCTGATTTTAAAAGAAGTGAAAAGTATTTTGCAGGCCCCTGGAAGTATTGTGTGCCCGAGGTACTGAGCCTAACGGGTCCATCGGCCCTGAGGGAAGGGCCCAGCTTGCCCTGCCACCTACCTGCCTGACCTCAGGGCGAGCAGGGCAGACGAGGGTGGATGGAGGTGGTCAGCAGGGCAAGCACATGCTGCCATCCTCCGAGGAAGCAGTTGGCCCACTCTGGAAGCGGATGCAGTAGGGCTTCTGCCCCAGACCAGCGGCGGGGCAGACAGCCCGGGAGCGCCCGGCGAGCAGCCGTGTCTGCCTGGCCCAGGGGACTGCCCTAGAGAGCCCAAAGCCGCACCCAGCGCTAGTTCCTGAATATAGCACTTTCCCACACGTTACCTTGTGATGGGCCCACCAGAGTCCTGGGAAAGAGATAAATAAAAAATTCTTCTACCCATTTTACATCTGGGAAAACTGAGGTTTAGAGAACGATGATGGTCGAATGGCACTTTTTGGTTTCAAATACATGTTCTGGTTTGATCCTCAACCTTAGCCCTGCCAACTGACAGACACTTTTGACTCCATTTTATTTCCTTTTTTTTTTTTTTAAGATTTTATTTATTTATTTCTCAGAGAGAGAGCACAAGCAGAGGGAGTGGCTGGCAGAGGGAGAAGCAGACTCCCTGCTGAGCAAGGAGCCCGACGTGGGACTCGATCCCACACCCTGGGATCACGACCTGAGCCAAAGGCAGACGCTTAACCAACTGAGCCACCCAGGGGTCCCTTGACTCCATTTTAAAGATAGGAGGGGCCCTGCCACTGCTGCCTTCCTCACCCTGAAAACCGCCTGGTAGGCATGTATAGGGACCAGGCTGAGGATCCAGGCTCCTGGTCTCCAGTACCCATGGCCACCTTTGTGCCCAAGTCCCCTTGCCCTGCCATGTCCCCCAGCTCTAATTGACCCACCAGCTCCCAGGGATGAGTAGGGGCTCAGGCCAGGGCACTTGGGCCCAGTGGTGACCCAGCAGGACATAGAGGGACATGGCCCTGAAAGGTACAAGGATGGATGGGAGAGAGGTTCATAGCCTGGCACATTATCAGTGCCTTTCCCATCTGACCAGGGCCAGGAGTAGATTCTGCCTTGGGCTTGGCTCAGAGGAAAAGGAGAAATGCTGGGCCTCAGGAGGGGACAGTAACTCCGGAGGCATGTCAGGAGGAGAGGAGAGGGTGCTCGAAATCCCAGCGACTTCCAATCCAGGTGTTCACTGCTCTTCTTTATGGGCCTATGGATTGGTTGGAGTTTGGATGATCTTGGTTGGCTGGCAGGGGACGCAAGCCCAGTCTCTGGACCATGGGCAGTGGTTGGAGGTATAGTTGTGCACCTTCCCTTAGTGTTAACTTCCTCCAGGAAGTTCTCCCTGACTGACCATCCCCCACTGGACTCCAGCAGCTCCCAGGGACGCTCCTACCATGTCCCTGCTCACTGTGTGTGACCATGGGCATGTAGGTGGCCAATGCCCACTGACTATGAGCTTGACCTTGCCCCTGGGCATCTCCAGCACCGTGCATCTCCAGCCCCGAGCCCCGGGCCTGGCCCAGGCAGGTGCCAAACAAGCATGTGGGGGACAAGTGGGTGAACTGTGACAGTGAGGTCCAGGTGATAAGTGACAGAAGGGCTTGGGAGGGAAGAGCTAAGCTACCCAGAGCAGTAGAGGGGTGGGGGGGGAACCCCACAAGGGACAGGGACTTCCAGTGGGGAGGGCTGGAGGTGGCCGTGGGGTCCTGAGCTCTCACAGTGCGGAGAGGCCCGGAGGGGGCAGATTCTTCTGTGGTTGGGGCCAGAGCCACGGCCTCTGTGTGAATGAGAAGATGTCCTTCCTCCCTCAGGGCACCGATCCTGGCCGGGACCTGTGAGCCACCCCAGATGCCCTCAGCCGGGCCCTTGTGTGGGACACAACCTGTGTGCTCTGTGTGAGGTTTTCGGGGGTGTGTGCGTGTGTGTGTGGGGGGGGGTGTGTACGCCTGTGGGGTGTGTGAACGGGATGTGTAGGTGATGTGTGTGCGTCTGTGCTGCGGCGTCTCAGTCCCCCCGGTTGGTTGGCCTCTGAGCACTGAGGGGTGGGAAGCAGAGGCATGAGGGTCCCGAGTCCCAGCACTAGAAACGAGGTGTCTCTCAGAGGAGGTGACAGTGGTTTTCATCCTGCCCCGTGGGAACGGGGCTGATGTGAGTCCCTCAGTATGCCATGAACAAGCTGATGGTCCCCGGACGGGCAGGCCACACGCTGACCCTCTGCTCAGGCAAGGCCTTCCTGCCTCAGCGTATTGGGTACTTAGTGAGGGGAAAGGCGGGGACACACTGAACAGAGGAATCTGGGAAGGAAAATGTCCCAAAGGGGGTGCAGGGGCCCGGTCTCGAAGACCATGGCTCAGGCGGAGACCCCGGAGGGCCTCTGGCCATGGTTGCAGGAGGTACTGCCCTAGGGGAGGCCTGATGCTTCGAGGAAGGGACTGCACAGGACCACCAAGGGAAGACTCGGGCTGCTGGCCCCGAATGCGCTGCGGTCCCCGTCAATCGGACCCAGCCCCCCCCGGGCGGCGGGCTTCGTCCCCAGAGTTCCGATCGCCCCCTGCCCCGCCGGCCCAGTCAGATGCTAGGGCCACACATCTGTGCAAACTGAGGTCTCAGAGAGGAATCTGCAGGACCTGAGTCTCCATCTCCCAGGGGTGCTAGGACGGGGCCCCCCAGGGGCCGGGAAGCTGCCGCGTCCAGGTTGCTGAGCCTCCCCTTGCCACGGAGCTGGGCTCACGGGGTCCGGGAGAGTGTCTGCGGCTCCAGACGCCCGACTGGAGGAGGGGTCCCGAGCCGACACTTGTTGGGGAGACGACACCCTCCAAAGAGCTGTGCTAAGGCCAGAATTGGGTCTGGACAGGACAGACGGCCTGCTCGACTTGCCCTGGGGAAGCTGCCCCGGGAATAGGGGACTCCCCTTTGGGAACTCCATTTCATTGGGCCCCTGGCCAAGGGCGGTGAGCAGGCCAGGAGGGAGAGGGGAGCTGGTGCTCGGTGAGCAAGGAGACACGGCGGGAGCCCCACGTGCTGCCTGAGAAGGGGCTGGGGAGACGCATCTGTCCTCACAGCTCCAACGCGTCGTCCCGGGGGGGCAGGACCGGGGGGCTGGACACGGAGTGGACGGCAGACCCTCCGAGCCAAGGACAGGATGGGGTCCAGCACGTGGTGCGGCACGGAATGGCCCAGGGGCCACACACGGGCACGAGCCCCCGCAGGAAGGCTCCATAGGAGCTCTGGCCCACCCTCCCAACAGCGCAGGAAGAACCCCGCCTCTGTGCCACGGGGCTCGAGTTGGGAAACGCCGCACACCGCTTCCAATCGGAGGTGCTGTCCAGGGAACGGGGCCTCCGGGGACACCTGCCTTCCAGGACCTGCCCTTGCCCTTGATCCCCAAAAACCACTTCATCCTTCCTCACTCCCCACCCTCTCCCCCCAACTACTCCAGGCTGTCGGCATGTGGAGGGGAAGTGAGCGCCCACCCTCCCATCTTACAGATGAGGACACCGAGGCCCTGAGGGCAAAGGTCACCAGGGTGGTGGCCGCTCACAGGCATCGGACTGCGCACTTCTCAGCATCTCACCACGCACGGGAGGCGCTCTCTCCATGTCACGGAGACTGCGAGAGGTCGGCTGGCCCCCACTGGCACCACGAGGAAGAGGAGGGGCAGCATTCTAAGGGGGTCCCCTGTGCCTCCAAGCCCTTGCCGGTGACTCCAAACCCCAAACTCACTGTCCCACACGCAGCCATCAAATCAGAGAAGTCGACTGAGAAGCGCCGACAGTGTCCCTCAGTAACGTCTGTCCGGAGAAGTGTAGTGAGGCTGGCAGATCATTCAGTGTCTCAGAGCCTCAGTTTCCTCTATTGAAATGGGGATACCTTTGTTTACCTTCCCATCTTCTTGGCAGATTTGGATAAATAGTGCGTGTCCTCCGAGCCCCTCACAGATGACAGCTCTCTTCCCTGCAGGCCACCAGGCTCTCCAGCCTCACTGGCTGTGTGTGGCTTTTCTTTTGGCGGGTAACGCATGTGCACTAGCGCATGTCCACTCTCCCACCGGGATCTGCCGGGATAGGGGTTGGGGTGGGGCTTGGGTGAAATTTGAGTGCCTTTGAAATTGGAACTTTGAGTGTAGACCTTTCCACCCCCATGGAGGCCCTGAGAGGTGAGCTGATGTGTCCCCCACACATCATTCCCCCTCTAGCGTCCCATTAGCCGACCCTGAATGCCTGCTGGGTGCAAGACACAGAATGGGGTCTTGCCCTAGGAGACACGGAAAAGGTCCCCTCCTTACCACTCCCTCCCTGCAGCCAGTGTTGGCAATCTAGAAACGCACTTAGGACCAGTAGGTGTTCAAGCCAACGGGGCAGCCCTCTCCTGTGCACCCCCTGTCCGCCAGGTCCGTCCTGGGGATGAGGACACCCTGAGGGACCAGGAGGTAGAGGCTGGCTGGCAGAGGAAGCAGGCATGTAGGGAAGGGGCCGTGACGTGCAGTGGCTGAGAACACAGAGCTACATGTTCGGGTGATGGAGTCCTTAATCCCTGGACAGTGGGGGGCCCCCATCAGATAGGAGCCTGACCCGGCACATGAGGTCGGCCTCAGGGCGGGCTCACAGTGTGCAAGCAGGTGTAAGCAGAGGCGACAGTGGCTGAGGGAGGACCCCGGAAGGCAGGGAGTCGGGGAGGGCAGATAGGGTAAGTCTCAGATATGCCAGAGAATTAAGAGGCCAGGTCTGTGAGGACCTGGCAGTAAATGTGTAGGAGGAGTGGCCAGGCTGAGTCACCAACGGGTCGGCTTGGGGTTCAACTGCGGGAGCAAACAGGTGTTGTTGGAGGCTCCTTCCTTCAGCCTGCAGAATGGATTAAAGGGGAGAGACATGGAACCGCAGTTCATCATGCAGGTGGGAGGCACCTTGCTGGGGGGGTGGGGGCTAACCCAGGTTTCCTGGATTCTGATTTTCACACGGGGTCAGCCCTCCCCATCCAGGGTGCCTGGCGGGGTCCAGAACGGAGGTGTGGTTACTGTAACTTACGTCTTTTCACGGAAAACTTTTCTTGACAAGTTTTTTGGTAGAAAACGTTGTAGAGAGGATCATATACATCCCCGAGTTCTCAAACAGGGGCACTGTGCGCTTCACGCTTTCTTGATGACTCAGGGTCATTTCGACAACACTAATGAGTAGACTGGACTGTAATCCTGAATTACCCTCAGGGATGATCAAGGTATATCCAGTCTGCTTTGTGTTCTTAATTACTGCATCTGCATTTTACACTTTTTCTGCCTCCTCTCTCATCATCAAGCTGTTCTTACTACTATCGGTGTACCTGCTGTGGCCTGAGACACTAAACCACCAAACTTGTCAGAACTGCTCGTCAAGTAGGAGCAAACAGGCCCTGAGGGGGGCCCAGGGGTCATTTTTATAAGCAATGTCTATGAGCCTTCCTGCATAAACGGGTATTTCACCCACTCAGAAGCCATTTTTGCCTGCTTTCCGTCCCATGATGGCTTCCAAAAGCGGTGCATCCACCAGATAAGTAAGGTTTTGCTGATTTAGGATTAAAGTTGTGTTAGTTCATGTGATCCTCCTCATGGCCTGGGAGGCTGCTGGGCTGGGTCTTACCCTAGTTTTCCAGAGAGGAGAGCACAGCCTGAGGCTGGGGTGGGCCGAGATTAGACAGTGAGTCAACATGAATCTCATGACCACTGGCCTGGGCACCTCGCCCCAAGGCCACACCAGACCTCCCATCCTAGGAACTGAGGAGAAGGGAAGGCAGCAGTCCTGAGCTTGTGGTGAGAACCACCGCTTCCAGTGGCAGTCCTGGTTCCGCACTCACCAGCTAGGCCCCCAGGGGGCAGTGCTTCTCTGGCCTCAGTTTCCCCATCTATAAAAGAAGCATGAGTCCATTCGTGTTTAAAGTATCCTGTCTGTGATTCTAGAGTTAGCTTCGCCAATTAGCAGGAGAGGGAAGGAGGGAGGGAGAACGAGAGAGAGAGAGAGAGAGAGATTCACAGTTGCTCTGCCCGAACACCCCACCCCCAAACCCCCAGATGCCCTCAGCCCCATGACTTAAACTCCCTTGTGAAGCGTCCCTTCCCAATCCAGTTTGTACCTAGGCTGACCCACCCAGGAGAGCTTTTAAATTTCAGATTAGTCAGCTAAGATTCTACAGGCTTTGGGGGAACGGCCTAGTAATAATGACACCCCCTAGATGCAGAGGGTCTTGCTGCCCCGGGGAGAGACTACAGCCCAGAGAAGAGCTTGCAGGAGGAGCTGGACCCCAGATCAACAATTCTTTAGCTACTTTTGTCTTTAGCGCCCTCCACCTGGGTCCTGGGCCAGTCCTCCGGCTTCAAGGCACTCTCCGTGTCCGCCTTGAAGTCTCCCAGGCGGCCCAGGATGGTCCCGGTGACTGGAAACGGAAGGGTGTCCTGTCACTCTCGGGTGAGTCGGTGGAAGGCATCGCCCCTTGAGAGGGACGGCCAAGCGATGACCAGCTAAATAAAGACACCGGGCAGCGTGTCCCCGGCACCCCACCCGCCAGCTGGACAGCTGGGCCCGGTGGTCTGCCCCCTGGGGACCCAGTGCGCCCTGGCCACAGGGACAGCACGGGCCATCCGGCCTTGGCGGCTTTCCTGGGCCGCTGCCTTATCGATCATTTCGGCTCCGTTTTTGCTGGGGATATCAATTTAGCAGGTTCCCGGGATGGCTGTGTTTTAACCTCTCACCCTGGTCTAGACTCCGCTGGCTCCCTCTGTCCCTGGGCCAGGAGGAGATGGAGGGCCCCAGGTCTCTCGGGCAGGCTCTGGAGCCAGCGGATTTCCAGGAACAGATGCTGGGATCGCCCGGCGGCTCCGCGGCCCCGCCAACCTGCCTCCCTCCAAACCGGCCCGGTGAATTATTAAAGATGCAATTTCCTTTCATCTTTCCAGTAAAATCGCTCCCTGTGCCGTGAGCCACTGCCTTCCTGTCACTGGCTGGGCAGGGGCCTTGGAGGACCCTTATTCACCCCACTCTCTCCTTACGCCTGGGCCCTCCTGGGAGGCTGGAGGGGGCTGACCCCTTCCTAAGAGGGTCCAGGAAGCCCAGGAATCTTGAGAAAATGGGTGCAGCAGAGGAGACTTGGAATCATAGAGTACTGGAGACTGCTGTTTTATAGCTGAAGGAAGAAAGGAGCCCAGAGAGGGGTGGTGGGCAGCCCCAGGTGGCACAGCAAGCCGTTGGCAGAGAGGGGGCTAGGACCCAAGCCCCAGGCTCCCTGCTGAGAGACTCCCCTGCTCCAGCCCCAAAACAGCCTCGGGAGTCCCAGCCCTCTCCCCCAGGATGAGCCCCCCAGCACCACCCGGGACAGGGAGTTGGGTCAAGCTCCTCATTGTATCCATCAGTCTCTTGAGTGTGATTTACAGTCTTTGCTTATTTACCACCAGTCCCCACCCCTGCTGCAGCGGGCTAGCTGAACGTAAAACCATAATTATTACTGCCCTCTTGTCAGTATTTATTGTTTCGGTTTTTACTGTTTACTCTTGTTGATCAACCCTGAGGCGCTGGCGAGCAGGCAGCTCCCAGGGTCCTGGCCCAAGCCTGAGCCCAGCCCCAAAGCCTCCTCCTCAAAGCCCCTCCAAAAGCTGCCTCCCGAGTCACCCCAAAGACACCAAAATGCTTCTGCCTCCTCCTGTGTGCCATGCAAGCTCTGCTCTGATAGGGTGCTTGGAAAGTACAGGTTTTCAGCTGGTGTCCTGGTGTCCAAAGAGAGGGGACGCCCTGTGCCCAGCCAGGAACCAACTGCTCTGGGGCTCCAGGTGACCAACGTCTCTTAGTCCAGGGGTCAAGTTCCCTCCGCCCAGGCAGAGGGATCCCAGAGGGGCCCTCGAGGCCACCCCTTCCTCCGCCTGCTTGGCCTCAGCTGCACGGGAGAGCTGGCCCCAAGGCTTTTCTCCATTACAGAACAGAAAGCCTCTTCAGACGAAAGGGTCCTCTAAGGACAAAAAGCCTGCTAGAGAGGCAAACCCTCACCCACCCTCTTCTTGTGGCCAGAAAGGGTTCTGAGGCCCTTGTTAAGCTCTTGCTCAGACCCTGATGGGCCCGGGTTCAGGTGCCTGGCCTTTGCCCACAGCTTGCACCAGCCTGGCTCAGGCACCCCACCTTCCCCTTACAGACTCATGGTGCTAGGGTTCCCCAGCCCCAATCCCAAGCCCTCCCTGCTGCCCTCCAGCCTCTGAGAAAGAAGACTCTGAGCCCTTCTTCACCCACCTGTCTGGAGCACCCGCTGCCTGAGTTCAACACTCCCCCTCATCCTCAGTGTTGGAACCAGCTGCACGGCCAGCTCACCTCTCCTGGGCACTTCTGTGTGCCCGGCACCACGGCGGGCCCCTTCACGGTCTATCTTTTACTCCATTTCGTGAAATGGGACCCTTACAAACACCTGTGGTGGGGCCCACCCTCTCCACTTCACTTAACATACAACGGATCGTTTTATTTTTTAAGAATTTATTTATTTATTGGACAGAGAGAGCAGCAGAGGGAGAGGGAGAAGCAGACTCCCCGCTGAGCAGGGAGCCCCATGTGGGGCTCGATCCCAGGACCCCGGGATCATGACCTGAGCCGAAGGCAGACGCTTAACCCACGGAGCCACCCAGATGCCCTCAGCAAATCATTTTAAAGTGAACAATTCAGTGGCACTTAGTACCTTCACAGTGTTGCACAACCCCCACCTCTGTCTAGTTCCAAATCCTGTTCATCATCCCAGAAGGAAGCCCGGTACCTATTAAGCACTTTCTTCCCATTCCCTCCTCCCCAAGCCCTTGGCAACCAGTAATCAGCTTTCTGTCTCTATGGACTTACCTATTCTGGCTATTTCATATAAGTGGAATCACACAGTATGTGATCTTTTGCATCTGGCTTCATTCACTCAGCATAGCTGAGGTTCATCCACGTTGAAACATACATCGGGAGGACTCCATTCCTTTTTATAGCTGAATATTCCATTGTATGATATATTGCTTACCCATCCATCCGTGGGTGAGCACTCCCATCTTACAGACGGGAAAACTGAGGCTCAGAGAGGTATGTACCTCACCGGAGGGTGAGGTCCCCTTCACCCTCCGGCCTGCTCCTCACAGGCAGGGGCCCCACCTGTGCTTCCCCCATACCTAGGACAGGGCGAGGCCCTCAGAAAGAGAGCCTGATCGCCAACAGCGGAAGTGCTGCGCGAGGGCAGGTGTGGTAAGGCGGCCCGCCTCCGAAGCCGGCTCGGGTTTGAAGCCCGGCTCCGCCCCTCACTCGCCGCCCGGCTCCGCCCCTCACCGCCTGGCTCCGCCCCTCACTCACGGGGAGCTGTGCTTCGGGCAAGGCAGCCAACTTCTCTGTGCCTTTGCTCTCATCTCTAAAAGGGAAATTATGACAATAATACTGCAGAGGGTGTTGCAAATATTGAGTGAGCTACTCCTCTATACAATTCTAGAAAATGAAAACTAACATATAGTGACACAGAGCCTCTCAGTCAGTGGCTGCCTGGGGACTGGAGCAGGGGTGAGGAGAGAGAGATTCCAAAGGAAGGGTTCTGAGGAAACTCTTGAGGCAATGGATTCATTCATTATATGAGCTGTAGTGACGGTTTCAAGGGTATGTATGTGTCTCGAATTTATCAGATTGTACACTTTAAAATATGCATCATTCACCGTATATCAACTCTGCCTCAGTAATGCTGAGTTTTAAAAATCTCACTTGAGCTAATCCACCTAAATCACTTAGCACCATTCCAGGCACGGTGAGAACTGTGTGAACATTAAGTACTGGTGTTGTTCTTCTCTCCTGGCCCTGCCACCAAGCCCCCCCACCCCTACCAGGGCTCCCCCTGCTCTTTTTATCATGAGCACTTCAGGGTGCCCAAAAGCCCCACAGGCTCTAGGCAGCCAACCCTGCCTGGCTAACCATGTGGGTACGTGCTATCAAACTCCTGAAATTCTTCAGGAACAATTGCTCAATAGCCACCCAGCCCTCTTCCTGCCCCCCTCCAATTCCCACAGTCACCCCAGCCGTGCACATCTACTAACACCCATTCATAGCAATGTGAAGTTGAGAATATGCAATTTCATGGGGTTAGGAAAAGGGGTTGGTGGAGTTCAAGTATCTCCAAGGAAGAGAAGCAGCCCTTATTTTTTTAAAAAAGCTTTTAGTTGGGGGGCACCTGGGTGGCTCAGTCGTTAAGCGTCTGCCTTCAGCTCAGGTCATGATCCCAGGGTCCTGGGATCAAGTCCCACATCGGGATCCCTGCTCCGCGGAGAGCCTGCTTCTCCCTCTCCCACTCCCCCTGCTTGTGTTCCTGCTCTATCTCTCTCTCTGTCAAATAAATAAATAAAATCTTTAATAAATGAATAAATAAATAGATAGATTAATTAATTAATTAAAAAGCTTTTAGTTGGGACCCTTGAAAAGCACATCAGAAATAGATCAGCCTTCACAAAATCGAAACCTAACTTCAAATAAACTTAATTCCAGATTGGTTTAAATGAGCTGCCTGTATTCTCACTCTCTTCCAGAAATAAGAGTCAATCCTCCATGGACCATCCAGAACCTCAGATTATCTCTGTAATTTTCCATACACATGGAATAAAGTCAATAAAGGTTACCAGGCATACCAGGAGACAAGATCATATGACTGAAACCAAGAGGAAAAAAAAAAAAAAACAGATAATATCAACAGACCACAGAAGATCCAGATACTGGCATTTAAAATGACACTATAGGGGCTCCTGGGTGGCTCACTCATTGGGCGTCTGCCTTCGGTTCAGGTCATGATCCCAGGGGCCTGGGATCGAGTCCCACATCAGGCTGCCTGCTCAGCGGGGATTCTGTTTCCGCCTCTGCCTGCCACTCTCCCTGCTTGTGCTCTCTCTCTAATAAATAAATAAAATCTTAAAAAAATTTTTTAAAAATAAATCTCTAAATTTGCCCCCATAAAGCACAGTATACGTGGCACGTATGTTCAGGATCCCACAGTGTAGTGTCTGTGTGTGTGCTCACGCACAATATGTATTAAGAGTGCATCTGTAAAATTTAATTATGGCATTTAATTGCATAAAAGATAAGAAACTGGAAGCCTTGTGCATTAAATATAAACTTGAGGAGACTCCATGCTGTATCAGACTGGGGGAGAGAATGGACTTTGGAGCCTGCTGCCTGAATCCTGCTGTCTCCTACTATTGTGTGGACCTTAGCCACATCACATAATCTCTCTGAGGTTGTTTCATCCTCTATAAAAATGGTGTAACGGGGGCACCTGGGTGGTTCATTCGGTTAAGCGTCTGCCTCCGGCTCAGGGTGTGATCCCAGGGTCCTGGGATCGAGCCCCCCTCCGGCTCCCTGCTCAGCGGGGAGTTTGCTTCTCCCTCTCCCGCTCCCCCTGCCTGTGCTCTCTCTCTCTCTCTCTCTTTCTGTCAAATAAGTAAAATCTTTTTTTTTTTTAAATGGTGTAACGTTGTCATGAGGATTAAAGGAGGTAGTATATGCTCATGGTACCCAGTGGGCACTTCACAGGTGATAGAGAAACCAATGGCTTCTTTGGGTCTTCAGGAGCTGACTTCTCTTGGATCTCTCTAGCACTAGGGCTCTTACTCCATGGAAATGTCTTGATTCTGGGTCCTCCACCCCAGGCAAGAGAAGCATGTGATATATTCATTTACAGCTGGGAAGTCCATAACGAATGTTTGCTTCCAGAGGGAGCAATGCAGGAAAGGGGCAACACTGAACTACTAGGGAAGACTCTGGAATGGTGGGCCTTTGGGCACAGGCAGGCCCTTGAGGAGAGGGGCTTTGGGTAGGGGATTCTTCTTCAGGCTCCTTGACCCACAGCACGTGGGTGATCTCCCCAGGCTCTCACCCTGCTGATCACCCTGATCAAGTCACTGGCCTTCTTTCAATTTCATAACTTACCGATCTCTTTCCTACCTCAAGGCCTTTTTCCATGCTGTTCCATGAACCTGGGAGATGCTTTTCCGCGCCCTGCTCACGTTCCACTCCTGCTCATCCTTCAGGTCTCAGCTCAAATAGCACATCTCCCAGGGACCTTCCCCGATGGTCCCAGCTGAACTGTGTCCCCTCTCGTGACCCTGACTACACTAAGAAGTCACTTTGTGTTCTTATTTCTTATCTATAAATTCCCTCTTTGCTGAAGACAGCTTCTCTGGGGCCCTGAATTTATCTTCACTCTGAGTCTGAGACCAGAAGTGTCAACCCCTAGGCATTCATTCGCAAAATGTCTCTGGAGCATTGACTCTGCGGCACATGGCAAAGGCACTGGGGGCGCAGGATGAACGAAACAGACAAAGTCCCTTACTCTCAGGGATCTGGAAAGAGACAGGCATAAACAAACAAAACCTGTGGGAGTTGCTGAGTGCAGCTGAGGAAAATGTATCTGTAAAAGGAGATGCAGAGGGCACCCGAGAGGAGAGATGCCATCGTACATGGCGGGGGGGGGAGGCACCAGGACCCCCCCGCTAAGGTGATATTCAAGTAAACCCTGAAGGAAAGGATGGGGCTGGCCATGATGAGAGGGGGGTCGAAATTTCCAGAGCTTCAGAAAAGGGTTTGTTATGCTTGGCAAAATAGGAGATTGTGTTTATGTTTCTTTGGTTTCCAAAGCAAATTGTCTCTTGTGATTTAATAACATAAATCAAAAGCCTGAAAATATGCATACCCTTTGACCCACAAGTCCATTTAGGAATCCAGCCACAGGAAAAATAACGTATACACATATATTTGTGTATAAAGATACTAAGTCAATTGGAAAAATTAAAAATATGGAGACAGTAACAAATGTTCAATGTGAGGGAAGGGGCTAAGTCAATGAAGGTCATCCACACAATGGAATGCAGTGCAATTATTAAAAATACGTAGAAAGGGGCGCCTGGGTGGCTCAGTCATTAAGCATCTGCCTTCGGCTCAGGTCATGATCCCAGGGTCCTGGGATCGAGCCCCGCATTGGGCTCCCTGCTCAGCGGGGAGCCTGCTTCTCCCTCTCCCACTCCCCCTGCTTGTGTTCCCTCTCTCGCTGTGTCTCTCTCTGTCAAATAAATAAATAAAATCTTTAAAAAACAAAAACAAAATACGAAGAAAAATATTTCATGATTTAGAGAAATGTTCACAACCAATTGTTAAGTCATAATTTAACCAAGTGCCATTTTGTGAAGAAGAAACTGTATGTGTAGAAACCTTTCAAAGGCATAAACACCAAAGTGTTAACAGCAGTTAAATTAGTGAATGGTAGAATTATGGTTGACTTCTGCTTCTTCTTCTTTTTACTATTCTATTGCGTCAAGCTTCTGGCATTGAGTGCATTCTGTATTAATTTTGCAATTTGAAAATGTTAATAAAGTAACCTAACTATCCCTAATACATATTCGTTTATGCACTGAACAGATTTGTATTGAGCCCCTACCTTGTGCCAGTAGGTAGGTAGTGTTCTGGCGATAAGGAACAAGCAGACAATGACACAACTAAGCTGTTCACTTATTGGGCCAAGTGTCAGGAGGCGCTGAACGGGGCCAGCAGGCTTCCACTCTGACCGTGGAATGACAGAAAGGACAGGGAGGTTTTGAGGATGCTGTGGAGGCAGGAAGGACGTTCTGTTTGAAGCCGGAGGCAAAGTCAACAACTGAGCTCGGGCAGGGGTGGGAGGGTTGAGGGAGTGTGAAGCCTGAAGGACAGCACAACTCCCAAAAAGCACAGCAGACCTTCCAGGCAATGATGAGGCCCTCATGGAAGTCTGTGATGTGCCCAATCAGCCCAGCTATCGGATTTTCTCTGGCAAAGTTCGACTGTTTGGGAAAGGTCGGGATTCTCCAAAGAGATATAAGAGAGAAAGAACGAAGCGAAAAATGGTGGGAATAAAGCCCAAAAATGGGGAGGTTGAAAAATTGTGGCTGTTGAGGGTCCAGCTGAGGGTCAGTGGATAGAGCTGGAGGCCCAGAGGATGGGCGGGGTGGTCAGAGAGAGTGAGGCCTGAGACCAGGTCTCTGGTGGAGACAAGGGTCACGCTATGCCCCAGGGCTGCCTGGGAAGGATGAGTGTGCTGGAGGTGAGGCAGTCAAGGAACCAAGGCTTGGACCATGGGCAACCCCATGGGAAGTCCCAAGAGGCTGAGGACAGAGCCAGCAACCCAAGGAATGATAGGGTGTGACCAGGATCAGAGGTCAACAGGCACCAGCAGGCGGAGGGGGAGAGAGAGTGGGTGCCCAGAGCGTGAGCGTCAAAACGAGCTGGGGTTTCAGAAGGAGAGAAGAGGGGGGTTGGAAGCTGCCATGTGAGCAAAAATGGGGCCCACCCGCCCACTGGTCCTGAGATGGAAGTGGAGGAGAGAAACACTCCCTTGGCTGTGAGGGCTTGGGGAAAGCAGCGTCCTCGGGGACCACGGGACATTCACTCAAGAGGCTGAGGCTCCGGACACGTTTGTAATGGCAGATCTGGAGTTGCAGAGACCAAGGAAGGCGGGAGGCTGTGTCAGATCAGGGATGTCCAGAAGGGGTAAGAGTCCGGAGGACAATGGATAGTTCTAGAAAGCTGGACTCCTTTCGGGGTGAAGAAAGAGAAGGATGTGAGTTAACCTCTGTTAGTGTCCCCAAATCCAATCTAAGTTCGAGGTCCAGAGCGGGGAAGGGGCTCATGAGGGCTGGCTATCCGTAGGGGTGGGAAGCCTGAGTCACCATGGTTGGCTCTTCCGGGGCTCAGCCTCCAAGCACCAATGAGGGAAGCCACAAGTCCTCAGGGTCACATAAAGCAACAAAGAACTTGCGTCCTACAGCCAACTTAAGGAGATTCACTCCAGGCCATGCAACCCAGGGCTCATGCCACCCACTAGGGGCTCTGGGCGCCCCACCTCCCAGGAGGAGCGGACAGGGCAGAGAGGGCCTCCTCTCTCTCCGGGAGGCACTGCTGCTCCCCGCCCCCGACACACACAACCCAGCAGGCTGTCCTGACTCACTGGCCCTGGATGATCCCTCCTTCCCAAGCATTCTTCTGTGTTTTAATACAAGGCTGGACTTGTTAAAAGAGTAAATTTAGCTTTTACAGGAGAAGCAGCCGGGCTTGGTCAGGGAGGCGGGATCAGGGGTCCCCAGGCTGCCCCCAGCCCTTCAGGAGGAGCCTGGGACGATGTCTCCTCTCCCCCTCCTCCCCTGCCACCACCTTCCCTTGCCACTGCCCATTACCCCGATGAGGGGAGGCAGGAGAGGGGAGGGGGAGGGCATTCCCACAGGTGGAGGCCAACCCACTGCTCCCCTCTGGACCTCATCTCTAAAACGGGACTGAGCTGTCTCCAGCGCGACTGGAGAGAAAGCCACAGGGCCAAGCCCCTGTCGTCCCCACTCTGTGAGTCAGGGTCCTCGGATCCCGAGGCAGGATTATGCCTGAAAGGAAATGGGGGAGATGATGGGAAAGTGTGGGAGAGCCCTCAGACCAGGGTGCAAATCAGACTGTAAGTGAGAGATGGGAAGAAAACGGGGGCCTGAGAGAGTCCTAGACAGCTGTGGACTCTAAGGAAGGCTCAGCCAGGCCGTCGGCAGTCCTAGAGCCAAAGTCAGACACTGACAGTTGCATGCCTCCCAGCAACGGCCCTGCCTCGGTGTCCCCGCCAAGGCCGGGAGCAGCCTGGGGGCCTCACAGCCATGATTCCAGTAGGCAGCCCCTAGGGTCCTGGGTCAGTTCTGCTCCCGCAGTTGGAAGACTAGAGTAGGAGGCCCAAATCCAGCCCTGGCCTCCTGCTTCCTCCTGTGGGGCCAAAGTCGCATGGGTCAGCCTCTCTGTGCCTGTTTCCTTGGCAATCAAACACCCACCCCAGGGGGAAGTACTGAGGAGTTCATTACGACTCACAAAGCAACTAGCCAGGCCCTAGTGTATCGGCACTGGGTACCCCTCTACCCCCTGAGGCTGACACAGAGGTTCTCAACTAAGGAAAGAAACAGTGCCCCAGGGGGTACCCCTGCCGTCAGGGAACCAACAGACCTCTCTCTCTCTCGTTTTCTCTCATTTCTTCTCCTCCTTCCTTTCTACCCCTCCTCGTCATTTCCTCTCAGAGCATCCCTGAGACTGGTGGCCACCTCCTCTGGGAAGCCTTCCTGGCTTTCAGCCACACAGCCCTCTTCCTCCTCTTTGGAATCTCATTGTCTTTTAGAGTCCCACCGGCCAGGAAGACACTTAAAGGATTTAAACATCTTATCCCTGCTTGGCATGGAGCTCCCAAGAGGCCTGTCTTGCCTCCTGCCTCCCCCAGCATGGGCTGAGCACACAGAAGTCCCTGGATTGACGGACAACTCTCCAGAATGCCAAGCCAGCCCTTGGCACAGCCTGCTATCATGGGGGCAGGGAGAGACTATTTACGTGTCCTGATTCTATTAATTAAGCTTATCGCCTGTCTGCTCTGCCTCCTGAGCCTGCCTAAGTGTTCCAGTCTGCTCTTTGTACACACGTTACCGCAGGGCAGGTGAGCAGGACTGGACGGCTATCGGAGGCCCGGGCACTTCACCAGGCAGGGGGCAGCAGCCTCGAGGACTCAACGTGCCCCACCCCAAGAGCACAGAGTCTGGGGGAGATGGGACCCACCTCTCTAAAAAGGTTGCCCCTGCCTGAATGGGAGGGAGGACCTGGGACCAGAGGAGCTGAGAACGCCCACCCCTGCCTTCCCAATCCTGGGGGAAGAAGACGAGGGTCCATGCACAGAGCTCCTGGAGCAGGAGAGACCAGGGGAGCCCTCCCCCTGCGACGACAAGGAGCAGCAGGCCTGGGCCCTACGACACTCCTGAGAGCAAGACAGGGACAAGACAATTGTCCCCATAGTACTGAGGGGGAAACTGAGCCCACAGGTGTGAAGTGTTTTGCCCAAAGTTGCAACCGTTACAAAGAGATCGCCGCCAAAAACTGTGACTCGCAGTGTCTGCCCACCCCCACCCCCTCCCCACCCACCCCCGCCTGCTGAGAGGTGATGCCCTTCACACAGGGGCAACCGCCCCATCCCTGTGACCTGGTGTGTGTGACTTGTCTCGTGGCCTGCTTCCGCACCTGCCAAGAGCCAGAGGTGCTTCCCCACCACCGCCGAGCGGCCCGGCGGGGGCCTCGCTCTGTGCTAAGCCCCGGGCTACAGGGTGGGAAGGGTAGCTGACATTCTGGCAACTCCAAGGCTAGGAACCCAGCTGAGCACCCAGAACTGGCTTCAGGGATGTGGATGTGGCCCAGGATTTGCCACGTTCTGAGGAGAATTGGGCTCACGCACCAACCCTTGGCCCGCCATTCGTTCAGGGAGGGCCTCAGCACCACTCCCAAGGACGCCGGGAATCCCTGCTCAGGTGGGCCTCCTAACCCGTGAGGCTAAGCCAGCTATGGACTGGGAGATCTCTTCCTCCAAGGCCTCTGCGGGCAGCCACAGACTTCTCTATGAAAACAGAAGTCTGGGGGCGCCTGGGTGGCTCAGTCGGTTAAGCGACTGCCTTCGGCTCAGGTCATGATCCTGGAGTCCCGGGATCAAGTCCCACGTTGGGCTCCCTGCTCGGCGGGGAGTCTGCTTCTCCCTCTGACTCTCTTCTCTCTCGTGCTCTCTATCTCTCATTCTCTCAAATAAATAAATAAAATCTAAAAAAAAAAAAGAAAACAGAAGTCTGTTTCTGAGGGTGCCTGCCCCTGGAGCAAAGCTGAGTCTCTGCTCTGCCTCTCCCTGGCTGTGTGACCTTGGGTGGGTCATTTCCCTCTCTGGGCACAGGGTCCTGTCTCGAAGGTCCCTGCCTCTGCAAACGAGGGTAGGGGGCTTTGGTTTGGGAGGCCTGCTGGAGGCTGGGGGGAGTTTCTTTCTCCTGTAAAAAAAAAAGGCAGGTGTGAGCCTCCTCCATTCCCGGCCCCCATGGAAGCCCAAAGGTCCTGTGCACCAGAGGCCCAGCAGCTCTGCAGGATGGACGGGGAAGGGGGATGGAAGGAAAGCCAGGGCCACACCAGCCTAGGCCTGCACTGGCCTGAGAAAGGCCTGGCTCCCCCTGGTTCCCCCTGCACAGGCCTGCGCTCCCCAGGGAGGGCCAGCCATCTGACCCCCTGGCTCCCTTCGGCTGGCTCAGACGCCAGATGCCTCCTTGCTCCTCCAGTGAGTCGGTTCCCAGGCCAGCCCGGGGAGAACCGAGCACCCCTGCTCACGCTGTCTACCCAGCAGGGGTGGTAGACCCCCACCCATCTGCCCTTCCCCCACCCCCACCCCAACCCGGCACAGCACCCTCCCTCTTACCCAACGAATCTCTGGGCTTGCCAGACGCCCTCGGGCCTTAGCCTGTGTCTTGCTCCCAGACCACCAGGGCCATGCCCACCCCACCCCGCCCCGAGCGATTTGAGCCTCAAACAGCCACAGTGGTTGCACTCTGGGACCCTCCTTGGCTCTCTGCCCTGTAAGAAATGCCCAAAGAGTACTGTTTGCTGCAAAATATCTCCCTAGCCTGGCAGGCTCCTTCTGCCCTGCTCACAGCCACTCCTGAAGCATCAACGTAGGATCAGTTAAACCAAACCAAGGCCTGTCAGCGCAGCCCCTCCCTCCTTCGTGCCCCTCTTCCCTGAACGCTGCTTACCCTTGCACGATTCCAAGCACCCTTAGCTGCCTGGCCTCCCCTCTGCACCCCGCTATCAGCTCCTGCTCCCACACAGCCTGCCTCGGGCCCTGCCTTATCTCAGTTTCCCCAGTGTCTGCCCAGTCACTGGGGAATTCGTGCCTGTTGAACAAATGAGTAAGTCAACAAATGAACGGGCACATTTCTATCGAAACCACTGTGGCAAGCTGCCTAGGCCCTGATAGAAAGGGGCTGCACTGAGCCTTAAGTCAAAGTAATGACTTCGGGAACTGGGTGGGCCAGGCCGGGCAGGTGATCGAGATGTTTGTGAGGCATGAAGTGAGGAACAGTGGCCTTCTGGGGAAGGAGGAGTCACAGTGTGGAGGTCCTCGGTTTCCAGACCGAAATCCACCTTGCGGTGGCCATCGGACTCCTGCCACAGAAGTTCTGCGTCTGCATAGAATGTGGTTTATGGAGCAATCCCGGGAGTACACCTATCCTCACTGGGTACATAGGATCCATCCCATCCTAGGGGCATTTCATTTTATCCCATCAGAACCTGTGAGGCAGGCCTTACCATCCCCATCTGGCAAATGAAGAAACTGAGGCTCAGAAAATTTACTCTACCCAAGAGCACTTAGTTAGAATGTGGCTGAGGGAGAATTGGAATCCAGCTCCCATCTTATGCCAAAGCCCTTCTTTCCTCTATACTTCTCTGCCCTTTGCCTCAAATATAGCCCTCCTGCCCACTGTTCCTTCTGTGACCCTGGAGGGCAGCAAGGGGCAGATGTAGATGGCCACAGGGTCTGTGGCCAACCTCCAGAAGGATCTCCAACGGCCAAGTCCTCTGCCCAGCCCATCAGAGTTATCCCTACCATGACCGGCCACAGGGCCTGGGATCCTCCCTGCCTGATGCACAGAAGCTGTCTGGGTGGAAGTTAGGAACTTTGGATTCTCATCTCAGCACGGCTGCTAGCAAGCTCTGTGACCTTCCATTTCTGCTGTCTCTTGAAATCATACCCACGAGTTTGAGGAGAGGTCACACACACACACACACACACACAAAGGCCTTGCCCTCTGGGTCAGGAGTCATTTCTTTGTTGACTCCATTGGAGTCATTTCTTTAGTTGCTCAGAGCAGGGCCTGCTATGTGCCAAAGAAGTGGTCTTTGGCACAAAAGGACCCCGCCCAGACCCAGAAGTGCCTGCAAGTAGAGTGCCTCCAGGGAGGGCCAAGACCTGAGCCCGGAAGGTCACCAAGATTTTGGAAAGTTCCTGTCTCTCAGGCCAGTCCTGAACAGCCAATCCTGAACTTTTGACCTTCACCTCATTCCTTTATTCATTGACAATCTTCTGAGCAGCTACCATACTCAAGGCCGCAGACAGCCAGGCAGAGGGTCGCAAGCCAGGGCACTCACCCCCAGGCCCGCCGGAGGGGTGTGAGCTGCATCGGACTGGGGCGGGGGTCTGGCAGTCAGAGCATTTGGCTTTAAACCCCACCTCTGCAGGACCCGGGCAGACCACCTAACTCCACTGAGCTGCACTTGCCTCATCTATGAAGCTAATAATATTTACTTCGTTTTGAATTTATATAGTTTCAAAAAATTAAATGAGATAATGAACGCAAAGTATTTCCACCAGATTTGGTGTGTAGTAAGTGGTCAATAAAAGTTAGCCATTAGTAGGTGAACACAGCGTAGGAGCGGGACTTTGCCCAGCCACACCTCAAGGCCCATCAGGGGCAGGAACAGGGCTGGAAGGACAGGTGCTGGATCTGCGCAGCGTGCTGAGGACAGGCCCACCATGCCGAGAAAGGCAGAGCCTAGGGGATCTGGCCTGTCGGCCTGAACGCTCGGAGGCACATTCTGACGTTTGAATCCCCCTCCTGGAGCCATGGACTGGGGCCCTGCAGCTCCTGGGGTCCCCTGCAGGCCGCGCTCATCTCAGGAGCGCACTGGGACCACACCTCCCCTCACCAGACGCATGAGCAAGAGGCACAGACACAGACACACACACACACACACACACACACACACACACAAACAAGGTGCCGGGCACCCTGGGGGGATGTGGGCCCTGAGTCTGGCAGGTGTGTGCGTGGCCCCATCCGCAGGATGGGGAAAATGCCAGCATGATCGTGGTGGAGGGTAAGAACCCATTTCCAGACGGCGCTGCCAGGCCTCACCATGTTCCAGCTTGTTGACACAGTGATGGCATAATTATAGTTTCAATCACAGATTAATAATAAGTCATTTTTGCAAACAAGGAGGCAGGTCTGCACTGGAAAGGGCCCCAAAGGGCCTGTCGCCTCTGCTATCTGAAGATACTGGCCGCTGTTGGATGTTTTTTGCCTAGTTGAGACTTTTCTAAGGTGGATCATAACAACAACAACCACCCAGGTAATAATATCCCTGCCTGCCCCATGGGCCTCCAGATGGAAGGAGATGATGGAATTTGCTTTGAAGAAGGCCTATAAGAGATGCACGTGTCGATCAAGATCTGGGGGTGAATGCCTACAGGTGCTGGTTTGTGTGCATGGGATGTGGCTGTGTGTGAATGTGTGTGTGTATCTGAGAGTGTGTGGGTTCCCATGAGACACTAGCAGTGCCCAGGGGGAGTCCCACCCCAGAGAGGCCAAGGCCCCTCTCCGCTCCCTCCTCCGCCCCCAGGGGGCTGTGCTGGAAGACCGGGAGCTACCGAGGAGGCTCTGGACCCCCAAGGCACCCCTGAAGAGAGCTCTGGGGTCCGGCAGGGGTCCTGGCAGGGTGCAGGCCGGCCTGGCACCCCCTGAGGCTCCCAGCTAAGGCTGAGAACCTGCCCGGATGGCTCTGCTCAGAGTGGGGTTGGCGAGAAGCTAATAATAACAACAGTGACAATAGGAACCACTTACATGTGTTCTGAGCTCTCTCCTTTTCCATTCTCTATTATCTCCGTGATCTCATTTGATCACACAACCACCCTGAAGGGAAAGAGCGCAAACTTCGCAACTCCCACTGGCCCCAGTGGAAACAGGGGTTCCAGGAGGCAGGGGACGTGCTCAAGGTGACCCCGCTGCTGGGCTCCGAGCCCCGGATGTTCCCACAGACTGGAATCCTGGCCCTCTGCCGGGGCTGCATATGGGCCTCCGTCAGACCATCCACCCTCTCCGGGAGAGGCGGCTCCGGGCCACGGAGCAGGCAGCACTCAGAAGCCCAGTTCCCGTTTCCCAAATTCTCTCTGGCGCCATGGGGATGACTGCGTGAATCTGGAGACTGAGGTCCCGAGAGCTGGACAGACTTGGCCGACCTCTTGGTGCCGGGCTCGACACCCCTGTTCCATGGCACACCCGTGCTTGTGCGGCTGAACCTGGCCCCGCAGACGGGAGTGACTTGGTGAGCTCACTCCCCGAGGCCCAGCCTGGCCTAGGTGGTTTGAACAACCCCGTGGGTGAGGCCCTGCTCAGGCACTGTCCTCCTGGTCCCCTAGGCAAGAGCACAGAGCCCCAGCAGAGGCGAGTGGCCGAGATGGAGAGGAAGAAGAGGTGCCCACACAGCATGGCTTCCTGCTGACTTGCCCTGCTCCAGGCCCATGGGGTCCCCAGCTCTTCCTTAGGGCTCCCAATTACCGTGCGGGCCTGAAGCCTGACCTTCTGCTGTTTGCTCCACTAGCAAAGGGGCCACTGTGCTGTTCCTCTTGCTCAGCTGTCTGACCGCCACGCAGTTCAAAGCAATCGGAGGCAAGTTCAATTACGCCCAAGTGGAGGGAGAGCCGCGGGAGGTGGGTGGATTGTCCCATTTCTCAGCTGGAGAGATTGAGGGGGAGCATCACACAGAGGCAAGGGATGAGTCAGACCAGGGCACTGCCTGGTCAGCCCCACGGAGCCTCATGGGCAGGACGGGGAGCCCACGCACAGGTCCTGCCTGAAGGGCTCACCCCGGAGCCCCTGACCGGGCAGGCCTGTGGAGCTCAGACGGAACCAAGCCCCTTGGCTTCCGGTGGCCCACCTGGGGCTTTCCAGACCTCTGCTCAAAACTCTTAGAGACTGGAGAATAGTGAGCTACCGGGTCTAACCTGGTACTCGAAGCCCCTGGCAACAGACCCCCAACCCACCGCTCTAACTCTCCAACGCATCCAGGAAATTACCTTCTCAGAGCCTTTGCCTGATCAATCCCCACCCCCATCCCTGCTCAGTGCCATTCCTCCCCCTCCTCTCTATCGGAAGCTCAGTCAAACCATTGCACACGCTCCTGCCTCCTGTCGGCACCCAGCACCACGTCCGGTGCGCTCCGCGAGCGGCCCCCGGACTACCAGATGTGCGGCGGGTGGCTCTGCCCTCGGAGCCCCTGGAGAGCGAAGCATATGAGCTATTCTCTAAGTAAAGTTCAGGCCCCGGAAGCCAGGCAGGGCTGAGTATCCCCCTCCCTGTGTCACCAGGGGTCCCAGCACCCCCGCGTATCCTCATGGGGCGGGGGGCTCCAGATCCACACTTTGGTTAACAGACCCAATAATGGAAGAGTTATGAAATTTTTTTAAAAATGGTTTCTGCTCTTCTTCATCCCAGAGCCTACTCCCAGTCACTAAGAATATTAGACACGTTCCTCTGTTTTGACTTCGATTTTTTGCTTTTTTATATTTTTGCCTCTGTCGCTTGCTTGTAGTGATAACAACAGATAAGAATTCTTGAGTGCTGCTTCGGGGCTGGGCACTGTTCTAAGTGCATCGACTATATTAACACTTCTAAGTCCTTTGAAATCCTCTAAGCCAGTACTTCTCAGTCGGGGTCCATTTTGTCATCAGGGGACATTTGGCGATATCTGGAGACATTTTTGGTTGTCACGACTTGGGGCAGGGCGATCCGTGAGTGGAGGCCAGGATGCTGCTAAACATTCTACGGTGTACAGAACAGCCCCCCACAACGAAGACTATCCAGCCCCAAAGGCCAACAGTGTCAAGCCTGAGAAACCCTGCTCTAAGACCTAGCATCTAAGAGAAGGCCTATGATCCTCACCCCATTTTACCACTGAGTAAGCTGAAACCCGGAGAAGTTAAGTAACTTTCTGAAGGTCACAAAGCTGGTCAGCAGGTGGCTTTGACCCAAGCAGTCTGAGGCCACAATCCACACATTTGGCCTCACCTTGTGGCATCTCACTTCATCCCTATGGCCAGGATCCCCTTCCTTGTGGGCAGCTCTGTCTGCCTACCCACAACACTGAAGCCATCTCCCAGTCAGAGGGTCCCAAAGTACTCAGCCATATTCCACTAGCCCCGAGAACCTGGGACATCTTGCTCCAAGCCCCACCAGCCCTGCAGCCCACACTGACCCCTTTTCTCTGAATGGGGTCACAACCCCATGCATGACATTTGGTCATCTCATGTGCAGGGCCTTCTAATGAAAAGCAGATAGGAGATATCTTCATCCCCACCCCACTAGGCCGAGGGCCATTTACCCACAGTTGGGCCTCAATCAGCCTTCTGTGGTTTGGCCTATGACAGGAGGGAGTGGGTATGAAGGCTCTGGTGTAGACGAAGATGGGAATGCCTGGTGGACAGAGGCTAAAGGCCATCAGTTTGCCTCCAGGTGCGATGGGGCCTGAACTGGAGATGAAGCAGCTTGAAATAAGGAAACTGTTGGGGCCTTCCAGACTGCAGGCAGGAGGAAGAGGTCCTGTACAGAGGGAGAGAGATGCCGGACCAGCTCTGGCTGTCTCAGGATGCAGGCCCCTGCTGGGCCAGGCCTCCAGCCACTCTCCCACCTGGGAGGCAGTGGGCTAAGGGGAGGGGCCCAGCCTGAAACTAGATGCAGAAAAAGCCAGCTGGTGCCGTGAGACATCTCCCCACTGTTGGCCTGTTGCTTCTGGAGGGAGGCAGCAGGGAAGGAGGCGCCTTTCCTTCTCTCCATCCGCTCTGATGGACAGGGTCTGGCACAATCCAAGGGTCCCTGACAGATCCTGCTAGATAGATATGGTGGAGGAAGGAGGAAAATATGGCAGCAGGAGACATCAGCCAAAAACAAGAAGACACTCCAAGGGGATGTGAAATTGAAGAGAAGCCACAAGACAAAAGATGAAAACCCATGGAGGAGGAAGCCCAGCTCAGGGGTAAGAATAAGGCTGCTTCCTGCAGGAACCCCTTACAGGTAGCACAGGCCTCCCCTGGGTTCCTCAGCTTGGCCCCCTCCCCCTGGACTCCCAAGGATGCCCATTTCTCAGAAGGCACTCCCTCCGCTTCCCTGGAGTCTGGCTCCAGCCTCGCAGCCACCCAAAGTAGGCGTGGCGGCCTCCCTTGTAAATGCTCCGTCCTCCCACGGCTTCAGGATACATCACCAACTCACAAGTCTTCTCTTCTTGTATTAAGGAGCTCCCTCCTGCCTCTGCAGGAGGTCTTCATATGACCTGCTTTAGGGAGAGGCAGGAAAAGGAGTAACACAAAGTACATTATTATGCTTTCATATATTATCTCATTCATCCTCATAACATGCCTCCTGCTCCGTCCCCAGCACTTCGCGCAGTGCTGAACACAATAAGCATTTGTTTGCAAATCCCTGGGCAATCCAAAAATGAAATTAAGAAAACAATTCTATTTCCTTTTTTTTTTTAAGTTTTCTATTTATTTAAGTAATCTCTACACCCAACGTGGAGCTCGAACTCATGACCCTGCAATCAAGAGTTGCACGCTCTTCCGACTGAGTCAGCCAGGTGCCCTAAACAATTCTATTTCCAATAGCATCAAAAAGAATGATATACTTAGCAATCAATTTAACAAAAGAAGTGCAACATTTATACTCCAAAAGCTACAAAACTTTGAAAGAAATTTTAAAAGATGTCGAGAACTGGAAGAATATCCCAAGTTTACGGGCCGGGAGACTTAACAATGTTAGGATGCAAATCGTCACCAAATGGATCTACAGATTCAGTGTAATCCCTATCAGAATCCCAGCCGAGCTCTTACAGAGATTGACAAGCTAATTCTCAAATTCGGATGGAATTGCAAGGGACCCAGAATAGCCAAAACGATCCTGAAAAAGAAGAACAAAGTAGGAGGACTCATACTTCCTGACTTCAAAACTTACCTCAAAACAAAAGTAAGCAAGACTGTGTGGTCCTGGCACAAGCCTAGACACATAAATCAATGGGACAGAATTGGGAGTCCAGACATAAACTCATCCATCTATAGTCAACCAATTGTTGACAAGGGTGCCAAGACCATCCAGTGGGGAAAGAAGAACAGTTTTTTCACAAATGGTGCCAAGACAACTGGACATCCACAAGCAAAAGAATGAAGTTCGACCATTACCTCACACCATATATAAAAATTAACTCAAAGTGGACAAAAGGCCTAAATGGAAAAGTTAAAGTTATAAAAATCTTAGAAGGAACATAAGGGTAAACCTTCATGACCTTGAATTTGGCAAAGGATTATTAGATATGCCACCAAAAGTTCCATACACTGGACTTCATAGATACATTGGACTTCAGCAGAATTTAAAACTTTTGTTCTTCAAAAGACACCATCAAGAAAGTTAAAGAACAACCCCCAGAATCAGAGAAGATATTTGCAAATCATGTATCTAATAAAGGAATTGCATCCAGGACATACAGAGAACTCTTACAACTCAATAATAAAAGGACAAGGCGCCTGGGGGGCTCAGTTGGTTAAATATCTGCCTTCAGTTCAGGTCATAGTCTCCTTGTCCTGGGATTGAGTCCCACATCAGGCTCCCTGTTCAATGGGGAGCCTGTTTCCCCCTTTGCCCCTCCTCCTGCTAACGCTCTCTCAAATAAATAAATAAAAATCTTTTTAAAAAAATGAATAAAAACAGGCCAAGGAGATGAGTAGGTATTTTTCCAAGGAAAATGTACAAATGGCCAAAAGTACATGAAATGACACTTGACATCATTAGTCATCAGAGAAATGCAAATCAAAACCACAATGAGATACCACTTCATACCTTCTTGGATGTCTATATTCAAAAAGTCACATAATGATGAGAATGTGGAGAAATCAGAACCCTCATCCGTTGTTGGTGGGAATGTAAAATGGTGCAACCACTTTGGAAAATAATCTGGCAGCTCCTCAAAATACTAAACATAGAGCTACCAGATGACCCTGCAATTCCACTCCTAGGCAAATACCCAAGAGAAATGACAACGTATCGTCATACAGAAACTCATACACAGATGTTTACGGCAGCATTATTCACAATGGGCAGAAGATGGAAACAACCAAAATGCCCATCAACTGATGAACAAATAAACAAAATGTGGTATATCCATACAATGAAATACTTTTCAGCCAAAATTACCATACCTTAATATAAACTACAGACTTCGGTTGATAATGATGTGTCAATATTGGTTTATTGATTACAACAACCTGGTGCCACACTGTACCACACAGGTATGGGATGGGTGGGACGGTAGGGGAGTCTGGGGGTGGTGGGTTAGGGTAGGTGACAACTCTGGACTTTCCCTTCAATTTTGCTGTAAAATTAAAATTGCTCCTAAAAATATATTAATTTTTTTAAAAAGTAAAAAAAAAAAAGTAAGTGTTGGCACATGCTACCACATGGATGAACCTTGAAAACATTATGTTAAGTGAAAGAAGCCAGTCACAGAAGGCCACATATTATATGATTCCATTTATATGAAATATCCCAAACTGGGAAATCTATAGAGACAGAAAGATCAGTGGTTGCCTAGGGCTGGTGGTGGGGGAAGGGGTTGGGGAAAGTAAGTGGGTGACAGCTAGAGAGTACAGGATTTCTTTGTAGGGCAACTGAAATGTTCTAAAATTGATGGTGCTGGGGGATGCACATATGTGAATATGCTAAAAACCATTTAATTATACACTTTAAATGGGTGAATTCTATGGTCTATGAACGATATCACCATAAAGCTGTTAAGAAAACAACGTTATTGGGGCACTTTGGTGGCTCAAGTTGGTTAAGTGTCCGACTCTTGGTTTCAGTTCAGGTCATGAACTCGGGGTCATCGGATCGAGGCCTGCGGTGGGCTCTGTGATCAGCTGGGAGTCAGCTTGGAGATTCTCTCCCTCTGCCCCTCCCCTCACTGTCTCTCAAATAAATAAATAAATAAACAAACAAATAAATAAATAAATAAAATCTTTTTTTAAAAAGTAGCTTTTAAAAAAAAAAAGAGTTCGTGAGAATATCTAGTACAGATCCTAGCTCATAGTGGGTACTCAGTAGATATTTGTAGTTTTCGAATGAATGAATGGGTGGATGGATGGGTGGATGATTATCTGGAAGGGTGGAGAGTGGGTTCTGGACAAAGGCTGACGGCGCCTGTCCAGGCCTCATCCTCCTCGTCTAGTTGCCTTTCCTCTCCTCCCCCCACCTTCCCCGATCCCAGTCTCCAGGCCCATCACATCCTCAGACCCACCCCCACAGCACAGACCCTCCTCTCTTCCTCCATGAAGGCTATTCAAACTCTCCCCATCCTTCAAGGCCCTCTCAGGCCCCACTTCCCGCAAAGTCGCCCTCGCCTGTGTGGTCTGTCCCTTCGCTGCACTCCTCCTAATGTGCAGTATTTGATGGACATCCCACATCGTCAGTTAATTCCTATAGATCCTGTCCTGAGATTCAGATCTGGAGCTTGGGCAGGGCACGGGCCTTGGCTCCCTCCTCCTCCGCTATCCCAGGGGCTGGCCAGTGGCAGGCACTGGGTGAAGATATTGCATTGGCCCCATGGGCAGAAGTCATGACTTCTCCCTTGGTGGAAACAGGGAGAACCCAGGCACTGGTAGGAGGAAGGCCCTCCGCAGTACCAGCTACACCGGGACTGCTCGGGCCCAACCCCGGGGGAGGCTGGGCCAAAACCTGACCCCTCAGCCAGGCTGGGGCTGTGCTGGCAGGGGGAACGCAGGCATGCTGGCCACAGCAGGGGCCAGGCGTGGGCGCCTCCCTCCCCTCCCAAGCTGGGGCCGACCAGCCCCAGGCAGGCTGGAGGCCTGTTTGCCTTGGCCATGGGCCAGGGCCGCCCCGCCAGTGAGTAATGCGTGAGGACCGTCTGGCTCCAGTTCAAGGGAAACGGGCTGGAGACGGGGCCTCCTCAGCCTGCACTGGGCTAGGTTCTGGGGGCGGCTTCCCAGAAAGTGCCTGCTGTGGCTGCCTCAGGGCCGTGCCCCCTTCGCCCTCTCCCCTTCACCTTCTCTTCCTCTGCAGAGATCAAGGAGAGATCGATCTTCAGTTCCCAGGAAAAGATCCTCAGTCATGGCCCAGTTCAGGGGTTAGGTAGGGGGAAGAAGGGGAGGGGAGGCCCCAGAGGCTCTGGATGCTCATATTGGAAGAGTCCTCCCGTTTATCTGCTCACACCCCAGGGTTCCAAGCGAGGACACCGAGGCCCAGAGAAAAAGAGTGACTTGCCCAAGCCACACAGTGAGTTAACTGCAGCAAGATAAGAACCCAGGCCACCTAAGCATGGGGGTGGGGGCTGGTGGTGAGGGGGGCGGCCCCCTTCTGCTCCAAAGGATGGCCTTCGTTTTAACACTGCATGGCTCTCATGATGGACGGACACTGCCTAGACATTTCTGTTTCAAGACTGGGTCCTCCTAAGACCACCCCCAAGGGCTTTTTTTTTTTTTTTTAAGATTTTATTTATTTATTCATCAGAAAGGGGGAGGGAGAGAGAGAGAGAGAGAGAGAACGCACAAGCAGGGGGAGTGGCAGGCAGAGGGAGAAGCAGGCTCCCAACTGAGCAGAGAGCCCCATGCGGAAATCGATCCCAGGACCACAGGGACCTGAGCCGAAGGCAGCAGCTTAACCGACTGAGCCACCCAGGCGTCCCTCCCAAGGGTTTTTGTAACTTTACAACTCTGCCCCTGCTGAGTGGCTTCTGCCTGCTTAGGAACCAAGTGACCATCAGGTGGGAAGGATACCATGACCGTCCCCACCACTGGCAGGGGCAGAGACGCCCAACCCTCCTGTCCCAAGGGGATGCCTGCAGCCAGCCACGCGCTATACCTCTCCCGGCTTCTATCCACGGTCAGTCTTCATAGCTGCAAACTGCAGAAGGTTAACCTGGCTGAGTTAAACACAAAAGAAAAGTCATGACAGGATCCTGGGTAGGTCACAGAATCCACAGCAGGCCGGAGAACTTCTCCATAGCAGGGGTGGCTGCCAAAACCACACCATAAAACTGGCCTCTTGAGAACCCACTGGCCCCGCCACGGAGCACCAGATGACTCTTCTCTCCCCACTGACATCAGCACTGGACACCAAACACTGGACCGCGCTGTTGGCCCTGCAGACACTGCTGTTCCCCAGAAACAGGATGTGGCCACTTCCCACCCCTTGAATGACTCTGCTGCATCCCTGCATCTCTGTTCCCAGATCCTGACACCAAGACCGGAGCGGGGGCATCTGATTGGCCCAGTCCAGCTCACGTGCCAATACTTGGCCGCTAGGGAAGCCGGGAAAACAGGTGTCTTGCTCTTCAGGCTCCCGCAAGCCGGGTAGAGAGCGCAGGTGACAGCCAGCCAATCAACAGTAACGGACACCCTCTTGACTGCGTGCCCCCACCTCCAAGCCCTTGTCTGTGCGTTCCCTGCCCACACTATCAGGAGGGAACAGACGCACAGAAGGCTGTTGCGGAAGGGCTCCAGGGTTCAGCGCGCAATTGTATTATGTAAGCGAAATTCAGGGCACGGCACACCGGTGTTGAACAAAGTCAGGTTCTTCTCCATGAAGAGTGTGTGCGGATGGGTGAGCAGAGGGAAGGGGGCCTGTGGCCCGGCTAGTCGGCGACAGGATCTGGCCTGGGTTTATGTGACTCCTCTTCCTGCTTTCCCACAGCAGACCAGGACGGAGGTTATAAGAAAGTCACGTATAAAGTGGGGCAGAACGTGTTTTACGTGGGCCGGAGAGACTGGAGGGCTTCTTGGAGGACTAGATATTTGGCTGAACTTTGAGAGAAGAAATGAATGTCATCAGATGGGGCGGGGTGGGGTGGGGTGGGGTGTGCATGTCAGGCCAAGGGGCCTGTGCAAAGGTGTGGAGGTGTGGGAGTGCATAGCTTTTACAAACAAAACAACTCGGGGTGCCCTGGTGGCTCAGTCGGTTATGCATCTGCCTTCCACTCAGGTCAGGATCCCCGGGTCCTGGGATCAAGCCCCTCATCGGGCTCCCTGCTCAGAGGGGAACCTGCTTCTCCTTCTCCCTCTGATAATCTTAAAAAACAAAAAAGGAAAGAAAGAAAGAAACTTCTAGTCCAGGGTGGGAGAAAAGCACATGGCGGGGGGCGGGGGGGGGGTGGGGAGCAGAGGGGGAAGGGAGGAAGGTGATTCAGCTTTCCAGCAGATGGACCCGAGGTGCTGGATTCTGTATTCAAGGCCCCTTTATATGACAGGCATCAAAAATCACTGAGAAAGCAACAGGAGAGGGCATTTCTCTGCAGAGGGCTCTCCATGTGGTTCTGGCGTGAATGGTAAGCTGTGTGGGGCAGGGGGTGACTCCCAGCGGGGAAGCTCTGATCACAACAGATGGCCCCCCGAACAAGCTTCTGACTGGGGACAGTCTAGTTACCAACAGGGCTTTAGCTCTGCTGAGTCGACTCTGCAAGTCCAGGGCCAGAATGGAATTGTTAGGGACAACGGAGCAGAGGCGCCGATGGGTCCTTCCCCTCCCTTCCACCACGCAGTCCTCAGTTAGGTTAAGGAGGGAGCGGGGAGGAAGGAGGGGAGAGAGGGAGGGTGGAAAACACGGTACAAACAGTATTTAAAGATGACTGGCACCACAATGAGACACTAAACCAGCATAGGTGAAGTCATGAGCCCTAGGGAACAAGAGACCCCAGACCACAGAACAGAAGGATAGAGGCTTCAGGAGAGAACGCTGTCTGATAGTTTTGACCTGGAGCAAAACTGTATGGAGAAGGGCCTGAAGGGTGTGAAAAGCAATGGCAAAAAGTACAACTCTAAGAACCTGAAAAGAACCTGGCAAGTTTTAACTCCAGGAATATCAAGGAGTTGTGTAAGAGAATACATACAGGGGCGCCTGGGTGGCTCAGTCAGTTAAGCTGTCTGTCTTTAGCTCAGGTCAGGACCCCAGGGTCCTGGGATCAAGTCCCACGTCGGGCTCCCTGCTCAGCAGGGAGTCTGCTTCTCCCTTTCCCTCTGCCTGACATTCCCCCTGCTTGTGTTCTCTCTCTGTCAAATAAATAAACAAAATCTTTTTTTAAAAAAAGAAAAGAAAAGAAATGCAATCAGAGTATACTGCAAGGCTCAACACTGAAGAGTACTGGCAGAGTCCGACATAAGTACTGAGTGTTGATGAGAAGAGACATAGTGTGAAGATTCAAGAGAGCTAACCCCCAGCTAGAGAGTGACTAGCAACTTAATAGACAATATCTAAAATTGGTGCATCAAGAAATACTAGAACAAGAATATTATTTTGAAATATGGTGATATTAGGGGCACCTGGCTGGGTCAGTTGGAGGAGCGTGGGACTCTTGATCTCGGGGTCGTGGGTTCGAGCCCCATGTTGGATGCAGAGATTACTAGAAAAATAATAAACTTTAAAAATTTTTATTAAAAAAAAAGAAACATTGTAATATAATCACAGTTGTAATGTAAATTACCTCTGAAAGTGGCCCTGAAGACACCAAAAAGGGCTTTCACGTTTTTCTTAACATACCTCTGCACCTGTGGATATTTGCTGACGAACAAATCTTTTTACAACATTTTAAACCAGTAAGAAATTTTAAAATACTGGGGCGCCTGGGTGGCTCAGTCGTTAAGCGTCTGCCTTCGGCTCAGGTCATGGTCCCAGGGTCCTGGGATCGAGTCCCACATCGGGCTCCCTGCTCGATGGGAAGCCCTCTTCTCCCTCTCCCACTCCCCCTGCTTGTGTTCCCTCTCTCACTATCTCTCTTTCTCTGTCAAATAAATGAATAAAATCTTTAAAAAAAAAAAAAGAAATTTTAAAATACTAATAGAAGAAAGAAGAAACACGGTGATAAATACCAAAAGAAACAGTTGGAAGAGTTGAAAGGGTTTTCTGATAAATTTAAGGGAGGAAAGAAAGGACAGTGAAATGCTGTTTTGCACTGTAAGGCTTTCAATAGACTTTGACTTTTTAAATTTTGTGCCTGAATTACTTTGAAAAAAATTAATTGAAAATGACCATAAAGAGTAAGAAACCAAGAGGAAAAAATAGGCAAAAGATATAAATAAGAAATTCATACCAAAAAATGCAAATGTCCCTCAAATACATGAAAATCATTCCCCCCTTTTCCCTTCAGTGATGAGAGAAGATGTCAGAAGTGGCCGACCGTTCCTGGACCTGGAACGTGTCCTCAGGATATCCCAGAAGGACTGGGGGTGCGGCTTACAAAACCATATGATAATGTGATTTTATAACAACAAATTTTCTTTGAGCATCTCCTACATGGTGGGCCCATTAGAATGTACTTTTTAGAAATCAAAAAGGGGGCACCTGGGTGGCTCAGTCGTTAAGCATCTGCCTTCAGCTCGGGTCATGATCCCAGGGTCCTGGGATCGAGCCCCGCATCGGGCTCCCTGCTCTGCGGGAAGCCTGCTTCTCCCTCTCCCACTCCCCCTGCTTGTGTTCCCGCTCTCACTGTGTGTGTCTCTCTCTCTGTCAAATAAATAAATAAAATCTTAAAAAAAAAATCGAAAAGGGATGTGCTCAGATGTTAGCAGGTGCTCTATGACCGTGGGGCCAGAAGTAATTTTTTAAAATTATTTTTCCTTCTTATTTAGTCTCTGATTTTTAAATAGTGAACATAGGTTGCTAAAGAGATCAAAATGGATAGCAAAACAAACGGAACTTTATCTATACTTTCACCTATTCTGAGCACCCCCAAAATAAGACCTAAAACAATGAACAGTGGTTTGGAGAAGCAGCCAGTCGTGAACCTGCTCAGACACTCTGGGCATTGTGTGACACACCAATTGTCCAACAGGGTCTAGCAGTACTTGGCAGGTCCTCAAATGAACAAACTGAACAATCAAAATCAGGCAGGGGCTGGTGGGATACTGAACGTATGTGAGCCTCCGGTACGCACACGGGATACTAAAAACTACCCACAGAGGTATTGAAAGGGTTAAAATGAGTGCCGCGTATAAAGCCCTGAGCCCTGTGCCTGGCACTTTGTAAGTGAATGTTAGCTGCTATTAGTATTAATAATAGTAGAGGCCGTAGATATTGTTGCCATAATAGTACCCGGGATCCCAGAAATTCCACCACCCGTGCAGCTGTCCACCCACGAGGCTCTTTGTCAGTCCCCTCACGGTGGTGACAACAGCAAAAGGGGTTTCCTTTTCATCTGCTGGCTGCTCTCTTCCTCCTCTGCCTCATCTCCCCCCTCCCCAGCGGCCCGCTGGCCGCCCGAGTAAGGCTAGCAGGCCTGAGTCCTCACCTGACACTGGCCACCAGGTCCCAGGGATGCCACCACCCAGAAGGTCTGACTCTCTGGCGCGGCAGAGAGCCTACACATGTGCTTACTGGGTCCTGAGAGAGAGAGAGGGAGAAAGGGACACACCCAGGGGACAGCAAGACTGACTCAGAAGAGACTGCGTGCCATGGATTCCCTCCTTAAAAAATAGACTCTAACAGCAGGACACGTGTACAGAAAGGTACAAATCCTGGGTGTACAGCTCAGGGAATTGCACAAAGCAGACATATCACGTAAACAGCCCCTAGACTGAGCAGAACCTCATCAGCCCCCAGAAGTTCCTCTCCGGCTCCCTTCCTGATGTCCAACACGGGAGATTCATTTTGCCTGAAACTCACCGTGATACACGTGAACTTCATACGCAGCGTGTGGTTCCTGTCGGGCATCTTTGGCTCCACATTCTATCTGTGAGAGTCACTCTGCTCCTGTGTCTGGTTGTGGTCCTTCGTTCCCACTGCTGCATGATGTCCACTGTATACATTAGCTGCATTTTTAAAAAATCCATTCTGCCTTTGAGGGACGCTGTCTCCAGTATGGGGCTATTTGAATAGCACTGGCATGCATATTCTTGGACACACCTTTTGGTGCATACATGTATGCATTTCTGATGCAGGTATGGTTATCTTTAGCTTTAGTGGATACTGCCAGTTCTCAAAAATTACCAAACCATTTCATACCCACACCGTCTTCAGAAGAAGGTTCCAGTTGTCCCCGACCTTCAAGTCCCATTCAGTATCAAGTGGTATATCTTTTAAATGAATACCAGCATCTTTTAAACTCAGCTCCAATACTAGACATGAAAATGAATGGTCCTCAGAAAGGTCTGGGATGTATTATTAAGTGACATAAGCAGGTTGCAAGCCAGTATGTACACCGTGGCTTCGTTTAAGAGAACTGTATATGTTCATGTAGAAGAATTGTATATGCATGTAGAAGCAGAGGCCAAATTTAGAAAGGGGATGTATTAAAGCCTCCATGGCCTCTGGGAGTGGCTCTGGAAGGCATAATTTTAAATGATGACATTGAAGATGGTTTTTACCTTTGATTTGGGGGTTTTGGTATAAAATTTGAAAACAAAAGTCTGTAAAAAGAAAAGAAAACTACCCATCTCCCATGCCGCATTACCAGCACACACCGTTCCACTACCTAAGGCTGGCAGCCTGACCCTGTCTTTCTTGTTATTCCCAGCATCCTCTCCTGCTCTGGAATTACCCTGGGCAGGGCCTCTGGGACAAGTCTCCTGGGCACTGTAATTTCCCTGGCTGCAGTGTGTCATTAAAAGATCTGGTGCTGATGACACGGAGCCCAGATGCAGCAAAGATTCCAGGCCCTGATGGGACAGGACCACCTGGCCAGGGAGCGAGCCTCCTGGCAAAGATACTCCTGGAGTCTCAACCTGCCTTGGTGGGATGTGGGCCTCCTTAAGAAAAAAAAACCGTGAAAACTGCACTTTCCAAGTGGCAGCCTCCCAAGGGTGGCGGGGGGCTCAGGGCTCAAATCAAGGGGTGTAGAAGGAGGCAGACCTGACTTCTGCTCTGCCACTCGCTAACTGTGAGGCCCTCCCCAGGCCTCCATCTCCTCACCCGTAAAATGGGATGACAGCCCTTGGAGACACCACCAAGTGCCTGGCAGAGAGAGCCTGGCACAAACGTAGGCTTCAGTAAATGCAGGTCACCGTGACCGCTAGGAGGGTGGTGGTGCTGTTGTCACGGTCACTCCAAGAGGCAGAGTTTTGCATTCACCTTTTGGGGGAAAAAGACAGGAATGCACTCTTTTCTTTTCACAAATATAAAGCAAACAGGCTCGCTCTGTTCTTGGGGAAAACTGAATTCACCTGAAACTCGAATGCATCTATTTTAGCTGAAAGGTAAGTAGTGGTTCAACACGGATTCATCCAAGGTCATCCAAGGAATATTGGTCGAGTGCTAGGCCCTGTTCTAGATACTGGGGACATGGCAGCGACCAGAGCGAAGCCCCTGCCGTCTCAGAGCTTTGTCTCTTCTGGGAGAGTCAGCCACTAGCCAAACCTACAAACAGATATATCATTAAGTGTTAAACGTGTATGGTTAATACAAGACATATGATGTCAAATAGTGCTGTGAAGACAAATAAGGCAGGATAAAAGTGATAAACTGGGAATGCTACCTGATGATTCCAATCAGTGTGTTCACTTGAGCCGGGCCTCTGCTCCGGAACTTTCTCTCTCCTTGGCTGAGTGAGGAAGCCCAGGAGGGCACTGGCCTTGGCGGAGCCTAAGCTGGCCCTGGGCTGGGCTCGAAGGGTATAGGTAGCTTGTTCCTGAGGAGATGGGTGGTTTGAGGAGGAGAGGGGCTGCGAGTGCTTGTGGGAAGTGAGGAGCAGGCCAGGGGGAGACTGTGCCCTCAGAGGGCACCCCAGCAATCCGTCAAGGGGCACCCGTGGAGGTGACACTGCGGCTCATGTCCATTAGAGTGGGTATTCGCTGTGCCCCTACGAGCCCAGAGCAGGCTTTGTACTCTGAAACCTTCGAGTAAGGATGAGTGCTGGTGCCCCACCTGCAGGATCCCCAGCCACGCTGCAGATACAAGACCAATCTTCCTAAGAAGCAGACAGCAGCGCGGATTAGGTGGGACACCCGAGTGTGTGCAACCGGTCACGGGTGCACCTGGACAGGCAACCTGCCCGATCTCACCAGGTAACACGTAAAAGGTTCGCCTTCACACAAGGTCTGCTGTGGGCCCTGTGGCTTCCGGGGGCGGGGATCCAGGGATCCGGGCTCTTTCCACTGCCTGGCCTCTGCAGGCCCAGACGCACCTTCCAGGTCCCTGGGCCAGAGGGCCTGGCTGACCAGTCCTGCGATGCTTCAGCCCAGAAGGGGCCTCGGCGCACCGGCCAGAGCCAGAGTCACATGGCCCCCAAACCACAGGGGCGGCTGGGAAGGCAGGGAGCAAATGGTTACTCCCCGAGTGGCTCTCCATTCCCGCCAGGATACGGCAGGCTGAGTGGCGGGAGAGGTCACAAAGTGGCACCCTCGGACAGAGCAGATGAGTGTCGTGCTTTGGGAAGAAGAGCCCCAGGATAGACTCAAGGAGAGCTGCCCGGCATGGCTCTGCCATCCCCTGGCTGTGTGACCCTGGTAAGCCACTGACATCCTTGGTCCTCAGTTTCTTCTTCTAACATGGGAATAATCAGAGCCTCCCTGCAGCACCATGAGCAGAACGTGTGCAAAGGGGCTCTCGGCATTGCTGCGAACTAAGGTGATATCATTATCTCCGAATTAGCCATATTTTCTTTCAGGTTCAATGCAGCCGTAAGAGATACGTTCTCTTTCCACCTCCAGGGCCTCTGTGTCCTGTCCAAGGCCCAGACTCCGTCCCACACTCTTCCACCACACTGGGCCTGGGACCACACTGAAAGCAACACCAGGAGCAAAGCGTCTTGTTTCTTTTCAACAACTCATGTCGAGTTTGCACTCTACGACGTAATATGCACGGGCTTGTCTCGGACAAACACAGTTATGGTCTTTCTTCCGTGAAGATCCTACTAAAATGGCAGCACCAGGAAGGTGCCCCAGGTCTAGGTATCAGCTTAGCCTGGCCCAGGGCACACAGGTCTGTGGGAGAAGCTCAGGGCTGGGGTCTGAGATCCTGCAGCTCTTAGATCCTGGGAAAGGCTCATCACGTAGGCTCTCTAGAGAGAGGCTCCCAGCTCTCCTAGTCTCTGTGGCTCCAGTGGGCACCAAACAGCGAGCCCAACGTGGCCTGCCCCCAGCCCTCACCCAGCCTTCAGCCCCATCCCCCCAGCCAGTAAATCATCCCTGAATTAATCAAAGTGCTTGCACTGGTCCGAACTCACCAGGGGCCTCCTCCAGCGGCCACTTTGTGTTCAGTAGATTAATTGCAGATGGGGGAGGGGAGGGACTCCATTTTTAGAAAATCATTACTTTCAGAAAGAGGGGTCTCTCTGGTTGGGGAAAACTGCTGAGCTGGCAGCTCCAGGCTGCTATCAAAGCACCAGGAAACCCGGGACTCTGCTGGCTGCTTGTGGCTCAGTAGGCACTGCTTGGGGGCTCCCCCACCCCCCAAGGCCAGGGCACCCAGCACCCCCCCGCCGCCTGACTACAGCCAGTGTGTACCTCCTGCTCTGGCCTGGGCTCAGCAGTTTGCTGGCATTTGGAGCAGGAAGGGGTCACCCCGACATTCATCCCGCCCCCCCCCCCCCCGCCGGCAGCCGATTGGCTTCATCATATGGCCAGCTTGCACTGCACCACGTAGAGGTCACTGTCAGCCCCTGCCTGCACCTTCCGGGCGAAAAGAAGGCTGGGGACCCCTAATCGCAGCTGCCTTGACTTGAGCATCTAGCAGATTAAACGATATGAAATTGCCCTCTTTGGAGGTCACAATGGTCCGATATTAGCCGTCCCACGTGGTTCAGCCTAATTACCATATGGCCACAGATCTTCAGATGTATCTTCTCACTAATCCCCCCTCTTGGCCCCACGAGGCAGGTAAAATGTCCACTTTGTTTCAGAAATTGAGGTTCAGAGAGGTTAAGTGACTTGCCCGAGGAAGTACTCAGACCCTGGTCTGTCCGCCGGCGACACATCCTATTTCAAGGCAGACCCCGGCCCACCTGTGCCCACGCTCACTCCTTCATGGGCCCTGCTTCTAGCTGTTGCCCTGCCAACAAGCTCCCCGACAGAAAGCTCCTCAGCAGGCTGAGTGTGGGGCCTGACCGACCCGCCGGGGAGGCTGCGAGTGCAGGACTCAAGCGCCGGACTCGAGCGCCATACCAGCCTTCCTCGGCCGCTGGAGGCCTGGCTCCCCCCCTCCCCCAAACCGCCCTGGCTCCCCCGCCCCGGGCCTGCCTGCGTTGCTGCCATGCAGGGCCGCAGGGGGCACACACCGGCAAGGCCTTGGTGCACAAACATCGCTTCTATTGTTTGGCAATCAGATCAGCTCGGTCCTTCCAAACCAGAACTTGTTTTAGAAAAAAACGTGCCCAACACAGTCACCCCATGCCCCAGGCCTGCCCTGAGAGATTAGGTAGCAGAGAGACCGTAAAGTCTGACACTGCCACTTACCAGCTGGGGGACTTGCATGACTCTTTGAACCTCAGTTTCTTCATCCGTAAAATGGCATCTCTTTTTAGGGCAGTTGTAAGGATTAGATGGGATCATTCCAATGTGCTTGGCCTTGGGATGCTTGGAACACTGCCTAGCACATAGTCAGGACACAATCAATGCTGATTGGCATTCTTAACTATTCCCAGCCCAAGCTAAGTCTCCCCCTGCCTCCCCCTGCCTCATTCATGGGGCAAGCCCTGTCTAGCATTGTGCCGGGAATTGTTAGGATAGCAGGTCCTAAGTGGGGCCCCAACCGAGGCTTCAGAGTGCCAAGAGCTCATGGGCTCAGTAGGGGAGAGAAAATCCTACACCGGCAATGGCTCTTTAGGGCAGACATTTTTAAAAGGGGGAAGGCTTCCTGGAGGAGGTGTGGCCTGAGTTACATCCTGAAGGAGCCCGAGGAGACAGCCAATGAAGAGGCTGGAAAGCACTCGCTTGGAAGCACAGGAGCAAGGTGTGTTTGAGTCTCCTGGGGCCAAGGGTCTGGGGTGAGGAGGTTAAAAGGTGAGGTCTGCAGGGGTGGGTGCAAAAGGCCAGCCACGGGGACTGGAGGAAGGCAGGCCACGGAGACACCACAAGGCCCTGAACTGAGTCATACGAGTGGAGTCCGAGAAGTGAACATGGGTGAGAGGGACTTGCATTTTCTAATTACAGATCGAATAAGGCAGGGAGGATGGGATTTGGTTATTTCACCATGGCAGCCAGGGAGATGAGAGAACCCAGGTTTCTGGGTGCGGCTGAGGTAGCCACAGGCGAGGGGAGGTAAGGCTGCCAGAGTGATGGGGCTGCCCAGGGAGAGGGCAGAACCCTGTAAGACACCCCAAAATGTGAGGGGTGAGCTGAGAGACAAAGGAGAAGAACCAGGCAGCCGGAAAGCTTTCTTCCAATGGGGGCACGTTTACTGCCCTCCACTAATCCACCAATCCCCAGCTGTTCTGGAAGCCCGGCCTCCTCTGCGAGGTCCAGGGTACTGGCCACACTCCCCTGTGGGTGGGTGTGTTGTCCTCCAGCGTCCCCCGAGGACAGGTGCCCCCCACAGCAGTCCTGGCACGTGGGTGCTATTCACGGGGAGGACTGCAGGGGATGACCACCGTGGCCAGGAGAGGAGTGTCGGCTACCAGCAAACCCCCGGCTTCCCCTAAACATTCCTCTCTCCCTGCCCACCCACAGCCAGCCATGCCACCGGGAGCCACTCGCCCCCGACCCTGATTCCAGCCTCCCGAGGCTGCAAGTCAAGTCCGGACAACACAGGGGGACCGCTTTCTGCCTCCTGAATCAGAGGCCCTCCCTGCTGTTCGGGCGGGTGGCATCATGGTGGCCCACCTTCTCCTGAGCTTGAGTTTTGGAGCTGTCACCACACAGGATTCCATCAAATAAGCATCTCCACAGGGACCAAGGACGAAGATCACCCAACCCCGGAGTCAGATCCTGAGCTCTGGAAGTGCCGCCTCCCTAAGTGACCTTGGGAAAGTCTTTTAACTTCTCGCACATTTTTGCAGAGGGGTCCTAGTGAGGATTAAGTAATTCCCTTAAATGCTTACCTTAGCATCATGCCTGGCACCTGGTTACACATCCAGTTAAGTGGCAATTATTATTATTATTAAAGTGCTTCCTGCAGGCCGATGCAAGTCAAAGCAAACGAAAATGGCTTTGCGGGCTCCCTAACACCTCCCATCCCCACCCCTCCTCCACCACTACCACCCTGGAGTTAATTAAAACCCTCCTTGGGTGTTTTCCAGACAATGGAATTTTACACTTATTCTGGGTTGCAGAATAGAATGGAGGCGGGTTTCACTTCAACTGATAAAAAGCAAAAGGTGCTTGGGGAGGTAGTGAGCTCCCCATTACCTCAAGTGAACAAGCTGGCCCAGACCATTTGGCACTCATGCTCAAGCATAAATGAACATGCATTAATATTTCTCACTACACAACTGTAATTCTCTTAAATGAGCTGGCGATGCCAGTAGGCCGTAGGGCTGTGTCATCATTTGGCAAAATAGAGTATTGATAATCCTACTCTGGCCCTCCAAAAAGGTTTTTTTAAAATTGTATCATGTATCAGTTTGTGATATCCAAAATGTTTTGGGTTTTTTTTCCCTAATATTGTATTTATTTGACAGAGACAGCAAAGAGAGGGAACACAAGCAGGGGGAGTGGGAGAGGGAGAAGCAGGCTTCCTGCTGAGCAGGGAGCCCGATGCGGGGCTCGATCCCAGGACCCCGGGATCATGACCTGAGCCAAAAGCAGACGCTTAACAACTGAGCCACCCAGGCGCCCCTGGATTTTTTAAGATTTTATTTGAGAGACCCGATAAGAGTATGAGCAGGGGGAGGGGCAGAGGAAGAAGCAGACTTGTGCTGAGTGGGGAGCCCAATGCGGGACTCGATCCCAGGACCCTGAGATCATGACCTGAGCCGAAGGCAGATGCTTAACCAACTGAGCCACCCAGGCGCCCCTGTGATATCCCAAAACCATAACCCCCAATTCAAAGAGACCCCCCCCCTGGATCTTAGGTTCAAAACAAGACACCTGCACAACGTTGTTTGGTGTCCAGTTTGGACCCATCGCTTGTGCCAGAGTCCTTGAATCCTAAACCTGGCTTAGATCCAACGGCAGAAGTCCCAGGGGCAGGACCAAGTGATTCAGCAGCAAGTGCCACTGGGAACGGTTGCAGGACCAATAGGGGAGAGATCGCAGAATAGGACCTGGACTGGGTTGCCGGCAGTCAACTCCACCTCCTGGAGTGCCCGGTACAGCTTGGCAGGGACCTACAAGTGGCGTGATCCCTCTGCCCACCATCAACACCCAACTCCCATCAGCCTTCCCTCCAGGTCTTCAGCCCCCAAGGTAGCGGTCTTGAAATGAGGTGTGTGACGGTGACCTTCCTCCGGGAAAGGTGCAGTGGGGCTCAGGATGTGGGTGTAAAGTAAGGAGTAACAAGCGGAAACTGGAGGGACCCAGGTTCCTGGGACCATACCTCCCCAACCCATCCTCCTTCCCAATCAGCTGAGATGAAACGCTCCCCTCTACTCCCCTCCCACCACAAGAAAAAAGGAGCTGGAGGACATGGAATCAAGTATACATTTTAAAAATTGTTTAATGGAACATAAACTCCTTTAGAAAAACATTCAGCCAGGTGATAACACCCATAGAAAAAAACACCAATCTTGTGTTTATCTTTTTTAATTTGGCATTTGTTATTTGCATTTATATTAAAGCAAAGTGCATCTTTTCTTTATTTTTCTTGTTTATACACATTGCACAATACATAAATAATGATGCTTATAAAACGTCTTTATATTTACAAGTAATAATATATTTATATATAACATAAAATACATTTTTTCTTTAATAAATCTCAGGGTTTTTTTTTTTTTTTCAGGAGTCCTTTCTCTCTCAAAGCACTACAATGCTAAATTTCCAATGAGAATGCTTCTCTTGTTCATTTAAACCTTTGTAGTTAGAAAAATAGCTTATGTTAAAGTCTAAACATGCTCATTGAGCTAAGAGCAGTGTCAACGTATCATACGAGTGTATGAGTTGTAGAAGAAATGAAAGAGTTAGGTGTCAGCCCAGGGCGGTACCTTGGGTTATGATGGACCGAATCCTTCTTGGTGGGAAGGGGGGCTGCCGAGAAGTCTCCCTCCCAGGACTGCTCCCCTCGCTGGTCTAACAGCAGAGCTCAACACATAGACGGCAGAGGGGAGCAAAGTGCTGAGCTGGTTTTCTGAGTCCGGGGAAGGGGAAGGGGTGGGGTGGGGGGAGGGGAGGGGAACCTGATGTGACCAGGGCAGGGGAGAGGCTGAGGGGCTTGGGAGGGGCCCTGGGTGGGCAATACTACCCCCAGGGAGGCCGGGCAGCCCTCGGGAAGCCCATCTCGGAGATATCCAGGAGCAGATGGCCAAAAAAGACAGACACGAGGACAGCAGGGTGGCTGGACGGGGAGGAAGACAAGCACGGAACAGCTGGTTCTGGCTCAGCCTCTTTGCAGCACTGCTTCTAAGAAGCCTGCAGACAGGCCCCTGTCCTAGAAGGGGAGGGGAGAAACGGGGTGGGAGGAGCGGGGACTGAGCCTGGCTTCTGGCAGCTGTTGGAACCGCAGCTACCAGCTTGCCAGCTTGCCCCAGGTACTGCCTCTGCCCCGCTGAGCACGTCCAAAGGGCAGGAGAGACGGAGCCTGGAGCACAGACCGCCCCGCAGACGCCCCGGTAAGAAACGCACGCGCATGCGCAGACGCATGTGCACGCGCAGACGCATGTGCACGCGCACGCGCCCACACATCCGCCCTGACAAGGGAATCGAGGACCCCCAAGTGAGGGCCTGCCCCCCATCCTTGTGTGTTTGGTGGTACGGATTCTTGCTTCCCCTTTTCCTACTGGGGTGTTCTACCAGCCATACCCCACCACTCCCCCCAAAACCCCCCCCTACTATTCTTTTCATAAGCTATTTCTCAAAGAACAAAACAGAACATAAACAAGAACAAGAAGGGGGGGGGAGAAAAAACAACAACTACACACGATGACCAAGGAGTCTGCGTGAAAAGCAAGCACTCGGGAGGAAAGTATTAGCAGCAAAGTAGTTTGGACTGGGCCGGCTCGGCTCCCGCCCCATCCTCTCCCCGTTGGGGCTACCGGCTGTTGAAGATGACCTCCAGCCAGCACGGGCAGCTGCTGATGAACTGGCGGGTGTAGCACTGGCCCCAGCCCTTCACGAAGCTGATCTGCACGGTGAAGCCAGTCCACGGTTGCTGCATGAACTCGTGGTCGTTGGGCCGCCGCAGGCTGTATGCTTTCTCGTAGTCAAAAGCCTTGATGGAGAAACCGGGGAACACTTTGTGTACCAACAGCGTCCTGGAGTCCGGGTTGTCCAGTGTGGCTGACTTGATGAAGATGGGGTAACTGCTGCGGTTGTATACCCACACGCCGTCCACCTCCCGCGTGAGCTGGATGCCGCAGCCGATTTTGCTCCGCACCTTCTGCACCAGCTGACTCTTGTTGTCCGAATTGAGCTGTCCGAGGCAAAAGCCATTCCCCTGAGGTAGATCATAGAAGATATCCAGGGAGGGCTCCTGGACACAGTAGAGCCTCCCCACTCTCGTCTTCTCCTCCCAGTATGCCACCACGCACCAGTGTGACCGATCCCCAGGCTCTAGAAGAAGTTGGGAATCTACAAAACAAGATGGCAGACACGGTTGGTGGTGATGGGGGTTGGCGTCTTCCTCTTCCTCCACCAATCAAGGCACACCTATACACACGTAGCCCAAGACCACCTCAGCTCTCATTAGAGAGAGGAGGTGATGGTGGTGCTGGATAAGCGGTCGGGATCGGCAGTCCTAGTGCGGGAGCCCAGTGATGGAAGAACCCGCCTTTAAACACGGGGCTCATGGGGTGCCTCCTCCCTCCACTCCCCCCAACTGGTCAGGGACCCAGGACACCAGCATGTTTGCCTGTGGGGCCAAAGTAAGCCCCATCCCTGCAGAGCTCAGAAGCCAGGGAACCCTTAGTAACTTCACTGGTCCCAGTTTTGGGGGCAAAAGGGCCTTCCAGATGGCCTAGAGTTACAGGCCTTTAAATTCAATGGAACCTGAAAAGCTTGCTGCTCTAAGAGTCCCTGGTCCTCCTCAGGAAGAAAACCAGGACCCAGAAAGCCTGTTGCTCAGGCCCCACAGATGACACAGCCAGACCCAGAACCCAGGTCTCCAGACTCCAGGGTCCCCTACTAGGCGGTGTCTGTGTCTGTCACCGACCTCTCAGATCAGCGCCTCTCGGATCAGTGCCTGCCTCGGTTATAAAGGAGTGCTATCGGATCAAAATCAAAGTGCAGGTGGGTTTGGGGCCAAAACATCTACCTTCCTAATAGAACAAACTCAGCTCTCAGTGTGTCTGTCAGCAGCAGCTCTGTACACAAAGGGTGAATTCAGTCAAAATGCCAAATGACAGCACGCAGATTGGTGTTAACCCAGACTACCTTGACGAAGCTTCCTCCAGCCCAGACAGAAGATTATGTGTCTGCAATGGGTTGACCTTCCCTGAAGTGCCCTTCTCTTCCTGTTGTACCCCCTCTCTCCCCCCTCCCTCCCCAGAAGCATGTAGACACTTTGCCTTGCCCCCTCCAGGTCCCCCCCACCCCCACCCCCAGCTTCCCTAGACTTGGTTCTTCCCACAAGCAGCCAGGAGCCTGGGGTGATTCTGGTAAGGTGACTTTCCTAAACAGGCGCTCAGAGCTCTTTAAAGGGGGGGGGTTGGGGGGATCATATGGAGGGAAAGGGAGCCCCAGCGGCTGGCATTCCAACTCCTCCTTAAGCTGGAGCCAGCAAGGCAGGCCCGAGACTGGGAGCCATAAATCTCCCCGGCCGGGCCGGGCCAGGCTGCAGGAACCAGGAACGCTGTGGTTTGTGGTGGCAGGGCGGAGACCGGAAGTCTTGTATTTGTTAACAAAAATGGGGAAAGGCAGGCAGCAGAGGCCTCCTGCCTTCCCCTGCAGCCCTCGCTTCTCACTCACTGGGGGTTCAGGGCCTGAAGGTGGGGGTTGGCTGTGAGATGGGTTTTTTGTTTGTTTGTCTGGCCTTTTTGGTTTGGGAACAACTGAGGGTCGATGCTGATACAGCTTCGCAGCGGGGGGCGGAGGAGGGCTCGGGGACCCATGTCCTGCTGCTCCAGCAGGCTGGGTAAACCCAGGGCAGCTTTGTACACAACTGCTTCCAACCTTTACAGGCATGTCAGGACCTGGGAACCAGTCAGCTTCATTAACTTTTTTTTTTTTTTTTTTTTAAGCAGCAGTTGTCTTGCATGGAGGTGTTCTGTGAGTAAGTCTGTACAAATGTGCACTGTGACCCACAGAGGCAGCCACACACTCGCCCACCCTGAGTGGCCGCTGTCTCCTACAGACACCGCCCCCCCACACACACACACAAACTGGCCTTCTCAAACGCCTACCCAGACAGCTACACGAAATGGGGAAGCTGAGGGCTCCCTGCTCTCAATCGCCCCCCGAAAATCAACCCCAGAAAACTGGCCTGTCACCCCAAACCATGGTCCTATAAAGCACAAGTGTGAGAGAGGCTGCGTGTCCCTGGGCGTGAGCACACGTGAGTGTGTTATGTGAGCATGTGTGTTTGCGTGCGTACACTCTGGAACATATGGAAAAACGAGAGGGACGAGGGCTCCAAGCAGAGGTGACTCATCAGGCATTAACTTGTTTCTGCAGAGTATCCATCAACTGCTAATAAACTCGTGAGTGCTGGCAATCTTTGAACTTTCTTGTCGAGGAGGGAGTTTGGCTCTAAAGGCTACAACAAAGACCCATAATATCCGTGTAAATAAGAATACTCTGGCGTGCAAGTTTGCTGGGAAGGAGGAAGCCCTCTTCTGGAAGGCACGACCGCCTTGCTGTTTTGGGGAGCAGCGTGTTTTGAAATGTAAGAAGCTGTCGTTTATTATCCCCACTCGGGACAACAAACCTGGTCTGGAAAGAAGACTGGGGGAGTTGCTGGGAGGAAGGTTCAGGAGACCCTCAGTGGGGCCTCACGATACTTTGTTTCATGGAGCTCGGCCCCCCTGAAACCTGGCACCGGCTAGCTGGGAAGAGGAGGATGGCGAGGAGGGGCAGGGTGGGGGCCCGGGATCAAGTTGCCCGAACCAGGCCCACCAGAAAGGGGTGGGCGCCCCGTCTGCCCAGCAGCCTCTGGGGGCAGGGGAAGCCGGGCGGGGACTGGGGCCTGAGGTCGGCTGGACTGGCCGGGAGCCCTGGGGCGGGGGGGGGGGGGGGGAGTTCTGGCGGATTTCTCTTTCATCTGTGTAGCCCGCCAGTCCACCCAGCAATTTGCTGCCAGACATCCCTGGAAAAAGCCTTTTTCTGTGGAGGTTAACGGCCCTGCCCAGATCACCAGCGGCATATGGGTGTCCCTGTGCGTGAACAAGACCCCTGGAAGTCCACTAGGTGCCCTAAGCCGCCACAGCAGGACCCTCGCCGGCTCCTCCCCAGTCCTGCCCCACGGTCACCCCCAGCCTCCCTGCACCCGGATACCCCCTCTCCTCACTGCTCCCTGCTCCCGGGCTAGCTCTGCGCACAGGAACATGCTTCCAGCAGAACCATCCCACCAGCGAAGGCCTCTTTACCGCATTACCATTTCTGGGGGCCCGGGACAACATCCCACGTTGCCAACTCAGAGCTTTGCCCCAAATTCCCCACCATTTGGGCTATTTCTGGGAAACACTCAGCATCATCTTTCTTCAGAGAAGCACAGTTCCCTGAACTGGGCCACAGCCCACAAGCGTCTCCCTGCAAAGGTCTGTGCGAACGTTTAGCTCCTAGAGGGGCTTCCCTGGCCTCAGGGGGAGGAGCGGGGAGGCTCTCACACAGAAAAGGCTCCCTCATTCCCAGGGCTAAGGAAGAGCCTCAGAAGCCTGACTGGCTTCCATGAGGAGAAGCCAAAGGCAAGACTCACAGGCCCTTGTTAACTCCCCTCAGCTTTACAACCTTTTCCGGTATTTTCAGCAACTTCTCTCCCTCCTCTGAAAACTATACAGGGGCTTGTTTTAAAACCGTATTTGTGCATTTTAAAGCATCCAAAAGAAAAGCTGTGTTGTAAAAAGCCAACTAATCAGATGCCTGCTCACAATTTTTTCTTTTTATTACAGTTTAGGGAATTTTTGGAGCAACCCCAGAAAAATGCTGAATCCGCCTGAAATTCCTTTAAGGTTGTTTTCCCCCTCCCCTTCTTCATTTCCCTTAAAGCATAAAAATCTACCCTTTAAAAGGAAGGGGGGTGGCTGTTGAGAAGGGAAAGGATTTTACTTGTGTTTGCACTTGCATTAGGGAAGACCACTTAACAAGGAGCTCCCTGCCTCTTACAAAGAGTTATTTAATTACCCTGGTCATGAATGAACAGACCTGACCCTTCTAGAAGAGTGGAGGCTCATGAATGACTCTCACGCCTGGGGTTCTCAATGGCAGCGGGTGACCAGACCCCAGGATTTTCCATTTTTATTTGAAGGTGTGGGGACATGAAGAGACAATGGTACCATTTCTGGTCTCTCGCTTACGAAGTCGACCACGAGGGCCAAAGAGGCAGGACCATTCCAAAAAACACCCAGTGGGGCTCTGAGAACAGGGCACGCACAGGAGTGCTGCTGGGGAAAGGGGTCCCCGAGATTCTGGCCTTTCAGGACAGGAACACAGCGGGGAACCAGGCCAGTATAGACAGCCACAGTGATGGGGCCCACTGCGCTACACGTGCCCAACTGCGGGGCACAGGGGGGCGGGAGGAAAAGGTGGGCAAGGAGGGGTCTCACCCACCCTCATCTCTGCGAGGCACTTGGATTATAAAGGGAGATGTCTTGGGGCACCCGGGTGGCTCACTCGGTGAAGCGTCTGCCTTCGGCTCAGGTCATGATCCTGGGGTCCTAGGATCGAGTCCTGCATCGGGCTCAGCGGGGAGTCTGCTTCTCCCTCCCCCTCCCCCTGCTCACGTGCACGCGTGTGCGCGCGCGCTCTCTCTCTCTCTCTCTCTCTCTCTCTCTCTCAGATAAATAAAATCTTAAAAAAATAAAAATGAAGATGTGTCTGCTAAAAATCCCACAGTGGGACAAGGCCTGCACGCCCCCTCCCCGGCAGCCCAGCAGAGGGAGACTGGGCAGAAACGGCTGCCTTCACACAGCTGGGTGAGGGCAAGCAAAGGGCACACAGGGAGACACAGAAGTTAAACCCGGCAACCCTGGAACTGGAACGCAAACACGGCCACGCCTCGCCTGCCGTAGGTCCAGGGTCCTCCCTCCTCGGTACTCAGGCGCCACTAAGGGTTGCCTCATCCTGTCCTCCCCCCACCTCAGACATCTCAAAGGTTAACAGCACCCAGTCAGCCCTGTTCCCCACCCTGGTCGGAGAGCAACCAGCGCACTTTGGGGACAAGGACCGAGGTAACAGGGGACCCGAGTGCCGATCCGTCCCATCGCCTCTCAACCCAAACACTCGCAATGAACCAGGAACCCTGCCGGGTCTCTTGTCCAAGACGCAAATGAACTCAAAAGGAGACACGTAAACACTTGCTGAGGTGTCTGGGCTCAATTCGGGTTCTGGAGCAAGTTCTCATCTGCCTTGTTTACGACCTCATCCAGAACACCAAAGATTCCGCCAGGGCTCCCTCGGATTCCTATGGACAACCCTGGGGTTTGGAACAAGTTACCCATAGGGGATGAAACAAACCTGAAACACTTCCGGTTAGCCCTGAAAACGCTGAGACTCAACCCATCACCACTACCCCAAGCTCCTCCACTAAAGAGATCAGGAAACGGGACTCTAGCTGGCAGAACGCAGGGCTGAGAAAGCTGGGCTGTTTTCAGAGCTCTGCAACGAGATCTCTCCATTGAGGTGGCCGGACTGGGGGCGAGGGGTGGGCAGGGGGTACCAAAGGGTCTGCTTCAGAGGCCGGGGTACTCACACCCTGGTCCCTGTGGCCCAACCAGCTGGGCTCCCCAAAACCCGCCCCCCCCAGGGAACTCGGGGGTTGTGCAACAGCCCCCACCCCCAGCTGTGGCGTCAGACACCCCGTTCAGACCGACCTCCCATGGTACCTTGGCAGTGACTTAAGCTCTTCCCTAAAACGGAGCTCCCAGGGCCAGCCTCATTGGGCTGCTGTGACAATCTGATACAAAGTGGCCAGGGGCCAGGACCTGGCTTGTGCCTACACATGCTGGTCTCACCTCTCAGACATCTTGTCTTGGGTTCTCCAACTGCTTAGAAAACGCTACCCACCCCCTCTCGCCCCAGGGAAGAGAACAGTCTGGGCCATGCCCGCACCTAATAAGCATTTACTATGTACAGGCCCAGGTGGAAGGGGATCGTGACAACCCTGTGAGGTTGCATCCTATTACCGTCTTTATGTTGAAGAAAGAGGCACAGATCACTTGCCAAACAGAGCTGGAACTCAAGGCCATAATATTGGCCAGCGTGAGCCGCAGTGGGCAGCCACCTCCGACCTCTGAGGCTCCTGGCCCTTTCCAAATACTAGAGGAAAAAAATTAAGTGTCCTTCAGAACACGCTTTGGAAATCTGACTCCTTCTTTAGGGCTGAGCGTGGGGTCCAGCTCCCCTGCACCAAGCGGGGAATGAACCAGTCTTCTTTGCCAGCAAAGCCGCTCTATGATCTTGGCCAAGCGGCGGCCTGCCCTCCCAGAGGCTCAGTCCGACCCATCCCTCACTAATATGTAGGAGGCTAGGGCACAAGGGGCCCCCTTCGGGCTCTCCAGTCTCTGGCTACACTCTGTGATTCACAGAAGGGCCCGATCAGTAGTAACGCTGGTTCCATTATTTTTACTACCTTCCAGAGAATAAGAAAATCACTTTGGGGAGCCTGGCACATTTTTGCATTTAATTTGCAACAATTAAGACAAAACAAAATCAAAAGGCAAAGGAGGTTTGAGTCAAATTTTGCCGTGTCCATCTGTAAACCGGTTTTCTTTTTAAACGTGGGAGTTCTGAACGGCGCTGCTCGTTCCGTCTCCTCATCCCTCGCCCTCAGGAAAAGGTGGATCCCCAGGGGAGGGTCTGCCATGTCACCACTATGCTGCCAACGTCCAGCCAGGCCTGGTACCCCTCAAGTTTCTCACCCGTCACCCCACCCTCCTCCTGCGAGCTCTCTCGAGCTCACCGATTTGGCAGATCCTGCTGGTCTGGGAGACTGATTCGTGACTGTGCCTTACAAATTATGATGAGTAATCAGTTACTAAAGCTAAAATGGACTCCTCCCCCCCGTTCCTGCTCCCCAAACGGGCCCCACCCCCTGTCTCCCAAGGCCCCTCAAATGTCCAAGGCAACAGCCCCCAGCCCGGGGGACCCTTCTAAGAGCAGTATTTGGCCAGCAGAGAATATAATTGAGGGCAGTGCCGGGCAGGGGAGGGAAGCCACACAAATCAAGAGCTCCCGTCTGTCTCGCCAGCCGGGCTGACACGGCTTCCTGTGCCCCAGCCCTCAGCCATGCAAATTATAGCGTGTACCCGGCTGCCTGACTTCTGAGGAGGCCAGCTCTGCCGGGCTCTGAGAGGACTCAGAGAGGAAGGGTGGGGACTCCCAGCCCGGCCAACTCCATTCATAATATTTACAGTAAATGGGCCTCTCTGGCTGGTGTTAGTGTGCACCCAGTCTCATCATTTCAAGTTTGAAGCTCGACTCTTCCCCTCCAACGTGCACCATAACGTTCCCAACGTTAGCCCCCCGCAAATAACTCAGCAGCTCTCTTCAGAAAGGGCGTTCACATACCTGCACAGAGACAGCCCCCCACACCTGCATGGCATGTATCTGCGCACCTGCCTGCCCACTGGGTAGGACCCTGGTCACTCCCAGGAAGACAGAACAAGAGGTGGGACCATCACCCAACAGGAAGACGTCCCAAGTCAAATCTCCAGGCTTACCCACCCCCGCCACCTCCCTCCTGGAGAGAGACCAGAGACACCTCCCCGCAACTTCCACATGTGGATTCCCAAGTGGGAATGCATACATGAGTCCAACCGAAGAATCGTCTCTTAAACCACCAAAAGGTCCCTCATTTTCTTCTCCGCGTTGACCCCTTCTGAGTATGTGGGCTACATGTTCAAACTCAGTAAGAATCTTAATAAAAATGGAGGCATACGTCAATTGTTTTACAGGACCTGAGCCCCAGAGGTACAGAGCAGTTCTCGCCCGGTTCTGCAGGTCTGGGGGCTCTGCAGTGAGCTGCTTTTGCTGGGGGGCCTCCTTTTAATAGAGCCTCGTGCACACTGACCTCCAGTGCCCCGAAAGGCGGTCCAGTATTACAGGACCCAGACACGGGCCCTGCCCTGCCCCCTCCCATCCCCCCCCCCCCAGCTCCAGCTTTTCTAGAGTGTAGGAAACCCGTCGAAGACGTGGAAAAACCCAGGGAGAAACAAAAGTCCTTTTCATCCCTCCCCCACCCCCCCGCAGCTTCCCTTGTTCCATAACAATTATGAAAACTGTTGGATGGGATGGCATTTTGAACATTTACTGCATTCCGGCCAGTAAATTCCAAGGCAGGATCTGATGGAAAAGCCTCCCTCTCTGGCCAGCTCCTGGCTCCCCGCCCCCCTGCTAGCTCCCAGAGCCGTCATTCCTCCTCTTTCTTTACAACCCAACACCAGGGCCTGGCCAGGCCAGGCCCGCACTGTACTCACAGGGAAAAACAACAGTACGACAGACTGGAGACAGTGTGCAGACTGGAAAAGTTAATCATTACTTCTGTCTACCTCTGTAATCTAATCTCTCTGGCTTTGACACACTCACTGTTCAGCCACCCCAGCCCTTTCACCCCCAAAGCACCCAGGGCCTCCCAGGCCCGGGGGCCCACCCCGTGAAAGAGGAATGAAGCCCCCCCCCACCCACCGATGCCGGACTGCCATTGGACGGCCCCTGGAGCCCACCATAAATCACCAGCTGCTTGGTGCTGTGTGCCCCCACATTTTAGAGGGCTACAGGCCTCACATAAATTGGGGTTCCAATCTGGCTTATAGTAGGGAAGGCCAGGCCACCCCCCATCAGACTCAGCAGCCCCACACCCTGAGCCAGGGCTCCGCCTCAAACCCACCCAGCTGCATCCAGGAGCATGATGGCCAGTCTGACTCCCCCGCTCCACACCATAGGTTCGGGGACACACACGGCAAGATGGCGCTGCCCTAGGACGCTGGGGCAAAAACTAAACCTAGGGTTACCACATGACCCAGAAATGTATCCAGAAGAGTCTTGAGACTATTTGCAAGCATGTTCACATTTTTCACAACAGCCATAAAGTAGAAGCAACCCAAGTGTGTCCACTGAAGAAGGAATGAATAAAGATGTAGAGACACACTAAAAAGGAAGGACATTCTGGCGCAGGCCACGAACCCTGAGGACACGCTGTGGACTGAAGTCAGCCAGCCACAGGTCACATCCGGGATGACTGCATTCCTATGTGGTACCTAACGTAGTCAAATGCAGAGACAGGAGAATGGTGGCTGCCCAGGGTCGGGGGCTGGCTGGGGGGTTAGGGTTTCGAGGGGATAAGAGTGTCAGTTCAGGAAAGAGAAGAGGTCCTAGAGAAGGACGGTGGGGGTGGCTGCCCAGCGAGCTGACGGACTCATGCCACTGAGCTGTGCACTTCAAAACAGGCATGATGGGAAACGTGGGGTATATTTCGCCCAAAAAGAAGTTAGAAGGGAAAGGAAAGGGAGAAAGGAAAAAGAAAAAAGATCTGAAAATAGAAGAGAAGGCCCCGCCTCTCCTAATGCTTTCCGATGCTCCCCATTAACCTGGAGGCCTTAAGTACAGGGGATTCACCGGTGGGCTTCCGCCCATCACGAGCATAAAGGCTCCCTGGAAATGTATGCAAATTTTGGTATGCATAATGCATTTTATGGGGACAGATTCCTCAACTTTCATTCTTGGGAGAGTTTGCAAGCCACGAGAAATGCAAAGAACTATAATCTTTTTATTCGAGAATGCAAGAGGCCATTAACTACCCACCACCTCAGCAACAGGGGGTCTCATTCCCACCCACCCTCAAATCCAAGAACCAAAGACCACACGGATCACAGGATGCCTTGCAAGATTCTGCAAGAGGGCTTGGGAGAGACCAGGTCCAACAGCTTATTTTGCAGATGAGGAAACTGAGGCCCAGGACAGGTGAGGCCCTGCGGGCCAAAGGCCAAAAGCCCCACCTTCAGCCCCTAGGGACAGACACCTGGGGGGCGCTCTCCCGCCCACTGTCATTCTCCAGGCCCCCTCCCAGGACTTGGGGAGACCAGGAGTTGGGGGTTGGGAAGACTCACTTCTGAATCTCTGCATGCCCCCCACCCCAGGCCTCTTCCCCCAGGAAACATCCCCCAGCAGGGTCTTCATTGTGACCCCACTGAGCTGGAGATGGGGCCCATCTCTTTTTAAGAGCTGTACTGTGCACCCAGCTCACAGGAAGACCCAACTAGTTCTTTTCGCTCTGGGTTACTGATTAATGAGGAGGAGCCAGCAAGGCCTGGCTAAGAGGGTGCCCTGGGGCCGGCAAGGTCCCCGAGCACCTTTTCTAGACCCTTCCCGGCCTCCGCAGTTCACTTCGCCTACTGGAGAAAGAGACACTTCCAACTTCATTAGGGGCTTGGAAGAGTGGAAGCTGGGGGAAAGGGTGGCGGGGGCCGCTATGTGACCTCTGAGTGGCAAACACGGAAAGGTGCGTCCACAGAGAGCACCGTCCTAGCTTGGCGTCATATTGTTTCTGTTCCTGTTGAGCAGCCATCTCAAGTTCAAAGTAAAAAGGCGATTCTGAAATGAACAACCCCGAGAACCACTCACAGTCCCTGGCCAGTGAACTAAGCTGTCTGCTGACAGAAACTCCCAGCCTGACAAGATGAAACTGGAGTGGAGATCAGTTCTTCCCTTTTCTGCCCTGGCTCAAACCCCATGCCAAGGCAGCTCTCAGATTGTTCTGGCCGGTGGGGTTCCACAGCGGAGCGAGAAGATCAATGAAATGAGTGGCCTCCACGAACGGAGCCCTCCGTTGGGCGGGGTGAGCGTGGAAATGAACAGGCTTTGGTCACTGCCTATTAGATCACCTCGCACAAAACCACCGCGGTGGGCCGGGACCTCCCGCACGGCCCTGGCACCTCAGAAAAATGGGCTTGACCGGCAAATTTAAAATTAAAAAGCCAAGCTGCATCCCCAAATGGTCCTCGTGAGAATCAAGCCCACCAGAGTTCTAAAAGGAAAGTCAAGCTCTAGGGCTTTAAAGATTGCCCGCCTGCCCTGTGGCTGTCAAAACATTCTAACAACTATCTTTCCAGACACCTGTGTCTGTGCTGAGCTCCCCCGCCCCCACCCAGGGCTGTGGTCCCACCACAGAGCCAGTGCATGGCTGGTCACCTTCCCGCCACACTGCGCACCCAGGTGCTACCAGGGTCTGGATTATAACTGTACCTCCTAATGTTACTGCTGTTCCTTTAACAATCAAGGGGAGGATGGAGGGGGTGGGGCTGGAACCAGTGGAGACAGACCTCTGTTTATCCGCAAGCTGTGTTCTATCTCAACTCTCAACAGACCACACAACCAAGGCAAAAGCCGGTGACAGAAAGGCTCTGCCTACCCTGCATGCTCAGACAATCACCCCAGGGGCCCATCCCTGCACTTCTGCCGTGTCTTACAACACCTCACCCCATGGCCCGGCTCTGAGCCCCAGGGCCCCGGCTCCTCCTGTCCTGTAGAAACTGCCCGAGAAGCTGCCCTCCGTCTGTACTCCAGACAGAGCCAAATCCCGTTCAAGAGCCCTCTACCTCACTGACCCAAAAACACCTCTAGACAAACCACCACCTTTCTACCAGGGGCCCCCAAACTGCATCGTCCACACCTTGCAGAGCCGGGCACATAGTAGGTGCTCAATAAATCATCCCTAAATGAATGAACCAGAGACCGGCGGGCTTCTCCCAAAGCAGTTGGCCCACCCAGCTTTACACCTGCCAGAGGGAGGTACAAGTGGGTACAAGTGAACCTAGCTGGGAGGGCAGCATGCCTTCCAGCCAGGGGTCAGCCAGAAAGGCCCAGGCCCCGTCCCAGCGCTCGGTGGGGGCGGGAAGAGAGAAGCCCCTGTCCTCACCTACTTTCCAGCCAGCTGCGGCAGATCCACAGAGGTGTTTCCAAGCCAGGCGCCGGCCCGGCAACCTCTGTGGGCACACCACCTGCCCACAGCATTCTGCCTTGGCGTCCTGCTCTGTTTGGACAAGTTACGCTCACCGAGTGTTCAACAATGCTCTTACACACCCCAGGGCTCTTGTTGTGTTATGAAAACAAAACAATGTACGCTAAGGAAAAAAAGCTGGGGTGGGGGGCAGGAGTGAGTGGGGAGCAAGCAAGCCACATACAAATCTCTTTCTGGTCTCCAACCTAAAGGGGGCCCCTTATAGCACGGGTTGGGGCACTGGCCCGTGTCCTCAGAACAATGACATCATCAAAGGGGGCGGAGACTCAGAAACCCAGAGATGAGTAAATGGAAACTGTGTTTTTACACCCAGGACAATATAACCACCTACTTCTCACACCGCATGGGCCTGTGGGCGCGTGGGCAAGCCCTCTTTCTGGGGGAAGCTTCTGGGTGACTGGGGGGCCCCATCACCCCCGTCTCCCAGGGCAGAGCACAGCTGTACCAGGGGAGCTCTGAAGCCCGTGTCCCCTCCACTCCTCACTAGTGCCCTAGAAACATAGTCTCAGAAGGTATGGAATTCCTGGGGGTTGCGGGGGTGGACACGGGACCGGGCTCTGTGGCTGGAAAACTCAAGGCAGCCTCGACTCCCCACCTGCCCCAGGCCAGGCACCCACATTAGGGGAAGGCAAGGCTGGGGTGGAAAGCTGCGGGCATGAGCAAATTCTTACCTACTACCCCCCGACCAAAAAAAGTCAGAGTTTTTTTTTTTCTTTTGCAAGTTAAAACTGAGCTAATGACACTGGGTGGGGCTCAGTGTCGAGGACCTCGAGCAGCCAAACCAAAATCCACTTCCAGCCAAGAGCTGCTTGGCTTCACCATTTGGGGAAGGAAGCTGAAAAAGTCATGAAAGATTCTTTAGTGAACCAGGAAATTAGGCTGCAGTTAACATTTCAACTGAAGGTGACCCTTCTGGTCAAATATTTTTTTAAATAATAAAAATAACAAAGTTCTCAAACAGCCCCTTTCTTAAAGAAAATGGCCTGAAAGTTCTCATGGGAGTGGAAGGGAAGGAGGGGGGAGAACACCCTAAGAAACAACAGCAACAAAAAAACCCAGGGCTGGCCACCTCGTTGCCACTACCTTTCGCGAACAACTTTTTTCTGGAGTTCTTATAAGAGGAATGATGCAATTTCCTGTCTTATCCCAATATTTCCTGTTCGCTTACAAGGTGAAAGTTATCATTCTGTTTTAAACAACTGTCCTCAACTCCACAGCAAGTTTCTTTTTTTCATCCAGTGCCCGACTCCCAGCACAAAATCTCCCCACCTTAGAATATAAACATTATCATGTTCTACACCTTTAAAGAACTGGCTTCGTTAAAAAGGTTCTCATCTCTGTGTGGCAGACAGAATTCCCGATCGCAGCTTCCCCATCCCAGATCCCCAAGGACACCCCACGGGGAGACGTGGAAGGGGTCAGGGGAGCCCAGTGTGTTTGGGTAGAGCCGTCGCTGACAAAGTCAATGTTGCTTTCTTGGTGTGTTAGCCACTAAATTGAGAACTGTGCCTCAGCAGTTAATAATATCTTCCCGCTGAAAATAGCCCAGAGAGGAAGCCTCTCTGTGACAGTAGGCACCCGGCCAGACTCTGGGCTAGCCATTCAATCCCGAGCGAGGAAGATGGTAGGACCAGTGGTGACCTCCCAGTGGCCGCGATGTACAGTAACCTTTCACGAGGTTCCTGCAAAGGGAGGGCTCCCGGGCAAGTCACCCGCCTCCCTCTGCAGCCCTATAACCTCAAGCAGGGATGTCACACGGACTAGGGACCCTGGCATGAGAGCCAGGGGAGGGGTCTGGATCACCAAGAAGGGGCAGGGGGGTGGGGGGGGGCCCAGGCTTTGGGGGACAGCCCTTGCATCATGCTTGGTTTCCAATCCCCAGGCTGGCCATGACCTGGGGGGAAAAAGTATCTGGGGCAGACAGAACAAGTGCACTCACTTCCGCTGCAGAAAGGTCAGGCTTGGAAAGAACCACAGAGAACTTTCCTGCCTCTCATTTCTGCAACCCACATGGAAAAGGGAAGGTCAAAAAAAAAAAAAAAAAAAAATCAACACGGAGAAGCGCCTGCTTCTCCCCACTTCTTCAGGGAGTTAAGAGTCAGAGAAGACTGGCTCCCGGCCCATCAAAGGGAGCCCCCCAACCCAGGAGACCTCAGAGGTGCTTTGGGAACGAGTGTCTGTCTAACAGTAGCTCCCAGGCACCTAACACAAGTCTCTCCATTTTTATTCTCTGGAATCACTGTCCTTGATTATCCAAATATCTGCACACATTGAAAAGCTACCACAGGGAACTTATGTACCTTTTAAAAATTGTGGTAAAATACCCATAACATAAAATTTACCATTGGTGACATTGAGCTCATTCACAGAATTGTGTAACCATCACCAGTTCCGTACGTGGTTCCAGAACACTGTTATCACCCCAAAAGGAAACTGTCTCGCCGGTCACTTTTACAGTGTCATTAACAACAGCAAAATTAACTGAGGGAAGGCGTAAAGTCAATCAAGCAAAAATCTCATTTGAGAAGAAGTTCATTCAGCAAGATCCTCAAATTCTTCACTAGAGAGAATACACAGAATCACAGGACACCTGCCACAGAATCACAGGACACGTTCGCGGCCACCAAGAGAAGCCACCAGATGACAGGCCCCGCAGGAACACAGACCCCTCTGCCCCTCCTACCAGAGGTTCCTCAACTTGTCAGCACACTTGCGATCACCTGGGGACCTTCACAAAATACCGATGCTGGGCCCCCACCTGCACACTCTGATTCAGAAGATCCCAGGGTCTCTAACGTGCAGGCAAAGTCTGGGACCACCACCCTAGGCCTCGCCTCCCCCCACCTGCTTTGAAGTTGCCACCATGGGTTCCAAGCCCAGACTGAAGTGGACAGCATCAGCACGGCGGATCAGTGCACACTGGCCAAGAGCAGGATTTGGGGACGGTAACAGCAACAATAAAGATGCAAAAGAAGCCGAACTTGATGGCACTTCTTCCCTTTCCACTGTCCTACTGGCTCGGAGCTTGCCAGAGAGGCCCCACAGGTCTAAAGTCCACCCATCTACAGCCAGGCTCTGCTAAGGAAAGGTCCAAGGGGGGCAGTGAGATTTAATGTGCTAGACTGTAGCCAGAAGTGACCCTGGAAACGGGCCCTCACCTGGCCCCCACCCCCTTTGCTAGGAGGCCCTGTTCTGCCTCAGTTGACAGGATGCAGGAGGCAGAAGCCCGTCTAGTCTGGCCAGGAGAGCAGCCCAGATTTGCTTCAGAGAGCTTTAAGGGCTGTCTCTCTGCACTTAACCCCTGCCTGACTACCTCATTCTTTCCAGACAAAGGGGATTTCATGAGTGAGCCCTCATCCAGGGCTGAGAGCATGGCCTCGAGCATTGCAGAAGCCTGAGCAGCCGTCCAGGACTGGTCTTCACGGGGGAGTGGGTGTGCACCAGGTGAGCTGGCCCAGGCCCCTAGTCATTACACTGGCATTTAGGGAGCCGTGGGCTGGGTCCCTAGAGATCCAGACTGTCTGCATCTGGGGGCTAAGGGAGTGGGTAGGTAAGGAGCTCACTCATGGTCACATGTGCTGGTGCATCTGACCCCCCCCAGAGCCCGTGCTCTTGGCCGCTCGGATGACCTCAATTCTCTTCCTCCTTCTCCTCCTCCACCACCCCCACCCCCACCCCCACCCCCACCCCCACCCCCACCCCCACCACCCCTGGCATCAGAAACCTCAGTGAAACCACAAGCTGTTTGTTCCCAGGCAGAGGAAGGAGACATGAAAAACACAGCGACAGGCACCCAGGTCCAGTTATTCCCAGTGTGCCATCACCATTCCAAGCCAGACAGTAAGTAACTGCTCACATGGAGCTGATGAACTTTGCTTAAAAACAAGATAGAGCAATCTTTCCTAAGCTACTTGGTTTGAGCCTAAGTTGACCATGGACTGAGCCAGAGCATGTTTCTAGATTACAGAGGTAATTTTGAGGACTTCTTTCTCTGTAGCTATCATAGATGCCAGCAAGGACCAAAGAGAAGGAAGAGACAAGTCCCAGGAGTGCACGGTGACCTAAGGACACTGCCCATCACCCAGAAGTGGGAACCAGAAAGTATACATGGTTAAGACCCTCCCTTGGACTGGTGGAACAGTGTCTCTCCAACAAGCATGACTCTGCACAGCCAAGAGCTGGGGCTCCCCCAAGACACATCAGTACCTATGTCACGACTGCCCCCACTTCCTTCCTTGAATTCCATGCTGGCATCTCTCTTAAAGTTGAAATAAACTACAAACTGCTGGCCTCCAATCCCTGCCCCAATCCGGGGAGGGACGTACGGCCAGCTCCAGACATTAATATGTACAGGGAGGAGGACCCAGAACTTGCAGGCGGGAGAGACGGTGTTCCTCCAACACACCCAAACCAGGACAGCAGATGAGCTAAATCAAAGCCCCACCAGGAACTCCAGATGGAGGCTGCAAAGATGGCAGCTTCTAGCACATGCTTTTGATTACCAGCGATAAGGTGAAAGCTCTGGGAGCGAAATGCTCCCGCTTCCACCACCCAGACGAACCTAGAAGCTTCCCCTCCACATCAGACCTCTCCAGGGTGGGTCTTCCCAGGCCAGGACACGCTCCAGGAGCAAGGGCCTACTCTGGAGTTGCATGCCTTTCAAAAGGCACTATACACACACAGCTGAATCTGGAGCTGCCAAATCAGAGTCCAGAACCCATCCACAAACACGCCCCCACCGCCGAAGCACATATCCTCATGGGAAAGCTGCCCTGCCGTCCAGCTACCCCAGGTGGGCATCAAGAGAAATCCAGGCCTATCCCACGGCCTGCCTGGGGGCCCCTGCCTGCTCATGCGTCTGGGCACGGGACCGTCTATCTGTACGTCTGCAGCGCACGCGCGCGCACGCACACAAAACCATGCCCACCAAGCAATCCATCTGTCTCAGAGAGCCGGCTGTCAGAAATGAAAGTACAATCTCCTGGAAGCAAGTCCCAGCCTTCTAAAAATGTGCCGGTTTTCCCAGACTGAGGAAACTTGCAGGGGTGGGGTATGTTTCCCTGCAAGTCCCCAAGGCCTGGGCCCATGGCCTCCCCGGCCAGACCCAAGCTGCAAGGCTGGATTCCAAATGCAGCCAGCGGGCCTGCTCAAGGCTCCCACCCACCCACTCCCCTTCCCTGCAGGAGAGGGAAGGGCCAGCCTCGGAGTCACCCCGGCAGTTCAGGAGGGGAATGCCTTGGAGCACACCCCCACCCCCACCTCCGAGGCACCACATTTTCACATTTGGCTGTTTTTTCTTTCCCTTCTTCCCTTGCCAAGAGAATCAAGCCCTGGCTCCCGCTCCCGACCTCCCTCCCACCCTAAACTGAGCCCCATTCATTAAGCCCGCTCTCAGCCAGGGCAGGACAGGAAGGAAAACAGCACACAGGGCCTGTGAAAGAGACACTGAGAGAGGTTATTCCAAGGGGGAGGAGGGGGCAGATCCTTGTGGGCGCTTTCACCGCTCCCCACCTTGATGCCCACTTGCCCCCCTTCCTGAAGCAGGCTCCCACCCTCCAGCCTCTGCTAACCCTTTCCCCGCCCTGGGCAGCCTCGTCCCACTCGGCCACAGGCCCTGCCCCATTCAGCCAGGCTGCCCCCACAGCCCCCACCAGCCTCATCCTCCAAGGCGGACACACCCAGGCCACGTCCCCTCCCCACATGGAAAGATCAACTTGGGGAGGAGGAGGTTTGGGCTCGCTCCATTTGCAAAACCCTCGTCCTGGACCAAGGCCATTAAATCTTTTCAGGGGGCACTCTTGCTCCAAAGGGTGTAGCCCCGGGCTTTCTCTGTGCCCATCACCTCCCCTCTCCTGACACCCCCAAACCACTGGGCACCAACCCAGAAATCAAGGTTCTTCAATTTCCCCCCACAGCACATTATTAATAAACTGCTCCAACTCTGAACAGAAAGAAGAAAGAGCTCAAACTTTGAAGCCTTGGGAATTAGTAAATTAAGAGCTAAAATTCAAAACAAATGCTCTTTCATGTGGAGGCCCCCTGGTCTTTTTCCTTTTGCAGTTTTGTTAAACCATTCGATCCCTTCACAGACAACCACTCCTCCCTAGCAGCTCCTTAGTAATCTAAATGGTTGCAATTACCTTAGGGGGTGGGGATGGGGGGGAGCGGTTAATCACTGTTTTATACACACACACCCCCTCCCCTTTTCTTTCTAGGACTGGGGGAGCTTCGGGAAGGCAAAGTCAAGTGCCCACCCATCTCCAATGGGGATGCCTGGGACGTGCTGCCGTTTGGCTCTCAGGCCGAGGGAGAGGGAGGAGATGCTCGGCCTGGTGTTGTCACTTCCCCCAGCAAAGGAGACAGACAAGATGTTATCAGTAAGACAACCCTTCCGAAAAGCTCCCCCCTTTCAAAAGCTACCACTTCCCTTGCTTATTTCATGTGGTTCGAAGGGGCTGGGGCTCCTCCCTACACATTCAGGGTTTAAAAAATAAACCCATCTAACAACATCCTGAGTGTGTCCTTTTGCCCAGACCCTCTCCCTCTTCTTGGCCTTCTTTCTTTCAGGAACCTTCTCAGCCTTAGAGAGCAGAAAAGACGCAGTTCACAAGTTGTCCCTGCTCCACCGCTGCGGTCCAGCCCCGTCCTCACACCCGAAGCCCCCGCCCCTCTCTGGGCCCCCTCTCCTTCCTGCTCACTCCTCATTAGGAGCTTTGTGTAAACAATACCCTCCCGTCGCAGACAACAGTCGGAGTATATATTGTACTGAAATAAAAACAAACAAGGGTCTTCCTAAAGGCCTCCTAGTCCTTGGCAAGCTCAGTTCCTGGAGGACAGCCTGGGAGGGGCTGACCGGGATGAGTTGAGCATGACCGTGGCTTGGAGGCATCAGAGGTCACCTCACAGAAGAGGGTACCTCGCAGTCCCCCCTGGAGACAAATTTTACTGCTTCCAGCCGAGCTGCCATGATCCTATGCCAATGCCCCCAAGCAAGAAACAACAAATGCACGGAACTCTGTGGAATTTCTCCCCCACCCCCCCTCCCCCACTCTACTTTGCCTCCTGCTTTAGCCAGCTCTCAGAAAATCTAGTGACGGCCATACTGGGGTGGGAAAACCAGGGGGAAACCGATGTCTTCTAAGAAAGAGGAAAATGCTTCCCACTTACATTGCTAATGAGTTTCTCCAAGTTTATGACTCTCTTCTCCTGCCCCTCAGGGACAGCGATGCTCGGGCTCCCCAATGCCCCTCCCTTAACCCCATAACCCTCCAGCACTGGCATTCCAGGCCCTCAAGCACGCCCATCGACCCTGAGGAAGAAAACCTTCCCTCCGGGGTAGCCCTACGAAGTGTCTAGGGTCTGCAGTGTCTCCATCCTGTGGCTCCCGTGCCCAGACAATGCACTAAGCTAGCCTGGGAAGGCAAAACTTGCAAAGCATCAAGGACGTCTATGCAGAACTCCCACCCTACACTTGGGATCTGCTTTCAAGTTCCCAAAAGGTGGATCCATCCCCTTCAAGGCACTCGATGCCCTACGGACAAGTGCAAAACAGAGTTTAAACCCATCAACTAATGGACACCCAAGTCTGCAACTGCAAGCCCCTCAAGCCAGTAGCTACTTTCACAATAACCAGGAAACAGCACCCCACCAGTCCGCAGCTGGCCCCCACTTCCTCATCCACGGAGCAGGCCCAGCGTCCTGATGCGTAGGAGACCGCAGAATGACCAGCTCAGGGGCCCGAGTCGCCACGGATGCATCCAGTTTAAGCACATAAAAATGAGAATTAATCCCAGACCAGCTGGGGCGGCAGAAGGCCACCCCCATTCCTCCAGTGTCCAGTCATTTCAAGAGGTCTTGAAACTGCCAGGAAAAGAAGAGAAAATGTCTCACCTGAAAGCCCCCCAGGGGCCAGATAATTCGTTCCCCCTGTTTCAGCGGAGGAAGGCACAGCATCTGGACAGTCTGCTGTGGATGTGAAAAGAGAGAAATAAATAAATACACAAATAAATAAATAAAAACACCAAGATTAATTTTTATGCACATTCTAAACAGCATTAAAGAGAAACCACACATTCCAAACAGCTGACTCCCGCCGCGATGCTGATTATTAATGGTCTGCTCAGGCTTTGCTGCCCATCATAAGACAGACCACAGCACCTTGTCACCCGTCTGGGCTCTGGGCAGCCAATTAATCATTAGTCAAGTCAGGCTTGATCACAGACTGGCTGGAGTTTCTCTTTTATTGCAAATCCCCCATTGAGGAAACCAGGTAGTTCCCAAGGTCAAAGGACGCCTGGGTTCTGTTCTCAACCCCGTTGCTGCCTGCCTACCAACCATCCCAGAAAAGACCAAGGGTGAAGCCTCCTTGCTCAGATCCCGTGGCCTCTCTGCCACTCCCATAGACCAGTCTCTCCCTCATCCTGTGAAAGACAGACTTCCCAGTTCTTTAGAACTTTCTCAAGACTTCCCTTGGGCTGAATGAAGGGCCGTCTTTTTCCTTTTTTTTTTTTTGATCTTATTTGAGAGAGAGGGAACACGAGTGTGGGGAGGGGCAGATGGAGAAGCAGTCCTCCCCCCCCACCACCCCCGCGGAGCAGGGAGCCCAACATGGGGCTCCATCCCAGGACCCCAGGATCATGACCTGAGCCGAAGGCAGACGCTTAACCGACTGAGCCACCCAGGCGCCCCTGCTTTTTCCTTTTTAATTGACATATAAGAAGTATGGCAAAGCATACAAATCTCAAGAACAACCCGGTGAATCCTACTCGTGTAGACACCTGTGTAAAGCCACCACCAGATCAGGACAGAGAACATTCTCATGAAGGCTCCCAGCCGGAGGGGAGATGTTCTCCCTCCTTCCAGGCCTGGTCCAAACTCCTTATCTCTGGAAACCTTCCCGGGCAGCCCCAGACCTGCAAGGCTCCCTGCCCTCGGTTCCCATAAAATCTTTCTGGCACCCAGTACGTGGAGTTCCCTTCTGCTGTCTTTGCTGATCTTGTACCTTCAGATCCCGTCTGCCCTAGCTAGACTAGAAGCTTCTCTTCAACATCTCTGTCACCCCTCAGGTGCTCTGAATGGTGACCTAAATGTTAACGAGGACAATGACAACTCAGGCCGAGAAACAGACTCGACAACCTCCCTCCAAGCAACTAAACCAAAAAATAATGCCTCCGAACCACAACTAATTAGTCCCATGAAACAAAAACACACAAGACCCTTAAGCTCCGTCACGCACCATTGCCAATGCCAAACTTCCAGAGAGCCATAGGGAAAGGCCGGCTTGGGAAAGGGGCTTCCCAGCTCTGCCCCTAGCACACTAGGTTAGATGGTGCAATTCCAGCCCCCTCAAGCACCCCAGGTCACCAGCAGGATGTCCCTGGGGTACTAACCAGTTTCCCACTGGATCCACTTGGCCACACTGGCTGACAGGAACTCAAATGCAAGGGCAGCCCAGAGGCAAGTAGCCCATCAGCAGTCTCCATCTCGCCCCGCCAAAAAAGAGGTGGGGGGCTGAGCATGGCTTACACAGGACCCCAAAACCGCCTCTGGGTTTCTGCCACTGCTTCCTCCAGCTACTAATCCCAGGGACAACCCCCCCCCCCCGCCCCCGCCGCCTTCCCCACATTCCCTGGCATTCTCTCTCAGGCTGGAAGAACAACTTTTCAAGAATTCTCACCAGGGGAGGGGGGAGCACAGGGGCGGGAGCGGTGGCTGGGGAGAGAGAAAAGACTGTGTGTAATCTCATTTTATCAGGGTAAAGTGTAATTCCTAACAGGAATATACAGTTTTACAGGATACACTTAATCAAATGCAAAACAATAGGGGGAGCAGGAAATGGAGCCGCTTGTTAACTGGTGTAAACCCTGCACTTTCTAAACTACTTTGATGGCCTTCACCATGTTCTAGAGATAGGTTTTACCTACCCACACAAGCGGAACACACCCCCACGTTAAACATGATGACTGATACACAGCCACGGCCCCCCGCCTTCCTCCAGCTTTGGCTGGCTGAATCCCAGAGGCCAAGTGTGTGTGTGTTTCAAAGGAAGGGCCCAGCATCTCGGGGCAGAGCTGGGACCACATTCAGGGTGTCAGCCCGGCTCAGATCAAAGGTAAGCCAGCTCCTCACTGGCAACCACAAGCATTTTTATGAAATGGTGCTCTGCCCTTCTGCAGAGCCTTTGATCTCAGGAGGGATTTACAAACATTAATTAGGCCTCCCTACCACCCCTGTGAAGTAGCAAAATATACCTGTTCAACCCACACCCGGGTAAACTGAGGCGTCACTGACAGCCCAAGGGGCCACCCAGTGAGCTGGGCCATGCCCAAGAGTTCAGTGCTCATCTCGCCCATCCCACAGCTCTCCCTCCCCAGGCATCCCCAGGCATCCCCAGGCATCCCCAGTCCGTAGTCAGGCCGAGACAGTCCCAGCATCCAGTCTGGCCTCGAGCTATACCACCAGGCTCATAAAGGTCAAAGAGGCCACACCTCCATCCCTCACGCACTAAAAAGCTCCAGGGAGATAGACCTCCAAAGTTAGTGTCTCAGCCTCCACCTTGTGTCACTGGCTCTCCAGAGCCCAGGCTGCACACACACAGAAGTTCTAGGCCATTCCTGGCTCTCATCCATCGTTAAACATTACCAAGCGCCCAGTTAAGTGCTGGGTTCTCTGGAAGGAAAACAGTCCTTCAAAGACACAAACCTGGGGACCAGCCAAGGAATGAGCTGTTCAGAGGGGGTACAAGGTGAGGGAGCTGGGGATCCCACTTCTCTTACCAAGAAAGAAATGGTTCCAGGAGAGCCCGGATGTTCTGTCAACTTAGTTCTGAGCTTCTTAAGTGGCACCAGGGCCCGAGGAACCCCATCCCCGCTCCCCCAACCACAACCTTACCCTCAATGTCCCAGCTCTGGCCCCAACCGCAACTCAGACGAACCCTGGGTACAGCACGATCCACCACATTGGAATCATTCACATTTTTAGGCAGGCACATCATCAGGCCCGTAGAATGAATGAATGAACCAATTAATGAGCAAATGAATCATCTCACTCTTTTAACTCTTTGATCATCTGGACTTAAGGAGGTTCAGAATAGTTAAGAAGCGTGAGTTAAGAGGTAAAAACAGGGCCAGATCCCAGACTTCTCAACTATGCTTCGGAGGCTTGATCCAGCAAATGGGTACTGATCACCTGGGCCCCAGCCTACTCAAGGAGTGTTTCCAGCAACACCCCTCCCACCGCCAGCCACTCAAGCCGTCTACACCGTCAGATACGGAGGACACAGGGAGCAGAGCCCACAGAGGAGTCCCCTCAGCATCCATACACCGACTTCTACTTTGAAACAGCATGTTCTTATATCCCTTGTGGAAGGGGAGGGAGTCTTCTTGACTTCGAATAGCCGCCCCAAGTCCCAGCTGTCACCTTGCCCCTAGGTTCAGTTATGTCTAACTCTCTCCTGAAGTTCCTGCTGGTTTGGGACCACCCAGCACCCAGGTCTACAAAGCTCAGGCCCTACCAGAGGCTACCGCGGGATGGCTTGAACCACAGCAAAATGAGAGCTCCCAGCTTTAAGCCCCGGAGTTCCTCCAAAGGCTGCAGAGGTACCAGGCCCCAGGTCCCTTCCCACCACCTCTTCCAGAGCTGGAGACTTCCCAGAAGGGATTCCCTGAGTTGTGCGACTGGTTAAGATTTTAACAGTTGTCCATTGTAAAACCTTGCGACTGGTTCTCATCTAGTTACCCAAGACCAAAAATCCACCCTAAGGCTCAGACGCTTAAGAACACGAGCAGCTGATCTCAATTCCCCAGCCCAGCACTCTCCTTCCATACGGAAGGTTAAGAGGAAAACCTGGGGCAGCATCCCACCTGTGTGTGTAACCTCAAAGCCCCAGCCCCTCCCCTGTCCCCAGCCCCACCATTCCCAGACCTGGCCAGTCGCCAGGGTGTGAGGACAGTTCTTCCATGGGGGGACTTCGCCTGTTACCACCTCCTGTCCCTACACAACAGCGCCTTTTTACATTCCTTTTCTTTCTTTTGTTTTGTTTTAAACAAAACGTTTTGGGTGAGTAACCAGCTGTTTGAGTTTCCGATTGGCAGGTTAATCACTTCCTATTGGCTGATCTGGAAACCCCCCCCCCCGTGGAAATGGCACATTCCTGTCTTTGTGGCTTCTCTGTTTACACACATTTTGCTACCTAATGTCAACACTTGCTAATGAATAAATCTATCACTCCACTCACTGAAAATGAGGTCCTGGCCCAGCAAAAGGACTGCCTGCATCCCGTGAACGGATTTATCCTGGTGTCTCGGCAGGAGACCCAAGACAGCGTGGCTCTCCCTTTCTTTGCTTTTAAGAGGTTTCTGGGAGCATTTATTGACCCCTCCAGCAATCTTGACTCCTGGGGCCAAGGTAGTTGACTGGTCTTTCTCTCGGTTAAGGAACCCCTCCAGATGGGAAGGATACAGAAGTTAAAACCAGAACAGGGCAGAGATGGCCCCTTGTAGGACGAAGCTCATGAAAGAACCCCTGGGTCTCGGATGTCAAAGCCCAGTCAATCTACATTCTTTGAGAAAACAGAGCGCTGTGACTTCAGTTAACGTTTGTTACAAATACAGAGAGCCGGTTATCTCCTCATTAATGACCATTTATCTGGTGTTTTGTAAATCGAAAGCAAAATATCACATGCTTTGCAGGCACTTATTAGACGGGCACCAGGCAGACAGCAACGCCTCCCGACTTCAGGGAGCGGCGGAGTCCCGGGAGGGCTGGCTGCACAGCGCGGGCTTCGGTTACACCGTTCATTAAAGTATTTAATTTATGACAACGCCCCAGCAGAACTTTTAATTAGTGGGGGGAAAGGCCCAACAGCCAAAACTCATGAGGCGGAAGGACTTGTGGAATTCCAAGAGAGAAATGGGGCCCAACCCTTCACGTCTCCTGCGCCCAGAACCTTGGCAAAACAAAAATGTAACAAGGGTTTGCATTCTTCAGGTACCAGTAGGTGGGCCTGAAGGCCGGAAGTTACAATCAGTACTTTTCAGCTGGTGAATACCCCACCCGGCCCCCACTGTGGAAGAAGGGGCTCTAGAGCACCGGGGCCCATCTGGGTTGGCACTCCCAAGCCCCAGATTCGCTGCCCCGCTGCCCCCCAGCCCTGCGGGCTCCAGAGGGTGAGCCCCTGCCCTGCCAGCCAGCAGCTGAAAGCAGAGGACAACAGGGCTGGTACCAGTCTCAAATGGGCTTTTGCTCTGGCTCCACGCCACCCAGTGACAAAGCAACAGGCAGGCAGAGCTATGCTCAAAACTTGTGTAGTCCCTACCAAGAATTCTGAGAAAACCCAGGGCCGATGTGACTTGCAGGTGTCCTCTGCTTCCACTGCCTTGACTTCTTAAATCTTCTAACCTCTTACTTCCAACCAAAGCCTTCTCTGCACCTTTGAAACTGTCTTCCCTCTCATCGAATTATCCACTCTTCTCACTGACTCGCTGGCACAAAGTCTCTGCATTTTCCCATCAACCTGTCCTATCTGGCGCCTGAGACACTCTGCGTGGATCAAATTCCACATGGTAAGGCTGAGCCAACTCTGGTGAGAGTGAAAATACATTAATAAAAAAAGAAAAGGAACAAAACGTAAAGATCATCTAGGAACACCTCTGCAAAAAAGAAAATCTAGAGAGAGCGAGCCACACACGCACGCACGCACGCACACACCTCCCTCTCCAGCCACAACAAAAACAGAAAAATCCACCAAACTTCCAACAGAGGAAGCCCAGAAATCACCTCGGGGCAAGCCCAGCGCCTCCCCAAAGCCGCTGCCTCGACTTAAAAATCCGCGTTCTCGAGGCTCCGTTTCTAACTTGATAGGAAGGGTATTTTTAAAAATCATCCACTCACCAGTTGGTTTGAGAAAATCCATCGGGTATCTGGAGTAAGGAGGAGGGGGAGACTCTGGAATTAAAAAAGTAAGAGAAAATAAAGGCCGAGCCATGAGAAAGAGAGATAGAAACTTATGATAACAGAGGCATTCTTTTAGCCCAACTGTTTGTCTTAGCTGTGGGGGTTGGAGGCAGGGCCGCGAGGCGGTGATTGCCTTGATATTTAGCTGTCAGATAAACAAAAGAGGCCGCCTGGCGCCAGCCTCGCCGCTCCGCTCCTCCACGTCTGCAGCCGCCGCCGCCGCCGCCGCGCTCCGCCGGCCCCGCTGGAAAGCACCGGCTCGGCCCGGGCCGCGCACTTCCCAGTTCACGGGGCGGGGAGCGACAAAGCCCCCTCCCTGTCCCCCGACCCTTCAGAGCCCGCTCCCGCCGCACCCCCCAGCCGGGGGCGCAATTCCCCCCCGCGCCCCGCCCCCCCCCGCCGCCGCACACCAGCGCAGAAACTCGGGGATCCCCTTTTCCCAGCCCACCCGGGGGACGCGCCCCAAGTGCGCTGGTGAACTTGGGAGGATCTGCGGGAGCCCGAGGCACATCCCCCGCCGCGCACAGAGACTTGGAGAAACGGGAAGCGGGGGAGGAGGCTGAGACAGGATCGAGCGAGGGAGGCTGGGGTCTCAGAAGCGAAGCCCAGGCCCCGGCGCAGTAAGGGGCGACCAGGGAAGGCTCGGAGGAGCTGGGGACAGACCATCCTGGAGTCAAGTCTGTGCTTTACTGTACTGGAAGAAAGGAAGAAGTTGGGGACACCCGACTTCTGACCGCTGGCTCTTTTCCATCCTGGCTGGCGGACTTGAGAGAAGATACCCAGTTGGGCCTCCCATCCTACCCCTCTCTGCCCCAAGACCCCAGGGCTGCGCGGCCAGGGAGTATCCCGACGTGACTCTCCTTATTTACTGAAGGCACAGACACTTCCAGCCTTTACGACTCGCTTCTCCCAACCTTCCTTGGCGGGCTTGGACCGAATCCAACTCGGCCACACACCTCAACGCTTTTCCGGGTGCACGGGAGGCGTGACCCCCACTTCTCTCCGCACCCCCTAGCTGCTGTGGAAATGAAGGCAACTCATTTTTAACTGCGTGTCTGTGGAGTGTGTGCCTGAGTAGTGCCCACAGCCCACCTAGAGGCATCAAACGAGAAAGACCTGGAAGGGAACCCCCAGGGAATGCCCTTGCAGTCTCCCTGTGTCCTTTCTCTACTTTTGTCCCCAAAGTCTCTTCCCAGGAGGGGATGTATACCCCTCCCCGAGGTGGCTGCGCGCGCGCGCGCGCACACACATACACACACACACACACACACACACACACACAGCCCCGGGGGGAAAGGGGGTTCTTCCACCACCAGAGCGTCAGGAGAAGGGAAAAGAACCGGGTGAGCGCGGAACAACTTCTTACCTAGTTCGCAGAGTCGGCTAAGGTGATGAGGGTTGCAGCACACCAGCTCGGGGTTGATCTTCCCGTAAGATTCACAGCAACACAGCCTCTTGACTTCCGAGGAATGCCTGAGATCCGGCCACCTGAACACTTTGCACAGCAGGAGGGGGAGCGAGTAGGACGAGGGCGGCTGCGCGGGCTGCGAGCCGGCGGGCGCCCCCAGGCCCAGCCTGCAGTCCAGGCGGCCGGGCAGCAGGAGGCACGCGGTGCGCGTACCGCCGCGGGACTCCACGGCCTGGAGCAGCAGCTCCAACTGCCGTTCCTTCAGTTTCTTGAGCACCGAGTGCGTGAGCGCCTTCAGATCCGCCTCGGCGCCCCCGGCCGCGCCGGCGCCCGTGGCTGGGGGGTGGGGATGGTGGTGACCTTTGGCACCTCGGACCGCCTTGCCCAGGCAGCAGCCAGCCCTGCCCGAGCCGCCGCCACCGGCCCCATGCGCCCGGCCGTCCGTCGCCCCTTCTCCCCGCACCTCGCCTCCTCCTCCGCCTCCCCCCGCGCCCTCCTCCTCGTCCTCGCCGCCGGGCGCACGGCTCCTCCAGAGACGCCGGACGAGCGCAGATCGTTTGGTCCTGAACATGCGGGGCGAGGAGGCGAGGAGAAAAGTCGTTTGCCGGCTAAGGAGCGAACATGACCTCCGCACACCATGAAGAAGTCGGGCGCCGAGTTGGGGCAGCAGGCGCAGGCGACAGCAGCAGCAGCAGGGGCCCGGGCAGGAGCGGCGGCGGCCCAAGGGGCGCTCCGTGGCATGCGCCAGTCTCCCGGAGGCCGGGGCGCGCGCGGGGGCCCGGGGGCGCCCGCCGGGGCTCGGGGGCCTGCGCTCTGGCTGCCCCACCCCGCGCGGCCCGCGCCGTGCGCGGCTCTCGGGCCCCGGCGCACCCCGGAGGAACGCGGCCGCCGCTTCCCTGCGGGCGGCTAAGCCTGCCCCGGTCGGCGCCTCCCAAAAAAGAGGCCCCCCCGCAGCGGCTCCCGAGTGTCGGGCTCGCCAGCCTCGGCTTCCTACATGGAAGATCCGCGGGGGCAAAAAACGAAAGGCGTTCGGCTGGGCTGCTGGAGGGAGGAAAAAGCCTCTTTCCCCCTTGCTAAGCAACTTAATTTGGGGGTGGGGAGAACAGGCAATTAAAAAAAAAAAAAAAGCAGGCACGCGATTTATTTTTTTCCTCTATATCCTTAGTAACCGGATCTCCTCGAATTCCGTGCACACGAAGACTCGGGGGAGGGGGCCGAGTGGACTTCACCCCACATGAGATGTTAAGACAGCTCTCAAAAATCTAAGAACCAAATATGCAAAGCCCAAAATTAAAAACACCACCTCCTCGCACCCCCGGAGGTCTGGGGGTGTCCGGCTGGACCTGGGGTTTAAAAAAAGAAAATGTTTACAAAGTAGAACAAGACGTTTGGGGGGTGGAAGAAAACGTATCCACGAGTTACATCCCCCTTTTTTCCTTGCAGAGCCCCGCTGATCTTCCTCTCCTTTTCTTCTGCCAAGGAAAAAAAAAATCGTGTATTTTTTTAATCCACAGAAAGCTCTGGCTAGGCTGCTTCAATCCTCGGCATCTGGGTGTTTTAGGGGAGTCTGTTCTTTCCTCCTGCGCTCCCGGGGGCCCCGGTCCTCGGCGGGGACTTCCTCGGGGCTGGCGGGGGCGCAGGGGCAGAAGATGCTGCGGCGGCGGCTGCGCCCGGCGGGGCTGACAGCGCGGGGGAGGGCGGCGCGGCGGCGGCGGCGGCGGCGGCGGGCCCCTGGCGGGTCGCGCGCTCTCGCCCTCCTGGGCGCAAGCTGCTCACTAATGCGGGGGCCGCCGGCGCCCCCTCCCCTGGCCGCGGCTGGCCGCCGGGACTCCCCGCAGGAGCTGCTCGCCGCGACCCGGCTGCGGCGGCAAAGGAGGCCCGGGTGTCCTCACGCCGCCTCCTCCACCGAGACTCTCCTCGTCGCGCCCGGGAGCCTCCTTGTCCCCTGTCCGCCCTCTCCTGGCGCTCGGGTCCTTCTGCCGCCGCCGGGGGCTCGCCGCGCCGCACTCAGGGTCTCCCGGGCCGGACGCTCGGCAGCTCGGCGCCGGCGGGCTGGCTCTGTCTCCGGCAGCTCTCTCCCGCGCGGCGAGCGGACCGAGCACGGCGCCCGGCTGGCTCGGCTGGCGCGGCTCGGGGACTGTGTGCTCCGTGCGCCGAGCGAGTGAGCGAGTGTGCCCGCGGCTCGCCGCCTCCCTCAAGGCCTCCCGCCCCCGCCCCCTTCCCTCCCCCTTCCACCCCCTTCGCTCCCCCGCCCCCAGCCGCCGCCGCCGCCGCCTCCTCCCCGCCCCCCGCTCCCCCCCCCGCTCCCCCCCCCCCCCCCGCCTCGGGCCCTCTGCTCTGCTGGTTCCACTGCGCAGTGGCGCGCCCGGCTCCGGCCTCGTCACGTGGCCGTCTAGACACCCTGTCGCTTTAAAAAAAAAAAAAGGCGATTGTGTTTCGCAAACAACAGATCGGGTTTCTAAAAGCTATTTCTCCCCCCGCCCCCCCCGCCACCGCCACCCCCTCCCGGGTCTGCAGATGGGGGACCCCTGGGAAGGGGGTAGGCGGGTAAAGGTGGGGAGCTGAGCAGCTCCCAGAATCGACTAAGACCTGGCAGATCGGAGGAGAAATGGGAAGACCCAAAAGCGCCGAGCGGGCTTTGCCGGCGGGTTTTGGAGCGGAACGAACCGGTCGGTGGCCCGATTTAGACCCAGCCCCGGGAGCTTCGCAGTGGCTGTCCCGCGCGCGCTCGCCGTAGCGCTTCATTCATTCGTTTTGTTTTAGAGGCCCTGGCGGCGGATCCCCTGGCCGCGCGGGAGGAAAGGGGGAGGAGAGCGCTGTCTCCGTTTAAAAGACATTTACACCGGACTGGACCGAGGCCCTGGGAAGTGTGCGCTGGAGGGAACAGCCGGGCCGCCGAGGGCGGGGAGGCGGCGCGAATGTGACCTCAGCGGCGGCCGCGCGCTCCCTCCCGCCCTCTCCCGCTCCGGGCTCGGGTTTCTAGGACTGCCTGGAGAAGTGTGTCTTGTGCACAGCTCTGGAATGCATTTGGCCCGCTGACGAGCTGCGAGGGGCAGCATCCTGGCGGGAGAAGGGGCGGGGGCGGGGGGGGTGGCGCTCGGGCCAGCCGCCGGCAGGTTTCCTCCGGAGCCCGGAAGACCTCCGGCACCCCGCCTCCCGGCGCGCGAAGGTTACCTTTCCGTGCAGACCTGCCTAGGGCATGCATATGCATGCACGGCCTGTTTCTGCGCCCTTCTCGGCCCCGTAGCCTTCAACGTGCTTAGGGTCATAGAGTTTATCCGCTGACCCCGGGTTCGGGAGAAGGCTAGACCCAGCTGGCAGGTTACTTCAAGGAAGTGGGTCAGGCCCTCGGTAGGGCACAGGACCAAAATGCGTTTGTTTCGTGAAAGCTGATGGTCCTGAGAGACGAAACGATTTAAATATATACACATCACTATTGACGAGGCCACTCGTTGGCATGGTGATCCAACCTCACGAATTATTCAGTGAAATAAAAAAATTTTAAAGTCATTTACAGTTGTGATATCAGGACAATAATGAAACTCATGGAGATGAGATGAACGATGAATTTTTATAACAGGTGAAATGTACTATTTTCATTGTCCCAGCTAAGTTATACGTTCTTGGAAAAGGGACGGATGAATCTTAGCTTTACAGCCCCCCTCCCCTCCAGCAACTTCAGAGGCTATGACTTAACAGTACATGCTTAATAAACACAGGAATCAATGGAGGACTTCGCAAAGGGGCATTTGGATCACTGCCCCCAAATCTAACAAAAGCACCTTGGAGGTAAAAATGTGAGAGAAAATCAGCAACATTGATTACACGATCATCTCCAGGCGAGGGAGCCCTGAAGCTTATTGACAATAAGACACGGGGTGCCAAACAGGGCAGAAATGTGTGTAGGACAGGGCAGAAGCAGGCATTCTAAATATTGACTTTGTAAGGCCACATAGCTGCAATTGTATAAGGTCATAATTTTGTTGTAAATAAAAATGTTGCCTGTTGAAAATGGCATTGAGACTGTGTGTGTGTTGAGAGGGGGGAGGCTTTGTAAAGAAGCACCCTGCAAAGACAGCAGCCAAGAAAGCCCAGGAGGAAATGGTGGTCGAAGGGGAGCTTTGGCTCTGGGTGATCCCATCATCATAGGTGGGAAAGACAAAAGAGACAGAAATAAGATTTCTGGGAAATGTATAATATACTCACCTTAGAAAGGCTTATTAAGAATCCCAGACTGGAAGTCAGAAAACCTGATTCCAGGCTGGGGCTCTGCCCTCACCGGTGAAATAACTTGCACCAGTGGGGATCCTCACTTGGCAGGGATTAAAAAGCTTTCTGGGCCAATTTCCTGCCCTCTCAGGGTCCCATTCCCTCTCTCTGCTCTGGGCCTCGCTAGAAGATCTTTGCTTTTCAAGAGAGGCTAGGCGAGGCTGCAAAGTGACAAGAAGACATAAATAGAGAAATCAAATGTCATCATTCTAATTAAGCATCTTGGCTAAATGGAGAATGTGAAGACTCTTTTAGAAATCTGGCCAATGGTGCTAATACTTTGTGATGAGAGGCCAGAGCACACACACAGGGCAGGTAGGCTTAGTGGGTGTTTCAGGAGCCGAATCTGACGTCACGGCTTGTCTGAGTAGAACATGCATATACTTGTAGAGCTATGTTCCCATAGAGTGTAATTGTGGGTGTTTTCATTCAGGCGTCACCTCTATCTTACCCTCTGTACATGGCTTTCCTCCATTTTACTACCCTAGGTAGATGATGGGTGGGATGCTGGGCAAGTCGCTACAATGATTGGTGCTGCTTTATGGCTCCCTGGCATCCCCTGAATCAGTTAACATCCCGAGCTTTCCTGAGAGCCAGCCCCACCCCACTGCATTCTTGTTCCTTTCCTTTCCAAGAAAGAAGCCGGGGCCGTGGAGGAACTCCTGGCTGGCTGGTGTGCCTAGAAAGGGAGTTCCTTTCCTTTCCACGGGCGCAAATGAGACTGACAAGCACCCCGTTTCAAACCATTCTGATCCTTTAAAAAAAAAAAAAAGTTTAGGAGTTCACCAAACTATTGTGAATGAGTTTGATTCTAATCACTTGCTGGCAGGGAATATGGAATAAAATCTCTCATTTGCAGTTGTTTATTTCCTGTTGTGGCTTCTATTTTCATCTTTTAGTCACTTTGGTGATAGTAATCAAACCCTAATCATGGTGCAGCCACAAGTCACAGAGACCAAAATAACTTGCAGCAGAGTTCTGACAAACAAGGATGGAGTCAGCTAAAGACCTGGCTACTTAATCACTGGCCACTGGCCCCCGGAGGCCTGCGGGGGGCTGCCACTTGACTGAGCGCTGGCTAAGCATCTAGAGGCGGGAGGAAGCCGGAGGGAAGCGGCTCCAAGGCCCCTGGACTCTGAGCAGTCAGGGCCCCAGAGTGCATGAGGAAAAGCAGGTGGACCCTCCACAGCTGTCAGGGAGGGAAAGAAGGAGCGAGAGATCATCTGCAAACTCCACACCTACAAGCAACCCTCAGCTAAAGCCAAAAGACGGCTGCCTGAGGAAGCCAGGCTTCTTCCTTTCGGTCCTTTTCTCCTTTCCAGGCGTTCCGGGAAGAGAGGGGCAGAGAGGCCCCAAAGCACATGTGGGTGGGTGTGTACTGGTAGGGCTGAGGACAGGGGTGAGGCAGGGCCTCGCGGAAGCCAAAAGAAGAAACCATTGAAGAGGCCAAAAAAGTGTTGGAAAATATCGACATTTCTTGCACAACCGTCCCCTGCAAAATGTGTGAGTGAGCTCTAAACCATCCTGAGCTGGCAGCAGGACAGATGGAAGCAATGGTTCATGCACAGAAGACCGCATGAGTGAGGCCGATGCGACAATCAGCACTTCTTGGCTTATCTTAGAAGAACAAGAACGTAAGTGAATGAAAATGCATCTAATTCACAATCAAATAGAGATGCTATACGCCCCGACTTCATCCAATATTCTTGTAGCACAGACACGCTGTCAGCTGATCCGCAACATTTGCCAGGATGAGAAGAACATTGTTATGGAGGAACGAGAGAAACATCCAGAAAAAGTAAAGATCGAGGACCACGGAGCCATCCAGATACACAGTCACATATAGATACGGTTTCCTCCAGGGAGGGGCACTGGTCGGCTGCCGAGTGGAGCTGGGTGGGAAACCACCGCACAGAACTTTGTGTACCTTTATGAGTTTTGCACCGTGTGAATGTGTTACTTATTCAAAAAATACAGATTTCACGACTTTTTTTCTTTTTCTTTTTTAGAAATCCCTGCCTGCTTTTCTCATTTCCTGAAATTTGCTGTTCTGATGTCCTTGTAGAAAGAGGACTAGTTGGCAAGGTCCCACGTGAGAGTGAGGCTGTAGACAGCTTCTCTCTCTGTGGGGCAGTTACTACAGGAAGGCCAATGACAACAGAGGCCAATGTGTCATCCCAGACGGCATGGGTGGAGGCTGCCTCGTCATGACCCTGGCAAGAGTCAGTGAGGAAACACGCCAGTCCTAATCAAAAGTCATTCTAGATATCAGTCAGGTGCAAGTCCTAACCCGGGACGGACGGCCTCATAAATACTGATGTTGCGACGACCAGAAGCACAGGAAGGAGCCTGCCCCATCTGAGAACATGAGAGCTTTGCTTTTTGGAACAAAAATGTGTTCACAGGCCTCTCCATCCATTCAGCCAGCATTGATTCAAGACGTGGTGCCAGGCACCAGGGGAGACCGCTGAGGGATCTGAGGGTGGCACCAAAGAGCCTCTGCCCTCAAGAAGTGCATGATCTAGAAGGGGGCTAGAAATAGGGAAACAATCAACCCTCACCAAATGTGACCAAAGCTCCCTTCACGCACACAGTAAGAACGCATGCACTTGCTCCGAGAATGGAAAACCAAGCCATTTATTGTCTGGGAGGGAGGGGTGTCGAAAGGTTTCTCAAAGAAAGAAATATTTTAGACTAGATGGGCTGAGCTGACTAACCAGGCAGAGATGCTCAAGGTATGAACGGCCACATTCAGAAGGAAAACACGAAAGAAAGAAACGAATTGTTGTTTTCTGTCAACTTTGAGCTAACTCCTCAAAACCCACACCATGCTTGTCACTGCAAGTGCACAACTTTGTCTAGGAATAGCCCCGAGCCTCAGGAAGTCTGTGATGGAGGTGAGGCCTCTGCCATGGGTGTTCTGGGGATCATCTCCCTCAGAATAAAGTGTTCTTCATAGAAAGGAATGGCAGGACCCACACTAGAATGTCTGCAGTTACAGAAAAGCTTCTCCTCAAATAACTGGAGAAATTTCCATGACCTCCCCTTCTCAGATCAACGCTTGAGCCTCACTCGTGTGAGGACTGGTTCGTGTCAGGAAACGATACCAGTTTCAACACAAGAGGAAGGGAACTTTGCAGCGAAGGCAGGGCTTTGACAGCTCAGTGATGGGAGTTCTTAAGATAATGCTCTCAAGTGCTAGCAACAACAAATTACTATTCCCCACTGCAGTATAGACAGACATAACAATTTGGATGAATCGCACAGGCACTAAAAAAATATGATTTTATTTATTTATTTATTTATTAAAGATTTTATTTATTTGACAGAGAGAGACACAGCGAGAGACGGAACACAAGCAGGGGGAGTGGGAGAGGGAGGGGGAGAAGCAGGCCTCCCGCGGAGCAGGGAGCCCGATGCGGGGCTTGATCCCAGGACCCTGGGACCATGACCTGAGCCGAAGGCAGACGCCTAACGACTGAGCCACCCAGGCGCCCCCAAAAAATATGATTTTAAAGACAGCAAAGTTTGGGGCACCTGGGTGGTTCAGTCGTTAGGCGTCTGCCTTCGGCTCAGGTCATGACCCCAGGGTCCTGGGGTGAGTCCCAGGTAGGGCTCCCTGCTCAGCGGGAAGCCTGCTTCTCCCCCTCCTTCTGCCTCTGCCCCCCACTCATGCTCGCTCACCCTCTCTGTCTCCAATAAGTAAATAAATTTTAAAAAATATTTAAAATGAATAAATAAAGATCACAAATCAGGGAAATAAATGTTGAGCATAACTTGCATGCACCCTGATGAGCCCTGGAGTTATTCCCCCTCTGTCCAGGCCTCAGGCGGGGGGGTTCTTCATTCGGCAGGTTCTTCATTCGGGCCTCCATTTTGACCTCAAACTTTCTGCCTGGGTTCTTCTTTCCAGAGCCTCTCTTCTCTCAGGCAGAAGACCCTGAGGGCAAAGCGTCCCCTGATGGGAACTAAAACTACCCCCTCAAGCTATAAAGGACTGCCCGGAGCCAGCAAGACCCCACCCAAGATTGACTCCAAGACCTTGAACGATTTGACCTTTACTGTCTACCTGCAGCTACCGGCCCACCTTCGCCCCACCTGGTCCTTGCATAAACCTGAAAGTATTTTTAGCACTTCGGAGACAGTCTTTGAGATATTCATCCTACCTCTTCCCAGGATTGGCCTCACTGAATTAATTCTTATTTCACCACCCCACATTCCTCTACCTTTGGATTTTTGACAGTTTTGATGTCCAAGAACACTGTAGTGGCTGAACATGATCTGTGTGGGGATCCCCCAAGTCACGTGCTCTTGCACCCCCATGCCCTGGCTACAAAGCCACACTGGAAACAGATTTCCCCTCCCACCAAAAAAAACCCCCAAAAAACCAGATTCCCAACTCCTGGTCGAATTGGATTACCAAATTAAACTTAGCTGTTTTCTGATCCCCTCCCCCCCACCCCATTTGTATCTTTCCCATTCCAGAAGTCATTAGGAGATGAATTCGGTGCTCATTTCTGCCTTGTAAGTGCTGGGTAGGATCCAAGTAACGAGACATCTGGTAATGGTGAATCAGCCCCGGCCGCGTGCAGAAGGGGTGAATGATGTCTGTAGCAGAGCAGAAGAGTCATGGTGACCACACACGCTGGTCCTGGCACGTTCTGGGACCCACCAAAGAAGCCCGGCCCCATGAGTGATGGTGAAGGCATTTCTACTGGTGCGGACCTACCGGAGCGGAAGGGACCCTCAGCCTGGTTTTAGGATCAAATATACTCTTCTGCCACGACTAGCTTCAAGGCCCTAGGAAAGCCTGTTTCCGTAGTCTGTCTGCTTTCCTCATACAACAAACACTGAATTAACAACATCTTGAGTGTGCCAGACCTGGTGTGAGGCTCCCAGCACAAAGCCCTCACCCCGGGGTTGCTGGGATGAGCGCGGTCGCCGCACCAGCACAAGCACTATGTAAATGAAGCCGTATACAGATGCTAATTATCATGATTATCATGGATTCTGAGGTCAGGGGGGGGGCTGGCCCCTAAGCTCGATTTGCCTAACCTTCCCGGTAGGAAATGAAGTTTTACCAGCGATCAGTGTCCTAGGGATAGGGTAATGAAGAAGGAAGCCATTTTTCTTGTGTCTGGGGCTTTTGTGGGTTTCCCTAGGACCAGTCAGGACAGTGTCAAAGAAGCAAGAACAGCATCAGAGTTTTAAAAACAACCAACCCAATAAGCCTGGGAAGTCGTTTTCCTAGAATGAGAGAGGGAGAACACAATAAAAAGCGTTTCTCGTTCTTTTCTAGCATGACTATGAGTCAGAAATATTTTCCTATGTCCTAGAAATAACTTTGTTGGGAATTATGACGGGCATGGAGGAAGAAGTAAGAAGAGGGCCACCTTCTTTGGGGAAGGAGATGCCCAGCGGGCAGGGATGCCGCCCTGCGGAGTTCAACCTTGATCCCCCACCAAACCCCATGAACGTTTGTTGTGAAGGCTTTCCAGGTCGGGGAAACACGATGTGATTGAGCATTGCTTGTCTGGTCGTCGGTAAGAGCTGATCAGAAAGCTGCAGTAACGTGAGAGCTAGCAACGGTTTTCAGGGTTACCTGGCCCAGATTCCTCATGTAGTGTGTTTTTTTCAAATGCTTAATTATTCGTTATTTTTAGTTCTCTTTTTCTATTTTATTGATCTTTGAATAGGTAACATATGCATAGTGGGACACAATTCAGAGAGTCCGAAAGGGCACGAAGAGGAAGAGTAGGGTTTCCTTCTACCCAGGCCCCGGCCACACACACTCCCCTCACCCCTCACCCACCCACCCCACCCCCGGGAGGCAGCCCTCATTACAGCCAAAGATGCAGAAACTGAGTCAGATACCAAGGCTCACCTGTGCTTTGAACGGCAGCCCCACAGAGCCACTTGCCTGTGTGATAGCTCCCCTTGGATGTCTCAAAGATGAGCTCAAGTTTCTGTCCCAAACAAGGGGTCTTCTTCCCAGAACCTGTTTCTCCTCCAGAGCTTTGCCCTCAGAAAGCCTACCCACCTCTGTCCAGTGGTAGGAATCCGTCTTTCTCCCTCATTTCATATCCAAACCAGCCTTCAACACCTTGTCAATTTTACCTTCAGGATGTCCCTCAACCCCTCTGCTTTTCCCCAGGTCCTCCTACTGCAACCAGCACCAACACAGGCCACCAACATTCTCTGTTGAGTGGGGCACGCAGCGCTTTCTTCACTTCACTCTTCCCTCAGATCCACTGCTGAGGTGGGTCTCAGTGCTGGCCTGACTACACCACCACTCAACAGTCTTCCTACAACCCATGGAACAAAGACAAAATTCCCTTCCTTGGCCTATAAGCCTTGGGTGACGTGGTGCCCCTCCTTCCCCTCGCTGTCACCTCAGCGTCTTCCTTCTACCACAGGGCCTCTGCACATGCTGTCTCTCAGCCTGAAATGTTCCCCTGTCCTCTCCTAAGGCTCCTCTGGGCTCCCAGTCTTTGAGATCAGGTCACCCCACCCATCACCATGCCCCTTCAGAGCCCCAGGCATCTCCATTTGGTAGCACTCACAACACCTGAAATTCTAGATTTAATTCTAATTCCTTGGTTAATGCCTGTCCTCCAACCCCCAACTGTAAACTCCGTGAGGGCAAGGGCTATGCGTGACAGTACCTCAAGCACCGTGAGAGCATAGAATGGAGACAATTATTATTTTTTTTGTCTTTTTTTCTTTAAATTTTTATTGTTATGTTAATCATCATACATTACATCATTAGTTTTTGATGCAGTGTTCCATGATTCATTGTTTGTGCATAACACCCAGTGCTCCACGCAGAACGTGCCCTCTTTAATACCCATCACCAGGCTAACCCATCCCCCCACACCCCTGGAGACAATTATTGTACCAGAGGAAGCACAAAGGACCGCAGCATTGGAGCCAGAAGTGATGTGTTCCAGGACCAAGTCTGTCACTGTTGGCTGTGTCACCTACGACCTCGATTTCCTTATAGATGAAATGGGGATAATAATACCAACATGAAATGGTCTTGAGATTAAATGAGTTAATTTATGTCCAAGAACACTGTAGAGATGGAGCTACAGAATCACGATTAAAAAGAAACTCCAATCAGGCATTTCTGAGCCTAACATTGAATAGTGTCTGCCTCTACAGGCTGGTTGACCAGTAAGCGCTCTGTTTGTGCAATCACTTCTGGATGCATTCGTATAGTAAATTTGTTACTATTTCATGGCTATATATACAAATACACAGCTCAGCTCTTTTTCTCCTTGAGCTAACAAGAGCATATTAAGTACAATCTCATGATGAAGATGGTGAAGAAACTGACACCAAAATAATCTGAATTGATCGTTTGTTTAAAATTGCACAAACACGTAAAACTTACTTAAAAAAAAAAAAGGAAAAGAAAAAAAAGAAAAACTGCCAAAAGAGGCCTAGGAAAACAGATATAGGCTCACTTGTAAAAGCCCCAGAGTCCTAAACTGTTGACAAGGTTCTGGCCTTTCCAAAGGAGCCCCATGTCCCTTGCATGTGCTGTTGCATCTAACAGATCCTGATGCAAAGAGAGGGTGGTCTCAGGCAGTGGGTGGGGTTAGAGATCCCCATCTCTTCTTCTAGCCCTCATCAGGCTGAAGGGGAAGGCCTCCTCCTGGCACATCAGTCTTCTGCTGGTTCTCAGTCAAGCCAGAGACACTCCACAGGCACCTACTCTATCTATGAGTACTAAATCCCCGCAGGATGCCAGAGGAGGGTGGACACACCCATTCCATTTCCTACCCACCTCCCTCTACCCTGCCACGAATCACACTCACCCTTCACCCCAGCCAGCTGTCCCCCAATGTCTTCCACTGGCTTGAGAAATGCAGAAGTAGAAGAGCAGATTTTAAATCCCAGCCTGACTGGGAAAATTCAGGCCCCCGAAGATACTCAACACATGTGCGTTCTCTGCCTCCTCTCCAGCTAATGGATAGGGACCCCTGGGGGTATTTTCACCTTCCCAGAGAACACGCTCCATTGCTCCAGAATTCCACTGTCCTCTCTGCCTCCACACAGCCTTCCAGCCCAACACTCCATCTCTCATGGAATATTCTTGACACTTCAAAGGATCTGGCCAGCACATAAGCCAGTGTGGCTGCATTCTTTAATTAATATTTATTGAGTGTCCCTATTAGGTGCCTGGCAAGCACGGTATGTAGCTAAAATATCTATTTCCTTTCCTCTCCAAGAAAGTACATTCCTGGACAACTCAGGAACGCTGACAAGCCAAGTAAAGGGGCAGCACACGCTGACAACAGCAAATCTGAGTTGGGAGTCAGTGAGGAGACTGAAGCAGTACACAGGGGTCAGGAGATAGGAGCTGGAGTCCTTGGGTCCCAGCCCGGCTGTAGGACACCCAGCAGGTAGTGTCTCTTCTTAGAATCTATGTCTACACTAGTGTGATTGATAATATCACCCTGTCAGCTTCCTAGGCATCTTGTAGAAACTAGGTGATATCATGTAAGTGATGCCTTTTGAAAAGTTTAATATACTATACGAATTCCAGATGTTTTCTCCGAAGTGAAACCTTTGGTGCCTTTCTTGGTAGACACAAAAATTAGATCAGGTTATGGGCGCCTGGGTGGCTCAGGTCATGATCCTGGAGTCTGGGGATGGAGTCCCAGTCGGGCTCCCTGCTCAGCAGGGAGTCTGCTTCTCCCTCTGACCCTCCCCCCTCTCATGTTCTCTCTATCTCATTCTCTCTCTCAAATAAATAAATAAAATCTTAAAAAAAAATTAGATCAGGTTTAAAAGAAAGGAAACCCAGGGAGGTCAAAATCTGACAAATAACCAGTTTGAGCGTCAGTTTAGATTCTGAAGCTCTGATCCAAACTGTGGAAGAGCTCCTTTATTCTTTTAAAAAATACTAAATATGTTTATCTTCAGTTATAGGTATGTATATGTGTATTACACCCCCACACACACACATTTGGAAGAAGGGAGTCCTTTGGAGGTCCCTTTGCAAAAACTGGAAGCTGCGTACCTACAAATGAAAACTCTAGGCAGGTACAATATGAATGAATTAGACCATGAATTAATATAATACAGTTAGGTGTGCAAACTTCAGAATTCTAATTTCATACAATCCTGGCAGACGTGAAAATTGGTATGGTCTTTCTGGACAGCAATAGATAATTTGAGTCAAGAGCCTTAAAGGGGGTGCCTGAGTGGTTCAGTAAGTTAAGCATTGGCCTTCAGCTCAGGTCATGATCTCAGGGTCCTGAGATCGAGCCCCAAGTCGGGCTCCCTGCTCGGTGGGGAATCTTCTTCTCCCTCTCCCTCTGCCCCTCCCCCTGCTCCTGCACATGCATTCTCTGTCTCTCTGTCTCTCAAATAAATAAACAAAATCTTAAAAAAAAAAAAGAGCCCTAAAAATGTTCCTATCAATAGGGGCATCTGGGTGGCTCAGTCAGTTGGGCGTCTGACTCTTGGTTTTGGCTTTGGTGGTCATCTCAGGGTGGTAGGATCATACCACAGCCAGCTCTGCACTCAGTGGGGAGTCTGCTTGAGATTCTCTCCCTCTCCCTCCCCTTCTGCCCCTCCCCTCCTCCAATCAATCAATCAAATCTTTTAAATAATGTTCCTATCAATAAACAAAATGTGGTCTATACACACAGTGGGATATTATCCAGCCTTAAAAAGGGAGGACATTTTCTGACATGTGCTACAACATGGATGAATCTTGAACACATTATGCTATATGAAATAAGCCAGTCACAAAAGTACAAATACTCTGTGACTTCATTGAATCCTAGGTACTTAGAGGAGTCAAATTCATAGAAACAGAAAGTCAAACAGAAGTAACAGGGGAGAGAAGCATATGGGGAGTTAGTGTTTAATGGGTACAGAGTTTCAGTTTTGCAAAATGAGGAAAGTTTCGGAGGTGGGTTGTGGCAATGGTTGCCCAAGAGTGTGAATGTACTTTAATGCCACTGAACCATACACTGAAAAATTGGTCAAGATGGTAAATCTGATGATATGGATATTTCATCACAATTTTCTTTTTTTTTTAATTTTAAAGATTTTATTCAACAGAGAGAGAGAGAATGAGCAGGGGGGCAGGGAGAGGGAGAAGCAGGCTCCCCACTGAGCAGGGACCCTGATGCAGGGCTCAATCACAGGACCCCAGAATCATGACCTGAGCCGAAGGCAGACACTTAGCCGACTGAGCCACCCAGGCCCCCTATTTTCACCACAATATTTTAAAGTTTTCCTAATTTATGACCCAGTAATCCATCTAGGAATGTATCCAAAGGACATAAACAGTAAAGACAGCAAAGATGTTTGCACAAAACTGTTGACTTAGGTCTTATTTTTGAAAAACTAGAAACAACCTAAGAGCAAAATAATAATAGTAAATAGATTATAGAACGTTAGGAAACACCATGCAGCCATTAAAAAGCTTGCTTTAGAAGAACGTATAATGACATGGCAAAATAGTCATAGAAAGAAGACTCAAAACCGGGCGCCTGGGTGGCTCAGTTGGTTAAGTGACTGCCTTCGGCTCAGGTCATGATCCTGGAGTCCCGGGATCGAGTCCCACATCGGGCTCCCTGCTCAGCGGGGAGTCTGCTTCTCCCTCTGACCCTCCCCCCTCTCATGCTCTCTCTCTCTCTCTCTCTCTCTCTCTCTCTCATTCTCTCTCTCAAATAAATAAATAAAATCTTTACCAAAAAAAAGAAGATTCAAAACCATCTACCCGGGGTGATCTCAATTTTGGAATATGCGTACTGGTATATTTGCAAGGAAAAAAGATCATGAGAAAACAAACTAGTGGTTATCTCTGGGTGGTAGGGATTATAAATGCATTTTTATGTTCTTCTTTATATGTTTCCTAATGTTCCATGATGAGGATGTATTAATTACTTTTATGTGGGGAAAATGATAAATTAATATGAAAAAGACTTTAGAGCCCACAGGAGTATCTCCGGATCCCTGCTGGATCCCGGTATGCTGAGGAAGTAGTTGGCACAGGTACAGGGTATGATTCCAGTAAGCTCTCCTGCAGATGAATCAGACCTGCGATGCACACTGTCTGTCTACAAAGTACCCAGGGCACAATATTGATATTTGTGACAAATATTTTTGATTAGGTAACTGTGGCCCCACATATTTTGTGCTGCTTTGGGGCATCTGCAGCAGTTTTGCTGAAACTTTGGGGATATTTATATCAGCAATTGCCTAAAGATTGTTTGTCAGAAGTAGGAAAGAAACATAAGGTCGGATGTGTATTTCATGCTTGAAGAGGATGTGGTTGACAAGTATGATTCATATGGGTTTAGCTAAAATGTCCAAAACAGTCTTCGTTACATGTTAAATAGAGATATTGGAAGCTGACCAACCGAAACTATAAAATATATTTGAAGAAAAGTTTCCATTTTCAATGGCAACCAAAAAAATAAAATACTTAGGGAAACCATTCCAAAAATATGCATGATCTATATGAAGAAAATTTTCAAACACTAAAGAAGACTTGAATAAATGAAAAGACATACCCTCTTCTTGGATAGGAAGACTCAGTGGTACAAAGTTGAGAATCCTTCTCAAATTAATGTATAATTTAACTTGATCCCAATAGAAATGCCAGAAGGATTTAAAGCAAGGGATATGCAGGGGAACTGACCAGGCTGATAGACTAAGTCTAGAGTTTAAAAAATTGAAAAAGCAGGGGCGCCTGGGTGCCTCAGTTGGTTGAGTGTCTGACTCTTGGTTCTGGTTCAGGTCATGATCTCAGTGCTGTGAGATCCAGCCAGCCCTGTCAGACTCCGCACTTAGCAGGGAGTCTGCTTGAGTTTCTCTCCCTCTGCCTCTCCTCCTGCTCACGCGCGCGCCCGCGTGTGCGCACATGCGCGCGCACACACACACACACTCTCTCTCTCTCTCTCATAAATAAATAAATCATTAAAAAAGAAATTGAGGGCACCTGGCTGGCTCAGATGGTTAAGCGGCTGCCTTCAGCTCAGGTCATGATCCCAGGGTCTTGGGATCGAGTCCCACATCGGGCTCCCTGCTCCTTGGGAGCCTGCTTCTCCCTCTGCCTCACTCTCTCTCTCTCTGTCTCTGTCTCTCATGAATAAATAAATAAAATCTTTAAAAAAAATCTTTTAAAATAAAAAAGAAATTGAAAAAGCAGACCGAGGGACAGGGACGAGTCCAACCAAATGTTAAAAAACATTAATTATAAAGCTGAGTAATATTCCATTGTGTATATATACACTACATCTTCTTTATCCATTTATCTATGGACATCTGGGCTCTTTCCATATTTTGGCTATTGTGGACACTGCTGCTATAAACACTGGGGTGCAGATGCCCCTTCGAATCACTATTTTTGTATTCTGTGGATAAATGCCTAGTAGTGCAATTGCTGCCATTTGCAACCACGTGGATGGTGCTAGAGGGTATTATGCTAAGCAAATTAAGACAGAGAAAGACAAATACCATAGGATTTCACTCATATATGGAATTAAAGAAACAAGAAGATGAACATAGGGGAAGGGCAGGAAAAATAAAATAAGATAAAAACAGAGAGGGAGGCAGACCATAAAAGACTCTTAACTATGGAAACAAATGGAGGGTTGTTGGAGGGGAGGTGGGTGGGGGGATGGGGAAATTGGGTGATGGGTGTTTAGGAGGGCTCTTGATGTAATGAGCACTGGGTGTTATATGCAACTGATGAATCACTAAATCCTACCCCTGAAACTAATAATACACTATATGTTAACAAAATTGAATTTAAATAAAAAAAATTTTAAAAACACTATAAAGTTTTAGTAATTAAAATAATGTTTTACTGACACTGGCATAAATAGAGAGATCCATGCAACAGAATTGAGAGGCCAGACATTGGTTTAAATATATGTGGTTTTGTTCAATTATTTCTCAATAAAACTTTTGAAAAAAGGGCGCCTGGGTGGCTCAGTTGGTTAGGTAACTGCCTTTGGCTCAGGTCGTGATCCTGGAGTCTGGGGATCGAGTCCTGTCTCGGGCTCCCTGCTCAGCGGGGAGTGTGCTTCTCCCTCTGACGCTCCCCCCTCTCATGCTCTCTCTCTCTCTCTCTCTCATTCTCTCTCTCAAATAAATAAATAAATAAATAAAATCTTTAAAAAAAATTTAAAAAAACTTTTGAAAAAATATACAGTTTTTTCAAAGAACCCACTTATGGCTTTGATAATTTTCTGTTATATGTTTATTTTCTATTTTGCTAATTTTCGCCCTTTTTTTAGTGTTTTCTTCCCTTTTTTTGTGCTTAATATGTTCTTTTTTCCCCTTACTAATTGAAATCTACTAATTTGATCACTGATTTTTCGCCTTTCTTTTATGGTAATATATGCGTAAGACTGCATGTCTTTCAGTATGACTTTAGCTGTAGCCCACAAGTTTTGAGTTTGTTTTCATTGTCATTTCATTAAAAATATTTTCTACTTTCCATTTCGCCGTAGATTATTTTATTTAACTAAGAAAAAAAATTTTTTTAGGTTTATTTATTTCTTTCTTTTAAGTAATCTCTGCACCCAACATGGGGCTGGAACTCAACGAGGCTAAGATCAAGAGTCCCATGCTCTTCCAATGGAGCCCGCCAGGTGCCCCAGCCCGCCCCTCCCCCCACGGGTTACTTTAGTCTTTTATTTATTTCTTTATTTGAGAGAGAGAGAATGAAAGACAGAGAGCAGGAGAGGGAAGAGGGTCAGAGGGAGAAGCAGACTCCCTGCTGAGCAGGGAGCCCGACGTGGGACTCGATCCCGGGACTCCAGGATCATGACCTGAGCCGAAGGCAGTTGCTTAACCAACTGAGCCACCCAGGCGCCCCACAGGTTACTTTAGATGTAGGTTGCTTGATTTCCAAACATTTGGGGGATTTTCTAGCTATCTCTTTGCATCTTAGTTTCACAATGGTCAGAGAACATACTCTGTATGATTTCAAATATATATGGAATTTAATTTTGTATGGAGATGGTACCTCAAACCAGTGGAGAGAAAATGGATATCCAATAAATAGCATCAGGACAACTCAATGAAGATATGGGGGAAAAGAACACTGGTTATCTACTTCATTCCATATAACAAAGGAAACTTCAGATGGAGCAAAGATTTAAATAGAAAAACAAAAGCCATAACTATATTAGAAGAACATAAGAGGGAATTCTTCTAAAATTTCAGAGTAAGAAAACTTTTTCTAAACTCAGAAGCCTTAAAAGATTGGCAAATTTAGCCTACATAAAATACCCAAATCTTTGCTGGCCCAAATTACCACAAACTCGCTTTTAGAGGTTAGGTGAGTGGGCAAGTCCTGGGGAGAGGGAGACAGAATTTAGGACTCAGGAAGTTTCATGGCCATGAGATGAAGGAGGGGAAGAATGTCAAATTCTGGGACATGAGGAGAGACAAACATTTCACCATTTTAGAGAAGCATATGGAGGGGCCCCTGGCTGGCTCAGTCAGAAGAGCACGTGATTCTTGATCTCTGGGTCATGAGTTGGAGCCCCACACTGAGTGTAGAGATTACTTAAAAAAATAAAATCTTAAAAAAAATACTAAGAAAAGAAAAGCATATAGGGATCATCATAGCTTTGTCCCCAACTTTCTGGGAGATCTGGAACATGTGCTTCAGTCTTCATGGCACAGCCGTGTCAATCAATGCAATCAATTGTGCAGGCCCCTAACTGGATGTGTGGTCATAGGTGGCGAAAGCCCTCTAGACTGAGCATACTGGGGTAGCTAGGAGACTGGGTTCCGTCCAGATCTAGGTGCTACCACTCAACAAGCCCAGTGACCACAGACACATCCCTAAATCCCAATGGGCCCCAGTTCCTCAGCTGTCAAATAGGGGTGTTATGAGAGGCCGTGGTTAGAAGCACCAACTCTGGAGTCAGACCACCTGGATTGCAATCTTGGCTCTGCCCCTTACTAGCAATGTGCCTCATATTCACATCTGTAAAGTGGGTTGACAAGACTGGCACCTTCCTGGTAGGATTGTTCTGAGAATTAAAGAGATTAATAATTTGATTAATATATGTAAAGCATTTAGAAAAGTACCTGACACATAGTCCATGCTCTGTGAGTGTTAGCTGTAGGGTAACTTTCCTCTATCTTGTTACTATTTAAATTGAACTGTACTTGAAAAAGACCAACTCTTATGCTAAGAGGTAGATGATTTCATTTGTAGTCAAAGATGAAACTTTAAATCCTGACATAAGAGATGCTGGAAAGTCTTTTTCCTTGGGAATTATGGACTCAGTATCAGGAAGAGCTTTAGAAATGATCAATAAAAGAGATCATCCGGCCTGTTTGAGGACTTTCAGGGACTGAGAATTCCCTGCTTTCAAGGAAGACTGTTCTTCCCTTGGCGGACTTTCTAGTTAAAGGGCTGAACCCAAAGTGAGCTGAAGTTTGCCTGATGATAACTTCCATCTATTCATCCACCTCCTGCCTTCAGCAGCCATGCGGCAAATATAATGTACTTGAAGACGCTTACTACATCCTCCCCCTCCTTGCCTATGAACTGAACATGCCCTGTTCTGTCAGGCGATTGTCTCAGATCCCTCACCATCATGGTCACCCTGCTCTGGGGATCCTCAGTTGGTCAGCACTCCTGCTGAAAGTTGGAATGGTACACAGATCACAGTTGTTGGGGTCTGGAATATCCTAGGCATGAGTGTTGAATGATTGAATGAATAAAGTAGTCCAAGTAGTGACATAATATACCAGAACTATCATCTCCCTTTTATTAACACAGCCTCAGATTATATTAGCATTTTCTTTTTTTTTTTTTTAAGATTTTATTTATTTATTTGACAGAGAGAGACACAGCGAGAGAGGGAACACAAGCAGGGGGAGTGGGAGAGGGAGAAGCAGGCTTCCTGCCAAGCAGGGAGCCCGATGTGGGGCTCCCATCCCAGGACCCTGGGATCATGACCTGAGCTGAAGGCAGACACTTAACAACTGAGCCACCCAGCCGCCCCATATTAGCATTTTCAAGAGAATCTTCCAGAACTCATTGGCTTGGGGATGCAGGCATGCTTCCCCCAGCCTTTCCCTCCCTGGGGAGATAAAGCTGAAGGACCCCCTGACTGCTGCCCACCCCTCTGGGAGACGGACAAAGAAGGCAGCACAACACCAAAAGAAATGTGAAATCAGAAAACCAGCACCCTAATCATGCAAAGACAGAAGCCTGCCAATGACCAACTCAAAAAGCCTGTCCCTCCTGATAGACTGAGGGTTATCGGGGCATTTATTAGTGCTGCCCAACAAGTATTTCCCAATATTGAAACGTACTTCCTTGCCCCCTTGAAGTAGGTGTAGCCACCTGACTTGAGAGGGCAAAGTGAGCAACAGAGCCAGTCTATGGTCGCCGTGTGCTCATTTCCCCGCCCTTGGTAATCATGCACACGCACAGATGAAACCCTCTCAGTGGGGGCCTGCAGAGCAGAGCCCCCACCCCTGTTACCTGCCCCCACCCCCGCACCAGCCAGCCTGCGATGGATGTGGAATACAGGTGGAAAATAAACCTTTGTTGCTTTACCACTGGGGAAGAAGAAAACCCAAGAGGATGTCTACTCCTATCTGCGAAACCAGCCTAATCCCAGGCAGTTTGGAGAACAGAAAATGAAATCCCGTGTATACAAAGCCTCCGAGGCCCAGAGGGAGATGGTTTAGAGACTGCCGCCATACCTAGCTGTGAGCTCAGGAAATTTGCTTGCCTACCCCAGGCCTCAGCTTTCTTACCAGTAAAAGAAGGAGATTTAGCTTGATGATCTTCTGCTAAGCTTAAGTCTCTTAGATCACACAAAAAGACATACTTTCTTTAAGATTTTATTTTTAAATAAACTCTACAACCAACATGGGCCTCGAGCTCACAACCCTGAGGTCAAGAGTTGCATGCTCTACCAACTGAGCCAGCCGGGCGCCCCCAAAAGACAATCTTAATGCAAGATGTTCTCATCGGGGGAAACTGAGTAAAGGGTCTACAGGATCTCTCTATAGTATTTCTTACAACTGCAGGTGAGTCTATATTGCTCTTAAAAAAAAACGTTAAGGGGCACCTGGCTGGCTCAGTTGGTAGAGCATGCAACTTCCGTAGAGGGTGCAATTCTTGATTTCAGGGTTGTGAGTTCGAGCCCCGCTCTGGGGGTAGAGATTGCTTAAAAATAAAAAATCTTTGGGGTCCCTGGCTGGCTCAGTCAGAAGAGCATGTGACTCTTGATCTCAGGGTTGGGGATCTAAGCCCCATGTTGGGGGTAGAGTTTACTTAAAAAAATAAATAAATAAAAATACTTAAAAAAAAAAAAAAGATAACCCAACCTTAAAGATGAACTCAGTTCTCAAAGGACGGATTTGTGAGTTTGATGTTACAACTCTGCAAGAGAGAAACCCCTCTAAAAGCCTCCATGGGATGTCCTGGGTATAAGGCAAGCTGGCCCTGTCCCCCGTTCCTCCACCCTGCCGGTGACTCTACTCCACCCATCATCTCCAGGCCCTCGGAGGAGTCTCTGGAGACCCATTCAACTCCCAACAATGGCAAACCAAGAATTCCCATTCTCCTGCTTAACTTAGCCACAAAAACTAAATATTAAAAAAATACAAAAATGTAATGCCATAATAGGTGTCCTTTCACAACGTGAAAACTTTCAAATAGCTGCATTTTTGAGTGCTGGAATGACAAGTAAATTCTGATTGTCATGCTTTTCACTTTTCTAGATTTTCTTCAATAAAAGAAGTTACGGAAACAAACAAAAAAAAACACTTTATTTAAGGAAACAATACAACTCCTGGTCACAGAGGCAGCTTGGTGAGCCAGCCGGTTAGAGGACATGACTGAGACAAGAACCTTTAAGGAGCATTAGCCTGGTGTGGTTTTATCCCCGTGCGGCTCAGCGTCCCCTTCGCTGCACCTCACGGCAGTCCTCTGATGGCCCTTTGAGGTCAGTTCGGGACAGAGCTGCGGGCAGACTCGTCCTTCTAGCTCCAGCGCAGACTTCGTCACACTGTAACAGAGCTCGAATCACCAACATTTCCCCCAGCCCCGATTTTCCAGGACCTAAGCACACAATAGAATCTGAGGAATCTGAAAGACTAAGACTAGTCCGACTAATGACGACAGGGTGACATATTTTGGTGATCTACAGACACAGTACAGTAGTTGGAGACCCTCCTTAACAGTGGGCAAACTGAGGCACAGATGAATACAAGTTTGGTGTAACGTCACCTGGGTTGGTGCTGGTTCTGCCCTTCCTCAAGGTTCCCTCCCCGAAGATGTGCCTGTGCCCAGACTTGCCAGTGGCTTAAAGGGTTCTTACTGCTCCGTAGAGCCGTCCAGTGGAAAACCCTTGTTAGCAAGGATGGGCACGACTATTAGACCATTCTAGATTTTTGCCTTCTGGGGGGAAGAGAGAGGCATGGTGGTCTTTCCCAGCTCTAAAGTCTGAGGTTTGAAAACAGGTAGATTTTATCATTTGTAAATGTTTTATTGCTGTATAACTTACAGAAAAGTGCATGGATCGTAAGCATACAGCTTGGTGAATTTTCACAAACGGAAAACATCCATATCACCGGCGCCCGGGTCGAAACCCAGAACATTGCTAGTACCTCAAAGCTCACTCATTCAGATTCTGCCAGCCACCCCCAACACCGATAACCACTCTTCGGACTCCTCACACCTGAGATTACTTTTGCCTGCTGTTGAACTTTAAATAGATGGGACCACTACATTACTTTTTTTTTTTTTTTTTTTTTTTAGGATTTTAAGTAATCTCTACACCCAACGTGGGGCTCGAACCCACAACCCTGAGATCAAGAGTCCCAAGCTCCACTGATTGCCAGCCAGGCACCCTTAATGTGCTTTCTTTCTTTTTTTTTTTTTTTTTTTAAAGATTTTATTTATTTATTAGAGAGAGAGAATGAGAGATAGAGAGCACAAGAGGGAAGAGGGTCAGAGGGAGAAGCAGACTCCCCGCCGAGCAGGGAGCCCGATGTGGGACTCGATCCCGGGACTCCAGGATCATGACCTGAGCCGAAGGCAGTCGCTTAACCAACTGAGCCACCCAGGCGCCCAATGTGCTTTCTTTTTAAGCAACTAAAAATTTATGTTTACCTGTAAAAGAATTTCAAGATGGCGGTGTTTTTGGTTTGGGCAACACGCAGCAAGCCGCTTTAAAACCACCTTATATAGACCATGAAATGACTTAAAAACCAAATTATTTTACTCTGCCTGATCAACTCACCAACTGTGTCTCAGCAGTCTCTCTCAGGGTGTCTGGGCTCCATTGTTAGCCCATCCCCTTCTCCTTAGGACACCTAAGTCCTGTGACATTAAAACCCGAGCCAGACCAGTTTTTGTCTTGTTTTGTTTTTACTTTTTCTTTTAGAACAGTTTTATTTTTCCTATTTTTTTTTTTTTTTAAAGATTTATGTGTTTGAGAGAAAGAGTGAGAGAGCGCGAGCATGAGCGGGAAGGGCAGGGGGGCAGGGAGAGAGAATCTCAGGCAGACTCCATGTTGAGCACAGAGCTAAACGTGGGGCTCGATCTTACGAACCTCCTATCAGGACCTGAGCTGAAACCAAGGGTCGCACCCTTAACCGACAGAGCCACCCAGGTGCCCCAGAACAGTTTTAGATTTACAGAAAAGTTGCAAAGAGAGTGCAGACAGGTCCCATATGTCCCATACTCAATCTCTCCTATTATTAACCTCTTAACGTTACTATGGTGCCATTTGTCACCAGAACTCAGAAACTGCGCCGGTATACGATATACTGCTATTAACCAAACTCCATACTTCATTCTGGTTCCACCAGTTTTCCCTAACATCCTTCCCTCTTCCAGGATCCACCTAGGATACCGGCTTATATTTAATCCTCGCATCTCCTTAGGCTCCTCTGGGTTGTGATAGCATCTCAAATTTTCCTTGTTTTTGACAACCTTGACAGTTTTGAGAAGTACTGGTCAGGAATTTTATAAGATGTCCCTCACCTGGGTTTGTCTGATGTTTTTCTCATGGTTAGACCAGGGTTTGAGGGAGAGGTGAAGTGCGTTCTCATCATATCAGATCAGGGATGCGTGCTAGTAATAGGACTTACCACTAATGATGTTGATCTTCGTCACCTACCTGGGGTAGTGTTTGCCAGGTATCTCCACTGCAAAATTACTCTTACCATCCTTTCTAAACCACATCCTTGGGAAGCAAGTCACTAAGCACAGCCCTCACTCAAGGCGGGGGGTGGGGTGGCGGTGGAATTAAGCTCTACTTACTTGAGGGGACAATATCTACATAAATTGTTTGGAATTTTCTATATGGGAGATTTGACTCTTCTCCCCCATTTATTTATTTACGCATCAGTCGTTTCTTTGTATCAGTATGAATTCCTTTGTGGATGTTTATTTTATACTTTGGATTAAAATCCAGTATGACGTTATTTATTTATTTATGCTCACATTGTTCCAACCTTGGTTATCAGGAGCTATTTCAGGTTGGTTCCTTTAACATATCCCCACCCTTTTGCTCTTAGAGTACTTCCGTACCTTCTGGCACTACAAAGCTGCTCTAGGCTCATCTTGAGTATTTCCTGCCCCAGGCCTAGAATAGGCCCTTTGCTCAAAGAGTAGATTGGCTTTTTTTTTTTTTTAAGATTTTATTTATTTATCAGTGAGAGAGAGAGAGAGCGCGTGCACAAGGAGGGGGAGTGATGGGCAGAGCAGGTAGAGAGAGAAGCAGGCTCCCCACTGAGCAAGGAGCCCCAGGTGGGATCAATCTGAGCTGAAGGCAAGATGCTTAACCGACTGAGCCACCCAGGCATCCCAGGTTGGTGGCTTTTTAACTCATCTTCTCCCTCAAGATGCAAGCATTCCCCATGGCGGGAAACAGTCTAGCCTTATTATCTAGTACCAACCAGCCATTTGTAAGCAACATTATTATTTTTTTAAGATTTTGTTTATTCACTTGAGAGAGAGAGAGAGTGTATAAGCAGGGGGAGAGGCAGAGGCAGCGGGAAAAGCAGACTCCCCTCTGAGCTGGGAGACCAATATGGGGCTCAATCCCAGGAACAGGAGATCATGACCTGAGCTGAAGGCAGACGCTCAACCACCTGAGCCACCTAGGCACCCGTGTAAACAACTTTATTTATTTATTTTTAAAATTTTATTTATTCATTTGATAGAGAGCACAAGCAGGGGGAGCATCAGGCAGAGGGAGAATCAGCCTCCCTGATGAGCAGGGAGCCTGATTCGGGACTTGATCCCAGGACTCTGGGATCGTGACCTGAGCCGAAGGCAGACACTCAACCACCTGAGCCACCCAGGCGCCCCTGTAAACAACTTTAATCTAGTTCGGTGTTTTGTGGGGTTTTCCCCCGATTTTGGTTTGTTCCTATGATTTAAGTAGCTATGTGCTCACCTGTGTGCCTACTGTCTCTTCTTCCAAATGGTTTTCAGTTTGCTTGAAGTCACTTTCCTCCTTCGCTGTACTTAGACTGTGGTGTAGACCCGCCCCAAGTGAGTCAGGCTGCAGAGCTGGGAGAGTAAATTAGAGAGGTTCTCCTCTGGCAAGGCCTCCAACCTGCCAGCCTGGAAAACTGCTATATAAAGATAGATAAGTAGCCAGCTAGCTACAGACACACACACACACACACACACACACACACACACACACCCGAAAAGGGAGAAGGCACCAGAGGGAGGGCGACAGAGGCATTTGTTCTGAGAGCAAGTGTTCAAAGGGGAAAAACAGGGAGGCACTTGGGCAATCCAGCTGCAGGTCTGAGCTGGCCTGGGGTTTTAGCAAAGGAGGAGTGAGTTCCTCAGAACAAGACCAATTAAAACCTTTTAAAGTAATTGTTCCCCTGCCTTCTTTCAAAGTTGAGCCCTAATCCCCTTCTCTTCATTCTTCCCAACATTCCACCATTTTAAATTAAACCCTTTGCTTCTCTCCCACTGCCACATCTGGCCCATCGCAGAGATGCCACCGCATGCATTTGTTTGCTGGGAGAAGAGGGGGTCCTGACACTTGCTTTGTTTCACACTGAATCACTATGGGCTCTGTCCCACTGGCACCCCCCCCCCCGAAGCCCACACCTGCAGAGCGGAGGGGAGGAGGCAAGGGGCCCCACAGGTTACCAGAGCACTGACCAGTTAGTAAAGCTTCATGGCTGTTTCACCCAGGTGTCCACAGTACTCAGCCTCTCGGATCCTCGGTGGTAAGGTGGGCAGGGCCTCCCCGGGTCAGGGCCATAAACCTGTTATGGCTCCCTGAATGATGTGACACATCAAGTTGACATCACCTGTCCACCTTCATTCTTCAAAAGTCCCTCCCCGTCAGGCCCTTGGTGCCCCTCCGCACAGGTCCTTTTGCAGGAGGATGGTACAAAGGTCTGAAGCTTCTGAAGTGATGGGAGGTTTCCCCATAGTGATAGGATAATATATAATTAATGGACCTGCACAGATCTGAAGGTGACCTTGACCGAGCCATAAATATAACCGGAGTTAGGCACAGAGTACACCACTGAGAAAAGCAAACTGCTCTCACCTCTTTTATTTTTATTCTCATCTCCAAGTTGCCTCTCCATACTATCAGAACATTTTAAGGAAGGAAAACCCAGTCTCATTATTAATGGTTGAGACAGCTCTCCGGTCTCCCCTTTCGGGGTGGAGGGGGCGTCCACTCTCCTAACCCCGGCCGGGAGGGGCGGCGATGTGCCTCAGTCGCTCAGCCAGTTGGTGGCAGGGCTGTGACGGGAACCTAGGCCTCCAGACGCCTCTCGCGTCTAGGCGCTTCCCATAATGGAAGGCTTCGCTCCATTAAAAGTTATTTTAGGAATTCCACAAGCCCACCACCATCCCCCCAAAGTGGAAAATTTATGTAAACGAGTCAAAATAAAGCAACAGTTTCTTAATAAGTATGTTTGGAGTTTCACTCCGGACTCAGGCGAGGGGATGGGGACTTAAAAGGTTCCAGTGTTCTTCTCTATACAGCGAGACTATTTTTAACAATTTAAGGACGCCTTCAGGACCACATCAGGTCCAGCGGTGCACACCCCCGGGCCACCCCCTCAGGTTAGGCAGGATGCTGGTTCCGCCTGGCCCTCTCCGACGCGTCCCCTCCGGGTGACCCCGGCCCCGCCACCCTCGCCACCCCCACCCGCCCGGCACAGGGTGCCAGGCGTGGCCGCGGCGTCTGCCCGGGTCCCCTCCGTAACTGCACCCTTCTCCCTCTCCCCCCACCCCGCCCCCGCCCGGTCCCACTGGGCGGCGAGGGGGGCCAGGCGTCGGGGGAGAGGCCGAGGCACGGGGCCCTGCGGTCCCGCCGCCGCCCGGGCTGGCAAGCGGGCGGGCTAGGAGCCCAGGAGGAGAGGGGAGGAGGAGGGGAGCATTATTCCGCGCGGGGTGCAGGGGAGGCGAGGGGGTGGGGCTGGGGGAGGACGCTCCCGGGGGACTCGGGGAGGCGGGAGACGGGGGTGCTCCCTGCTCCTCTGAAATAACCGCCGGAACAGCCCAGCTTCCCACCCGCTTCCGGGCTGCGGGGGTCAAAGGCCGGGGGTGCCCGGGCCCCGTCGCCCACCGTGCCGGGCTCTGCGCGCGCCCGGGCCCCGGCTCCGGGGGCGCCTGGGGGGGGGGGCGGAGGCGGCGGGAGCGCGCGCGGCGGCGGCGCCGGGCGGAGACCGGGCCCCGGCCGTGCGCCGTCTTCCCGGCGCCGAGCTCCCAGTGCCCGCGCCGTCTCCCGGGGCGCCGCGCGGGTGGCGCAGGTAGAAGCTCGGCGGGGGCAGGGGCCACCCCAGGGCTCAGGTTCCAGCCGCTGGCCGGGCCCGGAGCGGCGCGCCGCCAGTGGGCGGGCCCGGGAGCCGAGGAGGCGGAGCTGCGGCGCGGGCCGGGCCCGGGGCCGACTCCGCCCCCCGGCCCGGCTCCCCGGCCCGGCTCCCCGCCCCCGCCCCGCTGCCCGGGGCCTCCGCGGGCGCAGCGGCAACCGGTGGGGGCGCCCCTGCCGGGCGCCGAGGCGTGGTGGCCGAGCGGGGCGCGGGGACCTGGGCCGGGCGGGGCGCGGGCCGCACAGCCGCGGTGGCGGCGGCCGACCTGTAAACCTTAATGACAGCGATCTCGCCCGTCTGCGCCGCTGACTCACGCGGTGACCCAGCCTCCAGTCACCCGGCGGCCTCCCTCCCGCCCTCTGGCCTCAGTTTCCCCGGCCGCCGAACAATGAGGCCACTGTGTCGTTTTTCATTCCTCAGAGCCCATTCACCCGGGGAGCACCGCCGCCTCCCCAGGGAAGGGACCGAGGAGTCGAGCTTTTAATTATCCCTGGTGGGGGCGGGCGCGGGGAGGGCCGGGCTCTGCTGGATAATGAACCCAGGGACTATTCCCCAGTCGGCTTGCTTACGCTTTATTTTAAACCGTCCTTTCCACTTCATCCTGTTTAAGTTTTACCCCCTGCCTCTCCACTCTGTGGGGGGGGGGGGCTGCTTGAAAAGGAATGAGATGACTCACCACATGATCTGGTGGTTTCTGCCTTTCACAGATACTGCATGGTTAATCAATTTACTCACTACAAATTGAGCGCCTACTATGGGCCAGGCCCTGTGTGGTTAGCACTGAAGCCCCAGCTGAGCCAGAGACCCGCCGGTTCCTAGGCCCACCCTGTCCCAGGAGCCACATTGGAAGCAACCCACTCACTTGTTAGGTCCTTGTGTAGGAATAATAGGATCGAATTGCTGATACAAGCAACAGTGGATGAATCTAAGCCAAGCACAAAAAAATACATACTGTATGACTCCCTTGTGAAAACCTTAGAAAAGGCAAATCTACTCCATAATCCACAGAAAGCCCACCATTGGTTGTCTGGGAGTAGCGCCAGGGGAGGTGCCTGGGATGGGACAGGGAACTCTTTTGGGATGATGGAAATGTCCCATAGCCATTGAAGTGGCTATGTGGGTGTATATAGTTGTCAAAGCTCACCCTACTCTAAGATGGGTGCATTTTATTGTATGCAGGTTATACCTCAATAAATTGACTGAGGAGGCTCCTCTCAGAAGTCTGGAAGCTTCGTCAAGGTCAGACGGCTAATCAGCCTCTGCATCATTCTTAACATTTGAGAATGCTTCCAGAGAAATAACTTAAAATATTATACTCATATCACTTTGGGGAGGGAAAGGGATTCAGGAAGGAGTAATGGGAGCTTCAAAAAGAAGGCTTCATTTGGGTTATTTACTGAAATCTTACAAGCCCTGAATATTACTGTTACTATTATTATCCCCACTTAACAGTGAAGGAAACAAACTCTGATAAAATGATCTGCCAGCCTCACTACACTTCTCTGGGCAGACGTTACTGAGGGACACTGTCGGCGCTTCTCAGTCGACTTCTCTGATTTGATGGCTGCGTGTGGGACAGTGAGTTTGGGGTTCGGAGTCACCGGCAAGGGCTTGGAGGCACAGGGGACCCCCTTAGAATGCTGCCCCTCCTCTTCCTCGTGGTGCCAGTGGGGGCCAGCCGACCTCTCGCAGTCTCCGTGACATGGGGAGAGCGCCTCCCGTGCGTGGTGAGATGCTGAGAAGTGCGCAGTCCGATGCCGGTGAGCGGCCACCACCCTGGTGACCTTTGCCCTCAGGGCCTCGGTGTCCTCATCTGTAAGATGGGAGGGTGGGCGCTCACTTCCCCTCCACATGCCGACAGCCTGGAGTAGTTGGGGGGAGAGGGTGGGGAGTGAGGAAGGATGAAGTGGTTTTTGGGGATCAAGGGCAAGGGCAGGTCCTGGAAGGCAGGTGTCCCCGGAGGCCCCGTTCCCTGGACAGCACCTCCGATTGGAAGCGGTGTGCGGCGTTTCCCAACTCGAGCCCCGTGGCACAGAGGCGGGGTTCTTCCTGCGCTGTTGGGAGGGTGGGCCAGAGCTCCTATGGAGCCTTCCTGCGGGGGCTCGTGCCCGTGTGTGGCCCCTGGGCCATTCCGTGCCGCACCACGTGCTGGACCCCATCCTGTCCTTGGCTCGGAGGGTCTGCCGTCCACTCCGTGTCCAGCCCCCCGGTCCTGCCCCCCCCGGGACGGCGCGTTGGAGCTGTGAGGACAGATGCGTCTCCCCAGCCCCTTCTCAAGCAGCACGTGGGGCTCCCGCCGTGTCTCCTTGCTCACCGAGCACCAGCTCCCCTCTCCCTCCTGGCCTGCTCACCGCCCTTGGCCAGGGGCCCAATGAAATGGAGTTCCCAAAGGGGAGTCCCCTATTCCCGGGGCAGCTTCCCCAGGGCAAGTCGAGCAGGCCGTCTGTCCTGTCCAGACCCAATTCTGGCCTTAGCACAGCTCTTTGGAGGGTGTCGTCTCCCCAACAAGTGTCGGCTCGGGACCCCTGCTCCAGTCGGGCGTCTGGAGCCGCAGACGCTCTCCCGGACCCCGTGAGCCCAGCTCCGTGGCAAGGGGAGGCTCAGCAACCTGGACGCGGCAGCTTCCCGGCCCCTGGGGGGCCCCGTCCTAGCACCCCTGGGAGATGGAGACTCAGGTCCTGCAGATTCCTCTCTGAGACCTCAGTTTGCACAGATGTGTGGCCCTAGCATCTGACTGGGCCTGCGGGGCAGGGGGCGATCGGAACTCCGGGGACGAAGCCCGCCGCCCCGGGGGGGGGCTGGGTCCGATTGACGGGGACCGCAGCGCATTCGGAGCCAGCAGCCCGAGTCTTCCCTTGGTGGTCCTGTGCAGTCCCTTCCTCGAAGCATCGGGCCTCCCCTAGGGCAGTACCTCCTGCAACCATGGCCAGAGGCCCTCCGGGGTCTCCGCCTGAGCCATGGTCTTCGAGACCGGGCCCCTGCACCCCCTTTGGGACATTTTCCTTCCCAGATTCCTCTGTTCAGTGTGTCCCCGCCTTTCCCCTCACTAAGTACCCAATACGCTGAGGCAGGAAGGCCTTGCCTGAGCAGAGGGTCAGCGTGTGGCCTGCCCGTCCGGGGACCATCAGCTTGTTCATGGCATACTGAGGGACTCACATCAGCCCCGTTCCCACGGGGCAGGATGAAAACCACTGTCACCTCCTCTGAGAGACACCTCGTTTCTAGTGCTGGGACTCGGGACCCTCATGCCTCTGCTTCCCACCCCTCAGTGCTCAGAGGCCAACCAACCGGGGGGACTGAGACGCCGCAGCACAGACGCACACACATCACCTACACATCCCGTTCACACACCCCACAGGCGTACACACCCCCCCCACACACACACACGCACACACCCCCGAAAACCTCACACAGAGCACACAGGTTGTGTCCCACACAAGGGCCCGGCTGAGGGCATCTGGGGTGGCTCACAGGTCCCGGCCAGGATCGGTGCCCTGAGGGAGGAAGGACATCTTCTCATTCACACAGAGGCCGTGGCTCTGGCCCCAACCACAGAAGAATCTGCCCCCTCCGGGCCTCTCCGCACTGTGAGAGCTCAGGACCCCACGGCCACCTCCAGCCCTCCCCACTGGAAGTCCCTGTCCCTTGTGGGGTTCCCCCCCCACCCCTCTACTGCTCTGGGTAGCTTAGCTCTTCCCTCCCAAGCCCTTCTGTCACTTATCACCTGGACCTCACTGTCACAGTTCACCCACTTGTCCCCCACATGCTTGTTTGGCACCTGCCTGGGCCAGGCCCGGGGCTCGGGGCTGGAGATGCACGGTGCTGGAGATGCCCAGGGGCAAGGTCAAGCTCATAGTCAGTGGGCATTGGCCACCTACATGCCCATGGTCACACACAGTGAGCAGGGACATGGTAGGAGCGTCCCTGGGAGCTGCTGGAGCCCAGTGGGGGATGGTCAGTCAGGGAGAACTTCCTGGAGGAAGTAACAGTAAGGGAAGGCGCACAACTATACCTCCAACTTCCTGGAGGAGGTGACATTACAGGAAGGTGCACACTAGTACCTCCCACCACCATAATTCACGGGGTGCTAGCTTTGTCCCCCATCATCATAAAGGGAGGCCTTGGTGTAGGCCAGAGATTGGGCCTGGATCTCTGGCCTTGGGGAAGGGTATCTGACTCAGCCTCAATGTCCTTGTCTATGAAATAAGAATGTCAGCTTTGTCCTTGTGAAAGAATAATTGAGGTAGCATAGTGAGGTGGGCGCCAGAGCCGGATAGGCTGCTTTGGAATCCCAGCCTCATCAACATGAGCTATTCAGCCTTGGGAAAGCGAGCTCATCCCTGATTCGGTGCCCTCATCCGATGCCAGGCTGCGGTGTGTTTGCTGTGCTCTCCTGAGACTCACAGTCAGCCCGGGCCCTGGTTTGCGGAGCGGCGCGGCAGTGACAGGATGTGCCATGGGTCACTAGGTGGGTGGCCACAGGTGCGGGCTCTGAACTTGTCTCCTCCAAGTTGGAGGTGGGAAGATGGCGGTGCCACTCATGGGGATCTGATCACTATTGCGCTATTGTAACTTCTCCCTCCCCTGAATGTGGTGCTCACCTTGGCTTTAAGCAGATTTCCATTATCATTGGCATCCTGTCATTCATCTTCTTCTTCTCGGAATAAATATGCAATACCACCCAGTCCAGCTGTGTCTCAAACAGTTAGAGTTACCCTATGATCCAGCTGTGCCACCCCTAAGTACATACCCAAGAGTCGTGAAAACGTGTGTCTTCGTCTGTGACATGGAGGTCATAGTGGGAACGACTTAGCAGGAGCGTTCATGGCAACACTATTCACAATTATCAAAGGGCAGAAACAACCCAAATATCCATCAACAGACAAAAGGATAAGCAAAAAATTGTATATTTGCGCAGCGGCATATTATTTGGCCATCAAAAGGAATGAAGGGCAGATGCAGGCTAGAACGTCATGAGGGGCCTTGAAAACATTATGCTAAGTGAAAGAAGCCAGATGCGAAGAGCTACATATTGTCAGATTCCATTTATTTGAAATGTCCAGAATGGAGAAACCCATAGAGGCGTAAAGTCAGGTTGATGTGGAAGTGGGGAGTCTCGGTGGAGGCAGGTGCATAGGGGAGGGATAGCTAAAGGATACGGAGCTTCTTCCTTTTTTGGTGGGGGAGGCGAGAAAGAGAGAGAGAGGAGGGGCAGAGGAAGAGGGAGAGAGAGCATCTTAAGGAAGCTCCAAGCCCAGTGCAGAGCCCAACATGGGGGGTTTGATCTCACAACCTTGAGATCATGACTTGAGCAGAAATCAAGAGTCAGACGCGTAACCGACTGAGCCACCCAGGTGTCCCAGAACTTCTTCTTGAGGTGAGGAAAATGTTCTAAAATTGATGGTGGTGATGTCTACACATGCTTGTGAATATTCTAAACAACCATTCAATTGTATACCTTGAATGAATGAGTTGCATGGTACGTGAATTATATCTCAATAAAGCTATTAAACAAATGTGTGTGTAAGTACAAGGCCATTCCTCCTGCCCAGAGAATTTATTGGGCTGATGAGATCCACACCATGAGTGGGGACAGTCGGGTACAGAAGCCCAGTATGGGGTCCTCCTGGTGGCCCCCAAATATCTCTCCAAGCCCACGGACAACCCTCAACCAAACCACCCCCTTGTCTTTCATCTGTGGCTCTGTGCAGCCCGCAGCTGCTCTGACCCTCCCATTTTCCTCCCTCCTCACCCACTGCCTGGGAAGCCCCTCCTCATTCACCGTTCTGTGCCAAATCCACACATCACCCCTCCAAGGCCAGGCCTACCCCTCCAAGGCCAGGTCATTCAGTGACCTCTGCCATTGTTCCTGGGGGGGTCTTGTTCCTAGGGAGTAAGACTGTTTAGTTGTTTCTTTCCCCAGAATGAGCAGAAACCATCCCACCCCCAATCCTGGAACAAACTAGGTGCTAAATAAATGCTTGTTGAGTTCATTTGAACAACAGGGACTTGAACTGAACCAGTAATCAAAACCTTCCACCTGAAATGTTCAACCCTGAATTCAGATTTTTCTTTGACTAACTCACTGCTTAAATTCATTTTGTAAAAAAGACTTGTTTATTTTAGAGAGAGAGAGAAAGAGGGCACGGACGGGCAAGTGGGGAGAGGGGGGGCGCCTGGGTGGCTCAGTTGGTTAAGCAACTGCCTTCGGCTCAGGTCATGATCCTGGAGTCCCGGGATCGAGTCTCACATCGGGCTCCCTGCTCAGCAGGGAGTCTGCTTCTCCCTCTGACCCTCTTCCCTCTCGTGCTCTCTATCTCTCATTCTCTCTCTCTCAAATAAATAAAATCTTTAAAAAAAAAATAAAAAAGTGGGGAGAGGGGCAGGGGGTGAGAATCTCAAGCAGACTCCCTGCTGAGCACGGAGCCTGATGCGGGGCTCAGTCTCAGGACTCTGAGATCATGACCTGAGCCGAAACCAAGCCGGAACATTTGACCAAGCTGAACCGACTGAGCCACCCAAACACCCCTTAAATTCATTTTCTTTTTCTTTTCTTTTTAAAGATTTTATTTCTCTGACAGAGAGAGACACAGCGAGAGAGGGAACACAAGCAGGGGGAGCGGGTGAGGGAGAAGCAGGCTCTCCGCGGAGCAGGGAGCCCGATGCGGGGCTCGATCCCAGGACCCCCGAGATCATGACCTGAGCCGAAGGCAGACGCTTAACGACTGAGCCACCCAGGCACGCTCATTTTCTTTTTAACTTGAAAAGTACCCAGTGAACCAGTTTGAGTTGAAACCAAATCTGTGCATTTTTCTAAGTGCATTCAAGGTGAACCAGGATACAATTAGAACATAATGTGTTCCAAGCTGAAAATTTCCCAGGCTGAAGAAAGGCCTCCATGTCCTTTGATTTGGGTGTCTCCCTCCCTCACCCTCTCTTGCAAGTCAGAACCCCACCCAGTCCTGAAGTCCCCAAGAACCTCAAGGTTCTCACCCCTCCTTGAAGCTTGGTGACACTGACGCTAAGGACGATGATCCAGTTTTACAGACGGGGGACAGAATGGGAGAGGGTAACGCCTCGGTGCAGGTCACAAGGGTGGGAATGGAGGCCAGATCTTCCCCTGCAGCTACTCCCCTCCATGGTAGGAAAAACATCTGCCCAGTGAATTCCCTAAAGATGTCACTGTAAAAAGGCTCATGGTGTTAGTCCTCTCTGGGGGATTTGCAGACAGTTCTTGGGGAGTAGCTGTTTGTTAAAAAGAGCTCACTGCTTATGGGTCTTAAATTATAAACTCTTGGTAGAAGAGCACCTGCAACCATTGGCTTTATATTCTTTTTGGGGTAGGACCACAGGATGTAGGAGATTCTGATTCAGCAGATCGAATGGGTGGGGAGGAGAGTTCTGCATATTGTAATGAGTCTCCTTTGGGGTTCTGCTGCTTACTGTAGTTTAAGAACACCTGCCATGCGGGATGGAGCACCTGGTTTCTGAAGCATCCAGATTTGCTTATGAAAGGAGGGAAAAGCAGAGAAAAAGGGAGGGACTGAGAGCCCATCAGACTATTTCACGTGATAATCCTTTTCCCGTTGGGGGTTACATGGTAGGTGCTTAATAACTGTTGCATGTACAAAAAAAAACCCAAAAAACAAAACAGAAAAACCCCACCTGTTGCATGTGTGATGAATGAATGCCCGTCCTGGACACAGGGCAGTTAGCAGCTTCTCTGTGCAGCCTCAGAGAACCCTGTGGAACCCCTCAAGGGTCACTGTGCTGTCCAGAAATGGCAGCCACGAGCCACTTGTGGTTATTTAAATTAAACTCAGAGGCTAACTTCCTCAGATGCACTAACCACCTTTAGAGAGGCCAGTAGCTCACGCAGGGGCCTTAGTGCTGATGGGTCGCTGGCCTGGGCAGCTCACAGATGCAGGTGCCCAGGGCCCAGTTCTCTTCTTGCCTCCAAGTGAGCTTCAGGGGAGCCCAAGAGCTTGCTGGAATCAGAGCCTCCGGCAGTAAAACCTCTACTCCTGGGCTCAGTGGAGAAGAAACCCGATGCTCTGATACATGAGTATTTATCCCATGAAACGACAGAGCTATGTTCATTGTTTGGTTTTGAATATAAATCTTTCTTAAATCTATCACATACTCCCCCAGGCAGAACTGAACGCTTTCTTGGTGACTTGTGGTCAGTCCCTAATGTGAATCTCATTATTTCCTTGGGCCATGGCTTCAGGGCACTGTGATGGTGAGCCCCTCATCCTGTTCCCAACTGACCAGACTGCCGGGTTTGGATCTTTTTTTCCCCCTTTCAACAGTACTTCCCCCCCTCCTTTCTTCATTTACTCAACCTTGGATTTGGGTGCCAGCTCATGCGGGCAGTTACAATTATATGTAAAGTATGAGTTCAAAGGTTTTGACTAAGGTCTCACCAACAAATAAAGAACTTGTGTTTCAGAGCATGGGTTTTTGACATCTCTTCTGGCTGCTAAGTCTTTTCTAGTTCAATCCTGTTCTTGTGGGAGTATTTTATTTTATTTTTTATTTATTTATTTTTTAAAGATTACTTATTTAAGAGAGAGAGCAAGGGTGTGAGAGAGAGATCATGAGTGGGGGGGGTGGGGCAGAGGAAGAGGGAGAAGCAGACTCCCCCTCTGAGCAGGGAGCCCGACGTGGGGCTCGATCCCAGGACCCTGGGATCATGACCTGAGCCAAAGGCAGACGCTTAACTGACTGAGCCACCCAGGAGCCCCTCCTATGGGAGTATGTTAGAGCTTGGACTTTTAGTTGGCATGTCACCACTCGTGGTAAATATAATTACTGTACTCAAAGACTAAGCTGCTCCTGCCCCCAAAGCTTGCTTTAAGCTACCCATGACTACCTTGTGTTTGACGGTGGCGATAAGACCTAAGACTGCCTTGAACGTTCTACTCATCTTTTTCTTCTTTTCTTTTCCTTCCCAAATACCGGGCTTTGAGTGTTCCTATATGATGAGCCACCAGATCCTAACTTTGAGGCCGCAAGGAGAGCTCTGGGGGACAGTTGGCTCTGCCAGAAAAGGGAACAGCTAACCCACACCCCCTGGGGTCAGGTCAGGATACTCCCATCCATCAGTTCCGAGTTTCGTCAGAGGCACGCATTCTGGGAATCAGCCCTCTCAAGAGTATTTGCATTTTCAAATAAGAACTTGGGGACAACAGTGTTTAACTTAATAGAGTCACTCTCCGAGGGTGGAATAGCATGTCTGGGGAATATATTTTTAGGCCGAGTCCGTGGCCCCGTGGCAGCCTCGCCAGGCCCTCAGAAGTGGCAGTGGCTGAAAGAGGGGCACACAGCTCCCCAGGCCCAGGCTACCCCAAACAGAACCCTGGCCCAGAGCCCTCAGCCTTCTGCTCTGCCGTTTCCTTGGAAGACAAGAACAGACCGTTGTTTTCTTCCTGGACGTGGCACGGCGGGAGGGGGGCGGGAAGAGCGCGGATTCAGCCCCCATCACCAGACCCACCCTCGGGAGCCTCCCAGGCACCCAGTCTGAGGGAGGATAGGGACCGTGAGCAGGAAAGCGGTCACAGTCTTGCAGCCTATTTTTCGGATTAGTTAGGGTTCTTCATACCCCAAGATGGCTGTCCAAATGTTTTGACCTGTAACCTCATTAGAAGTTGGGGAGTTTTGGTCTCCAGGCCCCCGTGGGGTTTAGCAGCGCTCTGCTGTCATCGTCCTGTTTCTATCTGGACCACCCACCCACCGACTGTAGCCCGGGCGCAGGGTGCAGCAGCGCCTGGCTCTGGGGGTCCCAAACAGAGCAGGTTTGGCCAGTCACCGCTGACAAAATCCAAAGGCAGAGGAACGAGCGGTGGTGAGACAAGAAAGGAATTTATTTCAGGGAGGCCAACACGCCGGGAAGACGGGGCGGGCGGCGGGGGGGCGGGGCTAGCGCCGCAAAGACTGTCTCCCAAATGCACAAAGCCCCTGACCCTGCCTTTCCTCCCGGTTCCTGGAAAAGCCCCCCACCACACAGCATCAGATTCTGTACTTTCCCTGTTTATTTTTCTTTAAGATTTTGTTTATTTATTTGTCAGAGAGCGAGCGAGCGAGCGAGAGAGAGAGAGAGAGAGAGAGAAAACACAAGCAGGGGGAGGGGCAGGCAGAGGGAGAGGGAGAAGCAGGCTCCCCGCCGAGCAGGGAGCCCGATGCGGGGCTTGATCCCAGGACCCTGAGATCAGGACCCGAGCCAAAGGCCGCCACTTAACGACTGAGCCACCCAGGCGCCCCTGCACTTTCCCTGTTTATAAAAATCCGTTCCATTTTGACTGGTGAGGCGCAGTTCGGCTCTTCATTGTCTGTGGCCCAGAATATTTTTCCATCTTGAGTCTCCCAGCGGCCTCGGAGCTGGGCCTGCGGAGTGGCCGCTCCCCTTCAGCCCCGGAGCAGAGCCCCGCAGGGCCGGCGGCACCCGCAGACCGGGCGGCACCCCTTCCCTCCCCCGGCGGCACCCGGAGACCTGACAACAGCCACATTGGGAGAGAACCAGGCTTCCCTCCCGCAGAGCTGAGAACCTGTTCAAGGAGACAAGTGAGGTGTAAGTGTGACGGCTCAGGGAAGGCCCGAACCCCAAACATGATTTTCTACAAACGAGACTCCCTGACAACTTCTGGCTCTGACTGAAAACAAACTGGCTTTTCTGTTGTCCTTTTTTCCTTCCTTCAACCAAATATGCTCTCTTCTGTAACCCCCCCCCCCCCCCCCCCCCCGCCCCGCGGCACCGGAAACCCTACTTATGATTTGTAAATGGTCCGAACTGGGGGGAGGAAGTGGCGTGGCTGCAGAGAGAATTCCACACACAGTCCGCATCCCACGGGGCCGGGAGTAAACAGAACAGCCCTCCGGGCTCCAGGCGGCAGGAGACCGGACAAGCCACGAAGTATTTATTTTCTGTGGCTTTGCCCAGGCCTCTGCAGACAGGGTTTTTATTGAATCTGGCCCCCAAACTGCTGGGATTAGGCCTTGCTTGGCTACTCAGAGAGAAATGTGTTCTCCTGAACCCCCCCCCCACAAAAAAACCAGTTGCCCTCTCCTGCCCTCCCCTGCCCTTCCCTTCTTCGCCCTTTTCTACTCTCCCCACGGGATTTCTTTGTTTAAAAGTTTTCCCGAATGTGCTGTACTGAGGAAGAGAGTCCTGTTTTTCTGAGAAGCCCAGCGTGGCTCCTCTCTGGACCTGTGCTTGGCCGTGGTCGCTGCAGCTCCTGGCCCCCCACGCCCCCCCCCAAAGCCGAACTCCAGGAGAAGGGTCCCCAGGAAGGAAGGCCTGGCCTCACTGCGGCCTGCCCAGCATTGAGGCCCTGCAGGGAGGCCGGCGGGGTCATTCCCAGGCCTTTCCCTACAGCTCAGAGCTCGGAGCCAGCCCCAGGCCCCAGGGAGCCTCAGTCACAACAAATGTAGCCTCGTGGAAGTGACAGCTAAGGGGGCATGCTGAGGGCCCTGGCGGACGGCCGGTTTTTCCCATGGTCACAGGCCCTGGCCTGGCAGGCCAAGATCGGAATCAGGCGGGGCTGAGCTCCCCAGTCAAGGTTCTGGGAGTCCTTGTTGGACCCTGGAAAGTAGGCTACTGAATGCTCCAGGAGGCTCACGAGTTGGCACCAAAAACATGCTCTGGGCTGTGCCCTGAAGGCACTGGCCCACTGTCCTGAGGAGGCCTCTGGCGACCCACAGGGCCGGGGGGCGGGGGGGCCCTCAGGGGCGATGAGAGGGTGGATTCTGTCTAGGAATCTCTGCTAACAGTAGAGGGGGCCAGGGCCAGGGGCACCCCAGGCCCCAGCCGTGCCCCGAGCCATTTGCTCTGCTTTCACAAACGTGGCTACAGCGTGATTGCTCTGGAGGCCCTAGCCAGCAACCAGGTAGGCTCATTTCTGTGACTCATTCATTCATTCACTCACTAAAGGAACAACTGCAAACACAGGAAATAGCTCTAAGAAGATGGTGCTTGGGGCCCTCAACGGGGAGTGGCCTGGCACTTGGGAACTGGAAACAGGAGACATTCGGGGCAAGGATTAGACCACCACCCAGAGGCACGCCTCTGCCTTTGCCTTGGCCGGAAGACAGCCTGTGGGGGCACATAGAGCCTCCCAGGAGGTGGGGTTCCAGCTGTCTGGCCGGCCTGGGCTTAGCTGTGGGCTGGCGGGAAGAGGGGCGACATCTTTGGAGGAAGACCCGGGGTGGGGTAAATGTTGCATCTGGAGCACAGAGAGACACTCCTGGCAGGCCGGGGGGGCCAGCGAATGGGGGCCCCTCTTGGACACAGGCTGTGGAATGAGGCCAAGGAGTTGTTACGGACCAAGCCCGGCCATGCTGGGTCTGGCGGTTTGTTCATCTGGTTCCTTGTTCCCAACTTGAAGACTACCTGCGTCGGGGAGGAGGAGGTGGCTTATTGCTGGGGTTTACTGTGGGACTAATAATAATGAGTACCCTTCTGCTCTAAGGATGGGGGAGATCGGCCTGCCAGCCCAGTCCCTGGAGCCCCTTCCTCCCTCCCTGCCAAAGTCCTCAGAGCCCAGTGGATACGATCAGCGGTTTCTGCTTTCCAAAGGCAGAGCCAGCCCTTGGGGGCTGGGAGCTCCAAGACCCTGGTCAGGGACCAGGCCAGGGCGGGGGAGAAGCCCCCGTTCAGAAGTGACTTGAGTCGGGAATCCTCGCGGCCACTCTGCAGAGCCTTCCGCCCCTCTCCCCGCTTCCAGGCCCCCACTGCTCTCCAGAGTCACAACCCTAAAGACAATTCTACAAGAGGGTGAGTGATGGGTGCTCACACAGCCATGCGCAGAAAGGAGAAGGGGGCAGGGAAGCCAGGGCTGGGCAAGCCCCAGAGGCCCTGCCTGCTCTGGGCCCTCGTTCCTGTCCTGACCCCCTCCTCCCCCCCCATCCCGACAGCTGCCCTCGCTCAGGCCCTCCGTGCCTGTTCATACCTGTGGCTGGTACTCCCAGTAACTCCTCATATTCCCTCGGCCCACCGGCCTCTTACACCCTTCCTGCCTTTCACCAGGTCTAGACTGAGCAGAGACACTGCTGAATTTGCAAAGGTTTCCCCCCACCCCACCACTAAGCCCTGTGAGCTCAGGGAGGGCTGTAGTGCAAGCACCCCTGGGTGCCACATTTGGGATGGCCTCAAGGCATTTGGTCGTTTTTCTGTGTGGAAGAAGGGTCTCTGCTACTCAGCTGCAGGCTCCTGGCCCCCCCCCCCCCCCCCGCCACACACAATTCCCTCCCTTCAGTGAGCTTCAAAGAGGGGAGAAGGGCATGGAACCGATGCTGGGTATTCATCTGACCATGAAATGATTCGTGGGGTGCATTTAAAATTCCCTGCTGGCAGCCATCAGGAGCCCCAAACTCTAGAACTGGTTCTTCTGCTTGGTGCTGTGGGATCTTGGAAGAGTCACCTGACCTCTCTTAGGTTTCCTCCTGTGGGAGGAGATTAGATGGGCCTATCTGCAGAACCTGCTCGGAGGGAGGCCAGGAAAGAGGTCCGAAGTCACGGTGGGGTCAAGGCATTTGCAAGTTCCTCCTGGGAGGGGTGTCAGGGCCACCCTACCTTGAGGCTAGACAAGATGCTGGTGCTACCTGCAGTTTCTAGATTCCCAGTAGATGAATGTCTCCACTGACCTCCCAGAAGCTCTCTTCCAGGGAGGAGGGCCACCACGTTGACCTGGACCCACTCCTCCCTTCTCCGGAGCACCAACCTGCCAAGCCTGCTGGCCTTCTACTTGGAGCAGAGCTTGACTCTGAACTCAGTGACCCCAGTGGGCTGGCCCCTCACTCTGTTCTTATTTAACCAGGACAGGTGTAGGAACCTTCAGATGGTCCTCCACCTTCTTGAGGCTGAAGAGGGGTTCCAGGGGTGATTTGTGGGGACCTTGGCCAGCACAGGAGCCCAAACAGCCTGGTTTTCTCTTTTCTTTTTTCTAAAGATGTATTTATTTATTTTGAGAGAGAGACAGAGAGAAGGAAGAGAGAGAATCTCAGGCCAACTGCCCACTGAGTGTGGAGCCTGACACGGGGCTCAATCTCACCACCCCAAGATCACAACCCAAGCTGAAATCAAGAGTCGGATGCTCAACCGACTGAGCCACCCAGGCGCCCCCAGACAGGGTGGTTTTCTAGAAGTTCTAGGGTTGCTTGGAGGCCTTCCCCCTGGCAAGGGGAGGGAGGGGCCTGAGGGGATTTTGCATGCCGTGGGTCTGTCAGCTTCTGCTTGCCTGTCCGGCACTGGGGACAGGTGTCCCCCACCCACCACTAGGCAGACAGCCACCTCCCTGGCAGGAGGCAGCGTGGCCTGCCACAGCGGCCGCTGCAGGCCAGGCCAGCCTGGGGTGTCCACATCTCCACTGACCGGCCTCTCCGTGGTCCTCCAGCTACACCTTGTTGTATGCCCTTGCCATTTCTCAAGGCCCTCCCACCAGGGACTTCTCAGGGATGCTGATGCCACGGACCATCTTCTCCTCTGACGCCTGCCTTGGCTTCTAGAATGCCCCCTGCACCAGTTCTCCTCTTGAGGGATGCCTCAGTGTCCCCTGTATTGCCCCCAATACAGGGTCCCCTGGGGCCCGTCTTCAGCCCCGTCCTCACTTTAATGCTCCCAGGAGTGACTTGTTCTAAACCAAGCCTCCAAATGCTATCTGTACCCCGGTTCATCTCCAACCTGGACCTCTCTTCTGAGTCGCAGACCCACACATCCAGCTGCTTACTGGACCTCCCCTCGGTGTCCCACAGACACACCCAGTCTATCCACACCCAAGCTGCCCCGCCTCCAGTTTCCTCTGTCTCAAAGCCGGGGTCTATCTAGTGAATTGCCTCCACCTCGTCCTGGACGGCTGCTCCCCCCACCCTCCAGCCAAGCCCCCACCTCGGCTCGGCACCCGTCTGTGTCCCATCTGCGGCTGTGCGCCACCCCTCCAGCAGCCTGGTCCCAGCCTCCAGCTTTTCTCACCCAGACCCTACAGGAGTCTCTTAACTGAGTTTCCTGCTCCCCTTCTCATCCCCCTTCAAACCTTTCTCTACGTGCAACCACTGGGAAGTTTGAAACATGGGAGCCTGGATATGCCACTTCTCTGCTCAACACCTCCCTTGTAGGACAAGGTCCTCTTTAAGGAGCTTGGACCTTTCTTCCTCTCAGCCCCCTTTTGACCTCCTCTCCTCCTCCCAGCTCTCTGCTCCAGCTCCTCCACCCACATTCCAGCCATTCTGCCTCCTCGGAGTTCTCCATATACCATGGTTGATGCCTCTGAGATATCACACCTGCTCTGGAATGCCCTTTCTCCCTTCACCTAGCCAACTCCTACTCATTCCTCAAAACCCCACTCAAGTGCCACTTCCCCTCAGAAGCTTTCCAGGACCTTCTGGTCTGTGTGCAGGAGTGACTCGGACTGTGCTTTCTTGTTTCATGGTGGGAAGCACATCTAATGCTCTGGCTTTCAAGGTGGCAACTCCTCGTACTGCCATGATCTATGGGGAATTCGGAGCCCTGAGAGGGAGCCACAGAGTGTTCAGAGGGGAGAGAGGTCATCACACAGCCCTGAACTGGGTGGGGCTTATTGGTGGGGACTTACCAGACTTTTGTGGGGTGCACCTGGTAGAGCCCGCAGCGTCAGCCCTGCCCACCCGTCTCAGGTGAGAACTTTGTAAGGAGCCTTCCCAAGTAAGAAGCAGAGGCCCACCGTAAGGGAGCTTTCTGGAGGTGATGCCCGTGCGCTGTATCTTGCTGGGGTTTGGCTTACATGGTGTATTCCTTTGTCAAAACTCAGAAAATATACACTTAAGATTTCTGCATTTTGTTGTATGTGTATTTTACATTAAAAGAAAATACACTTTAAATAAATACTGAATTCTGGGGAATGACATGCATGCTGAAGTATGTGGGGGAGGTGATCTGAGGTCTGCAATTTATTTTGAAAGGTGTCCTGCAAGTGTGTGGGATGGAGGGAGAGAGAGAGGTTGATGGGCGAGGACAGCGCAAGGACCACAGGGTGTTTGCGATAGAGCCTGGGTGGTGGGTAAACACTGTTCCCTGCAAAATTCTTTTAACTTTGCCGTATGTGTGCAATTCTAAAACAAGTTTTGTAAGAAAATGCTGGGTGGAGAAACTGGGGGGTCCAGGGCTGGAGGAGCACCCCGTCCCACTCCTGGGGGGATGCAGTCCAGACTTCCGCTGGGAATCATCCCAGCTCCTCTCTGAGGGGCCCGAGAGGGTTGCGTGCACAGTTTTCTTTTACACAAACTACGTAAACTGGCTATGCTTTATCATACCCAGTAGAGGCCCTACCCCTTTCAGCAGCCCCCTCGGTTGTCCTCACAACCTCCCAGGGAGGAGGGCTGGGAGGACTCTCCTGATCTTGTGGTCAGAGCCGGGTAAGTATGGCCGCCGTGCTGCTCCCGCTCCCGGCACACAGCTCTTCTATCGTGACTTCCGTCTGCTGGGGGTCGACTGCTACCCAGCAGGATTCTTGTGTCCTCCAGTGCCCGCCCCCCCCCCCCCCGCCCCCGCATGTGGACTCCCTGGGACAGGGGCCACAGCTGAGTTTTCTTTGCATCCCCAGCACTTGGCCCAGTGCCTGGCACGTGGTGGGGGCTCAGAAACGTTTGCTGGGTGAGGGAATGTTCTCAGCTATTTCTTGTCACCCACCGATTTGGCCAGCCTTGGCGCCCCGACAGTGCTTGGAGCTGAAGGTGACTCCAGCCCCCAGCCATTGCCAGTAGAGACACCCTACAATCACTTCCCTAGTGGGAAAGGGGGGTGGTTGGAGCTCAGAGGCCCTCTGTCCTCTGTCAGGATGGTGCTACCCAGTCTGGAGCTCTGAGCACTCCAGAACTTTCCTGCTCCCAACCAGCTCCATCTGCCCCAGCCACCCAGCTCGGGTCTTGCCCCCTACCTCTCCCTGGCATTTTTCAGCCTGTGTGCCTTTGCTCACCCCGCGTCCCCTGCCTGGAATGCCTTCTCCAGCTCCGCCACCTATCTGAACCAGCACCAGCCTCCACCGCCCTCTGCCTCCCAGGCCTTCCCCTTGACTTGTGCATCGCTCCCTGGCCTTTCTGTTGGCCTAGCACCAGACGGTATTAATTAATTTATCCAGCATTCCCAGTGAGTTTTTTTCTGTGTGCCCAGCTGATCTCCCAAGCTCTACCTGCTATCCACACCCCTCCCCCTCCCCCGGGCTTGGCGGGGTGACCAAGAGGGACAGGCACCCCGGTGAGCTGGTTGACAGAGAGAGCCAAGCTTCGGAGCCAGGGTTTCGGTCCCAGGTCCAGAACGGGAGCCATTTTTATGAATGAAGCATCTGAAATTGAAACCCGCCAGCATGAAGACAAGAAGCAAGGCCCAGTGTGGCTACTGGCCCTCCAGCTAGAGAAGTGTGGACTGTAAGAGACCAGTCTCCTTGGTTCTCGTTTCTGCGGCGCCTCATCTCCATCTCCCCCTTGGCCTAGAAGGGGTCTCACATTTGCCGGCTCCCCCATCTCTTCCTGAGCTGCCTTCTGTAAAGTGATCTTTCTATATTGACTTAAACTTCTATTTAAAGAGGAATTCCTCATAATTACTCAGCCGCGGAGAGCTGACACTGTTTGGCTCTGTTTATTTAGTTTCTCCTAGTGATTGGCAACATGTCCTCAGTGGCTTTAAAGAGCAGATATAGACGAATGACCTGTTGGTCATAAAATAAAGTATGATGTTCTTTTCTGTCCTCCTGGGAGATGGCATGCGGAGGGGACGTGCCTCACCATCCTGTCCCGGAAAAATGCCAAATCCAGTCATTTCTGAGGTTGGATGAACGAAGCAGTTTTATAATTTTGAAAGGCACCCGATTATCCGGACGTGAATACGTGTTGCGCGTAGTGTGAGTTCAGCACAAGTGCTAGGAAACACTTCCGTGCACACGCGGACGTTCGCACCCACACACAGCCTCACAAACAGCAAAGGGCAGACACGCCCACAAAGGGATGAAGTGGGGATTCATACATCTATTTTTTTCTTCAAAAAAATTTAATTGATATTGGCTTTTAGTCTAGTAGTGAAACTAAAATAGTCAGTTATTTATATAGAAATGTCCCCAAGGTACTTCCCTCTCTTTTCCCTGCCCACTTCTGTCCCCTTCCAGCCCTCACCCTCCACACAATGACCTTACAGAACATTCAGGGAAAATCCCGCTCTGACAAACCCACAGAGATGTGCTGGGCTCAGAGACAGTGGCGATTTGGGGGACTTGGGGGGGCGGGGTATTGCGCTGCGTGCTCTCCAATTAATCCCAATGAGTCTGGCAGCATGCAGGCAGTAGGGACGATTGTCACACCTCCTCAAATGTGACCCGACTCACCTCACCCACTGCAGCACCCCCCGCTGCTTCCCGTGAGCCCTACTCAGCCACCGCACCACAAACCCTACAAGACCTGCCTCTGGGGGGACCTTCTTGTCACTACACCCGCTTCCCCATCCCTTCCTGATGTTTCCCGCCAGTCCGTCTTTGAGCGGACCCCGCTGTACTTAGGGCAGCCCTCAGAGACCCACTGCCTTCTCAGTGCATGCTTTTCGGACGGCTTTGTGTGGCTGCACTTGTCCGCTCTGAGTGGGACAGGGCCTGGGCCTTGAGCCCCTGCAGTGTCCCCACACCACCCGGTACACAGGGTGGGGACTAGCGGGGAGACGGTGGGACAGCGCAGGCTTGTTGCCTTAACACGGCACAGCTCAGGAGCCCAAAAGATGTCAGCTGTTGACCAAGTGCCCTTTCTGGAAACCTCATTTCTGTGGGCACGCACAGCGGCCAGCCGGCGGCGCAGGCCCAGAGCCGGACCGTGGGTCGGACAAGGAACAAATGTCACCTCCACCGTCGGCTCCTCTCTTCCAAAAACCGTTGTCAGGGAGTCAGTCCCCTGAGTCCCAGGCTAGGCTCCAGTTTGCGATGATCCGCTTCCCCTCCTCTCCTTCAGGGGCCTTGCTTCCTCTAAAACCAAGAGGACCACGTCTATGAAGAAGATGGGGTGAGTCGGGCCGGCATGAGAAGAGAGGGCCTCCCCGCATCTGCTACAGGCCAGGAGCCGGGCTCGGGTGTCCAGAAACAAAGCGGGTGGGTTGCTGCTCTCATGGGTTTACAGTCTAGCAAATTTGGGGTGCATCAGAATCACCTGGGAGGCTGTTAAAATACAGACTGTTGGGCCCCAGCTCCAGAGTTTCAGATTTAGTAGGTGTCTGGGGTGGGGCCTGAGAATTTGTCTAGAAAGTTCACAGATGATGCTGACACTGTTGGCCTAGGGACCGCACTCTGAAAACCACGGGTCTAGCAAATCGCCCCAGGAACAGAGCCCGGAGCAGTGGTTTTTAAGGAGGAAAAAAAAACAGGTGGTCTGGAAAACAAAAGGGTGTCTGAGGAGGCCAGCAGCCCGTGGCCCCCAGCCTCTCGGCTCGTCAGAGCCTTGCGATTTCGTCGGAAAAGCCCCGGGAGTCACCGACTGGAGGGTGGGAGAATCAGGCACGAGGGAGGACGGTCGGCATTTCAGGAAGGAGGCTGTGGGCAAGGGTGGGCAGGCCGGGGCAAAAGGTTCTGGAAACCACTGAGGTTGGGCAAGGGATGAAGAGGAGGCGCCGAGCCTTCCTCTGCCTCCCCCGCTCATCTGGGCTGCAGCCCCCCTCCCGGGCACCAGCCTGCCCCCCGGCCCCCCAGACATGGCCGTGGCCTGGCCCGGGCCGGCGAGACCTGGGAGCCTTCGCTGCCCACGACACCTACGGTTTTAGAATCTGGAGAGCAGATGGCTCTCCTTGCTAAGCAACTCGTGAAACAAACAGTTTGCTTCAGGGCTTTCTTTTTTGAAGCTGACTTTGTTGTTGGGGTGGGGAGATGTGTGTACAGATAAGCTTCTCAAAGTGATGACATCACAAGAATAATAAAATTGCCACTTTGTGCACTATGTCTTTCACCTCTGAGGCATGTTCTTCAAGTAATCCCAGGTCCATTCCCCTTATCACCAGCTCCAGGGCCTGGGGTGGACGCAGGGAGAGGGTGCCCCCCGACAAACGGGAGGCTTTGTGGCAGCTCTCTGAGGGGCTTGGGGCAAGCTGCCTCACCTCTGAGAGCCTCGGTTTCCCCCCTCTTAAAAGTGGGCTGAGCTAGGCGGTTTTTAGAGTCCCAACCCGTTCTCATTACATACACAGAACTGGTTTTCACTGGGAAGACTTTTTTCCATGGAATTTTTGCAGCCGTGGTGTTTATTGTAGGCGAATTTGACCTGGATACACACGGAAGTTTTGTTTTGTTTTTTTGTTTTTTTGTTTGTTTGTTTGGGAGGGTATGGTCAGAGGTGGCTCCAGGTTCTGGGGCGGCCCTGAAGCTTCTACAGTTTGTGAGGGCGTCTCCTTAAGAAAAGTCACACAGAATTACTACTCAAAATTAGGTGCAGGGCCCTGGCAGGAGCCCAGGCTAGGAGGTGCCCTGAGGCCCAAGCTTCTTAGCTCCGTGGAATATCTTCTCTGGGTGCGGTGAAAGGCCCACTATTGTCCTGGCCAAATGTCAGGATCCGGAGTATCGGAGACCCTTGAGAATGTCATGGGTTTGCGTTGGCACTTGGCAAACCTGAGTATCTCCTGCGCCCACCCTGTCCAGGTCCATGTTTTGGCCTTGACATTGCGGTTGCCAGGCAACCGTCTATCCTATAGGAATTCACACTCATTCTTGCAGGCAGACACACATTTAATTTCAGACCCAGAGTGCTCAGTGACACGGGGTGTCACCAGCCTGAGCCCTCACAGAAATAACCCGAAGCACCGAGTCAAAAGTAGCTGGGGGAAATGATACCCGCATTTGATCTTATTCCCCTAAAATAGCTTGGTCCTGTTTATGGGGCCTCTGTATGAGAGGGGACGCGGGAGCCTGGCTGTGCTGGCGGCTTCCTCCCTCTCCCTGGCCACTCGCCTCTCTGTGCCCATCGCCAGAGACACTGCAGTGACTCAGGGCCCTGAGCATGATGTAACACCCTTGGCTCCTGGGCAGGATGATGGGGAACGTGTGACAGCCTTGGAATCCCAGGCAGGACCCTTGGTGCCCACCTGCCAGTTCTTGACCAAGGTCAGGTGCAGCTAGGAGCTGGCCTCTTGAGCCTCGTGGGAGCAGCGGAGGAGTGCCCACGGAGGACAGGCCCAGGCCTCGGCTCCCCGGGAAGGCAACTCTGACCCTTCTTGAGAGCAGCAGGTCTCCACCTTGGCCCCACACTGCAATCACCTAGGGAGCTTTAAAAAGTAGAGATCTGATGTAACGGTGAGATTCTCGTGTGCGGCCGAAGTGGCCGGCCATCGGCTCTTGACTAGCGTGACCTCCCCAGCCAGTGGCTGGGCTTTTTTCCCTCCCGGCAAGTGTGTCTGGGACCCCAGGGCCCTCGTCTGACCGGAGCAGGGCTGTGTGTCCGGTCTGGAGCCCACATTCCTTAGGCTCCCAGGCTCTCGGCCGGGCACCAGGGCTCAGCTGCGGGCGTGCTGTGCGCCGCCCCTCCCCCCCCCGTGTGGGTGCACCTGGGCCGCTAGGGTGCCAGGCCTGGCCTGGGGTGGCAGGAGGTGGGGCCTTCTCGGGGTGGTGAGTCGCGAGAGTGGAGGGCAGAGCAGGCTGCTGGCTTTGAAAAGAGCATCAGGGCGGTGGGCGTATTGGTAGCAACAGAGTGCTGGGCTCATGAGCAAGCAAGCAGAGGTGTCCGCTGGAGTAAGATGACAGAGTTTGCTCCTTGGTCGGTTTGGTTTTTCTTTATCTACGTGGTAAAAACACATAAAACTTGCCCTCTTGGCTGTTTGTAAGTGGACGGTACAATAGGGTTACCTATACTTGCATTGTTGTGTCTCGGATGCGCAGAGCATTTTTCCTCTGGCCGGACTGAAGCTCTGTCCTTCTGGAACACCACTTCCCCGTTTCCCTCTCCCTGCAAACACTGTTCTACCTTCTGTTTCCGTGAGTTTCATGACTCTAGATGTTTCACGTGAGTGCAATCCTACGGTACTTGTCCTTTCGTGGCGAGCTTGCTTCACTCAGCATAATGTCCGCAAGGTTTATCCCGTGTTGCTGGCAGGTGGCACGGTTTCCTTCTTTTTTAAGGCTGAATAATACATATACACACCAGGCTTTCTTTATTCACTCACCCGTCAGTGGACATTTGGGTTGTTCCCGCCTCCTGACTGTGGGGAACAATGCTGCCACGAACATGCATGCACGAATATCTCAGGACCATGCTTTCAGTTCTTTCGGATAAATAAGCAAAGTGGGATTGCTGCAGCAGATGGTTGTTCTGTTTTTTTGTTTTTCGAGGCATTTCCCTACGGTTTTGCACAGTGTCCATGCCATTTTACCTTCCCACCGACAGGGCCACAAGGATGCCAATTTCTCCACATCCTCGCCAACACGGTTTTTTTCTTTCTCTTTTTTAAAATTATGGCCATCCTAACAGGTGTGAGGTGATAGCTCATTGAGGTTTTGACTTATATGCCTCTAATGATTGAACATCTTTTCAAAATGTGCTTGTTAGCCTTTCATACATCTTCTTTGGAGAAATGTCCAGTTAGGTCCTTTCCTCGTATATTTTTTTAAGATTTATTTATTTTAGAGAGAGAGCGAGGACGCGCGGAGTGGGGTGCAGAGGGAGAAGGAGAGAGAAACTCTAAGCCAACTCTGTGCTGAGCTCGGAGCTGGAAGCGGGGCTCCATCTCATGACCCTGAGATCATGACCTGAGCTGAAACCAAGAGTCGGACACTTAACCGACTGAACCACCCAGGTGCCCTGTTTCTTTTTGTTTAAAATCGGGTTCCTTGGTATTTTGTTGTTGAGTTGTAGGAGTTCATTATATATTCAGGATATTGACCCTTTTTCTGATACATGATTTGCAATTATTTTCTCCCATTTTGTAGGTTGCCTTCTCACTCTGTTGATTGTTCCCTTTAACGTGCAGAACATTGGTCAGTTTTGCTTTTTAAGTAAGTTCTACACCCAGCGCGGGGCTTGAGCTCACAACCTGGAGACCGAGAGTCACATGCTCTACCGACTGAGCCAGCCAGGTGGCCCCATGGTCAGTTTTGAAGTACAATATAGAGCTGGCCAAATAATTAAAGAGCATTAAATAATAAATTAATTGCATTTCCTGTCATAAAATTCTGACCTCAAAATCGAGGTAAAAATCGAATCAACATTATACCTACCTATTAATTCTAACGACAAGTCGACAGTAATAAATTTGTAGTAAATCTTTTCAGAAAAGGACTTGGGTGTTGGGGCCCTACTCCAAGACTGTCCCCTCATGCCTCACATGGAGTCACATGCACTCCCTGCCATCCAGAGAAGCAAGCCCTTGGCTGAAGATCCATCTTCCAGGGAAAAAGGATCTAGATCTTGGGTCCCAGGAGGAGGAAAGTGCTGGGGGCCTCTTGGTTATAGCCAGCCCCCTGACATCTACAACCCCACTGGTACCAACAGGGGCCCCAGGACCCTGGCGGAGCGCCTGGCCCACCATTCGACGCTGACGTGGAGTGATGGTTAACTTTATGTGTCGACTTGACTTGGCTAAGGGATGCCTAGAGAGCTGGTAAAATATTATGTCTGGGTATATCTGTGAGGATATTTCTGGAAGAGACTGGGATTTGAATCTGGAAACTGGGTAAAGAAGATGCCCTCCCCAGTGTGAGAGGGCCATCCACTGAGGGCCTGAAGAGAACAAAAAGATGGAGGAAGGGTGAATTGCTCTCTTTGCTTGAGCTGAGGCATCCATCTTTGGCCCTTGGACATAGTGCTCCTGGTTCTCAGGCCTTCAGACTCAGAACCCTGATTTGTGGGCCCTTGGATTCACGCCATTGGCCCTGTTTTTCTTTTTCTTTTTTTTTTTTAAAGATTTTATTTATTTATTCATGAGAGACAGAGAGAGAGAGAGAGAGAGAGAGAAGCAGAGGGAGAAGCAGGCTCCCAAGGAGCAGGGAGCCCGATGTGGGACTCGATCCCAGGACCCTGGGATCATGACCTGAGCTGAAGGCAGACGCTTAACCATCTGAGCCACCCAGGCACCCTTGGCCCTGTTTTTCTAGAGAATGCTGATTAGCACAGGTGGGCAGGGGAGGGTGTTCAGGGCAACCCCTTTGCCCTTAGGGCACACAGGGCCCCACCACTGGGGCTGGGCTAACATAGCCACCTGAACTCTCTCAGCTCTTCCTTTTCTCAGAAAAAAGGTATCTTCTTTCCCTCACCAGTGCCCACCCCCAAGTGCTCAGCCTGCCTGAAGTCACCTTGGCGGACTTGAACCTGCCTTAGGTCTTCCCAGGCTCTCCCGGTTTTCTCTTCCCTTTGCCTCACATTTCCCTGAGGCCATAGAGGTCATAATGATTGGAGGGGTCGCCCGTCTCTCCTGAGTGGGAACGTGAGGGTATGAGCACCAGACAGAAAATCTGAAACCCTGGCAAGTTATGTAACCTCTCTGAGCCTGTTTCCTCTTCTGCAGAATGGGAGTGATTTCTCTGTCCTGCCAGGTGGCAAAGGCGGACATGCACCAGAGTCATGAGATTGAGGCCATGCCAGGCACTGCAGGTGACAAAGGACCCAAGCCCTGGCCCGGAGCTCAGCCAACACTCAGCTCACACCTGGTCCTGTGGTCGTCAAATGCAAGGCTCACATGAGCCAAGCCCCAGGCATGTTCCTCAGGTGCCTCTCCCAGCCATGTCCAGGAAAGGCGCTCTGGGAAGGGGGCCCGGAATCCTAGGCCCAGGGCTTTCTTGATCAGTCAATTGCCTTTGGGTCCTCCATCAGTCACTCGGCAACCTGGGCATCTGTTTTCCTCATCTGCAAAGTGGGAGGGATGACACTCCTATGATTTCACTCACTGCTTCAATACAAAAATCCCTTTGGTCTATTTCAAAATTACTCACATACAATATGCTAAATGTTGGCTATGAGAGGTGCCACCACAGTGAGCTCTCTTCTTCCCTGTCCTGGGGTGGCAGCAAGCACCCTTTCCCTGCATTTGCGGGCATCGTTGGACCCACATCCCGTTCGTTTCTATCTATTTTGTTGGTGTTTTTTTAAGTCTGTTCTGTGACTGTCTTTCCTGCCTTTTTTTTTTTTTTTTTTTGGAGAGAGAGAGAGAGAGAGAGCATGGGGCAGAGGGAGGGAGGGGAGAGAGAGAGAATCTTTTATTTTTGTTTTGTTTTATTTATTTGAGAGAGAGAGAGAGTGATGGGGAGGGACAGAGGGAGAGGGAGAAGCAGACTCCCCGCCGAGCAGGGAGCCCACGGATCATGGGACCCTGGGATCATGACCTGAGCTGAAGTCAGACACTTAACTGACTGAGCCCCCCAGGCGCCCCTCTTTCCTAGCTTAATATGGTATCTTGGAGGGCTTTCTGGGGCAGTTCACAGGGGTCTCCTTGTGCTTTTCAATGGTGAGGGGTTATTCCAGAGTTTGCAAGGACTACAGCCGACTCTACCAGTCTTTGTTGGATGGAAAATACGCTGAAAAGACAAAGCTCAGGAAACATAAGGGATCCTGGGATGGGGTGAAGGGAAGGGAAGGTGGATGTCGGTGGGGGGAGGAGGAGGGAGGTATTTGGTTCTTTCCATGTAATTCTGTTTCATCTAAGGGCTGTCGTCACAAATAATTAGGTCTCCATGTCCTGAGTAGGCCCAGTGAATGGGGCTGGCGGGTGGGAAAGGGGGCTGCCTTGTAGCTGAGGCCCTCCATAACCTTCAGAGCCCCCAGATCCCGGGTCCAGCCTGGAGTTGTTCTCCCTTGCAGAAACAGGTTTTGACCCCAGTAATGAGCCCCATGGTGTCATGCCCTTTGGCATGACCTGAGGCTTTGGCCCCACCTGAACACTACACCCTTCCTAGGCAGAGCTTTCTCAAGACTTAGATTCTAGATTGGAGATGAACTTGGCTGTTTTTCCTCAAGGGCCTGAAATGTGTGTGTTTTACTTGAATCTGAGCCTGCCCGAACTGGGCCCTAAGGCCGGCCCCCCAACCCTGGCTCCTGGAGCAGCTGCTCCCTGGCGGGGTGGGGGTGTTGGAGGTGGGCCTGAGAGACAGGCAGGAAAGGAGAAGAGGGGGCGGTCAGTCAGGCAGCGTGTGGGGACATTAGGGGAAGAACCCCCGTGCCCCTACAATTTTATCAAAGGGGATTAGTCATTAAGTTACATTAGAGACACGCGAGTGCCAGGGCCCTGGGCTGTAGAATGGGACTAACAAATGTCCTCTTTCTCCAACGTGTGTTTGTGAAGAACGAGGCTGAAGAATTTCTGCAGAAACACCTTGCCGTGGCCAAAGAGCTTTCTATGAGGTGGGGTGCCCTGAACCTGCCTCAAGGGAGGAAGAGGGCTGTCGTTTCTCCAGGGCCCTGCCAGGCACCGGGTACACGGCCTAGCCCGGAGCTGGTGCTCAACCCTGAAGGCATGCATGACTGGGTTCGTCAGGAGCCTGAAAGAAGGGTATTAGTCAAAGCAGCCTCCATGTTACCAGGCCTCACGCTCTGCTCCTGGCCCTCACCTGGCTTGCTCCCCCACATGCATCCTCCAGCCCTGCCTTCTCCCTTGAACTCGAGGCTCACACATCCGCCAGCTTCTTTGACCTCCCCTCGGACGTCCGACGACCTCATCAAGCTCAGCCGGACAAACAACTCCCGAGCTCCCCCCCAGGCTGCTCCCCGTGAGGGCTCCCAGCTTGGTCAGTGGCAAGTCCGTCCGTCTGGGAGTCAGGCTAAAACCCCCTTGCTGCCATCCTTGATCCCATCTCTCTCCCCTACCTCACGTGCAATCGGCCAGGAAATCCCACTGCCTCTGCCGTCAAGGTATAGCCAGGATCCAACCACTTCTCACCACCTCCACTCCTATGGTCATCACATCTGAAAGTTCCATTGCTCACTTGTGTCCTTGTGCCCGCCCTTGTCCCCTGCAGTCTAATCTCAATAGAGCAGTCAGAGGGTCCTTTGAAAACGCAAGCCGTATCACACCTCTGCCCCAAACCCGAAACCCTCCAACGGCCCCTCGTCACACCCAGGGCAAACCCCAAAGACCTGACAGGCGTCTGTTACAGTGACTCTCAAAGCAGGGTCCTTGGACCAGCTGTATCCACACCTGGGAACCTGCTAGAAATGCACATTCTCAGGCCCTGCCCCAGACTCACTGAGTCCCAGACTCTGCGGGCGGGTGAGCAGCAGTCTGTTAATAAAGCTCTCCAGGTGATTCGGATGCACATGCAAGTTTGAGAACTGCTGGTCTACTAGTGACCTACTCTCTCTGGCCCCCATCAAGGACTCCGCTCTGGCCCAAAAGGCCTCCTTGTTGACCCGCCCGGACACTGCAGACACACCCCTGCCCCAGGGCCTTTGTCCTGGCTGTCTCCTCCGCTCACTCTCTCACCTCCCCCTCGAGTCTTGGCTCAGTGTCGTCTCCTCAGCTGGGCCTTCCCTTCCCACCCCGCTTACAACGGCCACTCTATTCTTCGTTATAGTGCTGATCACCTCCTCATGCTCCCTACAGTTGACTTACTTATGAGGCTGCTTGCTGTGGGCTAACTTCTGCCACTAGAATGCCAGCCTCACGCCGGGAGAGACTTGCCTCTTGTGTCAAGGTGCTGGGCTCAGCATGTGTTTGTTGAGTGAATGCATGAATGCATGCATGAATGAATGAAAATCCACATAACCCCAAAGAGCAAAAACTATCATTTATAGAGGATGTACTTTGTTCTGACCTTTTTTCAAACATTAGCTCTACTTCTCTCAAGCTCCCTGTAGGCATGCAACGTGATGCCTACATCTCTGATGCCTACATCAGAGAGGTTAAGTGTTTTGCAAAAAGCTGCCCAGGTAGAGGGATTGGCGCCTGGTGCCTTTCTGATTTTGAAGCTTCTGCGCTTTCCCGGATACCAGGCAGCTACTTCCGAATGCCCTCTGCCCGTCCCCCCAAAAGGTCACTGTAGCCCCCAGCCTCATGATGCTGCGGCATGCCTACGGAAGGGGTGACACAGGCCCCCACCCATGGGATCTGTGCGTCAGAGTGCGAAGGAGGGAGCGCCTGGCCCTCCCAGGTCTGCCAGTGCTGCGGAGGGGCCTGGGGAGTGTGGTGGGCTGGAGTGGCGATCGGTGCCACTCCAGCCTTCTCCAGATCCTCCTGCAGCCCTTCAGAGAATGTGCCCCTTCACCCAGTCGCTAGGCAACCGCCTTCCGCAGCGGGTGGGAACCGATCCATTCAGGATACGTTAGGAAACCCTCACTGAAAATAATTACACCCTCCTCTGAGTGCGACGTGTCAAAACACGCTTGGAGGATCCTCAGTTCAGGCAGAGCCCAGAGGCCAGCCCCGTCCCTCAGCCCCCTCCCTCCCACTCGCTCTTCCCGGCCTTGCATTTCTTCTGCTCTCCAGATCTTTTCTCTCCTCTCACTGACATTGGCAAACGGGGGGCACCAACAAAATCCACATTCCATCTCTCTTTTTTTAAAGTTGATTTATGTATTTTTTAAGTAATCTCCACACCCAATGTGGGGCTCAAACTCATGACCCCAAGATCAAGAGTCACATGCTCTACCCATTGAGCCAGCTGGGTCCCCCTGGGCCATATCACACCCCATCTCTTTTATAAACCGCACCACTGAGCTGTCACAGGGCTCAGAGGATGGGCATCATGCTTCCAGAAGGGTTGAAATCAGGGCTGCCTCGGGAAACCCAGGGCAGATGCAGCCGTGGGACGCAATACACAATTCCCGTGGCGGGGTCAGGCAGACCCGCGCTCCAAGCCCAGTGTGACCTTCAGCCAATCATTTGACTTTTCTGTGCCTCAGTTTCCTTCTACATAAAATGGCCATAACAACTTTGCAGGGTTCCCGTCATTATCTGCCGTCGAACCGATGGGTCCTACTCTGGTGTGACGGAACCGGGCACGCGGTAGGGGCTTCCTATAGGTGCTGGCTTCTCTCACAGGACAAATGTGGTTTCATAGTGAACAGCCACACACAGAGCACAGCTTGGTAGTGAAGAAATTTGGAAGAGAGGCAGATCCGGATGGGCTGGGATAATTAGGGAGAGCCGGCTTACAGGACAGGGAGGATTTGCAAAGTCAGAGGGCCAGGCAGGGAGACAACCAGGGTGCGTCGGGCTGGAGGGTGAGAGAAACACTCGGCCGCGTCCAGGGGCATCTCCTTGGCTTGGCCTCTCCCTTATCACAGTTCAGGCTCCCCGGGACGGCAGTCTGTCTGTCTGGTTGTCTGTCCTCTCACTGCCTGCAGATGCTCGCTAGCAGTCGTTGTCCGAGCCGGGGCCAAGGGCAGAAGCACCCGGGCACATGTAGGGTGAGTGGGGTTCCCTGGCAGAGAGAGGGGACTGGCCACCCTGCTGGGAAGGGGAACTCAGAGGGTGAGGCCGAGGCCCGCCCCAGCTGTGGGGGGTCAGTGAGAAGCTCAGGCTGAGGGGCAGAGGAGGGGTGGAGGGACTCAGGGCTGAAGAGCCAGGACCCCACTCAGGGGCTCTGTCCTGCGGGCTCCGGGGTGGGAAGCAGGGACCCTGTGGATCCTGTATTTCCAGAAGATACGACCTGGTAGGGAGCCGCGTCCCCACGAGGACCACACCCCAGGGCAACAGCTGTGTCGCTGCCGGGCAAGAGGGGCCTCGAGTGGCTCAGAGGGGACAGAAAGACTGAGGCCCTGCCGGGTCCCTGCCCATGACCCACCACCTTACCTCGGCCTCCCGCCCTTCCTCCCAGACACCAACACGATTACCGACAGCTGGCAGCTCTCTCAGGATCGGATCTTTTTAGTTTTTCTTTGTGAATTTTTAGGATATCAAACAATACATGTTTGCTGGAAAATATTAAAGCAATACAAAAGTATCTAAGTAAAAAATGCACGTCTACCCCATCCCCAGCTACCTGCTTCTTAAATTCCACGGTAATAGAGAATAAAACACCGAGGTTGGGGCGGGCGGTGGGCAGAGGGAGAGAGAACTGTTAGAGGGGGAGCTAACAGTTCTCCCTACGCCCCCCCCACGGTGTTTTATTCTCTATTATTGTTCAGCTTTGATGTGTCTCATTTCCACACATTTGGGCTCACCTTCCACATAGGTCTCCGGGACTTGCTTTTTCACTCAAAGCACAGCATCGTGGAAATGGCCGAGGCGGGCCGACGCCCGGGGGGCCGCCGCGCGGTTCTTGCTGATTCGGACAAAGCTGCACGCACGCCTCTCCAGACCCTCCTTGGGCGCTTGTGCCAGTGCTTGGGGGCACTGTTTTCCCGGACGTGGAATCGCTGGGTTGAAAGTGGGGTGAGCTTAAGCTTTGGAGGGCCGTTGCTCACTGAACCCTGCAGAAGGCCGCACCGGTTCCCTCGCAGACGGACAGCGTGCGCAGCCTTGCGCGGGCCCGCACGGCGCCGGCGGGTAGCCGTCTCTTCTTCTCCCAAACCCATTGAGGGAAAATACTCTCTTCTTGGGGCCGTTTTGTATTTCGTCGTTTCGCGCGTTTATGGACCATTTTATTTGGAGGGGAGAGGATTTCTTCTCCCCATCTTTTGCTTCTATTTCTATTGTGTTCTCTTTTTTTCCCCCCATCTATAGATTCAGGCTGCAAATCCTTTATATTTTACTAATGGTGCAAATACATATTTTCTCCTGCCGTGTCATTTGTCTTTGAACTTTGTTTATGACGTCCTTTCCTCCTCTCTCAGTGTCTAAGTATCCAAAGGATTCCTTTCTGCTCTCCGGGTGTCCCGCACCTCCCCAGTCGTACCCCTCGGGGTAAAAATGACGGGGACTCAGACCTTGTTGGCCTAAGAGCCCAGCCTGAAGGGGCTTACTGTGACAGAGGCATTTTATCAAGCAGGAGCAGGGGGACCCCAGGCCTGTGGCTGTCCCCAGAACAGCCCCTCCTGCCTGCAGAAGACCCCCCCGCCACCGACCCCGCCACCCGGGGCTGTAGATGGACTCCGGACTCCGTGGCCCATCGCTGCCCCACCACCATCCTGCTGGGAAAGGAGAGAGCAGGGCAGCATTGGCTCCAAGGCACCCAGATAGGGGAGGTATGTTAATGGCTTTTTCTGGAAGGGGTAGGGCTCTTGGCTCCAGTGGACAGACCAACTGACCACAGCCCAAGTCTACTGGAGACGCCAACGTTATTTCCTGGGCCTCTGGAGGGCACCTCTGGAAAAATGGGTCAGCAGAGTTGGCCTCTGGAACACAGCCTCCCCATCCTGAGGCCAGCCCCACTCAGTAGGAACGACCACAGCCCTTTCTTTGTTAAATGTTTGGGGTTTTTCCTGTTATAAACCTATTATACCTAAGCTGTTACAGGTACTATATACTAAAAATACTGTATACTAAAAATCACAAGCATCATAGAAGCGAACCATTTGGAAAGTGCCAGCCACTTGGAGCTCACCCCAGGCCTGGAGTCTCCACAGAGCTACGCAGAGTTTCTGTCTCTCCCTGAGGCTCTGTCCTCAGCAGTTCTGAACAAGCATCCACACCATCTTGATTTTCAGATGTTGTGGCGTTGCATTACATATAACAGTTCCTAACAACCTCCAAGTCTCATGCTTATCTGTGGCTGGGCTCCCGTTCTCTGGTCCTATTGTTCTGGGTGCCCCCCCCCCCCCGCCCTTTAAAAGAAACCATTCTTATCATGAAAAGGCAGAGATCAAAGTGTGTTTAAGACAAACGTACAACTGAATAAAGGATTATAAAGGAAATGCCCACAACCACCACACAGATCATGGGGCACCCAGAGGCCACCCCCCATCCCGGGGCCCCTTCTGGACCCAACCTCCTTCTGGCCACCCCCTCCAGGGGTGACTGCCATCCTGACCTCAAAAGTGATGGCTTTTTTGCTTTTCTTGGCATTTGTCCCACCACCGTTTGGTTTTGCCTGTTTGTGTCGCTCCTTTATTCCCCGGGTCAGGCTTGCTAGGCAAGGTCAAGGCCTTGTGTTTCCCAGGTGGGTCTCCTGGGCCCTGCCCCAGACACCCTGCCTGTACCCTTTCTCCACCCTCCCAAGTGCTCTGCGGGCCCACCCTTCACCCCACGGAGAGAGCTCCCTGGCCTCCAGGCCCGTCACCCAGGGGAGGGAATTCCCTCTCCGCTCCTCCCGAGCACTACGCCTTGTGCAGGTGACTGACCGCTTCTGGCTTCCGTGTCTTCCCTATAAAGTGAGTTCTCAGGAGGACGGAAGGTGTTAGTGGCCGGCAAGCTTTTGGCCCAGGTTCTGGCATTTAGTAAGCAGGACACAAATGGGGGCTTTTATTCTCAAAACTTCCCACCTCCCTGACTCGGCTGCTCCTACCCCGCGTGCTTGCTGGGCTTCTTCCTTCCTTCCCCGGCATGGCCCAGTACAAAGGCCTGGGCTTTTATGACGCCCTCTGTCCAGTGACTTGCTCCTCTGAGGCTCTTTGCTCACGCTCTATTCCTACATTCCGAAAGGCAAATATAGATCTCTGCCACGTATTGGGAAACTACTCCATGCAGGCTCTTTCTACATGTTATCTGTCCTTCTTGCATCAAACAAAACTAGATTGCAGCTCTGTTTCACAGATGACCAATCTGAGGCTCACAGAGGTGAAGGGATTTTGGCCGAGGTCATGGAGTTGGGAAGCGACAGAGCTGGGAGTCAAATCAAAGAGGGAGGATCCATCCAGCAAGGCTCCAAGCCCAGGCAGCAGCAAACCAGTGACCACGGATCCCGAGGGCTCCGGAAGGCCCTCGTGCGTCCTAGCCCTTCCAGGAAGTCAGGCACTAGACAACATCCGGAGTACACATCACCCGGGGTCCCCAGCCTTCCCTAGGCCTGGGCCTATCCCAAGGCAGGTGCCCCCATCTGACCAAGAGCATGAACAGAGGAGAGAGGGCACACACAGGTAGCTAACCTTGGCTGAGCACCTTGTGTGTGCTGGAGCATATGGGAGGTGCCTTGCAAACATTCATTTTACTTGTTTTTCACAACTCTGTGAGATAGGTGGTATCTACCCCCATCTTGCATAAAAGAGGCTCAGGGAGGTTAAGTAACATGCCTAAGGTTGCACAGCATTGGGATTCATTCCAGGTCCATCTGGCCTGAGTCTGGGCTTTCTTTCCTTGGACAACTAACTTATTGCCCTCAGGGGGGCAGACTTCTGGGGTCAGCTGTGGATGGTTCTGAGGGAATGAAAGTTAAGACCCATACTCTTATAAATAGAAGGCCCCATCCCTGATTCATGGAAATAGACATTTTGGAGACTTAAAGAGATGAGGATTGCATTGATTCCCTAGCTCAATTTGGGGAGTACTGTCATCTTAACAATATTAAGCCTTTTTCTTTTTTTTAAGATTTTCTTATTTTTTTTTAAAGACTTTATTTATTTTGACAGAGAGAGAGAGAGAGAGAGAGACAGCAAGAGAGGGAACACAAGCGGCGGGGGTGGGGGGGTGGGAGAGGGAGAAGCAGGCTTCCCGCGGAGCAGGGAGCCCGATGCGGGGCTCGATCCCAGGACCGTGGGATCATGACCTGAGCTGAAGGCAGACGCCGAACGACTGAGCCACCCAGGCGCCCCAAGATTTTATTTTTGAGTAATCTCTACACCCAACATGGGGCTCAAACTCACAACCCTGAGATCAAGAGTCACACGCTCTATCGACCCAGCCAGTCAGGTGCCCCAAGGCTTTCAATCCATGAGCATGGGATATCTTTCCATTTATTCCAATCTTTAAAATTTCTTTCAACAATATTTTATAGTTTTCAGAGTACAAGACCTATATTTGTTCTATTAAATTTATTCCTTAGTCTTGTATTCTTTTCGATGCTGTCATATATGGAATTGCTTTCTTAATTTCATTTCGTGTTGTTCGTTGCTGGTGTACAGAAATAAAGGGGATTTTTGCATATTGATTTTTGTATCCTGCAAACTCGCTGAATTGTTTACCAGTTCAAATAGCTTTTTGATGGATTCTGTAGGATTTTCTATATACAAGATCTTGTCTTCTGCAGGTAGAGGTAGTTGTATTTCTTCCTCCCATGTCTTTGCTTGCCTTGTCACTCTGGCTGGAACATCCAGCACAAGGTTGAACAGAAGTCATGGTCCCTGTCTTGTTCCTGATCTTAGGGGGAAAACCTTCAACATTTCACTGTGAAGCACGAGGTCCGTGGTGGACTTCTCATAGAAATCTGTTATCAGGTTGAGGAAGTTCCGATCTATTCCTTGTTTGTTGACTGTGTTTACAATAGGAAGTTTTAAGATCTAGTATCATAAGAATGGTTAAGAAATGGCAAGAGGACCAGCTGATTTGCTCCCTACCTAGGGAACTCAGAGCCACCTGCCCCACTCTTTGCTTCCCCTCCCCGACCCGGGAGGGAAGCTGTCTGGGTCCTCAGATTCCACTCAAGTCTCAGGATGGGAGGGCTCTGTCTCCATGAATATACCCCCTGCAAAGACAGAAAACATCATAGCGCTGAGACTCTCTGGGCTCGGACAGGGCCTTCGTCCTCCTGCTGTGTGATTGGACACAAGCTGAAACCCCGTTCTCCTGCTTCCCTGGTCCCCAGGAGAGGCCCCATTCTTCTGGGGCGACTCACGCGCCCCACCCGCTCAGCTGTCACGCCTGGGCTCCTGGGGCCTAATGAAGATAATGAGACCAAGGAGGTATTTACGGCGCGTCTTCCTGGAGGAACCTCATGGCTTCCCAGCCATGACCTCAGTGCTCACGGGAACAGCCTTGGGTGCACCAGGCGGGTACCAACTCGCAGGAGGAGGAAACTGAGGCCCAGGAGGGAGAGGATTCACCCAAAGATGCTGCCCTAAGGGCCAGAGGGTTCTGGGGAAAGAGAAGCCTCTCTCCTCCCCCCTTGACCAAAGCCATGAAAGTCAGAACAAAGATGTATTTAGGCCCGTCTCCTCCTAGTATGGATGTGGGTGCATCTGGTCTCCACCCTCCCCTGTCTGCACGCCCCTCCCCGTCTTCAGATACATTCATGGGGCCCGCGCACCAGCACCTGCCTGGCCGAGCATCATGGAGGAAACCAAGGCCAAGGCTTTGCCCTCATGCTCAGGGAGTCTGAGGGGCAGAGCAAACCAGCAAGGCCATAGAGGGGACAGAGGCAGGGAGGGCAGGGGGTTGTGCACAGGGCTCGTGGGAGCAGCTGAACTGAAGCCCTAAGGGGCCTTGATCTGGGGCTTTGGAGGAGGGGCAGGCCTTCTGTACCCTGAAGCCCTGGTGCCCACTCAGCAGGCCGCAAATGGGCAAAGGGGTCTTTGGCCATTGCTGTCGCTCCCCGGGCCCTGCCAGTGGCCCTGTTCAGGGTTAGGGGAGAGGCAGAGACCTCCCCCCGCTTTATATCGAGGACCACCATCCACCAGCTCGGGGCGGTTTGGCAGTCAGGGGCTGGTAGGCCCTGGGAATGCTCGTGTCTCCTTAGCAGTGTCCAGCAGGCCTCTGAGCCAGGGGCTGACCCCGCCCCTCAAACCCTGCACAGATCAACAGCTCAGGGGCCCCGGGTACCTGCCGGCTGGGCCAGCTCTCAGGGAGTGAGGCCTCTCCCTCCCTGGGGCCCTGACCTGGCTCATCCTCACCCCTGACCTGAGCTCAGGTTGCGGCGGCTCTGGGCCGGCCCTGGCTGCCTGGCCCAGGAAGAATGGTTCCATCTCTTGAGCATCCCCCTCCCCCGTGCTCTTCGTGCATTATCTCAATTAACCCCACGGAAGCCTTCCGAGGTGGATGCTTTCATTAAAGCCCTGTCACAGATGGGAGAAGGAGATCTAGGGAGGGCACATCCTTGCCCAAGGTCACAGACCTGGTAAATGACAGAGCAGGAAGCTGCTCCCTCAGCACCTGTTCGCTGTGTTCCAAGGCCCCACCAGCACCCTCCCTCGCCCCCACACTTCCTGGCCCAGCGGAGCGGGAGCCGGTGTGGCTGTGGCTGGCGGGGAGCTTTGAGGCTGGGGTCCTCTGCTGTGGGAGCTGACATTACTTCTGTGGCCCCACCATCTAATTCTTCTCCCTACTCCTCAGGTCAGAGGGGTGGGGCACAGCTCTGGCCGTGGCCAGGGGGGGCTATGTGGGAGGGAAACCCCACCTGCCCAGGAGCTGGGCCTGGGGTGCGGTCCTTGGGAAGGGACCGCTGCAGGGGCACATGGTACCCCCACCTGCCATCAGGCACCAGCCTGCAGAGGGCCCAGCCTGGCCTGGAGGGGAGCACAGGTCCAGGGGATAGCAGGGGGAGTGAGCCAGGAGTCCTGGGCAGAGGCTGGGGCATCTGCTGCCTAGCCCTCGTGGGCCCTGACAGGCTGGGTGACCTTGGACCAAGCCCTTCCCTCTCAGGGATGCAACCATAGCTGCGAAGTACCACCTTCCCTTGAGTACACCCAGCCAGGGTCCCCCCCACTCCCTCTCCTGGGACATCCCCTGGTCCCATGACATGAACGTACATCTTGGCTGCAGGTGTGCATGTGTGTGTGAGCATGTGTGATGTGTGAGCATGTGTGATGTGAGAGTGTGTGTGCGCGCGCGCGCCGAGGATGTCTGAGAGCTTGGGGGTGAGTTAGGACAGCGGTCTCCAATAGTCTCCAAACCAACCACCATGCCCCAGCCAGCTTCCCCCTTCCTGTAATTGTTAAGGGTGAAAGAACAGCTCCCCAGTCAGCACCAGGGAGTGACCAGCACGAGGTGCCCCCACATGAGGGGGTGTGTCAGACGGGAGGGCAGGCAGAGCCCACCAAGCTACTCTGGCTCTCAATCTTCACCCCCAGCCCCTCAAGCCTCTTCCCCAGGGGCCCCTGTACAGCCCTAGGGGTTAGGGCCTTGAGAAGAGCGTGCAGAGCCACGCACCCCGGACCCTGTGCCTCCTCTGCCCTCACCCACCACCCTACATGGTCCCCGCTCCGAATACAAGGTCCCCGGGGGCGCCTTGCTGTGGTCTGGCATGAAGTCTGATGACCCGCGGGCCCCCAGGGTGACACCTCACCCCCATCCCCTGGTCCTGGGCCACTCTGCTCTCCAGATGCCCTGAATTTCTGAGGGCCCAGCTGGTCTGCAGTCATCCTTCCAGCCTCTTGGGTGATGGCTTCGGAAGCCCGAGTCCTGGCCTGTCCCTACTCCAGTAGTTTTCCCACATGTGCACGGATGCTTTCCCCCCACCACGACGTCACAGGTCTGGAAACCGTCTCTTCCTCTTCTCCGCTCGCCCCCAAACCGCCCGCCTCCCTCACTGACAGCCGCTTCTCCTCTGGTCCGGCCATTTGGGGCCGAGTCCCACCACTTCTGAAAGAAGGGGCGCAGCTCTGGAGTGGGGGTGCTGGATCGAGCCCCTGCGGCCCCCCAGTGACCCTCTCACAGCCTCGGGTCCCCTCTGGAAGCCGTGGCCAGCCTGTCTGGGCCAGGGCTGGGAGGAGCTGGATGACTTTACAGCACAGTGAACGGCTCCATGCCAAGTAGCTGGGGGCTCCGCCCGCGCGGGTTCTGCCCCTTCCCCACTCTCCATTCCCAGTGGGGCCCCAGTGGCCATCAGTGCTCAGCTGCACCTGCCTTCACGAGGGCCCCTGCAAGCCTGGGGACGGGGCCTCGGTAGGGCCACACGCCCTCACCTGTGCCAAGCCATGCCCCTGCTCAGAACCCTCCAGGGTGGATTTGTCACCTATACCGGGCTAGTGCCACCACCAGCCAGACTCTGACTTCCTTCCTCTTCACCCCAGAGCTTCCCTAAGACCCACCCCCCCCCCACCGCCCCAGGGAAGACAGCCCCTGCCCTTCCCCCTCTCCGTCAGGATGCACTGAGTCCCCTCCCCCCACCCCCCACGGGGGCCCACCAGGCTCCTGGCTTCTCTTTCAAGTGGAGAGGACAGAAGGAGGGAGGGGACCTGAGGCCAGAAGGAGATGCAGGCGCCCTCCCACCTGTTCCAGTGCCCAGGTCAAGGCAGGTAAGCTCCTGGAGACATGAGCTCAGCGGCCACAGCACAGGGAAGGGCGGGGACCATGGTGGACACGACCCATGACCTCACCTCTTCTGGCTCCAGGCTGCAGCCCTGCCCGCCTCTGGAGAATTCCATGACTCAGGTAAGAGGGGTGGGGCCTTGCCAAAATCTCAGAGCCAAGGTCACACCACCCTGCCACCCTATCCCTGCGGCATCTGTAGGAGATACGTAACAGAACCACCCGGCCGGGGGAGCAGCCTCGTCAGGGGGACAAAGAGGGGAAGCCAGGAGGGGCCCAGAGGGGAATTTGGGCAGTTTGGGGGCCTGGGGAGTCGGAAGCCACAAGCTCCTACCTGATTCAGCCTACAGGATGGGGAGTCTACGGAGTATCTCAGGAAGGCAGGGGGTGGGGAGCAGGGCCTGGGCCGCAGGGGCTTCCTAGCAGATGAGAGGCAACACTCAGGGCAGTCAAGTACATTTGCACGGGGTTGTGCACTGCTTAACTCCAGGGGGCACCCAAAACACACAGACTTTGATATGATGATGACTCCATTCTCTTTTTCACACACACACACACACACACACACACACACACACACACACACGTGTGCACATACCCATTCACATGGCAGCTGGAGAGGGACTTCACATCGATGTCCTTATGTGCACACATTTCTTCTGCCCTGTTTAAGGATGGTAGCGGCAGAGTAAAGGTGTGACTGTGGTATGGACTCCATTAATGAGAGGAACAGGTTTAGAATGGAAGAACTGAATTGACCCCTTTTCTGGGCCTGCTTCAGGTTCCCACAGTCAAAATTACCAACACAACCCTTGCTAGGACCCCCTGGGGCCAGGCTTGGGGCCACTGGGCTCCTTTGGCCCAGGCCCTGGCTGAGCAGAGCCACTTTCCATCTCCGGGACTTGTCTCTTGCTTTTGTGCCAACAGAGCCCTTCCTCAGTGTCCCCCATCCAGACTCTGAGGCACCGCCGAAATGTGACCTCGAATGGGGCAGCTGCCCCGGGCCTTGCAAGGTCTCCTGCTAGCCACCCCCCTCCACCCCGCCTGAGACGACAGTCTCTCTCTTCCCCTAAACTGTAGACACAGAGCCCCTGTTCCCTGTTACTCGGTCCCGCTGGCCTCGCACTGGCTCTGATTCTGAGTGTGTGGACAGCGGCTGGTGGCCATTCTGCAGCAGAGGACGGCAATGTCCTCAAGCGTGTCCCTGGGGTCTGGTGCTGCCCCCACTGAGCACCCCACTGGATGGGCAGCCCGTCCCCAGTCAACAAATCCATGAGAAAGACACACAAGGGCAGGAACAAGGGTGTCAAAGAAACAAGGCAGAGGAGCGCCGGGCAGGAGGGTCGAGGGGGAGGAGCCTCTCCGGGCAGGGTGGGCCAGGGAGGAGGTGGCCCTGAGAAGGCCAGGATGGGGAACGGCCCGGCAGGGGACTCGGAGAAGCCCCCGGCAGGCCTTTGGGGCTGGCGCTGCGTCTGAACACAGTTCCAGGGAAAGAGGGGTCCAGCTTCCCAGGCCGGAGCTGGAGGATGGTGGGGCTCTGTCCCGGGTGTGAGTGTTGGTGTAAGCATGTGTGTGGGGGCAGGGGCATTGCCTGGGGTGCCCAACAGAAGAAGGAAGCAAGTCAAGGGAGTTAAAAGTGAAGGGGTTGAAGTGGGGCCACAGTGGGGACAAACTCCTTCACATGCCTCAGAATGTGACTACATTGACCCTTGGACAATGCAGGGTCAGGGGCACCGACCCCCATGCGGTTGAAAATCTGACTGACTGATTTTAGAGAGAGCGAGAGCACGAGCGGGGTGGGGGGGCAGAGGGAGAGAGACAGATTCCCGAGCAGACTCTGCACCCAGCGCAGAAGCCAATGCGGGGCTCGATCTCACGACCCGAGCCGAAACCAAGAGGTGGATGCCTAACCGACTGTGCCACCCAAGCACCCCGAAATTCTGCCTGTGGCTTTTGACACCCCGCCTACCCAGACACCTAACTACGTCATAGCCCCCTGTTGCTGGAAGCCTTACCGAGAACAGAAACAGTCGGCTAGCACATAGTTTGTGTGTGCTTTGTATTGTACACTGTTCTCACAATGAAATAAGCTGGAGAAAAGAAAATGTTAAGAGAATCCTAAGGAAGAGAAAATACATTTACAGTACAGTACTGCTCTGTAAAAACTCCGTGTTTAAGTACACCGGGGAGGTTCAAACCCGTGTTGTTCACTGTATTTGGAGATAGGGTCTTTGAAGAGGTAATTAAGGTAAGATTATGGTGGGCCCTAAGCCAATATAACTGGTGTCTTTATTTTTTTTTATTTTTTAAAGATTTTATTTATTCATGAGAGAGAGAGAGAGAGAGAGAGAGAGAGAGAGAGAGGCAGAGGGAGAAGCAGGTTCCCAAGGAGCAGGGAGTCCGATGCGGGGCTCGATCCCAGGACCCTGGGATCATGACGTGAGCTGAAGACAGCCGCTTAACCATCTGAGCCACCCAGGCGCCCTAACTGGTGTCTTTAGAAGAAGGAGTTAGGATGCAGACGAGAGCACACCCAAAGCGAGGACCGTGGGAGGACACACGGAGAAGGCCACCATCTGCAAGCCAAGGAGAGAGGCCTCGGGAGAAACGAGTCCTGTGGGCACCTTGACCTTGGACTTCCAGCCTCCAGACTGTGAGAAAATAAATGTCCGTGGCTTAAGCCCCTTAGTCTGGTATTTATTATGGCAGCCAGAGAACACCAGTACAACTGGGTTCAAAGTTGGGACGGGAGAAGGGGCACGTTAAGTGCTGAGGGGGGGGTGCATGGTGGTGATTTCAGATTAGGCTGCGCTTCCCACCCCCCACCCCTGGCGGTGAGGCCTCCGGGGCTGCCCACACCCTGCCTCGCCTGGCTCTGAAGCGCTGCCCTCCACCCCCCCCCCCCCCGCCCCCGATTCCTGAAGGCTCGGCTCCTTTGCAACACACCATGAACCTGGGAGGGAGCCCGGTGGCTCTTTGGGCAACACCCCCCACCCGTGCCCCAGGATGCCCGGGCAGCAATCGCCCCCACCAAAGATGCCCAGACACGTGTGTGCGCAAACACAGACACGCACACACATATGCCAATATGTCATCTATTAAAATTCCAGTTTTACAAACTTGTTTTAAAATTGCCCAAAGGACATGGAAAATAGCCCTGCTTTGAAGATGTGTGCATTCTGGAATGGCCGCCTCAGCTGACATCTGGTTTCCCGGTCTCTGGATGGAGGGGGGAGGCTGAGTCTGGGCTTCCCGGGGGCGGGGTGGTGGGGGTGTGGGTGGAGGTGGGCTGGTCTGAAGGTGTCTGCACCCACCCGGATGCCCCTCCCTCTGCCTGCGCCCGTTCCGGCCGGGGGCTTGCACTGACATGCGGCTGGAGGGGTGCAGATGGTACCTGGGCCTCGGCCGGGCCTGATGAGGACAGGGCTGGTGCAGCCAGGGGCTTGGTGGAAATGTCCCTGTGTGGGACCCTCCTTCCAGGCTGTCCTCCACCCCTACACACTCGGGAGCACTGCTGGTTGGCGGCCTTGCCAAAGAAACACCTTCCACAGCCCCTGTCCCCTGACATCCCTTGCCCAGCAGCCCCCTGCCAGCAACTGCCCCTGGCATGCGCCTCTGAGGCCGGGTCTCCCCACACTCGGCGGGGCAGCGGAGGGGCTGGGAGCGGCCACAGACCCAGGCAGGAGCGAGAGTCTGCTCCTTCTCTGGGCCTCGGTCTCCCGTCTGTCTCATGGGGATGACCTCCGGCTGCGCCAAGGAGGGACCAAGGGCCATCCCGACGGCAGTTTGGCCCGCCCGGAGTTCTGGTAGGAAGATGCCATTTGGCAGGGGCACCGCCACCCCCCCCTCCAAAGTCCTCCTGGGGTGGCAGGGCTGTGGTTGAGTCATGGGAGCCCAGGAAGGGAGAACACGGGCTGGGCTGGGCTGGAATGGCTTCCTGGAGGAGGCTGGCTTTAAACTGGGTCAACTGGGCGAGGCCTCATCAGAGGCAGCCAGGACGCATGCTCAGCCTTGGCCCCGCGCAGGGCTTCTGCTGCTCCCTGTACCCCCCACCCGCGAGACAGCCCCTGACAAGGCCCCGCCAAGCCAGGCTCTGGGCAGAGCTTTCTGGGGCTTAGGGGCTCCCCGCCCCTCCCCCATCTCCTCAACAAGCCCTCAGGGAAATTCCGTCTGTGATGCTGTCATCCAGGCGAATTCCGGTCAGAACCAACATTGCCGGCAGCCTGCTGTGGCACCTGCCACCACTAAGCCCCCTGCCACCCGTGAAGCCCCTGCTGCCCGGGCACTTCTTGCCTTTCATCTCCAATGTTCCCGCAGCCCTGCTCCCCACAGGCTGATCCTCCTGTTCCGGCCCCCGGACCAAGGCCCCGGGGAGATCTGGTGACAGGCCCATGCCGCAGAGGCGCACACTAGGTCACCAGAGTCTCTCCAGGGCAGCGGCGGGACCACACTGACCTTGGCCACAGCAGCAGTGTCCCTCGTGGGAGCAGTGTATGTGGGTGTCCGCTTTTGCCGGTGGCACCCCCCAGGCCTCAGCCCCCGCCAGGCACCCGTGGTCCCAGGTGCACGGCCTCCCTTCTCCTGCCCCGCTGTCCGCGGGGGCTTCCAGATGCTGGCGTGGCCACGGACGCACCTCTGGTGTTGCCCGGAAGACCTTCCGTGGCTAGTGGGGTAGGGGCCCTGACAGCAACTCTGGGGGCACCAGTGTCGCTGGGCTGCCTGGCCAAAACGACTTCTGAGCCTAGTCTGGCAGCGGGACAGGAACTGTCGGGGGCGGGGGAAGACAAGGCGGGGAAGGGTAGTCCAGGCAGAGAGTGGGAGCAGAGACGACCGGATGAGTAAGGGACAGTCTTGGGGACTGAAGCTAGAGGTGTCCACGAGGCATCTCCCTTTCCAGCCCTGGCCCCCAGCGTAAATAAAACCAAGGGTCGCCCAGGGCTCCTGTGGGACCATCAGCCCTAAACACCCCCATGGCCTGGGGTGGGGGCAGTGCTGAGGTCAACATAAGGCTAGGAGCCCGTGAGGCTCTGGGGGCCAAGCTGGGAGCCTGGAGACCTTCCCAGGCTGGGGGCTCCTTCACTTTATCCCCTAGAAAGTTCTTGGGTTCCCCAGCCAGGCCGGGTGGGCCCCCTCAGGAGCCAGGCTGGGCTGGGCTGGGGAAGTTGTGCTATGGTGAGGACAGATGTTTCCAGTTTGAGGGCTGGGGTTGGCATAAAGTGTTTGTTCCCCACCAAATCCTGTTTCCTATTAAGCAGACTCTGGGAGATGGGGAAGCCGCCATTCGTTCAGGCAGCCTGTGTGTGGGAGCCCTGATGAGGACGGGGCTGCGGATGCTGTGGGGGCACCACCCTCCACACCTCCTGTGCTTCCAATAGGCTTTTGTCCTGGGAACTGTCCCTGGGCTCCTGAGCAGCCTCATCCAACTGGAGGGTCTGAGAGCTGGGACTCAGGAGCCCTGGATGGGGGTTCTCGGGGGAAACGTGGCTCTGGCCCTTCCCTCTGCCCTGATCATAGCTTATGTGTTGGTTATGTCTACCCTGCTTCCCACTCCCTTCTTCCTAAAGGAGCCTGATTTATATTCTGGTGTTCACTCTCCTCCACACAGCTGATCCAGCCAGGCTCCAGATCCTGATCAGTTTGCTGTGATGGTTTAGGAATGGGTGTGGGAAGCAGGCTTAGGCATGGAAATGTTAGGGGACTTCTGGGAGAGGAGCTCCACTCCCAAGCTGTGCCCTAGATGCCTTGATGAAACATCAGGAACTGGGCAACCCCCTTGTGCCTATGAGGGGAGCCAGCCAGAGGGTGTCAAAGCTACAGACAGGCAGAGTTGGTATCTTTAAGATGGTGCTGGGTTGCTGTATTAGCTTTCTCTGGGATTTCCTATCATGTGAAATAATACTAGCTATTAGTTATTAGTGCTTATCATATTTTAGAAACTATACTAAATGCTGCCATTATTCAAAAAATATTTCTTTTAAACATTTTTAGAGGGGGAGAGAGAGAGAGCGAATGGTGGGGGGAGGGACAGAGGGAGAGGGAGAGACTCTCAAGAAGACTCCTTGCCAATCACAGAGCCCAACATGGGGCTCGATCTCACAACCCTGACATCATGACCTGAGCTGAAATCGAGAGTTGGACGTTTAACCAACTGAGCCACCCAGGCGCCCCATTCAACAAATATTTCTGGAGGCCAGGTACTGTTTTAGGTGTGGGATGCAGACACGAAATCAGACATAAATCCCTGTCCTCAGAGAATTTATATTCTCCATGCTTTTTTTTTTTTTAAAGATTTTATTTATTTATTTGACAGAGAGACACAGCAAGAGAGGGAACACAAGCAGGGGGAGAGGGAGAAGCAGGCTTCCCGTTGAGCAGGGAGCCCGATGGAGGGCTCGATCCCAGGACCCTGGGATCATGACCTGAGCCGAAGGCAGATGCTTAACGACTGAGCCACCCAGGCGTTCCTATACTCTCCATGCTTTAAATATCTCACTTAAGCCTCAATAGCATGAGGTAAAATGACAGTGGCCACAGTTGGGCTCATGCAGCGCACTCCCACCCCGAGTGAAGCCTTTAGTTTCACTGTCCAGGTTTCCTGCAGCCGGGGCTCTGCATGCAGCCGGCTTTCCCCAAGCAGAGCCAATCAATTGGCTGATGCTTAGCGGGGAGCGAGCATCGGGGGGTAGCAGGTGCACGGGCATTAGGGCAATGTGCTGGTGCTTGTTTCCTCTGGGGGTAGCTGTGGGCAGTTAGTGACTGGTCTCTAGCTGCATGGATGGGTGCTGAGTGCTGGGTGGGGGAGCAGATAAGCTGCCTCAGTCCTGGGAGCAGTTGGGTATTTCTCCTGGCTGAGGAGGATCCAGGAGATCCTGGTCTACCCCAGAATTTGGTAGCCACCTAATACCCAGAAGTAAGTCCTTTTCTGCCTAAATTAGCTCAAGTAAATTATATGATTACTGTAAATAACATCACGTAAAATGTGCCATCGACTTTAGAGGAGGTGGCTGGGTGGTCGATGGTGAGAATCCACCCGTGGTGGGTGAAAAGCTGGAGTCCCTCATTACGCACTGGGAAAATATCAGGCCAAATTGGTTCCTCCTCGTGTGCTTCGGAACAAGACCACAATCAGATGTCAGGCTGAGTGCAGGAACGGGATGGGGCTTGGGGATTATCGTCTTTGAGGAGGGTGTATGGTGCTCTTTGCGTGGGCAAAGGCCGTGTGGATGTTGGATGGGCAAAGGGAGGAATTAGGTGGAGTCCTCCTGCATCCCAGATGCAACAGCAATGTCGAGCCTCCCAATCCATGAATCTACTACCCTCCACCTATTTAGGTTTTTCATTTCAGTCACTTTTTTTTTTTTAGATTGATCTCTGAGCACCTAATGGATTTCTGTGTATGTGGGTTTTAAATATTTATTTGAGAGAGACAGCGTGCGCACGCAGGGAGGAGGGGCAGAGGGAGAGGGAGAATCTGGAGCAGACTTCCTGCTGAGCACGGAGCCCAACACAGAGCTCAGCCCCACCACCCTGAGACCATGACTGGAGCTGAAATCAAGAGTCAGACGCTTAACTGACTGAGCCACCCAGGCGCCCCTGGATTTTCATTTTTTCCTAGTGGATTTTTAAAATTCTACTGTAGATGGTACATTTTTAACATTTCATTTTCTGTTTTTTTAAAAGATTTTATTTGACAGAGAGAGAGAGAGCACAGGCAGGGGGAATGGCAGAGGGCGAGGAAGAAGCTCCCCACCAAGCAGGGAGCCCGACATGGGGCTTGATCCCAGGACCCTGGGACTACGACCCGAGCCGAAGGCAGACGCTTAACCAACTGAGCCACCCAGGCACCCCTCATTTTCTGTTTGTTGTTGGCATATAGAAATGCTAGTGATTTTTGTTTATGATCTGGTATCTGGAAACCCTGCTAAGTCTACCAGTTTATTGGTAGATTCTTTTAGATTATCTACATAACATCATCTGAAAATGACAGTTTATTTTCTTCCCATCCAATCTTTTTTTTTTTTTTTTAACATCATTGCACTAGGCTAAGACCTCAGGTACTATTTTCCCCCAACATGCAATGAGGTTGAAAGAATTTTACGGTGGACACCTGTATATCCACGACCTAGATTTTACCCAGTTTACCATAGATGTAATCTATCATGCACCTATCCATCCGTCAATCCATCCTTTTTTTTCTTTTTGTGATGCATTTCAAAGTAGTTGCAGGCATTGGTACTTCTCCCCTAAATGCTATGGAGTGCATATCATTACGTAGTACTGTTTTTTTTCTTCTTTCTTAGATTTATTTATTTTAGAGAAAGAGAGCACATGAGCTCGAGTGGATGGAGTTGGGGGCGGAGAATTTCAAGCTGAGTCCTTGCTGAGCATGGCACAGGGCTCGATCTCAGGACCCTGAGACCATGACCGGGGCTGAAACCAAGACTCCGACTCAACCAACTGAGCCATCCAAGCGCCGCTACCTAGTACTGCTTTGAATAGCTGTGTTCTTGGACATCTTTTTCTTGCTCCCAATCTTAGGAGGGAAGTTATTGATATTTTAAGTAGGATGGGCTCACTCTAGGTTTTTTGTGACTATCTTTATCAGACTGACATTTCCTTGTTTTTCTAGTTTGCTAAACATTTATATCATCCAATGACTGCTGAATTTTATAAATTTTATAAAGTTTTTTCGCATCTATTATCATTTACTTCTCTGCCCTCATTCTGTTAATGTGAAGGACTCTAATTTTTGAGTGATAATCCTATTTAATCATGATGTATCTTTACATATTGCTTTTTACAACTTGCTGGTTTCTGTTTGCTAACATTTTGTTTAGATCTTTTACATCTATAATGATGAGAGAAACTGGCATGCAATTTTCGTTTCCTATACTGTTCTTGTCAAACGTTTTATATGTAAGGATATACTGGTCTCTTAAGACGAATTTGGAGGTTTTCTATTATCTAGAAGATTGGCATTATTTTTCTCTAAGATGTTGGCTGAATTCACTGGCGATGCTATCTAGGCCTGTAAATTGCCTTGTGAGATTTAAATTATGCATTCAACTTAGGCAATAAATGTAGGATGATCCCAATTTTCAAGATTTCAAGAAAACCACTTTTAAAAAAAGAAATTTGTTCATTTTATCCAAAGTTTAAAAACGGCTTTATTGAGGCATAATTGACGTACGAAAACTGCACATAGGTAAAGTGTACAATTTGATTAGTTTTGACATATGTATATACTCCTGAAGCATCTCTACAATCAAGATTGTTCCATCTATGGGGCGCCTGGCTGCTCGGGTGGTGGAGCAGGGGACTCTTGATCTCAGGGTTGTGGGTTTGAGTCCCACTCTGGGTGTAGAGACTACTTTTAAAAAAAGATTGTTCCATCTAAATTTAAAATTTAGTAGTATTCATAATGTCCCCTTAAATATTTTTAATGTCTGATTTGAAGTAATTTGCTCATCTTCACTTCTGATACTGGCTATTTCTCTGTTCCCCTTCCCTCCCACCCTTTCTCCTTCCTTCTTGACAGGTCTTACTACAGAGTTGTCAAACTTCTTAGTCCTTTTAAAAGATTTTATTTGAGAGAGAGTGTGAGAGCACATGAGCGGGGCTGGGGGGGGTGGGGGAGGTGGAGGGGGGGAAGGGAGGCAGAGGGAGAGGGAGAAGCAGACTCACCCTGAGCAGGGAGCCCGATGTGGGGCTCAATCCCAGGACCCTGAGATCATGACCTGAGCCGAAGGCAGACACTTAACCGACTGAGCCACCCAGGCACCCCTTCTTAGTCCTTTTAGAGAGCTATTTTTTAATTTTCTTGATTTCTTTTATTCCCCTTATTGTATATTTGTGTTCTATATTTTGGCTTTTGTTTTGGGTTTCATTCACGTTTTTTGTTTTTAAATTTTGAGGTGGTTGCTTGATTTTCAGGCTTTCTTCTTTTCTAACATATGCATTTAAAGATATAAATTATAAACAGAGTTTTAGTTGCAATTCACAAGCTTTTTTCCTCCATAGGTTTTGATATGCGGTATTCTTATTATTCAGTTCAAAATATTTCAAGTTTCCATGATGATTTCTTCCTTGACAAATGGGTTATTTAAAATCTGTTCGACTTCCAAATATATGAGGATCATCAAATTGTCTTTTTGTAATTGATTTCCAGCTTAATTGCATTGTGTTTGGAGAACATATTTCATTTGAATTAATTCTTTTGGAGTTTGTGGAGACTTGTCTTATAGCTCAACATACAAATTTTGGCATATGTGCCACTTGTGTTTGAAAAGTATGCTGTTGAGTGTAGTGTTCTACATGTATCCATTTGGCCAAGTTTGTTAATTGTGTTGCTTAAATTTTGTATAACTTGATTTTTATATACCTTTTTAAATCAGTTACTTAAATAGGTGTGTTAAGATCTTGCTATATCATATTTGCCTAAATTTCCTACTTCTATCAACTTTGATGTATTTTGAGATTATATCACTAGTGCGTAAAAATTTAGAATTATCACTTTCTGATAACTGAACAGACCCTTTTTATTTCTAATAATGCTTTTTTTTTTTTTTGCCTTAGAGTTTAGTATTAATATATCTACACCAGTTTCCTATGCTTACTGTTTGCTGGATATATATTTCTCCATTCTTTGAAACTTTCTAAATTCATGTTTCAAAAAGTATCTCTTGTAAAGGTCATAGGATTTTTATTTTTTTAATTCATTTAAAAAAATTTATTTTAAGTAAACCTGATGCCACACATGGGGCTTGAACTCAAGAAGACCCTGAGATCAAGAGTTGTGTGCTCTACCAACTGAGCCAGACAGGCACCCCTATGATTGTTGTGCGTGTGGGTTTTTTAAAGAATTTATCAGAGAGGGCGAGTGAGCCCACAAGCAGGGGCGGGGAGCGGCAGGTAGAGGGAGAAGCAGGCTCCCTCCTGAGCAAGGATCCTGATTCAGGACTCGATCCCAGGACTCTGGGATCATGACCCGAGCCGAAGGCAGATGATTAAACGACTGAGCCACCCAGGCGTCCCATGATTGTTGTTTCTAAAGCTAGTCTGACAATCTTTGTCAACAATGGAGCATTAACTCATTTACATTTAATGTAATAATGGATTTATCACATATATCTTGCAACTTGCTTTCTATTTGTCCCACTGGTTCTGTTTTTCTTCTCTTTCTTATCCCCTTATCTTCAACTTGCCACTGAATTGGTTATTCCATCCTCTCCAATTAGCTTCAAAGTTACATACTCTTTTACTAGTATTTTTTACAACATGCATTCTTGTCTTGTCAAAGTCTAATATTAAATGGGACTTTTTTTTAGTGTTACAATCAGAAATATAGGATTTATATGGGTACCCCATGGATATTTCTGATTGTAACACTGTAAGTTTTCTTCCTGGTTCTTCGATGGTGGTCTTCTTGCTAGGTCTTCACATGGTGGAGAGGACGAGAGATCACTCTCATGTCTCTTTTTATAAGGGCACAAATCCCATCATGGTGGCTCCATCATCATGAGCACCTAAACCTAATGACCTCCCAAAGGTTCCTCCTCCTAATACCATCACATTGGAAGTTAGGGATCATTATATTAATTTTGGGGGAATCCATTCAGTCCATAACAGTTCACTTCCTCCAGAGAGAATATACATTTGCTAGGCACCTGGACGCATTAGTAATTTGATTTCACCTCAATTCACATTCAGAGATTAGAAAGGATTGATTTGGAAGCTGGCCACAGCATCCACAAAGGATAGTCTACTGATCAGAATGGAGGACTAAGTAATCTAAACCAACCCTCCAGCAAAGAACTCGGAAATCTGGCCAAAATGTTTTAAAATTTTGCTTGAAGGCATGCCAGAGCCAACAGGATGGTGAAGTAGTATCTGGTTAGTTGTAGGAGACTGCTTTTTTTCTGGGGGTCTTTGCTATTCCAGAGGCTGTTGTCTGAGTAGCTGCACTTTCAATCACCTTGTAAAGTCAGGAGAGTAGTGGTTGCCATGTATGACCTGACCAAGGGGGTGGGGTGGGGGAGGGGCAGGTAGTTCCTGATGAATCTCCCTTGCTTTGTGTGGAGAATCCCAAATGGATATACCCTAATGAGATTACATTTTATGCTTTAGTAAAGTTCTTAAAAAATAAAAATGCATTATGTACTGTGAATTGTGTGCTATAATCCATTCCTCAGCTTCTCATATTCATAGGAAGCTTGGCTCTTCATCAGAGAATAGAAACCCTGACCTCCTTGACTCTTGGAGGCAATGTAGGACACTGGAATAACCCTGAATCTGGCTTCAGAAAGCCCAAGGATCAGTCCCGAATATCAAATGGCAGCTACTGAAACTGCAGGCATAGTGCCTAGGAGGGAATTAAGAGACCTAAAGGGTTGACCTTGCAAACTCAAACCTATAAAGTATCAGCAAGTACCACAACTCTAATTTATGGCTCTGGAAATGAGCGCAGAATGACTCGGTTATGCAGAAAGATTTAATGCCTAAGGCAAAACACTGGCTCCCCAGGACCTCAAGGACAGTATGTTGCCTAAAGAATATTAAGAGATCCTAGCCCTAGAGGCATCCCCCCACCCCCCACACTGAACATTTCTCTTTACCTTAGTAAGCTTGAGGAAGTTGCTAAGTGTTCTGATTGATGCTGGTCCTATGTTCTTCCCTCTCCCCATCTAGCACGTTTCCAGCTCCTGTGATTTCCTTCTGGAGCAGTGTACTTTCTATGCTTCACCTCAGGGACCTTCTCTGTCTTTCCTTTCTCAGTCTCTGTCCTTGAGCTCTTCCACAGCCCTGCTTCTGTCCGCACCCTTGAATGATGACCACCCTGTGATGCCAAGGCTGTTGTTCCAGATCCCATGGCACCAGCCTCAACGGGGGACCGTGAGAACCAGAGTTACCGTTTTGAAGCTTTTTTGCACAGCGCCTTGAACTCTTGATAGGAAAGGTGGTACTGAAAGGGGCCCATGCTTTCAAAAACAAATAATTGTGGCAGAACCATTTGTTGATGATACAGTGCAGTAACAGTTTTGTATCTTGGGTAAGAAAGAATCAGATGTTAACTTCCATCCAAACACAAGATGGCCCTGTACTGCCTCATTCTACACATTTTTACTTCGTGGAAAACAACTTCTAAGCAAATTAATCCAAGTGTAATTCAAGTTTATCAGTTAAATTTATTGTCATATAATAGATCTTTCACAAAAATCAGGAAGAGACTCCTGGTGGGTCTCCAGAGCTGAGGCATGACGCAGTGGTGTCTGGGAGTGTGGGCCCACGTGCTGCCTGAGGTGGTAGCCCCGGCTGAGCTTTTAGGCCAGTGAGCACTTCCGCTGTTTGGTTCATTAAAAGCGGGTGGGGGAGAGGAGCCTGCTGGAGAATGGGGCTTTGGAGGCACCTTGGTGAGCCAGGTGGCCTGGGGAGGGAACTGTGGGACCCCCTCTGTCAAGGGCTCCTTGGTTGTTGGCCCTCTCTTTTGGGGGACCCTATTTCCTCCTGCCCCGAGAACTGATAGGCCTGCAGCCTAGTGATTATCCCATGGCACTGCCCAGCCCTCAGCCTCCAAGGACAGATCCATGGTCCTTACAGAGGTTCAGGTGCTGCACGCGACCCTTTTAACATTGTGTGTTTTGGTTTAAAGGAAGCGAGTCAAAATGCTTTGGAAGCAAATTCAAGCTGTCTATCATTTCCCCATGTGGGGAACATAAAATAATTGCCACCTAAAATGATCATCATTCAGACTGTGAGGATTGATCCGTCCACCTTCAAACTGCCTCTTCCCCTGGGCTCGACTAAGCAGAAGCTGTTAACATGCCTCATCTGCAGGTCTGAGGCCCTGTCCGTGTGATCTTAAGTGAGATATAGGAGAGCCCCCAGCCATTTGTGGAGACAGGAAGAGGCCTGAACAGAGCAAGGCCCGAGGAGGCCGCGGGCAACCTGCCCTTGCCTCCTGGGTCCAGCCACCAGCGATGGCCCTTCGTCCATCAGCCAGCCAGCCAGCCAGCCAGGCTGCCTCAGGAAGTGTCAGCTCCAGCACCTGTCCTGGTGAGGACAAGGAAATCGCCTGGCTAGCCTCAAAGGCCCACTGAAGAGATGGAACAGCCTAGGCTTTTCACAGGCAGAAGCCACACAGATGTGCACTGACGTGCTGGCGTGTTTTTGACCTTTCCAGAGCTTGCTGTGACTGGACATAGCTCCTCCCAGACCCTCTGAGATTGTGATGGACCAAAATGACTCCGGCCTCCAGCCCAGGGACGCAGGGAGAGGAGAGAAGCTAGTTCCCAATAGAGATTAGGCAACAATCGACTGACACGGGGTGCTCAGTCTCATTTGGGATTACGTGCTTTCTACACAGAAAAGCAAATACTTTTCGTGTCTTTGAGAATGAAATGAGGCTCCTCATCCAGGCTGTGAGAGGGTGGTCGTGGACTCAGACCTGGCCTCCAAAGGACCAGCCCACTCTGCCCTCAGTGCCCGCGGCTCTGGCAGGCACGCTCTGCTCAGGGCAGCCCAGCGAAGGTTTCCCTCAGAGAAGCTTCTTCCTCTAGCTCAGGGCCCAAAAGAGTTTAAACAAAGTCAGAGATGAAGAGAAAAACATGTTTTTCATCTCATGTGGAATACTGTATTAATCAAATTGGTCTCCTTTTCTCCTATTAGTCTGGTTTAAGAAAAAAGATTGCTTTCAAAATGAAGCTTTTCTTTTCCCAATGATTAATATAGAGTAGATTAACTTAATTTGTGCTAGACTCCAATTTAATTCAGCTACAGCTCAGAGGCCAAATCCACAGAAAAGCTAATCTGAGCTTCATGAGAAGGAGCCATTTCTTTCTTTGAAAGATGCAGAGGATCTGATCTAAAGGCTTATATCCAACGGCCCGGGCATAGTGTTTATTAAATCATAGGCCCTCTGGAAGGCAACCCCTCATACATATGACTTCATTTCCTTACTAATTCCTGTCTCATCATCTTTTCAGATATTTCTCTATGTTGAACACACACACACACACACACACACACAGAGGACCAAAACAAAAATCTTGAACATGCAAAGAAAAAAATAGTATGTACTGGTGAAGTGTTATATGCCTAAGGCATCGAGTTCCTGGAAAAGCTCTAGATTTTTGGTTTAGAAATAAAACTGCATGTGGAATAGCAGGTTTTTACATTTATTATTATTGTGTGCCCCCCACCCCCTTTTTTTTGCACTACAATCTAAGCTGAGTGATCTACTGCCAACTGGCACCAATTCTCCAAATCCAAGCATGTAAGGGAAGCACGCCTGTGTGATCCTCTTTGCTAGAAGATACATCAGGCAATCTGTCTACTTCTGTTCCCCAGGAAGAAAATAACTGGAAGGGCTGCTCAGCTGGAGGGAGGTGAGGGTGGGAGATGGTGTCCTGCCCTCAGTCGGAATCCATTGTGAAGAGCTGGATGTCCTGTGGGTTCCAGTAGAGACCTACTGCTGAGTTGTAGACCAGAGACCACACATAGGGGATAAAAAACTCCTCGGGCTGCTCCTCTTCCACATATTTGAATTTCAATTCTGGAAATTTCTGCAACAAAAACAAGACGATTTTATAATCTCGCAGTTCCATGCAAAAGCAGTGCTGGGGTGTGCAGGGAGCCCACCTCCCTCACTGGTCACCAGGCCTGAGAGGTCTGGGGCTTTACCGGCCAGTCTGCAAATGACTCCTGAGAAAACGTGAAGTGTGTGGAGGAAAGACGAGTAAGCCCGTCAGTAGCTGTCTGCTGATGCTGGTCTGCTGAGCAGAGCAGGGACCCGAACAGGGGGAGGCAGGAGGACAAGTGTCAGAGTGGAAACGGGCCCTTCATGGGTGACAGACGGAGGGCTCGCAGAAAGACTATCTACTGGCCCAGCCGAGGGCTGGCTCTTCCTGAGAGACTTTGCTTTCAGGGCTGTGTCTCCTCAGAGATGAGAGCTTCCGCTCACAACTCCTCAGCCTGGACCCGCAGGGGCAGGCAGGCGTCCCTCGTGGAAGGCCGGGCGGGTGCCGGGGCAGCAGCTGCTCTGCGCAGGCCAGGGCCGCCTCCTCGGGGCCGTGGTGATGGCTGAGGCCTTGTGGAGGGAGGCCGGGGTGACTCCTTGCCGGGGCTCAGTTAAAGCTGCAGTCTGGCTCTGTGCGCGTAGCCAGGCGACTGGGCCTGCACTCTGCGGCCCGGCTGATAAGCAAGCACTGAAATAATCTGATGACTATGTGGACGAATGAAACAACCAACCATGTACTGAGGACCAGCGCTGTGCCAGGCGACAGCCACTGCTTTATGTACATTGTCTCGTTCACAGTCTTCTGTTCACTGGACCGGCTGGGCGTCTGCAGGGGGCGGTGGCCAGGGGCCGGCCTGCCCTCACAGAAAGGGCGCTCTGGGGTGGGGGTGGGGGCAGCAGCAGCAATAGAACAATGAGAACAGATTAGTGAGAAAGACAGGAGACTCCAGGGCCCTGAGGGAGGGGGGTGTGTGTGTGTGTGTGTGTGTGCAGCCAGGTGAAGAGGGAAGGGCGTCGCTCCTGCTGGAGCAGGTAGACGCAAGGCCGGTGTGAGGCAGGGGCACAGCAGGCTGGAGGGCAGAGGTGGTGCTGGAGGTGCAAGGCGGGCTGGGGGAAGCACCAGCAAGCAGGGCCCAGACCCAGGAGGAAGGAGGGACACAGGAGCCGCATGAGAAGTCCTGGCCTCCACGTTAAGGTCCTGGAAGCCTTTGAAGGGTCTGAGAAGGGGGCTTGGTGAGAATGGCTCTGCGCAATGACCCCTCCAGTCACAGTGTGGAGAACAGAGGGCACGTAGCAGGGGTGGGGACAGGCCTGGACCAGGAGAGAGGCCAGTAGGCCTAAACGAAGAGGAAGGAGGGGGGTGGGCAGGAAAGCCACCCACTCATCCACCCATCCACCCAGCTGTAGGAATTTTATTTTTATTTATTTTTAAAGATTTATTTTATAGAGACACAGAGAAAGAATGCGTGCGTGGGGGGAGGGGCAGAGGGAGAGAGCAAATCCTCAAGCAGGCTCTCCGCTGAGCGTGGAGCCCGACACGGGCTCAATCCCCAGGACCCCGAAATCATGACCTGAGCCAAAATCAAGAGTTGACCGCTTAACCGCCTGAGCCACCCAGGTGCCCCTTGTAGGAATTTTAAAACAGCATTTTACAATAATTGAGACTCAACACCTAAGTGCTGGATCCAGAGTTCTAGACAGATGAGAGAAAGGCAGAGTAAGCAGGAGATGCTCCTGGCAAGGTGAGTTTTGAGTTAAATCCTGAAAATGTGTATAGGAATTCCTGAAAGAGGGTTACTCTCTCTGGTCATAGATGCAGTCCCCTCTGTTACAGCTTTAATGAAAACCAACTCTATTCCATGGCTCCAAAGGCATCATGTAAATATAGAATATACACAAATGGGATTTATAAGTGGCCCGAACTCCTGCATTACCTACTCCCACATCCTCCCTCACACTCTATGTACCCCACACTTCAGAGGCCTGTGTAGAAGGCCTCTGGCTTAATGAAAACCTCCGCCTTTTCGGACCACGAGTGTTTCGAATCAGTTGTTTATTGTCCTCAGTTGTAGGCTGCAAGTGTCCGAGGGTGCGGATGGCAGGGGCAGCGCCTGCCATTCGGAGGGAGCCTCCTCCCAGCGGGCTCTCCCGGGCCTTCTGGCGGACATGGTTTGGCCAGCTCAGGGAGACGGCGGCTGCCAGCACGTACTGTCGTGACTGGGATTCAGGCCCCCCCCCCCGCCCCCAGCCCCACTCCGGCTGCTTCCGGCCTGGCCTGGGCTTCTCAGGGCTGAGGGAACAGAGTTCTTGGAGGTGGCAGTAAACCTCTGTCATGGAATCAGTTGTGCTGTCTTATAGGCTGCAACACAATGATACTCTTTCCCACGAGAAACCTGCGTTTGTAGCAATAGGGTGCGGCTGGTAGCTACTGGCAGCTGAGCGCACCCGGGCACCACGCTGTGGCCAGTCACCCCAAGGTCCGCCCAAGGCTGATACGGCCAACTCCGCTAATGGAAGGTGAAGCAGGGCCTGGAGAGGCCAAGCCGGTTCTAGGTCACATAGCCTGTGGGATGGAGTTGGGATTAAAGTGTAGGTCTGACTGGGTGGGAAAGTCAGTTTGAAAAGTGACAAGAGCGTTGTGGCCACCCTAGTCCTTTGTCCTTCAGTTCAACTCTCCTAGGCTGCACTGCATGGGGCCCTTCAGGGACAGCGCTGTTCTCTCACTGCATGGCCCAGAACCCGGCTCACTACCGGTCCTTAAAAAAACAACCAAGCCAGGGTGCCTGGGTGGCTCAGATGGTTAAGCGTCTGCCTTCGGCTCAGGTCATGATCCCGGGGTCCTGGGATCGAGTCCCGCATCGGGCTCCCTGCTCCTTGGGAGCCTGCTTCTCCCTCTGCTTCTCTCTCTCTCTGCTCCTCTGTCTCTCATGAATAAATAACTAAAATCTTAAAAAAAAACAAAAAAAAAACAAAAAAAAACCAACCAAGCCACAGAGACATCATCATCAAGAATGAGGGACCGTGTCTGAAAAAGAAATTTACCCCCCAATAACAAGGATGAAAATCCTTGTTCTTAGAATGGTCTCAATCTTGAGAAAACTTCTCCCACTGACCCAGAGAGAAGTGAGGGGCTGGGGGGGGAGGGGATAGAATGGTGGCCTGAAAAGGTCAGAGCCCCCACATTGCCCCTTTCAGCTAGAATAACAACATCCTTCATTTCTAAGTGGTAATGTCGCCAATACGATGCACTTGTTGTTGTTAGAGGTAGAAATGACTAAAAGATGTGCAACCTTTTCTCTATCCAGTGACGTATTTGGGGGGTTTCCTATGAAGGCCTTAGGAAAGGGTGTCAGACAATCTGCACCAGGCTGCTCTCTGCCTCTCTGAGGGTGGAATGGGAAGGAGAACCAGAAAACCGACGGCTTGTGTAAGAACTCCTTCCAACTTAATTAAAGACGCTTAGGCTAGAGTCGCTCAGTGGCTGGCGCTAAGTTTTCCTGCCCTCATGATTTTGGGGAAATTCTGATGACTGTTCAGTGAGAGACGGTAATGAGTCCGAGCTTGCCCTTTGATCGTGCATGGGCAGATCTAGGAAAAGGCCAGTAGGAAAAGCACCCCAGCACCCCCATGACTATCCTTCCCACCACGTGATCAAACAGAGCTGAAAATGCCTTGTCTTCATTGTGGCTCAAGTTTATGTCAAAACAACAACCCATCTCTCACTCTTGTGGTAAATGTAGTCAACAGACTCTCAACAAAGTATGATACCCAGCGTGGCAAGACCATCTACTACATAGTACACAACAGTAGCTAACAGAACTGATCACCTATTATGTGGCAGGCAAGTTCAAACACTTTATATTTAGTCACTCATTTAATCCTTGAACAAACTAGGAAAAGCACTTGAAAGGCAAGCAGATAATTGAGTTTTAGCCCCATCTTTTTCCACAATTCATTCATTCAGCAAGTATTTACCGAAAGCCTACTCAAGTCATGAGCCCAGGACTAAAAATCGAGCTGAGTGACACACAATCCTAGCATTTAAGAGCTCAAAGTCCAGGCCTTGGGAGCTGGGTAACTTGGGACAAGGCTCATATCCTCACCAGGGCTCTTAAAACATAAAGTTTACTCTGAGATTTTGAATTTAACCAGCCCGTCTCCTTCACAGGTTTGTGACAAATCGAATGAGCTGGTGGCAGTCTCGAGGAGAGGGTAAATGTCGAAAGGTCCTGAGCTGCCCTGTGGGTTGACAAGAGATGGTTTTAAAGTCTAAGCCTCCCAACTGCTTAAAACCGAGACAAGCATGAGGTTGTGGCTGAGCTGCCCTGTGGCCTGAGAGCTTGTGGCTAACCGCGTGGAGGTCCAGCCGTGGCCCCTGCCCGTGCTGGGCTTGGACTGGATGCCTACTTCACATCGCTGGAGCGGGGGCCACTGGACACGGCGGAAGCAAAAGAGCAAGTCCAGACAGAGCAGCATGAATGCACTTCTAACCTGAACACTGTGGACGCGCCACACACACACACACACACACACACACACACACACACACCCAGCTCCCCTCTCCTCAAAGGAACAAGTGAGCATAGAGGTAGTATTTCTTTGCTCAGAACTTTTCACCGACACTTAAAAGGTTCAGACCAGAGGATAAACCATAAATAGCAGGAAAAAGAAGAGCATGTTCTCGAAAACTGGCTACACACATTGTGAAAGCACAAGGTAAAGAGCTTCCTTTTTCCTGCAATGAGTTGTTTTTAAGGTCCATTTTAAAAGGGCGAAATAATAGAAATTATCAAAGAGTTTTGGAAACACTCTTCAGTCAACCTGACTGAATGTGAATGTGCCTTCGCAGAACAAGCAGGGCTCAAGCTGCAGTGAATTTGCCCCCTTCTCAAATTTACCTGTCGGTCTCGCTAGAGAGAGCCAACATGGTTAGAGATTTAAATAGACATTCTTAAAATTATGTGCTCCTCTAATAGGTCTTAGAACTCTTGAGAGCTAAGGAAAAGAAAGACAAAAGGTTTTATTTAGCACTAACGACACTGGGGACACATTTTGTCAGGATTCAGTCCAAGAAATGTCATAGTCTGAATGTCAGATCAACAACCTAGAAAAAGTCACTCTTTCCCTTATGTTCCTTTTCAAGCCTGTGGAGAACAATAATGCCATCCTGTGATGGCTGAGGGAAGTCCAACTTCCTCACTTGAGTGTCTTCATTCTGACTGGGCTGCCTGGGCCCTCCCAGACCTTCCCAGCTCCAACATCCGTCCACATGCCGCCCTCTAACCACAACTCCTCCCTGGAGTTCTCAGGCCCCCTCTGGGCTCTAGCCAGGGGCTGTTGGGTGGATGTACTTGAGGACCACAAAAGCTCTGGGAAAGCACAGGAGAGGCGCTGGGGACGTGAGGGCTTTGACTTGATAGTTATGGCAAGAACTCTCTGGAACAGGCTAGCGGAAGGCAGGGTACTGGTCACCTTGGGCCCAGGCTTTTGCCCCTTTCTTTCTGAGACAGTTGTCCTGTGACTCAGCTCAATAAGGAGAGAAAACCCCTCTCTCAAGCTCGGAGCTTGGTCTCAATCCAAAGCTACTTAAAACAATCCGGTTGTTTTGATTTTTGGAGCCAGAGGTAATGCTAGACTCTCAAGTTTGGCTGGAATGTTTTTATCAGCTCCAGTGAATCAACCCACCACAGTGGGACATCCGGACGCCCAGCCCAGAGACAAAGCAAAGGTCTGACTTGGTGATTGAGACTCGGGTATAAGAAGCAGACCAAAAACTTTAAAGACCATAAGTCTTTCTGCTGTCGGTCATGTGATTTGGTGAAAACCCACAGGAAGTTCAGTGAGCAGATGTAGGGCTCAAATGCAATAATTTTTATGACCACGAAAGTTCAATGGAGCTTTCCCCTTTTCACCGAAAGATGACAGAGATAGCACCAGAAACTCTAGCAAGCACCTGGCATGGCTCCAGAAATGTAGTGCAGTGTAAAATCAAATAGCTAAACAGCCCATTAGCAAGAATTCTTTAAAAGCCCACATTCAGCCTCTGAAGGGAGTTGTGAAGGGTGATGGTTGGGGGTGAGGCGCCTGTCGCCACCAGCAGAGGGTGCGGGTTAGAAGGGGGGAGGGGGGCTCCTGGCAGCGGTGCACGCAGTGTTGGTGGTAGGCAGGTTCCGTGTAGATGAAAAGTAAACTGGTTTCAAGATCCTGTTATAAGACGGCAAGGTAAAAGAATTCACATACAATGGTTTTATCTGGGGGTGCATTTGGGGAGGATTCTCCAGCTCCCCTCCCTTTCTCTCCCTCATCTGCTACGGCTGCGCAACACCACGTCCTTCAGTGATGGGCCCTTCAAGTAAAGCCCGGTAAGCACCTGCTGTATCCGAGGCGCTGTGCTTGGGGCTGGGGAGGAGGGAAAGAGGAAGAACTGGTGTTTCTCTACCAGGGGGTATAATTTGGTAGGAATAAGAACAGAGGGGAGCATAGCACAAGATGGAAGGACAGCACCCCGGGAGGGCTCCCTCCCTGGTCCATCTGGCTAATCCCAGGATTGGAAGATGTTAGGTGGGCTTGGACAGCAAACTCCAGGAGAAATAGGAATAGACAAATCAGGAAGCATCTATATTCAGCTACATTACCGTCTGCACAAGCCCGGACTGCAGTCTCTTCCATGTGTAAGGGAATGAGTTACAAATGGACCAAACGTTATTACTTAACTGAGAAAAAGAAGACAGGCTCTGGTTGATGAATGACAGACACGCTGAAGGGGGAGTTCCAGTTCACGTCAGTTTTAAAATTAATGAAAAGCTAAATTCAAAATACAGAAAATTAGAAAGGGCTACTTATTGAAAGTTAGAAATTATGAGATATGAAGCTAAAATTACGAAGCCCACCATGAGGGTGGCTCAGCAGAGAGTCACAGCAGATCTGAGAGCACCGCGGCCGGCCAGGAGTGGGGGCCTCTCTAGCAAGCAAGTTACCACTTAAGAAGAGGGTGACAGGTGAGCAGGCACCTATCCTGGAAGCTCGGGCTGGGCCACCAACCACCTCTTGCTCAGGACAATAGCTTGTCACCTGAGTATCTGCAAGCGACACTAACAGCTTCTGTAACTGGTGGTCAAAAAACTTTTAGGAAAAAATAAGAGTAGAAGGCTGAACCCACACCTGTGATGAGCTCTCCCTGAATTTACCATCACACCATCAGCCAGAATCTGAAACCCACTTGAGTGTGAAACCTGAGCAAATGTCCCTGGTTAGACCCTTCTGTTACAGACCCCAGGTTAAGGGGAATCACAGAAAGGAGGTCTTTAGTTTTAAATTTGTCTCTCTTTTCTGAGGGCTGGTGGGGTGGCACAAAGGAGAAGGAAGGACAGGTAGGCCCTCTTGCCGCAAGGGAAGTTGGAGAAAAGCCCTGACAGGTGGGTCCTAACCTGTAGGGACAGGGCTGGGGACAGGAAGGGGGCTGGCACTGCGTGTGGAGAGACTCCCAGGAGCCCAGAGCGCACCCTGGGGCCTGGCAAGTAGTGTGGGGCTAGCACACAGGGAAGACGGGGGGGGGGGGGGGGGGCGGACACGGGGAGGCGGGCCTCCAGGGCTGGGGTGACAAGCTCGCTCATTTGGTGAGAGAACAGGCTGGGAACTGATATTTGTAATTTAAAAGTCATTAGCTCCAAGGCAATAGTCCAGGTTGCTAAATGTGTAAACGCCTCAAGACTGACCTGCCTTATTGAGTCAAAGCACCTGTTTTGGAGGTGAATCAATTCCAGTTCAGGAGGCTGGGAGGGGGAGGACGGCTTGGTTCTAGGGTGGGAGATGAAGGGCCAAAGTGGAGCATTTACTGGCAGAACTTTTTTCGTTGAAAGCAGTCCCATGGCTGGGCTGGTGGCAGGACTTGCTTGTCCTTCGGTAGGGGCTCATCAGTTTGGATAGGACCCAGCTATCTGACCAGGAGAGTGCGATCCCAGAAAATAAATCTACTACTATTAGATAAAATTCTGAGTAGAGTATAAGCTCCAGGAGGACAGGGATTTTAATTTTTCCACTGATGTGTGCCCCAGTGCTTAGAATATTGCCAGGGGTTTAAGAACAGTTCGCTGAATAAATGAACAAATGCGTAAAAATCGTTGTTTGTAGAAAGACCCAGAGTTCTTGGGGCGCCTGGGTAGCTCAGTCATTAAGTGTCTGCCTTCGGCTCAGGTCATGATCCCAGGGTCCTGGGATCGAGCCCCGCATCGGGCTCCCTGCTCGGCGGGGAGCTTGCTTCTCCCTCTCCCATTCCCCCTGCTTGTGTTCCCCCTCTCGCTGTGTCTCTCTCTGTCAAATAAATAAATAAAATCTTAAAAACAAACAAACAAAACCCCAGAGTTCTTTGGGGGTGAGGCACGGGGGAAGAGTTTGGGAAATGGAGTCCTGCACACTAGGTGAGTTAGTAATAACTCACTAATAGGAAGTTAGTAATAACTGCCTAAACTGAGTGAGCCAAATTAAGCCCATGTCGCTCTGAGAAGCAAATGAGCCGACTTACTGGGATCTGGGGGGCAATACTTCAAATCTAATAGATTCATTCACTTCTCAAATTGCCATGCTCCTTGCCTACCAGCCTTCTACCACGTCAGATTCTTGCTGGTAGAAAAATCCAGCTCACGGATAATGGATAATGTTGACATACATTAAATCAACATTAAAATTAAAATATGTTCAATGTTCATTAAACATTAAATATGTTCAATGCTCATTAAAATATGTTCAATGTTCAAATATGGTCAACACCATATTTTATATTTCAAAATATATCTAATTATGGAAAATGATGAACTCTTTGCATATAACTTACAGTCACGGACTAGAGATGCATAATATGTTAACAGAGACAAGTTCCAGTTTTAATCAGTTTTTTACTGTTTACTCTTGTCAAGGTCACGATATGGCCAGATGCCCTCAAAATAACACTTACGTCCTAAGTACTGTATCAGTGATAATCTTTCTTTACACTATTCTTTTTTCAGAATAATATGTGAACTAGGGGAGTGAGAGAGAGATACAGATTTGGAGAAAGATTCTGAATCATGTTTAGACAAATTCTAGCAAAACAAGGATCCTTGTTGAGTTTGAATGTCCATGCATGAGGAGTTACATGTGGATGACACATAGAGGACATAGGGATGTGGGGACAAGGGCAGGCAGGCGGCTTCACTGGCACACCCCAGCTCAGACTGGGGTGAGCTCGGGTGATTATGTCAGGCAAGAACACAGCCTTTGCCACAGTATGTCAAAGAGATACATGGAAAGACAATTCCAACTAAGACAAACTTGGAAAAGCTATCTCTAATCTCCTAGAGTTAACTTAGAGTTAACTTCTTTGAACATTCTTAGGATTTAAGTTATAAGCAAACGTGATAATTTTTCAAGACTACAGGGGCATCACCCATTCTTAGAAAAGTCATGCCTTCATTATTCCTTCCTTGGCAGGAAGTTAAAACTAGCCTCTGATAATCAACATTCCCATGTACCCATTATGGACAGGAGGATTTTTTTCCCCTCTGCTTATGGAAAGAACAAGCTATTCCAAGTGTTATGTGAGAAGCCCTGTGGTTGCTAAACCAATGATGTTTTCCTCAGTCTAGCTGGAGAAAATCCTACTTAAAAGCCACGATCCTAATGGCAAGTGTTTATCACCTAAAATTTGGATTCAGTACTTCCTATGACTGTACTTCCCAGTGACCCAAGCATGATCCACGAGGGGGGGGTGGTGACCCAGATCTGTGACTTCTTGTCAAATGCCACAGTCTTGGCCCCGTGGTTATTCCAACATGAGTTGTCAATGAACTAAAAACACAAAATGAGATTTGTTCACTTCTGCATAGTCATTAGGATTAAAAAAGGGCATCAGGAAATCTAGAGGAAAGGACACAGAAGCAGAATGCTCTAGAATGAGTCCTAATACTACTTTGTGCCAAAAAGCAGAATTTGGTATGAAGTGAGTCTTAGATTCCATTCAAGGATGGTTGTGTCCGGGAAGTTCCAAAATCATAAAAATGTGAGGTTAACTGATCTAGAAGATGGGATCCCCTATCTTCACAAAAAGACAGGTTGAGGTCAGTTAGAAAAATCCATATTACATTCCTGAACCTTATTTTTTTTTTTTCTGAGCCTTAATTCTAAGAACTCATGGAATCACAGAATGTCAGCACTAGAGGACTAAACACCCCCCACTCCCACATAGTTACTTCTACTCCTTTAAAAAGAAGGTACAAATAGAACAACAAAAATCCTTATTAGTCCTAAGGTATACCAAGTTAAGACTGCTGGATATGTTTACTTTCTAAAATAAGTTTACTTTTTAAAGAAATTGTTCTAATATAGTGAACATATACATTACCTCAGCCCTACACGCCTTCAAACTCAGGCTGTTCTTTGAGAAAGCAATTGACACTTCCCCCAGATTAAAAAAACGCCATTGAGAAATTAGCCGTGTTTTTAGCCCCGTGAGGTCAGTAGACATACTGACCACCATGAAGTGATGCACAAACTTGATTTGGTGTCATGTATCCCAGCGTGTTCTCTTGGTTTGTGCAACAGCTAGCAGGCGTGAGACGTTTAACTGGTTGAAAACCTCAAGACAGGAGCTAAGCAGTGAGTGCATCAGAGAGAACTAATCAAAACAGCTCATCTGATTTTTCTCCAGGAAAACATGAACAGGTAGAAGCAAACACAGAGCAAAGGGGGGAGGTCGGGTAGGTCAGTGAGGGGGGATGAGAGAAAACACTAGCACAGTAGAGCTGTGACCGAGAGCTAGGACAGATAAAAGAAAAATAACATAGGGGGAACCTACCCTGCTCTATATTCAGCTATGTAAGAGAACTGAATGGTGTATAATCTCTCTCCAATTGGACTATCATAGTCGTATATAACTGAGAATTTATACCTGCTATGTTACAATCACAGGAGAACTAATAAAAAGGCCTGTATAGAAGATCTAGGGACTATAGGCTACATTTAATTATTTTTTTTATTTAGAATTTTTTTTTAAAGATTATTTGAGAGCGAGCGAGCAAGAGAGAGCATGAGCAGCGGGGAGAGGCAGACTCCCCACTGAGCAGGGAGCCCGACATGCGGCTCCATCCCAGGACCCTGGGATCGTGTCCTGAGCTGAAGGCAGACGCCTACCCGACTGAGCCACCAGGCACCCCAGGATATTTTATTTTATAGTTCAAAAAAAAGTGGTTGAGATTCAAACTTTCAAATTGTTTTAATTTTGAAAATTCAAACTCTGACCCTGTCCATCTTTAGCACCCCTAGATTTCAAAATTTAAAAATATCTACTAGCACATGAAAGAACCAAAGTCTGTATTTCCTTGACGCACCACACCGTACAGACGATGTAACGGCGCCTGCAGCCTCCACACTTCGGCTTCCCCTTCTCACTCCAGCTTCATCAACCAACAAGCCTCCTACGTGGGAAACCCTTGGGGCATGGCAAGTAGAAAGCAAAGTTCCTACTCTCAAGGGGCCGAAAATCTAGTAAGGAGACAAAGTATAAACGCACAAACTAAACACTGAAACAGCATCTCATTGTTAAACACCAAGAAGAGTCATACTGAAAGTGAGCTACTGCAGAGTTTCCAGCAGGGAGAGGTCATCTGGAACAGTCTTTCCGGAGGCAGCAGGACCCAGGCTGTAAGAACAGGTAGAAAAGAGGCAAGGAGGCCACTTCAAGGACAAGCAAGGCAGGAAGGAAGAGTGGGTTCGGGGGCTGCATTAAGTGCGGGGGCAAATGGTGGGGGGGGTGGGGTGCTAAAGGTGGACAGGGTCAGAGTTTGAATTGTACTTTATTTTTCCTGGATTCTTCAGGCATTGGGAGGGGTGGCGAGGGAGGTAAGAGAGGTGGGGAAGGTCATTACGATGACTGGGTGGTGGGGGTGGTAGTGATGATGGTGGGGGTGTGTGTGTGTGTGTGCGTGCACACGAGCGCGCATGACGTTTCTCCAGACAAACCCCATCCATCTGCTCTCCCCTGCCAAAAGTCACGTTTGAGAAATGAGATCCACAGAGCAATAGCATCAGTAGCACCTGGGTAGGCACTTACTAAAAGGCAAATTCTTGGGCCTCAAATATTCCATGACTCAGGAAGGCAGAAATAAAAGAATGATCAGAGCGAAGAAGAATTTCAGTTTCGGAGCAGGAGCCGTACGTGGGAGTAAAAGTTCGGGATCTGGGAGGGCTGAGAGTGCAGATGGTTAAGGCATCCCCGACAACTGGAGTTGGAAAGCTTTAGACACCATCTAGACAGCTCCTTCATTTAGAACATGGGGAAACTGAGGCCTACAGTAACAGTGATTTATTTCAGGCCTCAAGGCTAAAATGTGGCAGAGATCGAACAAGAAATCAGTATTTGGGGCCACTGGCGAGGCTGACCCCCAGACACAGAGACTCAGAACCATCGGCATGGAGCCTGAGGACAAAGTGAAAGCCTTCGGCGATTAAAATAAATGGGAAAGGTCGGTGGAAAATGGTGCTTCAAAGAAAATCCAGTGGGTCCAAATTGTGTTAGGAACTTCCTAGCTTCCCTAGCATGCAATCATTTCACAAATAACTGACTGCTTTTATGCTCCTGTAGTCTATGTGCAAGGATGTGGACGTTAACAGGGGACAGACTGGAGTACAAAGCATCCGGAGCTCTGGCCAATCCACAGCAGCAATACTCTTTCTGGCCTGAAGTTCTAACGGGATTGTGTGTGCAGGATCCCACCTAACAGCTCAGGGCCAAGCTGTGCAGCTTCCCCAGACTCTGTGGGGGCTAAACAGGCAGGCTGTTCCAGCGCTTTGGGTATGTATTTTTAATTTTCCTTCTTGGACAAAGGTCTCCCTGCAGTGAGAATGGGAAGGCAAAGAGTATGATGAGCTGAAGGATGGAAAGGCTGGATGAGGAAATGGTCCCTTGAAGGGTTCCAAGATATACTCGGCGAGGGTGCACACAAGATGAGCGAACCGGCCCCCGGCAGCGGACGGCCCCAGGAACAGTGGCCCCGGACCATCAGGCGTGCACGGGCCCCCCCCACCAGCCTGGCCAGGGCGTGAGGGATGGGGAGGGCGGGAGGGGGACGGCCGAAGCAGACTTCAGTGTTTTTCAAGCCATGCCGGCCACGGTCCCGTTTCCTCTGCCATCATCCTGTTCCTGCTTTCCTGAGACAGAGGCAGGACCCTGAAGACAATCTGGAGAGACTTGAGAGCCAGAGTGTCCCAGGGTCCTTCTTTATTCTAGCGCTGCGAAACTAAGCAGAGCAACTCAACAGCTCACCGGAGAAAGAGTATTTTTCTTGTCAGTATTATGGCAGGAAAGAAAAACACTTCAGATGCTCGGCTTTCCAAAACCAACACAGAGAGGGGGTAATAAAGGACAGACAGGTGATGTGGTCACAGATCAAATACGCCCTGGATCTCAGGCCGCATGCTGCCGCGGAAGATCCTCCCAGAGAGGTGAAGACGTTACTATCTGTGGGCCGAAACAAACACCAAACCTTCCATTTGTGAGAGCCTGTCCGCTGCCATTCTCGAATCCCATGTGTCCCCTTTCCTGTGCAAAAAGGCAGAGGTTTTATTTCATTCCTTAGTGTGTGAGAAGTTTAAAACTCGGCCCACCACATCTAAAAGGCTGGCCTCGGGGCAGGTTAGAAATGTAACTGCACAGACAGAAGCCCACATGATTTCAATGTTTTTCCATAATTTTCTTAAGAAGGGAACATTTCACAACTTTATGAATGAGCCACAACAGCACGGGCAGGTTAGAAGGTTGTTCGGAGGGGCAGAGCAGTGGAACCGAGCGGTAAGGCCAGGCCAGCCCAGGAGGGCGAGCGTGCACAGGAGGGGGTGGGGGTGGGGGGGCGTGGGGGGAGGAGGGCCGCTCCTGGAGTCCCAAGTCTCATGGACGCCGCTCATGTAGGGGGTCACGCAGGGTCACAAACCCGGGCCACGGTGGTCAGGAAAGGCAAGGCAAGGAAGCTGGGAGTTCAACTTGTTTCTCTTTTCTCAGAAGCAGTGGCTCTGTGTGCTGCAAATATGGGCAGAGGAGGTATAACTGCAAACATCAACTAAGGGCACTGGTCAGGGCCTCGGGAACCACAGTCGGAAAGCCGTGCCTGGCCCAGGCAAATGCTTTGCCCCCGTCCCTTCTGATTTCCTAGCTGACACAGACTGGAAGTTATAAAAGGCAGGCAGTTGGTACTTAATGCTCCTCGTGGTAATGGCCACACTTACGGATTACTTGCAATGCAAATAAACACTGTGATAAGGAAGCATAAACTTTTAAGATTAATAATGTATCTCTGCCAACAAAGCTATGGATGGTATAATGGAGGAGAGATTCGGGATGTCTGAAATTTCAGACCTGGCTCCAACACTAATAAACTCGGACAAATCACGTCACCTCTCGGACACTTACTGCCTCATCTGTAAAGCATTACTGCTGACGAGGCTCACGTGGGGCTGGGGGCCCATCCAGCAGAGGGGAGCGATGGCCAGACGGGCCAGCACCTTGCTCTGCCCTGTTCAAGCCACACCACAGAAGGGCTCGGAAAGAGCCCATCTCCTGCCCTGTGACAAAGGTCATGACCACAGGCAAACTGGGAAATAGAGGGACTCCTTCCTTCTCCATTTTGGTCTCCACCATGATCTTTCTTTTCAAATTGGTGCCCCAGAAGGCAAGCAAAACGTCTGTAGGTGAACCATTCGAAGATGTGCAGTCATTTCCAAAAAGGACAGTGGCTTAGCAGGAAGGAGTCTTGTGTCTTATAACATCAGCTCTAATTATTCCATATTTACATATTTGAATAAGAAAGATACATTGCTTATCTCTCCGTTTACTTCCAGGGACTAATCATGGATAACTCAATTTGTTAAATGCTGCAAGCATGAAAGTTAAATAAGACCGGAATTTACCTGGAAAATAGTCACAGAACATTTTAAAGGATATTTCTAAGGGGAATCCTAAATTTAAATAATCAATATATTAATGTTAGGATCTGGATATAGGAAACAAATAATAAAATGTTCTTTTATACTTGGAGTTTATTTAGAAAAGAGAATATAGGCGTATGTCTTATTTTTTGTTTAAAAAAATCACAGTTTGGGATAAATAAGAAAACAAGGTGAAAACCATAAACTTTTCCTAAAGAGAAATACTGTGTGCTCAGCATGAGAGGGATGACATCTAAATTCTGGGCTTTTTTTTTTTTTTTTAAAGATTTTATTTATTTATTCATGAGAGACAGAGGGAGAGAGAGAGAGAGAGAGAGAGAGAAGCAGAAGGAGAAGCAGGCTCCCAAGGAGCAGGGAGCCCGATGCGGGACTCGATCCCAGGACCCTGGGATCATGACCTGAGCCGAAGGCAGACGCTTAACCATCTGAGCCACCCAGGCGCCCTAAATTCTGGGGCTTTTAAAATAGAGCTTTACTTTTAAAAGAGGCAGACTAAGGGAGAACGCTGTGCTTATCAAAGAGTGAGTGACATTGTTAATCATCTTTCCACGATTTCCCCATCCTGGTGAACACAAACACCTTCTGATGAGACAAAGCTTCTGATTCGACCCCTCCTGCAAGGTGACCCACTCATCTCTGTACCCTCCTTTCCTCTGTATTAATATTTACTTTTTGATTACAGCCACTGATGCTTTAACAGTTATGGTATTTTAACACAATGGTGGGATACAAAATAATGGTCTTCTTTGCCATCTGGCTGATGGGTCCCATCATTTGTTGTGACTATACCAAGACCCCAACCAAACGGCTGACCTGTGGCTGTTTTTCTGGCTGTTCTGGAGGTCAGGGCTGTGGCAGTGCGATAGGAGGTACAGGTGGGGGGCCACACGGAGCTGCAGTACAGGGCCTTCAAAGGGCTGGGAGCCCAAGCTGAAGGTGTGCTCAGGACCATCGGAAGGCCTATTTCCCCCTGTTTCATTAGGGACAAGTGCCCACATACACAAAAGTAGAGAGAACAGTGTGCCCATCAACCAGCTACAAGTTATTGACTCAAGGTCACTCTTGCCTCATTTACCTCAAACTTCCCTCCTCGGAATTATTTCTGTGCTAATCCCAGACACATAATTTTATCCCTAAATATTAACCTATATATTATCAAACAGGTAAGAACTTTTTGCTTTTCTTTTAAGATACCCAATACGTGACTAAATTAAGTTATAGAGTGATCTTTTGTATCATAAACGTGTTTTTAAAAAATATGAAATATGGTCCCTGCTGCCCTTATGTAATGTTAATTACTTGGAGAGCTAATATGAATGCAAATGGAAAAAAGACTCACTAGGGGTGCCTGGGTGGCTCAGTCGGTTAAGCATCTGACTCTTGATTTCAGCTCAGGTCAGATGAGATCAGGTCTGGTGTCGGGCTCCACGCTCAACATGGAGTGTGCTCGAGATTCTCTCTCCCTCTGCCTCTGGCCCTGCCCACCACACTCTTTCTCTCACTCTCTCTCTCTAAAATAAATAAATCTTTAAAAAAATAAAAAATCACTAAAAAACAATTCTTTAACATAACCTACTGTCAGAAGACACGATGTACTAACTGCCAGTTCTGACTTCAAGGGAGTCTGGGATGTGCACAGACAGATCCATGGGGCCTCCTAGTTTTATCTCTTGCCTCTCCTTCACATGAACCATCAAAGTGAACTCTCCGAGGTCCTCTGTACATTCCAGGTAATGCCCGCCTCCATGCCTTTTCTGAGACTGCTCTTTATGGACAACATGTCCTTCCTGCCACATTATCATGTCCTGCAGAGCTGGCTCAGATGCTTCCCCTCCTCTAGAGTCTTTCATGGTCCTGTCCAGCGCTTGGTGCCTGCCTGCCCTCCCTGTACATCTCCTACGAGGTGCCTGGACTGGAGAGAAGGCGGCTTCTCTTCCCATTTCAGGGAAGGCTTTGCTGATTAAGGAATGGTACCCCTTGCCAAGAGCTATGGTGGCTCAGGACAGAGAACAGAGACAGACCCCATGGACGAGAGCAGTTAGAAGAGGCTGATGAGGCAGTGGATGTAGGCGGGCCTGAAGGAGGGTAGGTGGGGTGGGAATGTATTCCAGGCAGAGGGAATTATTCAGAAGCCCAGCCAAGCAAGAAAAAAGTTTGAACCCTCACATCTAGTGACCTGAGGAGCTCCAGCAGCGAGGGGCACATGGGTACTGATGAAATCTAATCATGGTACTCTGTGGCTTAAATAATCCTCATGGTTCCTAGGGAAAACTCCAGGCAGAGAAAATACCAAAAACGAGAGGCACAAACGCTGAACCAAGGCGTTTATAACTTAGGCATTGAAATAAAACATCTACAAAAATAAGTGTAAGACAAGGTGGAAGTGTTAAGTATCCTGTTAAGTCCAGAGAAGGGAGAAATGGCATTAAATGAGTGCGTCAAGAAAGGCTTCAAGGAGGAGGTGGCAGTTGCATGGTGTGTAAACAATGGGCAGGATCTGGAGTGTGAGGGTGGGAGGAACAGCGTTTGGGGCAGAGGGAACGAGAGAAGAAAGGGCATGGAGGCAGAAAAGCACAAGGCTGCCCAAGGACCAGCTGGCTTCCAGGTTGCTTGGATAAGGGTAAGGGGACTAAGGGAGACTGATGTGAGGGCAGGTTCACAGCGACTTGCCAAGCCTGACTCTGGACTTTAGTCTGTGCAGAGCGCCACCGAGTCTGTGTGAGCACAGCAGCGAGCAGGAGCTCTGCATGTGCTTTTGCAGATTACTTGGGAAGCTCCATCTGGAGTGGGGGTGGGGAGCAGAGGGCTGGGAGGGGAGGGCAGGGGTCCAGGCAGCAGGGGTGAGGGCCTGAACCCAGGCCACAGCAGTGGGAACAGAGCAGTGGTGGCCAGGCCCTGGGGGGGAGCGGGGGGAAGGGAGCCTTGGCAGCTCATGATCCCAGGGTCCTGGGATCGAGCCCCGCGTCAGGCTCCCTGCTCAGTGGGGAGCCTGCTTTTCCCTCTGCCTCTGCTCCTCCCCGCAACTTGTGCACAGGCGCTGTCTCTCTCTCTTTCTCAGAGAGATAAAATCTTAAACAACAACAACAACAACAAAAAACAACAAAAAACAAAAGAAGAAGGAAAGAAAGAAAGGGAAATCAGGGCTTGCAAGTGACAGGTCCAGAAATAAATCCAACAGTCTCCTCTGTTGATGGTCATATGTTTGGAGTTCAGGGAGCTTTGTTACTTTTGTTTTTCACTAGAAACAAAGGAGCAGACAAATAAAACTCGGTCTCCATCTCTGTCTGGCTCCTTACTAATGAGTCTTTATCTTGTGATATGGTTTCTTTGAGCCTATCCGCCTCTGGGAAAGGGCCTTGGCAGCACACTTCACCATGCCTTTGTGTTTAGCTCAGCAGCAGCTGCCGACCCAAGCCTCCCGCCCTGACAGCCTCGCAGCCCAGGTTAGGCAAGCTGTCTGCAAGGGCCATCAAAATTCTGCCCCTTCTGCCTTTCAAAGTTTGAAAAGGGGGAACGAGAGCCTGGGAGAAAGTCCCAGTACCTATTTCTGAAGGGAGACGTCCTGCTTAATTTTTTCCATGTCCCTCTTGTTCAGCAGCCTGGAAGTATTCGAGGGCAGTAACAATGGCAAGGGGCAAGGGCAGACTGATCGTCATCGACAGGCTTTCTGATCAGAGTCTAGGAAGTGCACCTTTCTCCCGCTCAAGTTCAGGACCTGCTGATGAATGCCCTGGTCAGTCCCCAGGCATTGACTCTGGGATCTCTAAGGCCTGCAAATACACAGAGACTGATGCACAGTCCTCCTGCCTAAGTGGGAAGCCAGAAAACTGCCTCCCACATGTTGGGGGAAAACCAGCAAGCCCTTAAGATTCCAGGGATAAAAGTTAAAATGGATCGGACTCAAGGTGCCTCACAGGGCCCAGCGCGTCTCTCATGCACAGAACATACATGGATGGCCGTGCTGCTGGCCATGCGGCCTCCCCCCAGCTCCACTCCTGAATTAGCTGGAAACAAGACCCTTTGGGACACATTAGGGTAAGGGTTCCAGCTTAGAAAAACGGACTCTTTTTCAGAAATGTGCTCATAAACTTCATTCCTGGGGTTCTTCCCCATCATATTCCCTTCTCATTTCTGGAAATCAGGGATGGGGATGGAGTGGGTAATGGGAAGGAGGAGATTATAATAGACTTAGAAAGCCACTCAGGTACCCTGACTTCATCGAAGGGTAGAGGGCAACAATATACCCAAGTGGGAGCTTTCTGCATCTGGAATATTCTGTCACCACCCTCTTTTATTCATTTCTCAACTTCCCTTTCTCCAGCATGGCAAAGTCTTGATTTAACTAGAACCCTACTAATTGGGACTTTCACTAAAGAACACTTATTTTTAGAACACGGGGACAAATCAGAGAACGAGCAGTAAGTGCAGAAAAACAGAGCAAACTTCCACGGACCCCTCCCCCAGGATCCGCGTATACTCTGCATGACTTGCCACGCCTTGCATGGGCCTGTACTAGAACTCACATGAGAAGGACAATGGCAACACAGCAAAACTGTGAATTCTTCACAAAGGATAAAAAGCAACATGTTCCTCATCTACGCCTGAAGAATTTCTCTCTTACCATAAAAAGCCCAGGGAGTAAATTATACTGAAGTTGTAGTTTGTAAGTAAATGAGAATATAGACAGAACTAAGGAAAAAATGTAAGCGAAAGACACTGTATCCCAGAGCCAAGAAGCTGAATGTGGTTTACGATAGTCCCTGACCCAGAAGAGCTGCCGGGCTAGAGGACAGCCTTGACCACAGGGCATGATTCAAAGTACGAAGCGCTCTCAGAGCTGGGCTAATGAAGTGGGAGGGGAAGACTTTGCTGAAGTGTTGATAATTTCCAAATCCTGAGAGAAAGGGGGTAGTTTTGTTAGGGAGGAAGCACTTGAGACATCGGGGAAAAGTATGAACAGAGGCATGTATGTAAAAGCAACAGTGATGACTTTATCTTTAGAAGGGAGATAGTAAAACCAGTCATTCCCCAAGGGACAAGATGTTTTTATATTTTACTTCTTATAACCTGACAGTTTATGATTTACAAGCCTACACAGAACCTTAACATAAAACCATATACATCACAAACATTTTTATCAAACAACCGCAATGCCTAGAAAAGCAGCATTTTTAGGCAGATTCCAGCTTGGAAATATAAATTCTCTGATTTCAAAATGAGGGGTTTCATAAAGCGATTCACTGGTCAATAAGAATTAACGTCTGAGACTTCAATTATTTTAAATTACTTTTTTAAATTTCATTCCCCCCAAAGTCACTTGCTGCTTATAAAGAAAGTGCCTTTGAAAATAAACATGCAAAAATTTATATAAAATACATAATTCCAACTTTTGTGAGGCTCTCGATAGCAAACTCTATGATTTCACATTCCCTAAAGAAATTGTTAGCAGTAAGAAATTTTACATTCACTTTCTGAAGGCCACTCTGAATTTTCAGCTATGATCTATTTGATTAAATCCTACTTGAAAATTAAAAATAACACAAATCTCTACCAGACTGATAAGGGAATTTTTGGCCTTTCTGCTTATGCAGAGAGAGGCTAACATATATTTGAGATCTCCAGCAAGAGTGTATTAAGTTCTATTAATAAATCTTCTGGGACACTGTGTTCCAAATATACATTTTTCATTTTTAGACTTCTAAATCTGTAATTGAAATAAATCTAGTTTTAATTTTTCCCATGTTCAAAATTGTAGTTTCTTTACTTTCAAATGCTGTTTTGCAAATTCAAATCCTTGGTTGCTTATTATATATCTAGTATTAATCTATAGTCACAACTAAATATTGACTCTTAACAACACAGATGCCCAATCCCTATGGGTTGTTAAGCTACAAACACATTATTTTCTCAAAATTTTTACTTGAAGAATTTAAATTAGCTACAGTCTTATTTCTGAAAGTACCGAACTATTTAAGGTGTACTTAAAACTACTTGTTTAGCTAATCCGTTGCTAGAGCCGAGAGAAGAACTCAAGAATACAAACTGTCTGACAGTGCTCACTCAAATCTCAAAGCCCTGCCTCGGATTCTTTGCACAGCATTATCACTAAAACACCCACACAGGCCTTGGGCCTTTATTTGAGAGAAAGCAGAGATATCATCGATTTTCCCACTCCCATTTGCGTTAAAACCATCACCTCTATCAACCCTGAAGTCCATACATTCATCAGCATAACCTCCTCTAACTCATACCGCCTTGATCCCCTCTCTCTTTCTCCTTTTTATAACAGTCCTTAAAAAACACACCGTAACACTTACCATCTTATTCAATTTTAAAGGTAGAATTCAGCAGTGTTATGGATATTCACATTGTTGTGAAAAATCTCAAGAACTCCTTCATGTTGCTAAATTGGAACTCGGTACCCACTTAACAGTCTCCCCTTCCCCTTACTCCTGGCAACTAACATCTTCTGTTTCTGTGAATCTGACTACTTTAGATATCTCGCATAAATGAAATCATCTGTCTTTTTAGACTGGCGTATTTCACCTCACATGATGACCTCAAAGTTCATGTCTGTTGTACCACGGGATAGGGTTTCCTTCCTTTTTAAGGCTGAATAATATTCCACTGCATGTTATGTACCACATCTTGTTTATTCATTCAGCCACCTTCTGGCTACTGTGACTAGTGCTGCTAGGAACAAGGGTATGCAAATATCTCTTCAAGACCCTGCTTTCAATTCTTTTCAATCCCACAAGTGGGATTGCTGGATCATATGACAGTTATATTTTAAGTTTTTTGAGGAACCTCCAAACTATTTTCCATAGTGGTTGGACTATTTTACTATCCTACCAACAGTGCACAAGGGTTCCAATTTGTCCACATTCTCGCCAAAAATCTTTTTAAAATAGTAGCAATTATAATGGGTGTGCTGTTCTTTTGTTTTGTTTTGTTTTGTTTTTAAGTACACTCCATGCCCAGAGTGGAGCCCAACCTGGGGCCTGAACTTGCGACCCTGAGATCAAGACCTGAGCTAGAATCAAGATTTGGAGGTCTAACTGACTGGGCCACCCAGGCATCCAGGGTTGTTTTTTTCCTTAATTAAAAAAAAATTTTTTTTAATTTCTATTATGTGTCTCATAGTTAAATAAAAGATACTATTCACTGAAGAAAAATTTTAAGAAAGGGACTCAAAAGTTATCATTTGTTCCACAATCCAAATATAACAACTATTAAACATTATTTTTTTGAGATACTTTTTTTTTTAAAGATTTTATTTATTTATTTGACAGAGAGAGACAGTGAGAGCAGGAACACAAGCAGGGGGAGTGGGAGAGGGAGAAGCAGGCTTCCCGCTGAGCAGGGAGCCTGATGTGGGACTCGATCCCAGGACCCTGGGATCATGACCTGAGCTGAAGGCAGATGCTTAACAACTGAGCCACCCAGGCGCCCTAAACATTTTGATAATATACTCCTCTAGCCCTTTTTTGGAGGGGGATAGATCCTATTTTAGGAGAGGGGAAATGGGAGGAATAATTTGATTTTCATGTGCAAACAGAATCAAAGAATCTTACATACTGATAAAAATATTTTTACCTTCATTGAAATCTCCTTAATGATTCATCACTTACCATACATACTTCATTCATTTTTTAAATAAAGGAGTCTTCATGGACTCCCACACTTTTTTGGCCCTTTCTTTTAACATTTTATTTATTTATTTGAGAGAGGGAGAGCACAAGCAGGGGGAGCAGCAGGCAAAGGGAGAGGGAGAAGCAGGCTCCCCACGGAGCAGGGAACCAGATGTGGGGCTCGATCCCAGAGCCCTGGGATCATGACCTGAGCCGAAGACTGAGTCACCCAGGTGCCCCTGGCCTTCTCTATTGTGAAGCACAACACACATGCAGAAAAGTTCACGAGCACAAATATATGATGATGAAATCAGCGTAAGGCAAGCATTCATGTCACCACCACTCGGGTCTGCAAGAATACTTCCACAGCCTCCCTGGTTACCACTATCCTGACATTTATGGTAATCACTTCCTTGCTCTTTTTTTATAATTGTACCACCTACATTTGAATTCCTTAACACTACAGTTGAGTTTTGCCTCTCCTTGAACTTCATATTAATGGAATTATAGTTATTATGTTATACCTGGATTCTTTCATTTAGCATTATACTCATGAGTTTCATACATACTGGGTTTGTGGTGGTTCACTCATTTGCACTGCTACACAGGACTCTATTGTTTGAATGTACCACAATTTATTAATTAATTCGACTGCTGATGGACTGGGTTCTGTCCAGGGTTTCACTATTATGAACAAGGATGCAATGGACATTTCCGTACGTACTGCCTGGCGCATAGGGGCCCACACTCAGGTCAGGTGTACGCGAGGAGTAGAGCAGAGCGCGCATGTGTTCAACTTTCGTGGACAGGCCAAACACTTTTCTACTGTTTGTACAATGTAGCTTTTTTTTTTTTTTTTTTTAAAGACTTCCAACAACCACACCAGCCCTGGTCTGTTGCTTTTTGTATCCCTGATCCTGCCCCTCTATCAAACCCTCACTGGAAACCGTTAAAGCCTCCTATGGCCATCACACATGCATCCCGGCTAGCATGGCCTCCTGTACTCTGGTCACACTTGTACCATCACAACACCATGAAGAAACAACCATGCAATGCATGTCTACTGCACGCAGGGTCCCAGGTGAAGTGTCAGGGATAACAGAAAGGAAGGTGAGTCTCACTGGAGGCAGGATGCACTAAGCAGCTAGAAACTGGGGCAGGGGAGAGGAAGGGGTAGGGTGGTATGTGAATGCCTTGCAGAGGAAAGCTGATCTTGGTTGGGCCCTGAGGGAAGGACAGGCTGAGCAGACGAGCAGAGGCCATGGCTGGGAATGTGCATGCATGCTATGTTTAGAGAACAGGGAAGGATGAGTGTTACCCTCTAACAATGATCCGTGCCACCCTACGACCACACAGGGGGCAGACTCTGTCTCCTTGGCTGCACGGGGGGCAGACTCTGTCTCCTCGGCCGCACGGGGGGCAGATTCTGTCTCCTGAACGGCCAGCAGAAGAGGAAGCTTGCAGCCAAATAAGATACATAACATAATAAAAACATTAAAGTCTGCCAAGTAAAAACATTGTGCTTAGTCACAAATGTGCATTCAAATACAACTCCAAAATATAGTTCTAAAAATATGTATGGTAGTAGGACACTGAGATGTGACCCTTCCAAGGCCCAGAAAGATCTGCAATGTCACTGTCACAGGCCACCCAGGACTCCAGAAGTGGCCCTTGCATTCTATTGGTCATAAAGGGGCAGGTCAGGGAAAGACTACTTGAATGAACACAAACACACCATCAACAGCCAGCAAAAACTCACGGCAACATCTTCCCATGTAAACAACAGCAAAGGGCCAATTACTACTAATAGCTGGACTTGCAAACTTTTTTGAGACTTCTCTGCTGGATGGCTTAGCCTGATCCTGGGGGTTACGGCACCCCCTGAATGCAGAAGTGAACAGTGATGAACACGGAGTCAGGAAACCTGGATCTGGGCCTGCACCTGCCCCTGCCGGCCTTGTGACCAGGGGCAGTGAGTCAATTCTCTTCACTTTCTCTACTCATAAAATAAAAGGCTGAAACAGGGTTTTTTAAACTATCTCTTACCTCTCTATTTCAGCAACTGATGCTGAGAGAAGGAACATTTTTTTGGCCACTTCCTTACGAATGAGGGAAGCTCATGCCTGGCTCCTCTGTAGCTTTCTTTAAACAACAAAACTTCCCACAAACCCTGAGACTTCAATGCTTGATGCCGTTCATGAGAAATGAATGAAGTCTAGAAAACACTGTTTAACACAGATTTTGTTAGCCTATGCTCCTGGAGGGGAGATATGAAGGACAAATCAAAACCACCAAAGACATGAACTAGAAGCCCTGGCACTTGGCTGCCTTTGTTAGACCTTCAATAATAACATGTGTGTGCTCTGCTGCTGAGGATAAGAGTGGAAAATTTAAAACAAGGAAGTAGCTTCTCCTATTTCCTCTCCAGGAGTGACTGCATTCCAAACCATCTGTTTTATTGGACTAGAAAGTGGTACACTTGTGAAATGGAGTCAGGTCAACTCTAATGGTGAAGATGAATACATCTGCAGGGAATTGATAGGTCTTTTCATAAGTACATACACAAAAGTGTCTTTTGAAAAATCCTGAAATCAGGGAAAAATCCATAATAGCGAGTTTTCAGCTTCTGTATCCTGAGAACAGCATGTATCCTGAGGAGACCCGGGCACACAACAAAAGACGTAGTACAAGAAGTTGGTTATGGAAAGAGCAGAGCTTCAGAGCTGAGAAACCTGGCTCAGGCTTACTTCACAACACAGAACTTTCTAGATGGAGTGACAGGTGAATTAAATAACTTAGTCCTGCCAGAGCTACTGATGTGAGTACAAAAAATAGTGAATAAACTGTAAATTGTTATAAATCAAGTCATATTTCCAAGTTACCATTTAAAAAGTATCTTCCTATAATTCCCTCCAAACTAAAATGTCAAACCAACCAAGGAGTTAACTATGATCACTCAGGAACTGATCTGGTTTGAGAGTGCAAATTAGCGACTGAGCCTTGGGCTGAGGTCATTCACTTGCTGTTCGAAAAGATGAGGCCTTAAGATCCTTAAGGACAGAGATGGCATCAGCTCAGTGCCCTAGAAAGGCCCCAGCTTTTCTTCAGGGTCATAACCTCTACAGATGTACAACTTCTTCTGATATCTTTTCATGAATAGTACATAAAAGTTCTTAAAAGACACCAAAAAGTACGATTCACATGTGTTGTTCTCTGTTCCTTCCTTCGTTGAACCAGGACAAGGGCCCTTGGTCCTCACTCCCGCTAACATACGTGCTGACTGCAGTTCTCTCGAGCTGTAGCTCCCAATCGGTGACTGAACGTGGGAAGCAGAGAGCTACGCTTGGTGAGGGTGTGTTGAGCAAGACGTCTCAGGCTGTGAGTAAGGGGCTCACAGCCGTCTCCTAGTGACGGAGTGCATGACAAGGACGTTGAGCCACCTACTTTGGTTGTTTAGCACCTATTGTCCCAGTTCTTGGTTTTGTTCTAGAGAAGTGAGGTTAGTGGATAAGCAGGAAAATAACATTGGCTAACGATTACTGAGAGCTTACTCTGTGCTAGGAACTCTGTATTTATTGTCTCTCAAATTTCCCCAGCTACCTCAGGAGGTAGGTCAAAGTTATAAGACAGACCCATCCTTGAGGTGAGACACTGCAGGATAAGGGTTGAGTAACCTGCCCAAGACTACACAGGTGTCACAGATCTGACCCGCCCTGAAGGCCTACAGTATCCTACCTGCCTCTCCATCTATGTGCTTCAGGGCACTGTATTTGGTCCATAGTCATTTATCATTTCCACACTCTGGGAAATCAAGGTATCTTAAAATCCCGAGGGGTTCAAGCAGTTTGCCATTTACTTACGATTTCTTATTTATTATTTTTTAAAGATTTTATTTATTTATGTGAGAGACAGAGAGAGAGACACAAAGATAGCGACAGAGAGCACGAGTGGGGAGGAGAGGGAGAAACAGGCTCCCCGCTGAGCAGGGAGTCTGACTCAGGACTCGACTCCAGGACCCTGCGATCATGACCTGAGCAGAAGGCAGCCGCTTAAGCGACTGAGCCACCTAGGCGTCCCACGATTCCTTATTTAAAAAGGAACAGAATGGAGGAAGTTGTTTCTTTGAATGCTACTTTAGAAACTGTGCCCGCCTATACAGGAACCCTCTTTAAGGGACAACCACTAGCAGAGCGCAGAGGAGTTGCTCAATCAATACTAGTCGAACACATACACAAAAGGCAAGAAAATCCCTATTGCAAATAGTAGCTTTGTAAAAGAGGAATGCTAGCCACTGGATGTTGGAGATATTTATTCAAGGACTCAGAGGTCCAAGGACTGTAGGAGCCAAATAAATATAATGATCAAGAGCCCACATGGTTCCTTATACCCCACTCTATCCTGATCTGAAAAACCCTCAACATTGGATTTGCTGTTTTTCTTCAAAGGGGACTGTTAACAGTGAGAGGCTATGTGAGGGAATGGAAAGAACATGTACAAAGGACTAAAATACTCACCAGTTTTTCATTTTTAGATTCTATAGCTTAGGGCTGGGCCACAGATGGCCAGAGATGAAGGCAAATCTTTTACAGTGCCTACCTGGCATTATTTCTCAACTCTGTGTCAACAGGAAGAATGTTAAATGCATAAATTTGATAAGACTGATATTTAGGGGCTCCTGGGTGGCTCAGTCGTTAAGCGTCTGCCTTCGCTTCCCTACCAGGGTCCTGGGATCGAGCCCCGCATCGGGCTCCCTGCTCAGCGGGAAGCCTGCTTCTCCCTCTCCCACTCCCCCTGCTTGTGCTCCCTCTCTCGCTATGTCTCTACCTGTCAAATAAATAAAATCTTAAAAAAAAAACCCTGATATTTAATGGCAGGAATCATTAGAAACAAAAAAAGAACTGGACATACTATTTGAATGCTCTCTTTGCTGAAATTCCTCTAATGAACATTTTTAAAGATAGACTGTGCTTTAATTCCCCCAAATATGGTCTTTTGCTATAAACACACTAAAACTGAATGGAGGTCACCCTCGACTAAGAGTAACCAGCCACTTCAGTCTGTGTAACATTCTGGGATACAACTGAAACCATGGCCACAATGCTCTAAATGTAACTCAAATTTATAAAAGCTTATCTCCGAGTGATGAAGAGAGGAAACCATTCATTCATTTATCCTTTATGGAACCAGTATCTCTCTTTGGGGTTCAGATTATGAGCACAGCTACCAGCCAGCAGGGGCTAAGGGTTGGCTTTGGGACTTTAAATATATTTTTAGCAAATAAGAGCTATGCCTGTCAAAGGGAAAAGTGCTCACTAGTATTAACTTTTTACTAACTTCGGGGCCTAAAATAAAAGTTAAATGAAGAGCATCTGCAAAGAGGGGCAAAAAAGAGTCTGAGGACTTCACTCCTAAATATTATCAAGCGTATACGTTAAATATCTTCCATTTAGTGACAGGGAAAGACAATAATGGCAAGACTGCGAAGGGTCTCATTTACAGCGTCTTGTCATAGGAACTACTGAAAATTAAACAAGGCTGTTTCTAGCTGCTCCCGCTATCAATTAGCCAGCAGCCACTTCCCCCGCCGTAATAACTGCCACATGAACTCCATGCATTACCTCTGGGCCTGCAAATTCCAAACACAGGAGGTCGCAGCCGAACGCTGCACTGAACAGACTGGCCCACGACCGAACGCCCCGCTAGTCAGGTTTTGTTGTACAAAATGAAATGATTCAGGACGTCAGAATATTTGAGATAATTTAGCGTAGTTCCGCTCTTTAAACATATGAACTGGATTATATACTTTGTAATAATTTAACCTTCACTTACCCAAACATCTCTGCCACAGAGCTACATGCTTCTCTTTATTTGGGTTCCTTGCAGTTTCACAAAATTTAAACAACGATCTCTGGTCTCAGTTACAAGGTTATGCTGCCAATAAGGTGACTCATATCATGTGTAAAGGCCTTCACTTTTGAAAATGGAAAAAAACCAGTCCTGTGAAACTGACAATTTGGTTTGAAAGACAAAGGTAACGTGCAAAATACAACAATTCCGTTCCCCAGTCATCTTTTTTTAAATCTATGGAAATAGCCCCCCGACGCCCTGCACGGTCTAGGGGCTACTTCCATAGATATAAGCGCTCTCCCTCCAGCAGCCCCTTTCCTGTGGGGTTCCTGAGACCCTGGTACTGATGGGAGACCCCACGGCCCGAGCCATGAAGTACTGGACACTAATAAAGAGTTAATGCTCCTCCTGAACTCTGGAAGAAATTGGATTTCGTCAGTGAGGTTTGGCAATGTGAGAAACCCTGTAACCAATTTCATTTCCTGATAAATGAATGGTCCATAGGGGAAAGTCGGCCAGTGAGTTTCAGAACTGCTGAGAGCTCAGCCTTTACTGAAAGACTCCTTGAAGGAGCCAGCCTGTCTATTGCTTATCACTGCTGAGCCAGCCGGCCCCATGCAAACAGGGCAGCTGCCAGGCTCCATTCCCAGCTGACTGAGGCACGAGGGAGAGGCCAGCACAAACATGTGGTATCCCTTTAAGAAATGATGCTGCTATGGTATCACCCCCACTCCCCCCTATTATACTGGCCTTTTTAACCTGTAGGTCTGGAAACACAGGCCTATTAAAATTATTTTAGAACAGCAGGTTTAATGGTCTTCATCATTTACACTTAACCCCCCTCCTAAAACCCAAACCAAAACACCCTCAGCATCCAGTTTAGATTCAGATTTGGGGGAATGCGGTGTCTAAAAACAGACAAATGCTCAGATAAATAGGAGTCACATGTAGAAAGTCAATCGGAGGGCAGTTACAAAAGACAGAAAGTACTTCAAAGTACCGAAACAAGTTTACCTGAAATGTAAGTAGCCTAATTAATCACAAGGCCATTTACTTTCTAAGCCTGAAATGAAATACCTGTATGTTTAAGTAAAACCAAAGGCAATTCTCATAAATATAACCATATATGCTGTATTTATACTTAAAATTTTAAAAAAATCTCAACGCTTCTTCACATTAATTCAGAATTGGTCAAAGCATATATTTTAAGATATAATTGCTGAATTCAAGTAGATCTTTGTCAAAGGTTAACCTGACATTTAAAATATCTAATTTGGCTTTCCTTAGAAAACACACACAATTACTCTATATATTTTAAAATAGTCAAATGAACACTTGAAGGCAGAAGAAAGGAAACAAAAATCCCAAATAATGGCTTGAGGCCCTTAATTATAAAAAATAAAGCAAACAAAATCTGAAACTAGTGAGCCTTCAAGAGGCTTGCAGGCTTGGCCTGGCATGGAGGAAACCTGGAGCTGATTAGCCCCACCCTCGCAAATACTCGTCACAGCCTCAATGAGGAAATGCTGGGGGTTTACAGGCAGGGGAACGTTAATTCCATCCACCAAGAATAATGCGTAAAATAAGGAAAGAGGGAAAGCCAATGGGCCCTTTAGCTTCTTCTTTAACCATTTAATCCGTAGTTTTTTTCTCTCTTTCAATGGTTTTGGGACCACAAGATGCATTCTTTCTTTGACTTCAATTGTAGATTCTTGGTGACAGTGAGCTGGGCTGTCTCCAGGCCCAGGCTATGGAGAGAAGTCTATGCATTCACTCATAGCGAATCAGTACTAAGTTGGCTTGATTTAGGTCAAATAATTTGATAACAGAAAGGAGAGAATGAAGGGAACCGGAGCTTCCTAGGTTATTTAAAAACCATCTAAGTTGTGACCCTGATCGGTCACATGAATTGAAAAAGATGGCCACTTTCACACCAGGTCTCTTTTGGTCGCCACAGTTTATAAATCAAGAGCAAAAGATAAATTTCTAAATACTGGGTTTATGAACCACTTCAAATTTTAATTATCTACGTGTAAAATAACTGTGCATGGTACTTCTAAATTCAGAAAATAAGCAAAACTGGAAAAGCTGAAAGGTTTAATTTAAAAGTAGGGCTCATTACCTGTGGTGGGAGCATTAGTCTGGTTCATAACATGAAAAGAGTTATTTAAAGGTTAATCGTGAGTGCTTTGTAGAACAGAGCTACAAATGGCTACTGTATTTAATAGCCAAAAGCACGTCTGAGGCCTTTAATTAATCTCAAGAACTGTTTCTTGTAAGTATTCTGCAAAGCACATGGGTTTCTTATACAGTAAGTTCCAAAAGAACTAAAATGTTTTTGTTTTCTTCTGAATGGGGCTGCTTTCAGACCCTCTCAAGTTCAGAAGCTTGATGGGATGGGCTCAGGGGAGGGGGAAGGCTTATGGAGCGGGAATGCTGAGCCTGCTGTGGAAGAGTCCTGAGCATTGGCAGGGAGGACAGGGAGGCAGACAGCACAGGATTTCCCTCAGATGCTCACCAACTAAAACTCTGCTGCTTCAACTTCTGCCTCCCTGCTGGCGAAGGGCGGCCAGCATGCTTTCTGTCAGCTAGGCGATGAATGAGGACCCGAGATCCCAGGGTCTGGACAGTTGGGACTGCAAGGCACTCAGGAGGAGGAGCCAGGGAAACCTCCTCTTTCAGTGTGCTTCTCCTTCCTTCCACGTTCTTAGCGTACATGAGTCACAGCACTCGCCCCTCCGAGAGCTGAGCGTGCCGGGGGCAGACCAAGCCTGAAATGTGGGGTCCTTTCCCACTCCCACTATTCCATATGCCTCTCCTCAGACTTTCATCCAAGGATCAGAGTCAGTCAGAAATGTGAGTCTAGCTAAAGTGAACAAATATAACCACTATATAGCTGAGGACTTGTAGGCACAGATTCAGTGCAGGATAAACAGAGAGTCGACGACAGGGTCAAAAAGAAAACACATTTCTGGATCCTTACTTGGGAACCTGGCAATGGGTACGATGAGCTAAACTATAGATTCGAAATTTCATCCACGTTTTGATGATGGCGGGAGTGGGTAATGCTATAAAATGTCAGGATTTTTCCAACACTGAGAATTCAAAACATTTACTACTGTGAGTCTTGGAAAGAAGGAATGGTAGTTTAAGTTCTGAGGTGGGGAAGCAGAGGGATCAAAAGAATGTTTACTCTCTTTTATAGAAAAAAAGTTTTATGAAGTGCTCTTTCCAGTGGAAGACATAATTATTATTTTCTGCTGGGAAACATTCTGGCTAGTTTACAGTAAGGATCTGATATAACATGGGAAGAGTTTAAACCCCACACATTTAAAAGCTTGCTAACACATATTTTCCTATGTTGAGGCTATGGTAATGTTTATCCTTCATTTTGATAGAGCAATGTCAGAAATGTGTTAGCAGAAGCACCCTGTTACCACAGAAGTAGAACAACATCCACATGAATTTTCAGCAAGCAAGCAAATAAACCCAACCCACACTTAATCTTACTACTCAAAGTAAGTAAATGTTTTCATTTTGGGGAATGATCTTCCTGTCTGTGTGTGTGTGTCTACATTTGGATGAGTGAATACACAAACACATACACACAAGCACGCTTGTATGTATAAATATAAATACGAATATAGTTGCCATCATATGAAAAGTGTTATGATGTTTTTGAGTCTGGAAGACACATTAAGAAAAACTGCCATGCCTTTCTAGTTCTAGATGACACTATAAATTATTTTCCTACTTTTGGTTTACTCTCCATGCTACAGAGATCATGCCAGAAGTAAACTACTGAAATATGTTCTGGTAAAACATCATATTGTAATGTTCAAGTAATTTACCACTCCAACGTAATAACGAGCACTGTGTTGTCTAGGGTTTGAGACTATCGGCCACACAAAATGAGTTTTCAGGAGCCCTTTTATCTTTTATATGAAGATTTAGCATATCAAAATGTAGGAATATAAAGTGTAGCGTGTTCCCATCCTGAAGACACCTGGGAAGAAGTGAGTTGTACATTCTGCTTTCAAACAATCTGCGGACGTGCTGAATCAATGTGGTTTCAGTTACTCCCAGAATTCTCCCCAGGAGCGCCACAGACAGGCTATGGATGCCACACGACACACCACTGCGGCCAGTCCTGAGAATTTTTTGGCAGATGAGATGCTTAGATGGAAAATCTTTTTCTTGTTCCACCTAAAGAAGCTCGGTTTTTGAGGGCAGGTATTAAATTGCTTTTATTCTGGCACAAGGACGAGCTCTGGGCTGTGTGAGAAGGGACACAGAAAGAACGCTCTCGAGTCCTCCATAGGACTGTAGCCTGTAAAGCACCTTTTCCCCAAATCTGAACTCCCTAAATGATCCAACCATCAGTTCGCTCTTTGCTCAAGTGGTGAAACACATGGTACCCTGCACAGCCAGGGAGCTTCACAAAAGTACTTTTCCCTCTTTTTCCTCTTGGCAATGTTTTTCTGGTCTCCAGTTAAATTTTTGGTTTTTCGTTTTGTTTTGTTTCTTAAAGATTTTATTTTTAAGTAATCCTTACCCCCAACGTGGGGCTCGAACTTACAACCTGGAGATCAAGGAACCACAAACTCTCCCTACTGAGCTAGCCAGATGCCCTTCCGGTTAAATTTCTGAATTGAACTCTGGCATCTATTAGGTGAGAATGACCAAACTGATTGCTTCCTTTTTGTTTGTTTATTGAGATTACCATACAATGACATTTGCTAATTTCAGTGTTCAATTTGATAAATTTTGCTATTTGGATACATTTCTGTAACCATCACCACAATGACGATATAGTCTAATTTCCTCATACTAAGAAGCCCTCTCTTGCCCCTTTGCACTTACCCTTGGCCCAAGGCAGCCATGATCTGATTTTGGTCACAATTTTGCCTTTTCTAGCGTGTTTTTTTTTTTTAAATTTCCTTTTTTTTTAAAGATTTATTTGACACACAGAGAGAGAGCATGTGGCGGGGTGGGGAGAGGGAGAAGGAGAGTCCTAAGCAGACTCTGCACTAAGCGTGGAGCCCAAAGCTGGATTCCATGACCCTGAGATCATGACCTGAGCCGAAACCAAGAGTGAGATACTTAACTGACTGGGCCACCCAGGCGTCCCATATTTTATTAATTTATAATAATTGCATTTAACTTGGATAATTCTAGTGTTTTTACAATTATTGAGACTTGTTCCATGGCTCAGAATATGCTATCTCGGTCTAAATGTGCCATGTGCATTCAAAAAGAATGTGAATTCTCCCACTGTTAGGTGAGATGTTCTATGAATAGTAATCAAGTCAGAGAGTATTTTCCAGATCTCCCATGTCTTCGTTGATTCTTTTTTGTCTAGTTGTTCTACCAAGTGCTAAGAGAGTAATGTTAAAATCTCTGACAACAACAGTAGAAACGTCTTTTTCTCCCTTTAATTCTGCCAGTTTTCTGCTGCACGGTTTTGATGCTGTCACTGGTCCCTATACACCTCCAGTTACTTACGTCCTCCTGCTGAACTGTCCTTTTGACCTCTTTCATCCAAGGTCTTGGTGTGAAATCTGTTATTATCTGGTATTAACTGTCATTTTAACCTTTCTATGCTTCCTATTTGCATGGCACCTCTTTTTTCTTCCAACATTTGGGGCTTTCAACCTATCTATGTCTTTCAAGTTAAAGCACTTCCTCTGCAGACAGTATATAGCGGGGTCTTATTTTATCCACTCTGACATTCCCTACCTTTTAATGAGTGTTTAGTGAATGAACATTTTATATAATTATTGCGATGACTGGGTTTGGGTCCACCACCTTATTTCCTGTTTTCTATGTGAATCCTCTGTTTTGTTCCTTTGGTCCTCCTCTCCTGCCTTGTGGGGGAGGGGAGAATCATCTGAGTATTTTTTAGATTTCTCTTCTTTCTATTGGCTTTTTAGCCATTTTTGTATTATTTTTATAGTGGCTGCCCTAGGGATTGCAACATACATCTTTAACTTTTCACAGCCAACACAGATAATAGTTCACTACTTCACGTAAAATACAGAACATCCTATAGGACCATATGCATCCTCTCCTATCCTTTATGCTATAATTGGCATTTACCCAGACAACTATCACTCTGGTAAATACTCATTCTTTTCCAAAAATCTGAGTTTCCATCTGGGATCATTTCCATTTGGCCTAAAGAACTTCCTTAGCATTTTTTATAATGCAAGTGTGTTGGCAACAAGTCCTCTTGGTTTTCTTACACTTGATGGTGTCTTATTTTCATTCTTGAATGATCTTGTCACTGGATATAGAATCCTGAGTTGACAACTGTTTTTCTTTCATACTTTAAAGATTTTTGTTCCATTCTCTTCAAGACTCTATAGTTCCTAACCAAAAGTGACCTGTTAATTGATTGTTATGCTCCCCTATGTACTATGCCATTTTCCTTTTGGTCCTTATCACTGGCTTTCAATACTTCTGATGACAGTGTGCCTTGATGTGGGATTCTGTGTTTATTCTGCTTATGTTAGCATCTTATATTTGCAAATTTCTGTCTTTTTCCCACTTGGTTCTTTTTTATTGTTTCTATTTCTCGGCTCAGACTTCTCATCTCTCTGCTGAGACTTTCATGCATTGAAAACATGTTTTATGCAATGAAAACATGGAGGAGAGTTATAGTAAATGCTTTAAGATCCTTGTCTGTTAGTTCCAACATCTGGTTCATCTTGGGGTTGAATTCAATTGATTTTCTTTTATGTAGAGAACGTGTTCCATTTTCTTGCTTCCTTGCATGTCGGGAAATTTTGGATTGCATCCTGAATAATATTAAGTTGTGGAGATTCTTGTCTGGGTTTGAGCTACAAACTCTGTATTTTACGTAGTAGCTCTGGTCTCTCGTTCAGAACTTTTTCTTTAGCTCAGCTGCTTAAAGTCTGGTCTATAGATGTGCGGTTCAAAGTTTAGTCAGAGGTGTGGGTAGATGCAGTTTAGGATCCCTTCTCTGATTTCTTTTCTCCTGGGATTCCTCCACTATTTTCAGACTTCACAGATTCTCTGCTTCTCTTTTCTGTTCTGCAGGCCAGAAAGGTTACAACTTTGCCCACACACCCCATTTCTGCTGTGTGTGCCACAGACTACAATTAGCCCCAGGCTAAAAGCCTCAGAGACAGGAGGTTAAGTTTGTTATTTCCCATTCTCCACCTGAAAGTACAGTTTCCACTAGAGGCTTTCCTGCATCTGTTCACTCTTCTCTTTCTTCAGGGTGGCAAGTCTGGTCTTCTTTCAGACTTCTGGATTTTGGCTGAGCTGCTCTGTTTCCCACATATGGTTCAGGGATCGATCACTCAGAGATGGGGACAGACACCAAACACCGTTTGGGGATCCCTGCTTGTGCTCTTTCCCTTCTGGGATTCCTTTACTCTCCTCAGCACTCATGCCTTCCCAGCTTCACTTCTGTGGTTCCTCAGGCCAGAAAAACTAAGTTTTTCCATGTGAGCCCCTCACCACCATGGAATAAACTACATGGACAGTGCTTAGCCCCAGGCTAAAAGCCAATGACGTGGAAACTTATGTATATAGCTTCCAAGCTCCCTCCTCTAAATGAGCAAGAACTCCCACGGGAGTCTGCTTCTGTTCACTCTCCAGTGCCTTCAATACAGCCGTATTTTGTATTACTTGTCTAGGCTTTAGAGCGGTTTCTGTAGGGGGTGTCATGTGGTGGGGTCTTAGTCCATGATACCCAGAAGCAGGTGTTCTCAAGCTGATTTTCAACCACACTGTCTTAATTCATTCAATAGTATTTGATGAGTAGCTATACTGTGCAAGGCAGTGTACTGTACTAGATGCTATGGGAAGATATAAACATAGAAAACACAGCAAAGGACTAAAAATGAGAGATTAAAATATATACACATATTTGTATACCAGATAGCATGGGAATTTTTTTTAGTAGCTTAAAATTGGAAATAATCTGAATGTCTACCAAAAGTAGAATGAATAAACCATGGACTATTTACACAACCTAATACTAATATATTGGTGGAAAGGAACAACCTTCATGTAACAAAAAAAGTCGCAAAATTAATGTTGAATGAAAAAAGAAAGGTGCGAAGAAAAATAAACTGCGTGATTCAATTTACGAAAAGTTAAAAAATGGAAAACCATATTGTTTGGGAATATACACAGGGCTGTAAAATTATGAAGAATAAGACAGTCACCTCCAAAGTCAGGACAGTGTTTTTATTTCTAGGGACTTTTGGGCTGTTGGCAATGTTCCATTTCTTGATCTGAATAGTGACTGCATGGATACTCACTTTATTACTATTCTTTTAAAGTATACATCTATAGTTTATGTAGTCATCTATATATGATATTGCTCACAGTTAAAAAAGCAAGAAAAGGAGGGGTGGCTTTATTAATAAATGGAACCTTGATTACATTCTACATACAATGTATGACCAGGAACCAGTTATTATTATTCTTATGTCTCAAAATACTTCTGAAAATGGGTATAAAACATGTTCCTTCCAATCTCACTGTAAGACTAGTGAGCAATAATATTATTTGATAACAAACACAGGTCAGGTTTAACTTCCCCAATGCCAAAGGAAAACTGACTTTAATTGCTTTTTAAAAAAACTGTTTCCTTATTTTAAATGTAACAAGGTCATTTCTATTTGAAAGAGCATGGGAAAAATCTTTTTGATGAACACAGACCCTTTCTGGACACAAATAATTAGCCTATAATTTATCATTTTTTAATCTTGGGGTTTTTGTATGTTCGGTTTTTTAAAGAGGAGTATACAGGTAGTGATCTTCATAGTCTAGTGATCGGCACTGTATTGGTCAGAGATTAGGAAATCCCCTGAAATATCTGTCTACATTCATGCATTTAACTATGCTTGGGTTGAAGACTTTACTTAGAAGTTTTCAAAATGGATTAGGTTGCTTCCAATTATCATGCAGTGCCTAAGGTACTTCCTGCTGCCCTCAGAGCTCTCAGGCAAGAATCCTGTAAAGAAGCTGGATGTGCTGAATTGCCAGGAAAACAAAAATTGTTACATTCGTTAATTAATTACCCCCAATTCACTGATAGGCATGAACAGTATTCACGTTCTTCATAGAACCAGGCTTGCATGGCCTCAAGTCCTCTAACACCAACAATGCAGTACAAAGAAATTTTAACGAGTATGGCCAGATGCTCACCAACATCCTCAGTGTGATTATTTATGTGCCAATCACTGCTTTTTCCAACTTGCCCCAGAAATGAAAGCCACCAAAAAGAAAGTAGTTTTGTTCCTCCAAATGAACCAGTTTTGCTATGTGTAAGGAATTATAGTGGACTTTGGTTTCTTTAAAAAGTCTTTTATCACCTTAAAATTTTCAGAAGCTTTTGGGATGTGTATGCTCAACTAAGAACATCTCTTTAAAACTCACTAGAACCAAACACAGTTATTTTGTTTTCTTATTCTTTCACTTAAAAAAAATTGTTTTTTTCCTCTGACTTGAGAGTACTAATAAGCAGCACCCTCAGAACAAATTATTATAATTCATTAGTCATCCTTTTTTCAGAAATAATTCATTTTTCACTTATTACCCATTAAAAACAAGTAATTTTGTAACTATCAGGGAGCTTTGGTCATAAATTGCATTACGCAAAACTTTGTAAGGATTACAGCAAATGACTTGAACGGTAGCTGTAAAAATGGAACAATCTCAGTCATTATCCTTGGTCAACCTAATGGAAAAGTCAAGATGGAGACAGATGAATAATGGTATCTGGGTTGATTTTTTTTAACTACCACAGTAGAATCTCTCCTTAGGAAATTTTAGTTTGTGAATCACAAATTTCTACCCATACCAAAGAAAATAATTCTATCAAAACCAATAGCAGAGATTTAAAGATAAAACCACACAGTTTAAGGTTTCCTTTTCCATGGGAGAGTATCAACATTTTCCACAGCTGCCCTTTCATGGCAAACATGTGTCCCTCGGTCGCTGGGAACCATGGTTTGGAAAACTGGGCAAAAATTCTTTGACTACAGAACAGTCAGATTTTTATCACTTTTCAATTATGTGTTTTAGTTTTCATGATTATATTCAAGATGTAATGATAATGAAGACTGAATTTTTATACTTTGGGATCACAAAGTAAGAACTAGGTTTAATCTACTCATTCATTGCAAGGAAGAAAAAAAATCCTATCAGCAGCTTATAAATCTACCACAGGCTTAATTAAACAAAAATAATGTAAGACATTATAGAGAATACCATGTGTTAGACTGTTTATTAGGAATGGCTATTCTAAAAATAAGTATGACACGAGGCTGCTGCATGTTTAGTGCCATTTCAATATTATGTATGAGAAAATACTCTATGTATGTTTGAGTATTCGATAAAGTAGGAATGGGTCTCATTTCGAACATTTTAGGGTTACTCTTACAACATTAAGATACTGTGGAAACCAAGAACTAGGTGTATTATGAATGCTTTAGCTTAAACAAATTGATCTAACAGGCAAATAGGTTTGTGATTTAGGAGGAGACAAAAATTTAAGATTTAAAAGAAGGAACAGCTGAAATTTATGGCCCAAAGATAAGATGGGACTGAAATAATTTTGGACAAGCCATTAAATTCTCTTTAGCCTTTCTCCTCACTTGCAAAATGTAAATTATCTTTATATTTCTTACAGTTGTTGGGAAGACTAAATAAGAACACCCATATAAAAATACCTAGCAGAGGGGCGCTTGGTGGCTCAGTCTGTTAAGTGTCCTGACTCTTGGTTTCGGCTCAGGTCAGGATCTCAGGGTCATGAGCTCGAACCCTGCGTCAGGCTCTGTGCTCAGCGTGGAGTCTGCTTGAGATTCTCTCTCCCTCTCCCTCCACTTTGCATACTCTCTAATAAATAAATAAAATCTTAAAACCTATTAGAGGACCTGGCACAGAGCAAGTGCTCAATAAATGTAATTAGATGATAAACAACAAAAGAAAAAGAGCCAAAAGAGGGATATTTATGTCAGATTGAAGAGCAGATAGAACATTTTAAAAGACACAGACTAATTTTTTGCTACTATTTGTTTAATTTATAAAGTAACTGTGGTATCTTATATTGGAGTTACATGTAAAAGAAATAGTCTACTTTAATCATGTAAAGTTCTCTGTCTTTTGTAGGAAAGGAAGATAAAACCACTCTGATTCTATCAAAGCTAACCGGTAACCCCCAGCCACCATCTCTGTAGTTTTCACGATGGCAGGGATTCGGAGAAAACCAGGCCGTACAATACTGATTCCCTAATCTGGTAAGTCATCTGGATCACCCAGAGAACCACTTAAAAAGACAGATTCCCAGAAAAAAATGGGGTGCCTGGGTGACTCAGTCAGTTAAGCGTTCTTTGTCTCAGCTCAGGTCTTGATCTCAGAGTTGTGAGTTCAAGCCCCATGTTGGGCTCCACAGTGGGCATGAAGCCAACTTAAAAAAAATAAAAATAAAAGACATATTCCCAAGTTCATCACCAAACCACTGAGAATCTGAGGTGAGACCCAGAAATTTGCATTTGAAAACAGTGCTCTAGAAGAAACTCTCACCTTGATGGAAAGGAGAAACAGATTTGTTTCTTACAGATTTGTTCTTACACAAGACCCATACAGAAAGGATTCTAAAATCCACATTATCTAAGTTCTATCACGCTTCCTATAGTCCTTGTCCTCAAAAAATTGCTCTGAGGGATTTTACTGAAGGACTGACTCTCCCTGGATAAGATTTCCCGTTTGCTTCCCCACCGATGTGTAGACCAGCGACTTGGAAAGCTAGAACAACATCCTGCATACATGTGTGTTGGGGGTGTGTGTGCATGCGTGCATGTGCATTTGAGATCACGTATGTCCTAAGACAGTCCTCATAGGGGGATCAAATGGTCCTAAAAATCAGCTGCCAGCATTACTTCAGTGGTCTCCTGAGCCACTAATGAGCTTGTGTTTATTCCGTAAGACACAGAAGTTAACTTATGAGTAAGAACTCTGTCTTTCCTGGACAAGAAACTCAAGAAGCTTAGAACAGGAGGGCGAGCCACTCTGACTTTCAAACTTCTGCAGAGATCATTTTGAGTTTGGGGAAACCTCAACAGGAATGTAACCAGTGTCCCTTTTCTTAGGATGGAAGCCCAGCACAGACCTGTACCTTTCACACTTGGTGCTTCCTAGAATCCAGCCAAAAATAAAAAGGAATTGATAATATTCCAAAAAGAAGAGAGAAAATACTAAGAGAAAAATTAAGTCTAAAATCATAAAAAAAATTATAGGAGAAAAAGGCAAACAAGGCCAATGGAACAATTAAGGTAGTTAGAAGCTAGCAGCAGACTGAATTCAAGGAAGAGGCTGTTGGCTGGTGGGATGGTGCCGGGCACTGGAGCGCTCATTTCCCTGTCGGGAATGTGACCGGCTTATTATCAGTGTTTGTCTGGACCTGAAAACATGCATGCTCTACATATCCTGAGGAAAGCAGAGGGCAATCAGTCAGAACACAGCACACACTGAGTGGCTCCGTATTCTTCACATCAGCCCCGTAGCTCCAGCATGCTCTTCCCTTTCCAAGAAAGATTCAGAAATAGAATGAGGTCACTATCTGAATAGTTTCCTCTGCTTGAACTATAATGAAATCAGTGCCAGCAACAGCCAAGAAGAGATACTATTAAAAATTCAGTGAGGTCAATCTGCACAGGCAGTATCCTATTGATGGGGGCACTGAAGTGGAGGTCAGATCAGTGTTCTGTAGCTCTCAGAATGCATGAGTGTGGAATAATACTATAGGCTTAAAAATTTTTAACTATTCCTACAAAGTGACTGGGACTTCTGCTTTGAACTTTACTCCACTATGGTATTTTGGCATGAAAGCTGACCTTGCAAAAAGTCTACAGAGAGCTAGTCTACAAAGAACATTTACTTGAAGCAGCATCTTAGACCACCACCCAGTGGTCAACGGACCCCCTTCTCTGCCTGCCTCCTTTCCATTCAGTACATATGAAAGTGCCCACGCATGCCAAAATAGGTTCAGATACATCAAGTTAACAAAACATGAAGGTCCCTGCCCTCCTGGAGCTTCCATTATCTGGAGATGAATAATAGGTACATAGTATGGTAGGTAATAAATAAGGTGGAGAAAGAAAAAATACAGGAGAATTAAGGGAACTGGAAGTGCGAAGACTGAAATCAGAGGTCAGGGCAGGTCTCAGGGAGACAGGCTTCAGTGGCTCGGCGAGTGAGGGAGTGTGTAGACATTGGGGAGAGCAGTGGAGATGGGGAAGAGAAACCAGTGCAGAGGCACTAAGAATAGAGAGTGCTGGTGCATCGGAGAAAATGATCTATTGCTGTGCTTTTCAAACTGGAGCCAATATCAGAAATCACCTTTGGGGCTTGTTCAAGCACAGCTGGGTACCAGCTCCAGAGCTTCGGCTTCAGGAATTCTGGGGTGGGGCCTGAGAATGTGCATTTCTGGCAAGTTCCTATGGGATGCTAATGCTGCTGGTTCAAGGGCTATGCTTTGGAAACTAATGATCTAATGCTTATTTCAAACACTGAGTCACTAAATAATAGTGGACCATTAAATTGATTTAATAGGTCTGCCTGGCAATTAAAAAAAGTAAAGAAATAGGAAATATCAGAGCTCATCACATTTACTTAAGGGCAAATGAAACTTTTATCTTTTATGAAACTTTTGTTTCAGTTGTATAGAAATGTGTATGATGCATTTTTTGTTGTGGGTAGTGGTCAAAAAAGTTTGAAAGCCACTAGTCTAATTATATTAGTGTGTCATTAAATAACACCAACCACATGAATCTGCTGGCAGGAATTTGAGACTCCTATTCTTTCAGTGGGACATGAAGCTGAACTTGCCTTGGGTCTTCTCTTTCACTCACCCATAAATTTCCTCTGCCTGGATTTCTCCTTTTTCATCTCAGTCTATGGAACCCTCACCATGCCTTCAAGACAGAGAAGATCAAGTCCAGGTTTCTCAAAACCTTCCCAGTGATGTCTCCTTTCCCTGCTCTGACCTCCTCCAGAACTTCCATACCGTTCATTCGACATGCAGCATAGATGGCCCTGCTTTGTGAATGACCTTTGCAAGTGGTGCCTTTTCTCTCCTGAAATGTGACACCTTGTTTGAGGGCAGGTTGGTGTCTTAGACAACACCTGTATTTCCCCAACAATGCCCTGGCAATGTCCTGTTTAAGGTGGACTAGCAGGGCGCCTGGGTGGTTAAGGGTCGGTTAAGTGTCTGCCTTCAGCTCAGGTCATGATCCCAGGGTCCTGGGATCAAGTCCTGCATGGGGCTCCCTGCTGGGCGGGAAGCCTGCTTCTCCCTCTCCCACTCTCCCTGCTTATGTGCTCTCTCTATCTGTGTCAAATAAATAAATAGATAAAAATCTTAAAAAAAATAAAGTGGACTAGCTGGGGATGGAATAAACAGTCAAACCACATTTTAAAATTATAATGTGTTATTTGTATGTTATATGTACTACCAACGATGATAATGAAACTTTAGTAAAGGAACTAGGGAATGAACACAGTCTGAGATGTAAATTTGGGAAGAGAGGTACATGGGTGGTAGAAACAGGGCAAAATGCATGGGAAACAATTGGCTGGGGGTGCTTAGTGCTAAGGGCACGCACAGCCCCAAGCCTCCCCCTCCACCCCAAGGCCTGGGCCGATGACTCCTTGGTACAGCACACCATGGAGAAAATCCTCACTTAGCACCGGGTAGGACTAAGTCCTTTTGATGCTTTGCTCTAATGCTGGGAAATGGATGAGGAGAGCCAAAGGACCAAAGGACCAAAGGAGAAATCAATATTTTGGCCGAGAGGAAAGAGAAATATAAGGAATCAAGAGAGGGGGTGGCAAAGTTAATTTATGCAGTGTCTATGCTGCCTGGGTGAGTCAGGGTGGGCTGCACTGGAACCTGAAACATGAGCGGTTCAGGTGACAAAAAGCCACAAGCTGTGAGACAGTGGGAGGACAGCAGGAGGAGGCAGGAGTAGCACGAGGAAGGCACAGATGTGCAACACTGCTCACGTGGAGGCGAGTCAGCGGTCTGGAGCACAGGAGCCACAGGGACAAGAGCTCCGAGGGGCCCTGCGTGTGGGATCACAGCAGTGAGCGCTGAGGAGATACCTCTGGCTACAGGGCTAAGGGTGCCTGGGGAGGAAGAATGCGGAAGTGGGAACGCCAGTCAGGACGCTAAGGTAACAGACTGCGTGAGATGTGGGGAAGCAAAATGGGGGAGTGGGAACGTGGAGGGAAAAGAGAGATTTGGAAAATTATCAGAATTCACAGAACTCAGGGTCTAGTGGCACTTTTGAGTTAGAGAGGATGCTGGCTGGTTGCATTCCAAGGGTAGAAATCCATGGAGACACAGAATAGTGTGGCTGTGGACCAGCTAATGGTAGTTTCTGTGGGACCTGGAGGTGGGACACCCAATAGCAGGTAGGAACACCAGGGTGTCCCTCAGAAAGCAGCTCTGGGGATAGAGAATGGATGGATAAATGACAGACACTTGCGATGGGGATGGGGAGAGATGCCAGCAGGAGAATGGGGGGAGTTTTTAAGCAAGTCAGTATTAAGAAGCTATGAAAAAATTCTTGAAATTTCAGTTAACTGTATTTCTCTTTATATAACAAACAACAGTGAAAGTATTTGAAAAAGTGAATATAAAATAAAGGCTTTAAAAATAATTTAGTGTGACACTGGCTATCCACTCTGAATTCCTATGGTTTATCGGGTGAATGAAATGAAAAGTTCAGTTAATGTCAGTAACTTACATCATTCCATAGTTTCCTATTTACACTAAAAGGGAAGCTATCTTCTGGCTAATTCCCCCCGAAAAACACGACCTACTTTTCAAACTCAAGATAAACGGTCAAATTCTTAATTCTCAAATGGCAGATAATTCACGAAACCAAAGAGAAGAGGGAACCTGGAGAGTTGGCATCACTGAGAACGAGGTGGAGCAGCAGCAGAGTGAGAACCCGTACAGACCCGGCTGCACTCGGCCCCATCATCACGACACTCAGACCGCTCGCTAGCAAGCCAAATGGGAGCCAGGAACATGCCCTGTTGTGGATGCAGACACTGAGAACTTTGAGCTGTGGCTTCCAACTCAGATCCCGAAGGACACACTAACTTTATTTCCTTCCAAACCCTAAAGGAGAAATAAGCAACTTAGGATTTCAGAGCCTGTCCTTTATGTCTCTGTTTATGCAGGAGAGTCTAAAAAAACTAATTACCTGGTATCGCCTTCCCCAGACTTGACGGAATAGCAGTGTTTAGAATGACATTAATACTATTTACTCTCAACAGCCAAGTTGTTTAACTATATAGACAGATTTATCCAAAGAGTGTATGTTCCCACACAGGATATTACACAAATATTTTAGAAGGTTATGTCAAATAACATTTGATTGAAAAATATTTTATTTGGTTGAAAGTCAATTACTATGCCATGGGCTTCCAGGTCTTCATGTTTACTTGCCCAAAATTGGAAGAATAATTCTTCTACAAATGTGGCTTCAGTTGTATAATGCAAGGGAAACTTCAAAAACTTTTGGCTCATCTTCGGTTGACATTAGCTGACTATTTCTCATGAGTAAGGAGCACTGTGCCCTCCTAACCACCCAAAGGGTAGTTGGAAAGAATTCTGAATCTTCTTAGTGTTTAATTTATATTTTAAGAAAGAACAAATCAGAAACTGCACACTAGTCAACGCTTTCATAAAGACCTTATTAAAACAGCATTTCCAATTTCAAACAACCTCTTTTATATCAATCTTGCATACAAAGCTATTATTACATACCCGACAATTATTTTATCAGTATATATTAGTAAACCACCCAAAAGGCAAAATAATGTGCTGTCATGTTGTGTAATACAAATATTATTCAACACACAGCTTGAATTTTCAATCAACTCTAGATACAGCAGTATTCTATGAATTAAACTCTAGAGGTTTTAAGTGATTCATTTTATTATAAACACTCAATCCAAAAAGATGATTAAAATAATTGAGATTAAGACTTGATTATAAAGATAAACAGCTTCTTTTTTCCTGGTAACATCTGTGGTAATAATGTGCTATCCTTTAAACCAACTGAGGATGACTCACCATCTGTGAATAAATATAACTTTAGTTTCTTTTCTAGAACTGGGGATGGTTTTCTTGCTTTTCTTTCCTTTTTTTTTTTTTTTTAAACTAAATCATCCCTCCTCCATCATCTGTCCCTCTTGCAACCACAAAGTGAGATGGTAAGCTGGAGTCAGAAGTACAGTTTCTTTCTTTTTTTTTGTTAAAGATTTTATTTATTTATCTGACAGAGAGAGACACAGTGAGAGAGGGAACACAAGCAGGGGGAGTGGGAGAGGGAGAAGCAGGCTTCCCACTGAGCAGGGAGCCCGATGCGGGGCTCGATCCCAGTACCTCGAGATCATGACCTGAGCCGAAGGCAGACGCTTAATGACTGAGCCACCCAGGTGCCCCAGAAGTACGGTTTCTTGCTATGTTTCAGAACAAAATGAACTGGCCCACTTAAGGGATTTATCCATGACCTTGGTCTCCATAGGATCTTATTCTAAACAAGAGTTAAATGGCCTGGGACCTCCCATAGATCAATTAATCTCTCTCTTTAGCCATAATCCTGAAAAACAAAGTTATATTTTCATTTATATGTTACTGTCTCCAATATAGAGAAGACTTTTTTTCTGAATATAGTATAATGAAGGAGCAACATATTAACATTCAAACATATAGCCTGTATACTATAATTCATTTCACTTTAAGTACTGTAGTGAACTAATTAACTTTCAGTATCTGCTATGGCCCATGGAGGGGCCTTTGGGCCAGGAGCATTCACCAAAAGGATTAGAAAATAAAATCTGGGATTGGAAAGAGTAGGAAAAAATGGACTAAAGACATGAGTAGTGAGAAATAAGCCAAAAGAAAGGAGCTAAGGTTTATCCCAGGGGAGGGACAGATATAAAAGAAGAAAAGTACCTGGTCTGACAGCACATTGAGGAAGCACTGTCCGTCCACAGAACAGAAAGGAGATGGGGAAAGGATGAGCAAGTGGAAGGGTACATAAAGCTCAAAGAAGGTGGCCTAGTGCCCAGGTCTTGTTTCCAAAATACCATTTATTAAAAAAAGAAAAAGAAAAAGAAGGGGGAACCAGAGCTCACTGGAGTAGTTGATTCCAGGACTGGGGCAGGAAATATCTTGTGCTCCAGAAAAGTAAAGGTGGGCTCAAAACAAGAAGGGGGCAAGTTGGAGGACACCGGATCCAACCTGGGGGAGCTCCCACGGGCCAAAGCTAGAACAATTTGAGCAACAAAGTAAGTAGGTGGTAGTGCTGCATTATAATCTATAGACAAAATACAAAATTATTAGGTAAACACCACAGTAATAACTGTGCAGGTAAGATCCACTGATGGATGATAAAAATCAGTGGGCAAAAGTTTGAGGAGAAATAGGATATTAGCAAAGTCTCACTCCCAAGACAGTTATCAATTACAAAGGGAAAAACAGCAACTTTTCACAGGAGAAATCTGGTAGACACCATGTTAACCAAATGATCAAGGATACCCATCCACCAATAATGAGACATACTGACATCATGTACCTCCTGGTTCTATGAATTGAGAAGGACACAACATCACCTCTGTGGGTACTTTTGTCAAATATTCATAACTTCAGTGTAATCATGAGAAAACATCAGAAAAAAAAAACAAATTGAGGGACATTCTGCAAAGCAACTGAGCAGAACTGTCTACACCATCAAGGTCATGAAAGGCAAGGGAAGACTGAGGAAGTCACAAGCTGGAGGAGAATAAGGAGATGTAATGGTTAAATGCCAAGTGGGATTCTGGATAGCATTGAGGAGCAGAATAAAGAACACTAGGAGAAAAAATTGGTAAAAATTACATAAGGTCTGTAATTTAGGTGATAGTATTGTACTCATGTTAATTTTCTAGTTTTGATATTTGTACTATAGTTAAACGTGTTGTTAACATTAGAGGAACCTGGATGAAGGGTTTACATGAACTATATCTACTGTTTCTGCAACCTTTCTGGTAAGTCTAAATTATTTTAAAAGAAAATGTAAAACAAAAAATAGCAAAGTGGCACAGATTCAAATATCTTCTGCCCACCCCATCCAAAACTGCTTCTTCCCTAACACTGCTGTCTTCCTTCTCCTCTATATTTTTCCTCCCGTTTACTGCTACCTAAAATAGCAAACATTTTACTTATGTGATTGTCGTTTACTGCTACCTAAAATAGCAAACATTTATCTGTCTCATTTATCTGATTTACTTGTCTTATTTATCTGATTATCTGCTTACTTATTTACTTATTTATCTGATTGTATTTACTTATCTGATTATCTCCCCCACCAAAAAATAAGCTCTATGAAGACAGGCATTTTTGCCTATTTTGTCCATCGCTGTATCTACCATCTAGTGTGGTGCTTCTAACAAGTCCCCATTTCCTCTTTAGAGCATTTCATTCATCTTCTCATCACATTTACTACTAAGTAACTACTAAGTACAAGACTTTGAACTAGGCATCAAGGGGATGCAGATAAGCAAGACATGACGCCTCTTCTCAAAGACGTTACAGTTGAGTGGGAGAGAGAAAACATCTGAACAACTACATACAGGGTGGAAGGGGATAGGAGTCCCACCAAATTAAGTATCAAATGCTGTGGGCATTTAGAGAAGGGAGGCCCATGTAGGGTGAGCAGTAAAAGAAAAAGTTTCATAGAAGTTCTCAAACTCAGCAAGGCCTCTGTATACTCAGAATTTGGATAAGCAAACAGCAAAGGGGTAAGGGACTGATATACTGGGAAGAGAGAACTGGGTAAGCAAATCCAAACTCCAAACATGCAGGAAAGAAGAAGAAAAAGGCACAGAGATCATTCTGGTTGGCTGGAGCACTGGATGGGGAAAGGGAAGTATGGAGAGCAAAGACCAGAGGTTGACTGTGCACGGTCTAGTGTTCCAGTCCAAGGACTCCAGACTTGATCTGGTAGCAACAGGCCACTGACCTCTAGGTAGTTTGGAAGAGGAGGAGGGTGTTACTAGAGCTCTGCTCTACAGAAGTTCTTCATGGCATTTTAGAAGATGAAGTCTAGACTCTTAAGGATTTCAAGGGATCTTTGGGATCATCCTCTGTAACTTTTTATAAGAGGAATTCTTTCAACCGCTTTTCCTATGTTATGGAATTGAGTTGCCCTGCCATCTGGTGCTCTTCTTACACTTACCATCCAGACTTTATGGTGATTATTTTGTGATTTCATGGAGCCACGTATGGACTGCTGAGTGACTTACGTTGTCAGGAAACATCTCCTTAGGATGAACTAATACCTGTCCTGGTTCAATTTCTACCCACTGTCCTCTGGCCTACAATGAACTGCTTAGTTCCTCTTTTATAGAATCATCCTTAAAGTAGTTGAACACAGTTTTTCTATTTTCCCGAAGTCCTCTCTTCTCCAGGCTATACAACCTCTCTTCCTCACTGTACTTGAATTACAGGTTCTTTCCAGTAACTTCGCCTGCTTCTGCACACAGCTTGGTCTACTAATGGGATGCTCAGCCACATTGCTCCCATATCCTACAGTGCTCTTTGGAACACCTATTTCAGGCTTGTTAAATATCCCTACATTCTCAGTGCCTGCATGGAGTCTTCTGTCCTTACTTCTTTAAGTGAAACTCAGCTCTCCCCTTGGGACTCTGGTTCCCCCGGAGCCTTTGGAAGTTAGAAGCTGCTCATTCTTTCACATTCCAGACTTTAGGGTCTGGAGGTGGGGTTGGTGCTTTGCTTTCATTATTGGTTCATGATTGTTTCCTGGCTATTATTCCTCTACCCTTAAACAGAAAGTTCTGCTCCTATGAGGCTGGTACTAGCTTCCTCTGGTCCATGCAGCTGCTACCTACTGCCTTCTAGGCTCTGGTCCTGTGGACTCCAGCATCTGGCTCACGGTCTTTCTCGCCACCCCATGGCTTACTACCCTGAGGGACTATGAAGCCTACGTGAATGACCCATCCTCGGCTTCCCATTCATGAGCTGGCTCAACCACACTGACTTCCATTCATAGGCATAGCACTTGGGACCCTCGCTCATGGCCAAAGCCAGACCGTGTCATCACTGAGATGTGCTCCACTTCTGACGTCTTCAGTCTAAATATACTGTTCTTCAGCCCCATCTCCATGACTTCCACCGTACCTGCTCTTCGCCCCTTCCCGATGCCTCTGTGTCCCTCTCCTTCCAGCCTCCTGATAGTTCCACTTCTCTTTCGGCTTAGCTTAGACACCAAGATCCACCACTTCCTGGGAGCAGCCACTCTAATCTTCATGGATTTCTGTACTGGTTCCCAGGGAGTAGTTCAAGTAAACTGGAAAAAGTGCGCACGCACAAGCACATGCCCTCGAAACAAAATAAACCCTCTGAAGTCTTACTTTATGTAAGAGTGGAAACCATATGAATTCCTTACATTTAGAGAACTGTCAGGAAGCACGGCAAGTCCAAGCGGGAAGGTCTGGGGAGCTGTAGTAAGTGTTCATGTTACCGCCACACGGTGGTGCCATTCCAGCCGATGAACGCGAACCCCGCAGCTCTTGTCCTTCCCACGCTCTAAGTGGTTATGATGACTCACGTGCTAGTATTTTACAAACTCTGTTGTTAAAACTGAAAATATTTTCCTCTCCTACCACAATCTCTCTCAAGCATTCATAAGCAGTGCTGTTCTGTGATAGTGCTGGAAACATGGCCCCCCAAACAGTCACTCTGGGACAGAAGTTCGTTCTGATAAAACACTGTGATGAAGAAGGCCACATGTCCACTAGGATGCCCTGCGTTTTTAATTTGGGAATGAGCCCTCTAAAAAAATTAGAGGTGATGAAGGGAAAAATTAACAAGAAGCATTAAAGCAAAAATAGGCTATAGTGCTGTACATTCCTGTGCCCCCACAGAATGTTCCCTTCACATCTTTTCTTATGAGAAAATTAGTCTTGGGGTACGAGTTTTATATCATGAGATCACTTTGGAAACACACTGACATGCAGATGGAAGTGTGTTTTTTTTTTGTTTTTGTTTTTTTAATTTGCAGAGAGAGAGAGAGAGCGCGCACAAGCAGGGGGACGCGGCAGGCAGAGGGAGAGGGAGAAGCAGGCTCCCCACTGAGCAGGGAGCCCAATGCAGGACTCGATCCCAGGACCCTGGGATTATGACCTGAGCCGAAGGCCGATGCTTAACTGACTGAGCCACCCAGGTGCCCCTGGAAGTGCCTTCTTAAGATACAACAGTTCCCCTACCTATCCAAGAAATGCTTCTCTTTCAAGAGCCACATGCAGGCAGGCAGTGAACGGTGTGGGGCCTCGGAGCGCGGACTTTGGAGCTAGCCTGCCTGAGCATGAATCTCTCAGTTCCACAGTTTTCTAGTTGTGTGGTTTTGGGTAAGTCATTAACCTCTCTGTGCCCCTGAAAAGTTAGGGCAACGCACTACCTACCTCTAAGGCTCGTGAGGCTGGAATGAGTTAATAACTAAGATACTTAGAGCTCCACGGAGCACTGAGTATACAGCACGTGTGGGCATCACCTCCACCAGCAGTGCCTTCCCATCAACCCTTGATACTTATAAGACCGAATTATTTCACTGGGTCAAAAAAAAAAAAAATAAGGTGCTTCTTTATTCACAGTATATGAATTACTCACAGTATATGAATGTGTTAGTCCTTCTTTGGCTGTTTTCTTTGGGAAGACTGTCAGACTCCCTCTGCAATGCTGTTCTGTGTACCAATATGAAGTAGAGGAGCCAGTATTTAAAGAGCCTTTTCTAGCACAAGTACTAGTAAGTGGGGTGACTCTGACTAGAGCCTGCTCAGACATGAACGCTTAGCCCAAGCGATCCCCCAGTGCGGGTTTCCTTCCCCGGTCTTACCTTCAGCCGGTCTTTGGGCAGCGCGACAGCCCCCTGCTTGATGATTTCCAGGACCCGTTCCACTGACAGCTCAGCTCCAGCCTGCAGTAATCGTGAGCTGAAGAAGGTGATCACCTGGAATGGAAAGTATTCTTTTTTTAAACAAGTAGATGTACAAGCCGTGTTTTTAGGAAGTGCCTTGCTCACATGGTGGTCCCACTTCCTGGAGTGACCTGGCTTGACTTCATGAGCTCTCCTCCACGCGGTCCTGTCTGAAGGGGTCTGATGACTGCGTCAGAGCCTGCCTCTGACCACTCCAGGCTGATGACCCACATTATGGCTTCGGCAAGCCTCCGGAGTTCTGCTCTTCCCAGGTGTGGCCTCACCTCTCATTTATTTAGATTTCAGTTAGATGGCAGCCCCCCTCAGAAGGTGGGAAGAGAAAGCTAAAGCTTAAAACCTGTCAATTTTGAGGCTTACTAGTAACTCTCAAAAAAAAAAAAAAAAAGGCTTAATGAGAAAGGAATTTGAAGCTAATGGCTAAAATGGTGTTTGGGGGATCATTTATGAATTTAATTTATTCACCACACTCTTATCCCTGAGCAACAGGGATAATGAACAGCAAGCTAGAACTTCCTTTGTTTCGTGTCCCAGCACAGCCTGAATTGTGTAGCAAGATGCTAATAACACAGGAGCATTCTGAACATAACACTGTCCCTCAAAACTAAAAGAATGTCATTATTTTTTGAGGAAATCATTTTAAGACCATGATGTTAATAAATCAAGAAGACTATACATCTTTTTTTTATTCAAGAGAGTAACACTTAAGTATTTACAGTCAGACATGCAAAAATATAAAAATGTTTTGTTAAAAAATTAAACATTTATAGGTTTTCTATTTTATATGTAAAAGACAAAAGGTAGTTTAAAAAGATTACCTAACTGTAGAAACAAAATAGTTTTTTATACTCATTAAAATATGATCATTAAAACTAACCTGGATGATTAGCTATCCTATGTCTTACTAATCCTGAAGCCTTCACATTATCAACAGCAAACACAGTACTGGTCACAGTAAGAACACTGTTTATCATAGTAAACATAAATCCATAATGCAGACATGCTACTTGATAATTTCTGTGCATCTGGCTCTGGTGAGATGAGACTGGTTCATCACTACTTCTACCCTGTAATGTAGCACCTGTTCTAGGATGAGGGGGACATCAGCTCTGCCATTTCCTTCTTGTCACGTGTACTTGTATTGCCTTTGATTTGTGGTTCTTTTGCAGGAACCATACCAATCCTCCATTTTAGAGGGTTTACTTAGTTAAATCTTGATATTATAACCATCAATAATATACATTACAAGGACCTATAAGTGAATGAAAGGTGAGTGTGCCAGCCAAGCCTTCCAGGTTGAGAAATCCCCTCTCCTCCTCAGGATACCTAGAGTACCACAGCTGACACAGCTAAAGCCTGGCAGTTTGCCCATGCCAATACTAAGAATTAGGAACACTCATTCTGTTTATTTTTAGACAAAGAAAGAAAAACTCTGATACTATCTTCCCATGCTTCTATGGACTGTGGGTGCAACCTCTGGGGTCTGTGTACCCAGCCCCTTTGGAGCCTGCTGATGGAGATAACAAAATGTGTATAATCAAAGCTAAGTAGAGCCTGCACAGTGTTCAAACATGGATACTTCAGACCACCGCAAAAGAGTACTGACATGTCACGTCATCAAAGGAAGTAATGCAATGGGAATCTACTTTGGTTCACTCTGTGGTCTACACAGACTTGCCTCTAAGCCTCAAGGAACTCGTGTTCCCACCGGGAGAGCTGTGGAGTAGGCAAGAGACTCCGTTTCTAAGTAAGTTCCTTTTTTCAAACTGGCTCTCATTTGTATGTCCTAAGCTGATATTCAGTTCTTGAATCTGAATGCACAGGACTTTAAAAAACGATAAAACTACCAACTTCCAGGAGAGAAGTAAATTTATGTATTAAAAACGAAGGGAATGGACATCTACTGCATGTTTACTATGGACCATGTGCTCCTCTATTAATTAATCCTCATCACGATCCAACGAGCTCATAAAAGCTCTGTCCTACAGATGACTCTATAGAATCAGAAAGAGAGCAGCTTGACCCAAGTTAGCCAGGTAAGTGTCCAGAGTGGGACTCGTACTTGGATGTTCCTTCTTTACCATGTTGGTCTCCAGCAATTCTTGAGTAACAAAAGACTTAGTTTTCTTAATGGAAAATATTTGAGGTGAAGGGAGCCAGGCTGCAACACTACCAAAGAATGTGAAACAATTTATTCAAAGATACAACTTATATTTCCTATCACACAGTTAGAATTCTGTAGACAACAGTATATTTAGTGATAACGACTTCAACAGTTAGGTGGCTTTTATCAACTTTCATAGGAACCATTAAAATTGTTAAGATTGACGAACTTTTCCCTCTCTGAAAATGTCTGCAGAAGATACAGTCAATAATAGAAAAAATTTAGAGTGAAACCTTTAGCGAAATGGGAATGAATGATATGTTAGTGCAATTCAAAGGCAACCTTTTAGAGGAAAGTTCTTCTCTGTGGGTGTTACACAGCTTCCCTCCACCCACCATATTTGGCCACAATTCCTGAAATCTAAGTACAGCACATTACCTTCAATTATGCTATTAGTTGTGAACAGTAATTATTCCAAAGTCATGTTCTGATTAATCAGCTGTACCCTTTGAGTAATGTCAAAATCACATTTAACCACTTATTATGAAACCTGTGAGTGATCACTAGAACACAGATTTATAGAAAGGAGAAGCTTAAAAAAAAAAAAAGAAAGAAAGAAATGATAAGCTTTTGTAGGGTAGATGAGGGTATGTATTAGACAAGCATTCTTGCTTGCTAAATGGCCACTCTTCCAAGAGGTAAAAGTAGAGAGCTAAGCAGTTTTCTTTTCTTTTATAAAAGACAATAAATATGTTTTGAAAAGTAAAATACACATGTTTTCTCATTGATTCTTGGGTTTTCCTCAAGTTTTTGTGTCTTAATCAATACATGTGTTAACAACCTATTCAGTGGGAGAGATCTCTAGAAGATTTACAAAGAAAATAGATATTTTCAAGACACAATGTAATTGGAGGATAAAAAGCAGATTAAACAGCCATAATTAAACAGATTAGACATCATGGTAGTGTAGACTGTGAAGTGTTCAAAGTCAGAAGGCATAGTTTGGGTCCTGTCTCTGATACTTACGAGCTACCTGTCTTATGAACTCAGGTTCTTCCACATGCAGCATCATGCAGTGGCTTAGAACACCTACCAGGTGTCAGAGGCTTGGGTTTAATTCCCAGCTCTGCTTATAAACGTAGACAGGTTATTAAACTTCTCTATCTATGCCACAGTTTCCTGATCTATAAATGAGGAAAGACAGAGTGCCTGCCTCATGGAGGGGGTACTGTTAGAATTAAATAAGTTAATACCTTCAAAGTGCAAAGAACAATGCCTGGCACACGGTAAGGGCTCATGAAATGTCAGCTTCTGTCATTATCATTAGGTATTATCTCAATATCTTCATTTATAAAATGAAAAAGTTGCCCTACCTACCACATAGGAAACAATTATAATACATGTGAAACTTAAAGATAAATCAAACCAGATAGGAGTAGCAAGCATGATCTACTGAAAGTAAATTCCAGGAAAGTCTGCTGGTTAAAACCAACATGATCATTATCAGTTTAATACATTACTGAGGGTCAATTTTAAACTCTTCTATTTTTACTTGGTGAATTTATGTATAACCTTCCTCTTTCAAAAAAATTTGTATTTTATTATTTCCAGAAAACTTAAAACAGTACAATGTCGAGGAAGTTTTCATAGTTTGCAAAGTTTTCTTTTATCATGAAAGAATGCTGCATTCTGACAAATGTTTTTTCTGCATGTATTGAGATGACTGTATGGTTTTTATTCTTTAGTCTTTTAATGTTGTCAATTACATTAGCCTTGAATTCCTGGGATGCATGATAACTGAGCATGCTGCATTATTCTTCTGATACATTGTTAGATTTGATTTGTTAATATTGTGTTGAGGATTTTTTGTGTCTGTGTCTATGAGTGATATTGACTTACAATTTTCTTTTCTTGTAGGTCTTTATTTAGGAGTGGCATTAGGGTAATAATGTCCTCATAAAATGAGTTGGGAAGTATGTCCTCTTCTTGTATTATCTGGAGAAGTTTGTATTGAAATAGAAATATTTCTTTCTAGGGTGAAGACATCCTGGCCTGGAGTTTTACTTGTTGGAAAATTTTTAAGTACTAATTTGGTATCTTTTAAAGATACAGAACTATTTAGATTATCTATTTCTTCATGAGTAAGCTCTGAAAGTTTGTGCCTTTGAAGGAATCTGTCCATCTCATCTAATACATCAAATTTATTGCCAGAAACTTATTCATAATATTACCTTATTAACCTTTCAACGTTCCCGCTATCATTCCTGATATTGGTAACCTGTGTTTTCTTTCTTCTTCTTTGATTAGTCTGGCTACAAACTTATCAGTTTTATAGTGTTAGGTTTTTCTCTCTCTCAAACAACCAGCTTTTGGTATTACTGATTTTCTTTTCTTTCTTTTTCAATTTTATTGATTTTTTGTTCTTACTTTTATTATTTCTTACCTTTTTCTTATTTTGGGTTTAATGTACTCTTTGTAGTTTCTTAATGTGGAATCTTATTTATTTAAGACCTTTCTTCTTTTCTAATAGAAGCCTTTAATACTATAAATTTCCCTTTAGCTGTATCCCACAAATTTTGATACACTGCATTTTCTTTTTTGCTAACTTTATTATTATTTTTTAAAGATTTTATTTATTTAGTTGACACACAGAGATAGCCAGAGAGGGAACACAAGCAGGGGGAGTGGGAGAGGGAGAAGCAGCCTCCTGGCTGAGCAGGGAGCCTGATGCGGGGCTCGATCCCAGGACCCTGGGATCACGACCTGAGCCAAAGGCAGACACTTAACAACTGAGCCACTCAGGCGCCCCTATTATTACTATTTTTGCTGTTTCCTTCCATCTTTATTTTTTTTTAGTTTTGAATTTTTTGAACTTTAAAAAAAATATTATTATGTTCAGTTTGCCACTGTATAATACCAAATTGCTAACTTTAAAATATGTTCTCCTTACCTTTGGCCTCCTGTCTTTGATGCATACGTATACTGTTTACTTTCCAAATATTTGGGGATATTTTCCAGATATCTCTCTTACTGATTTCTATTTAATTTCACTGTGGTCAAAGAACATACTCTATTATGATTTTAAGTCTTTTAAATTTGTTGAGGTTTGTTTTATGGTCCTGTATATGGTCTATCTCAGGGACTGTTCCATGTACACTGATGATGATGGGTACAATGTTTTATAAATGTCAATTAAATCAAGTTGGTAGTATTGTTTGGGTCTTCTATATTGTTACTAATTTTCTATTTATTGTATCAGTTACTGAGAAAGAAGTGTTGACTTCTCCAATTATAATTATGAATTTGCCAATTTCTTCTTGCAATTCTATCAGTTTTTGCTGTGCATATTCTGAAAGCTGTTGTTAGGTGCATCCACATCTGAGACTGTTACGTCTCCTTGTTAAATTGACCCCTTTATCATTACATGGTGTCCCTCTTTATCTCTGGTAATGCTTCGTTTAATGAAATCTACTTTGCTGATAATATAGTCATTCCAGCTTTCTTCTAATTAGTGCTTGCATGATAAAACTTCTTTCAGCTTTTGACTTTTAACCTACCTAGCTCTTTCTATTTATAGTTAATTTCTTATAGATAGCACATAGATTTTACTTTTTATCCAATCTGAAAATCTCTTTTAATTGAGGCATTAATGTGATTGCTGACATGACTGGATTTAAATCTCCCACACTGCTTGTCATTTCTCTTTGTTCCACTATTATTTAGTCTGCTTTTCCCACCTGCCTTTGGATTAAATATAATTTATAATTCTATTTTATCTCCATCTTTGGAATACCAGTTCTATCTCTCTTTTTTTTGTGGTTGGCCTAGAGTTTATAATAGTCATCTTGCATTTATCAGTCTACCTTCAAATAGTATCATACCATTTCACATTGTCAAGAACTGAAGAATTTTGCCCTACTTGCAAGTTAACAAGTCAGTCACTGTTTTGTGGATCCTGAAAGGACATGGAAATTCCTGGGTCAGTGATGGAGGACAGCTGTTAGTCAAACAAGAGCAGAGACCAGAGCATTAGCATTTTTTTTTATGGGTTCCTCAAGCCCCAATCTGCACAAAGGTGGTGTGATGAGGGACGGATGACTCCCTCACATGTAGTGGGATATTATAGGAAGAGAACTCTGAGCTTAGGGAACCGAAATCTTTTATAATGGTCAGTAAGCAGGTTTACCTTTTGCTCTTGAGGGAGACACAGACATGCCCCCATCCCACCCCTATGTTCTCTTTGCCTGGAACACTCTACCTTCTTTAAGTCTTAGCTCAGATGCACCTTCTCAGAGAGGCCTTCTCTGACTGTGCTCTTTGGACTTGTAATTTCCTACCCCTATTCCAACCTGCACTCATTATTCCTCTTCTTCTTTTTTTGGCTTAAGAAATCTGGTAGATATTGATGTCATTTACTGAGATAAGGAAGACTGCAGAAGAAAGAGTTCATTTTGTGTTCGATTTTGAATTCTGATTTAACCTTCATCAACATTTGTGGGATTGCCAGGTAGGCAAATGAATGCACTAAGTTTGGAGCTCAGTAAGGATGGTCGGGCTTGGAAATACACAAAATCTAACATGAATTTTACACTGTCCAGAGATAAAAATAGTTCTTGCCTTTAACACACTACACAACCGTTCCTGTTCATTGCTTCTGCTCTTTACTTATATTCAGCCATGAAATTCCTTTCACATCTCTCATTTGGTGTCACAATTCTATTGTCTTGTTACTTAATTCAGCCAGATCATGTCACCTATGGGTTAGATGGGAGGGCTATATAGCAGTGGCTAATAGGAATTTGGTCATTTGGAAAACATGTTGGAAGGATCTGCAGAAGTTAAAAGTGCTCCAAGGTTATCCCTCCTGTCTCAGATATTCAACAATGCTGAATGTCTTAATGAAAAATATCAACTCTGAACTCCCTGTCAGCTAAAAATAACAGTAATTCATAGTCTCCTTTACCAATACTCTTCAAGGTTAACTCCATGAAAAAAAGATAGAGCAAAGACTTGCTTGAGCCAAATTTCAGGGGCATTTAGGGCAGGGAAGGGGAAGGCAAAGTGATGAAAGAAAAAGTCGAGACGTTATTTATATCTCTATCGCGGCATTCTTTTCAAAATATGTAAAAGAGTTTAAAAAGCTTTCCGAAGGAACTTCCATTGTGCCTGCACTATTTTGGATGGCAGTATTCAACAAAAAGTTGCTGGAAAACCTGCTCATTTGAAATCTTGCTTTAGGTTTATCCAAGTGAAAGCTGAAAGCATGGAGTTTCTAACCTGAAGACTTCAAGGCCTGGCTGAGTGACTTACTGGCTGAGTGACCTTGGGCCAACGATTTTTCCTCTCAAGCCCTGCTTGGCCTCTCTCACAGAGAGGGTTTAAGGGTCCACTGAGATATTGTATATGCAAATAACCCACAATCAGGACCTACACAAATATGTAATCATCAATTAAGACAATGATTCTTAGGCTGGGATTTGTGTGAAAATCACCTGAGAAACTGTCTCTCAACATCTTAGTTTTCTTATCCATAAAGTGGGATAATCATACCTAGTTTTACTGTTTACTGGTTTAAGAAGAATTTAAAAAAAAAAGGAGAAGAAAAAAAGAAATAATATATATGAAAGTACTTAGCCTCATTCCTAGCACTTAGCAGGTGGTTCAACAACATTTAGGAATTGATTTGTCTAGGTTTTTTTTTTTTTAAGATTTTATTTATTTATTTCACAGAGAGAGACACAGCGAGAGAGGGAACACAAGCAGAAGGAGTGGGAGAGAGAGAAGCAAGCTTCCCGCTGAGCGGGGAGCCCAATGCAGGGCTCGATCCCAGGGCCCTGGGATCATGACCTGAGCCGAAGGCAGACGCTTAATGACTGAGCCACCCAGGCGCCCCTGATTTGTCTAGTTTTAAGAAGTGCATAACAGCATATGGCCAGATGTTTACCATAAGATGCCCTTTTCCCTGAACACAGGAAAGTGTAAATGGTCCATTCTTCTGTCAGCCAAAGGCAAGTGAGCACTGGATGTAAGTCCAATTAACACCCCGCTTCCATTTCCACATGGTCATATACCGTGTGATACACAGCAAGGTCCCTTCTGTTTCCTCACCTTCACCCTGATCTTCACTTCTTTCAAAGGAGACTAAGAGTTTTGAATGGGGGTAGTTTAAACCCTTTTCATGGTTATCGTGTGTCTTTTCAAAAACTAATATGGTCTTTCCAAGATATTTTTAAGGATGTCAACTGTTAATCACCTTGTTACTAAGACGGATCCTCAGTTCTATCACTGGTGAAACAAAGACTGATATGACATCAGAAGTGATTTTGAGAGAGAAAGTAAACGGTGAAATCTCCAGGTTTGTGGATATGGCCAGATGTTTTCAGGCAGTGAGTAAGAAACTGTGGGAACATTTAGTGAAGGGGTACAGTAGTTACGCCTGATGATTACAAACATGGGCATGGGCTTTATCATCACACTGCCTGGTCTGAGTCCTGGCTCTGTGACTTTCTGAATGTGTGACTGTGAGCAAGTAAAAATCTTCCTAAGCTGGTTTATCTATAAATTGAAAATTAAAATGAAATATACCTCACTCATACCCTTTTCTATGCTCCCGCCAATGTGAAGCAGTGAACCGAGAAAGAGGAAGACACAGGAGGCACTGTCAACCAAAGGAGCCACACGAAGGAGATTCCTAAGAAGATGCTGCAGCTGGACAGGAGAACCTGAGCACAACATGGCTGGGGCGGAAAGCAGGCAGCAGGTCTCCAAGAAAAGGATGGAAACGAAAATTTTATTGGATCTGCTTGACCATTTTGAGAGGAGTTTTAGAGTTATGTCTGAAAGTCTGTAGCTGTGTTAGTGACTGGATGTCTTTAACACATAATCAAGAAATCTGCCTAGAATCCAGAACACATCAAGTATCTGCACGAAGATAAACAACAGAAAAACTGGCAAAGGACTTGAATAGAAACTCACGAAAGAGGAAATCCAAATTGGGGGGTGGGGGGATGTCCATCCTCAATGGTAATCAAGAAATTACAAATTAAATCTATAATGAGGTGCCATCACAAAATTGACAAAACTAAGTATTCATGGGAAGTAACAGAACCTCTCACACACCACCAGTCAGAGAGTCAAATGGTAGCACCCCATGGAAAACAGTTTGGCATAATACACATTGCCCAGCAATTCCACTTCTGGGTGTCCATCCCAGAAAAAGGTATGTACATATGCTTACTCATGACCGAACTCACATATTTATACTTGTGTGAGAATATAATCACTGAATGTCTTCTTGAATGTAAGTAACACAAGGACAGGGATATTGGCTCTTGCATTTACTCTTGTGCTTGGTACTGTGAATCAGATTAGTTACTCAAGAAATGATTGTGGAATCATGAAAACACGAATTCAAAAAGACATATGCACCCCTATGTTTACTGCAGCATTATTTACAATAGCCAAATTGGACACAATCTAAATGCCCACTGCTAGATGAATGGGTAAACAAGATGTGGTACATATGCACAGTGGAATATTATTCAGCCATAAAAAGAATGAAATCTTGCAACAACATAGATGGATCTAGAGGGTGTAATGCTAATTAAATAAGTCAGAGAAAGACAAAAACCATATGATTTCACTCATATGTGGAATTTAAGAAACAAAACAAACAAACAAAGAAAAAAGAGGCAAACCAAAACAAAAAACAGACTCTTAACTACAGAGAACATATGGTCACCAGAGGAGAGATGGGTGGGGGGGTGCGTGAAATAGGTGAAGGGGATCAAGAGCACACTTATCCTGATGAGCACTGAGTAATATATAGAATTGTTGAATCACTATATTGTATACCTCAAACTAATATAACATGATACACCAGTTATACTAGAATTAAAATTTTTAAAAAAAGGGAAAAAAGAGAAATATCCTACTTACAATTTCCTAAGAACTGTTTTCATATAATATCTTTAGCATTTAATAAGACGATCTTATTATATATGGATGATTTTTTTCCTACTCATTTGCTCTACTACAATAAATAAATTACCAATAGGAAATGTTAGTTGCTTTCCAGGGTTGAATGCTACCTGTTCATGGTATTTGGTTTGCTTGATACAGCAACAGAAAATTTAGCAAAAACATTTTTAGAAAGGACAGAAAGTAAAAGTTTACAGACCTGTGAAAAATGTTCTGCCATACTAGAACAGAAATTAACATAAAAATGATAACGAAATGCCAGTTTTGATATAAAAACACAAATATTAAAATAAGTATAATACTCAAAGCTGCAAGACTGTATGTAGTGAGACAGGCCCTCTCATAGATCAGGTGTGTAAATATAAGATGATATACAGGTGCATAAACTGCCCAATGTTTCTGGAAAGCAATTTGGCAGCATGTGTTGAGTCTTAAAAATACAGATAACCTCTGACAGTAAAAACTAGTATAATTCCAGTTCTAAGACTATGCCAAAAATGTAACTGAAAAAAGTTGAGATAAGATTTACTTACAAACTCTTCATGAATTATGAAGTAACGTAAGAGATGTAAAACACCCCAAATGAGCAATAATGGACTAATGGTTAAATATTCTTTTGGTACATCCATAATACAGGTTAAAATGTGAGATTTTCAAAGAATTGATGATACCACAGAAAAATGCTGATGATCTAAATGCTAAGTAAAAATGGCAGAATACACAACTGTATGAAGTATGATCTCAATTCTATCAAATATATGTGTGTGTGTATAATACACACAGAATACAATAATTCTTATGGCAGAATAGACTACAAATATACTTTATGCTAAAAGAAGGGATTTTGGGGCACCTGGGAGGCTCAGTCAGTGAAGCATCTGCCTTTGGCTCAGGTCATGATCCCGGGGTCCTGGGATGGAGCCCCGCATCGGGCTCCCTGCTTAGCGGGGAGCCTGCTTCTCCCTCTCCCTCTGCCCCTCCCCCCGCTTGTGCTTTCTCTCTCTCTCTCTGTTAAATAAATAAATAAAATCTTAAAAAAAAAAAAAGAAGGGATTTTAACTTTTGTAGTTTTTGTCAAGGTGTGTTCAACATTTGCTGCTTTGATACTTAAAAAGAACCAGAATATCTCCATTTACACTTACCAGATCAATATTTTGCATTATATCCTGAAATGAAGGATGAGTTCGAAACTGTTCAAAGAGATCTCGTTTGTAAAGCAGTGCGTACACCAAGTTTGGATTGTGGTGAAGAGAATTTGTCAGGCAGGAATTGATGATCTCTAACATCATTCGAATCACTTCTTCGATGACATTCAGGTCTTGTGCCTAATAAAGAAAGAAAAGCCACATACACAGTGTTTTTCTCCTTAACACGGAATTAATCAGAACAAGAGTAACTGCTTTAAAATTATAACATTAGGGATGCCTGGGTGGCTCAGTTGGTTAACTGTCTGCCTTTGGCTCAGGTCATGATCCGAGGATCCTGGGATCGAGTCCTGCATCGGGCTCCGTGCTCAGCAGGGGGGCCTGCTTCTCCCTCTCCCTCTACTTCTCCTGTTTGTGCTCTCTCTCTCTCAGACAAATAAATGAAAATCTTAAAAAAAAATTATAACATTGAAAAGATAATGCAAAAGAACCCTTCGAGATGACTTTTGTCAAGAATCTTTAGAATCAGGTTTATCACTTACTATAAAGTATTCGAGTAAAAATCTTTTGAACTCAGATGGTCACAGTTAGGAACTGAACATAATAAATTACAAACTTGCCAATCTGGAAGGAAATCTGGGGCTTCCTCAGCCCCTCACTTACTAGATCCTTACTGGCCTTCTCATCAGTGGCATCACCCTAAATCATTAGATTTCCACAGTGTAAAGTGGTGGTTGGGTCTTACCAAGTCCAAGAAAAGTGCCTAATTCAGAACATGACCTCACTTCTCTACACTGTCATTTCAATCTTTCTATTTACAGATAAACAGCCTACTGTTTTGTCTCTTTTTCCTCAGTCAACAGTCTATGGGAATCTAAACATGAAATAGTTACAAGACAGCAAAAACAATCAACAAATCTCTTGGAAGAAAGAACAAGGGAAAGAGAAAATACAAGTAAATATAATAGACGTTCCTTTTCCTCTTGAGTTTTCTAAATCATGTTTCAAAGTTGTAGCAAAAAATTTTAACACTGTCTTATGTGGTTCTCAACATATATAAGGGAATATATAAGGCAATTATATTATAAACCAGGGAGGGCAAAGGGATGTAAAGACAGAAAAGGTTTCTACTTTTCTCTTGAACTGTTAAATGTCAACAATACTAGATTGTGACAAGTCATGCATGTATAGTGTTTAGAGCAAATCTACACAGAGATGCACATAAAAATACTATACATACATCAGAATGGAATTCTAAAAAACTGTTCAGGTATATACAGGAAGGCAGAAAGACAAGACAGACATATGAAAAAGAGGGAACAAAGAGAAAAGAGTAAAATGGCAGAATTAAGCTCTAACACATCTATCAATGATTACATTAATTGCAAATGTTCTAAATAATTAAAATCAAAGATTGGCAGAGTGGATAAAAAACATTAAGACCCAACTATATGCTACCTATAAGAAATTTCAAATAGAACTCACTTCAAATATAGTTAGGTTAAAAACAAAAGGATGGAAAATGATATACCATGTAAATATTAATTGAAAAAATTAATCTATTATTGACAGATGACAGTGACAGATAATCTACCTCAAAGACTGTATGACTTGCAAAGTAAAAAATATTTACTATCTGTTCCAGCAAATAAAAAGCTATGCTTATTCCCACACAATTTATCTCAGCCCGTACAATGTATACAGCGTATAATGTCCAGCATTCAACCAAAATGTATGAAACAAACAAAACAAGTAAAAACCACCCACACCCAAGAGACAAAGTAATCTGCATTATCAGACTGATACAAAGATAGTAAAAATATCAAACAAATTTAAATGAACTATGATTTACAAAATCTACTATGAATCTACATATGTTTGGACTGATGGGGAATTTCAGTGGAGTTGAAAACTATAAGAAAGTGACAAATGTAAATGCCAGAATTTAAAAGATACATGGTATTAGCGGTAAAGAACACCTAGAGGGGTTCAACAGTGGACTTGAGTCTTGAAGACGTAATGGCTGAGCATTAAAATAATGAAAGAATCAAACAATGGTCCAAGAAGCTCAGAGAATATCTCCCAAATCCACCCAAAACAAAATAAAAACACACATGTAGACACATCATCTTAAACTTTGAAAACCAAAGACAAAGAGAAAATCTCGAAGGCAGCCAGAGAGGGGGGAAAACACAGGAAATACGGAGACACAAAGATCAGAATTATGGCAGATGGCTCATGAGAAACTATGCAAGCTGATCTAAAGGGAGTGGTGCCATTACAGTGCTGAAGAGGAGTCAAGCCACCCCTTGGTCACATCTGACAGAAAAAAAAAAATTAAAAATAAAGTTGCTCAAAGATACCTTAAAGCTGAAACCCTGAGCCCCACTTTTTGCGCCAACTCCTCCTGGAACCATCTAATTTGGCTGGTACTTTGGACAGAGCAATGAAGCTTCCGGGCTCTGGCTCTCAGTAAGGCGGGCCCCTACTGCTTTCCCTCCTCTGTGGAGAGGGCAGTATGCATTAAGCTGAAAAGCTACTTTCCAAATGTGAGGAAGGGGTTAGACTGCTGCTTCATAACTGTGGAATTATTTGGAATGTTTTACAAATGGTCGCTATATCAACAACAACAACAAAGATAATTATAAAATGTGTACATTACAACATGCTTTTAAAGACACTTTGCTTTGTGCTCACGTTCCCTTAGACATTGTTCCCAAAGGTGCTCAGCCTCAAGCCCAACTGGAATCTCTAGGGAGAGGCAGAGACAGTTTGGCAAAAAAGACACAGGGGTTGGGGTAGGAGAGGCGGCAAAAGGAGAAAGCAGCCTTCCAGTTAGAGATCAGCCCTTGGTTTCAAGGCCAGCTTTGGGCAGGCTGGAGTGGAGATGGGGGGTCAGGGGAGGAGCAGCGGCAGGGCTGGACTGGGGTGCTCGACATCTCATTCAGGTCAAGCAGAGTCTGGTCCAGCATCCTTTGTGTACAGAGGGGCTCCTCTTTGGTGCATTTCAGTTTATCTTCCAAATCATCAATTGTCTTCTCCAGCTTGGCTACCGATCTCTCAGCAAACTTAGCACAGGTCTCCACCTCCTTGAGTTTATCCATGAGAATCTTTATCTCTTCCTCATCTTTGTCTTCCTTCTCAGAGTGCTTTTCTTTAGCAGCCCTCAGACACTTCAGGTTCTGGTCCATCCATCTGATCTGCTCATCCATCTTCCAGCAACGGGATTCTGCCAGTTCAGCTCGTTCCTCTGGGCCTTCTGAGTCCCCCTCAATAATCATCAACTTCTGAGCCACCTCTTCATATTTCCGATCTGCCTCTTCTGCAATGTGCTTGGCATCTTTGAGCTGGATTTTCTGGAGTTCCATCTGTACTTCATCTTTTAAGGCTCAGTTCTCAATAACCTCCATACCTCTCTCATACTCATCAGCGGCTTTCTCCGCTTCCTCCAGCTTTTGCAGGGCTGTGGCTAGGTGCTCCTGGGCACAGTCCAGCTGGATCCTATGGTTCAAGGCCACCTCGGCCTCGGCCTGCTCCTGGGCGTGCCTTTCCCCCTCCCCTTCCGGCTGCAGGTGTTTGGCCCTCTCCTCTGCATCATCTTGCAGCTCCTCCTCCTCCTCTTGCTGCCGCAGAACTTGGATCCTGTGCTTCGCTGCCTTGATGGTGGTGATCCCGGCCACGGTGCCCACCCAGCCCCTGTTCGCACTTGGCTTCCCACCTCCTCCACTTGGCGCTGCAGCCACTTCTCCGACATTTTTATTTTTAATCATTCTGAAAGAAAACTGATTTCAAAAGCAAAATAGTAGCAATGTATTATTGGTTTACGGCATATGTAAAATGTATTCTCCTACTGACGGGCATCCAATTTATGTTTCCTCGTTTCTATGAGCAAGGATGCAATAAGCATGTTGGTAGATCTGTCCTTCTATTTCTCTGGGATAGATTCCAGGAGAGGCACTGGTGAAAATACTGGATTTGTATTGTTAATAGATGTTGCCAGATCGTTGCCTAAAGAGCAATGACAACACATGTATGCTGACAATGTAGGAAGGCTCTTGCCCTCATTCTCACCCACATGTATAATTATTCCGTTTAACACTCACTGTCTGAGAGATTCATCACTTCTGAATGGTTATGTCAAAATTTCCCAAAATGAGAAAGGATTTATCAACTCCTCCAAGTGATTCATATATTCAGTGACTCTAGGTTTCACAATTGCCATCTTTTAAAATATATTTTTTATCATGACCTACTGTTTCTCTTAATCCATGTTGTTTATTCAAGTGTATGTTTTACTGATATTGCTATACCATCTCCATTTTTTTTTTTTTTTTAGCATTTGCCAGGTATATCTATAATCTTCAAGGCTTTAATTTTCAAACTTTCTGTGTTACTGAAAACATATATAGTTCAAAGCAACCATATGGCTAGGTTTTATAATTTGTAGCTCCAACCTGATAGAATTTTGAGTTTGATTCACTTGCATTTGTTATTGCTGGTACCTTTCCATTTATTCCTACCATCATGTTTTGTGACTTTTAAATCAGTTACCTATTGCTGTGTAACAAACTACTCCAAAGCTTAGCAGCTTAGAACAGCAATAACCATTTGTCCTGCTAATAATTTGGGCCAGGCTTGATGGGGCCAGCAGGTCTCTGCTCCACATAGCTTCACATGGGGATGCTCACCTGGAGGAGAGAGGATCTCCCGGTATGACAGCTCGCATGGCTGGCAAGTTGGTGCTGGCTTGTAAGGAAAAGGGTGGGGGGCACAGCTAGGGTGTGGGGACCAGGGTTTTTAATTCTTCTGCACATGGTCTCTTCTGGACGGCAAGAACTTCTTCACAGCATGAAGGTTCCAAGAGATCTAATTATCTATTATAAAATTTTGGTTAATTTTAATTCGCAAGGAAAACTATCCCAATAATTATAATTTGCAAGTTATTTGAATCTTTAAGTTGCTACCATGACTGAATCAGATTCTGGTGCAGGTACATACTATGAATGACAATAGGCAAATGAAATCCTTTATGCTTCATTTTTAAAAAGCATTATTAAATGGGTAATAATCACTACTTGTAAAAAGATGAAAAATTACCATGAATTTGATTAGAGTTTCTTTACAATTATAAAATCGTCTAAATATCAGTATTTAAACAGACCTAAATGTTATCTAATCACATCACCATTTGGGTGTCAGAGTTTCAAATGGTATTTAAAGAAGGTTGCTATTTGATTTTTTCCCCCATCAAGATTAAATGAGGTAGCATATGTAAGGCCCTTAAAATAGTGTGTAACACACAATAAGTATACCATGTGAGTGTTTTTTAAAACAATGTATCTGAAAGAAGAAAAATCATTTTAATCTTAGACATTATCATACTAAGAACAAAAAGATAAATGCCTTTCTTGTTTTTCTTTTTATTTTTAAAGATTTTATTTATTTATTTGACAGAGAGAGACACAGCAAGCAAAGGGGGTGGGAGAGGGAGAAGCAGGCCTCCCGCCGAGCAGGGAGCCCAATACGGGGCATGATCCCAGGACCCTGGGATCATGACCTGAGCCGAAGGCAGACGCTTAACGACTGAGCCACCCAGGAGCCCCGATAAATGCCTTTCTAAAGTTGATAAATTAATTCAATTACTGTAACTATAAAGAACTTAGAAATCACATTTCTTAGTGTTAAATATAAGCCCCAGATCTCACTTCCATTAATTTACAAAACTGGTCCCCGAGAGGAGATGTATAGAAAAGCTGACTTACATTTATGGAATAATACAAGGCTCTACAAAAAGACATGTTTTAAAAACCAACCATGTTTCCTCTGTATTGTGTCAAAATTAGCTGTCAGAGATAAAATCTGATGGCTCACTGGTAGAGCAGCAAAATACGTGGAGAATATCACGTCTTTTTCATTCATGGTTTTTTTTTCTTTTTTGTACATACAGCTTCCGTTCCAGAAATGGATCCCAGATCAGACTTTCTTTTCAAAAAAAATAAATAAAATAAGTAAGTCCTTATTTTGTGATAGAAAATCTCAAATGTTAAAACAAGTATCCTAAAAAAACGGTCCCATTTTCAGCTGCTGCTGGTCTTTGTCCACGTTGGTAATGACCACTACACAAGTTCTGTGCTAAGCTGTGGTTTCATGTCTAACAGACAAGCTGGCAGTCACGGGAGTATCTTACCCTGTCAACAGTACTCAGAGTTGCCTCATTATATAAACTTCCTTTTCCTTTTAAGAGGGAATTTATACAGTTAAATAGTTTCAAATCATTTATTTTTAGTTTCCTTAAGAGAAGCATATGTATCTTGTTTGTATTAGTTTTGGGGGGATTCCAAGAGAGTTGTCTAAATTTCCTGCATTTTCAGCAGAAAATAAAACCTTCAACAAAATTAATGGGACTTTGCCAAAGTGGGGAAGAAGGGGGAGGAAACGCACAGGCAAGCCTCTTTTTAAAGTTAATGTGCAAATGGCCTTCAAAGCCAATCATTTGGTGATAGACTCTTGTTATCTTTATGTTGTTAATTTACTGGCACACATACTAAAAAGCTTTGTGACCATGTTATTTCTAGCCAGAACTGGATTTGTCCCCAAATATCAAGTTTCTGATAGCAAGAACTAGCTTTATATTACATGCAAAACCACAGCTGAAGACTAAATCCTGTGACCAGAGGAGACAATGTGTAACCTTAATAATGTGGGGGCTGAGAGAAGGGGGAAGGGGAGGGGGAAGGCAGAGTTATGGCACCACCGTTCTGTGTGGGGATGTAAAAACGATGTGGTCTTTTTCTTCATTCCTTGGACAGGGTTTGAACATGGCCCACAAGCCTAAACTAGAAGCCTGGGAAGCATGTTATTGAAAACATGCTTACTGGTGGCAGGAAGGCAAGAGAATGGTGGCTGCTTGGGGACACTGGCTAACTTTCCATGTTTTTCCATACTTGGAAAACAGCCATAGAACTCACAAAAAAGGAATGTTCTGATGGAATCCAACTCAGCTGCAGCTCCCAACAATCACATTACCTTAGCAGGCTACCCACACTGGGCACAAAGCGAGGTGCAGGGCAGTGTCTTCTCCTACTTCCCCCCAGGCCTTCCTATTGGTAGAGAATGAGCATAAATCCGAGCCTAGAGTTTTTTGTTCCGTTTTTTTTTTTTTTAAATTTAATGGTTTGCCTTAAGAATTAGTGTTCATTTCCATTCTTCTTCAAAATATATTGGTGTTTCATTATAGTAACTACTCTTTCACATCCTATGGAAAGTAAAATCTGAGTAAAACAACTCTCTAGAAGATATATCTTTTTTTATAATGGCTTTGACACTCTCCCTCACCCCATCAGAAAGAGAAGAGTCCCCCATTACAGTCTCAGCTCTGCCAATAATGAGCTGTGTGACCTTTGCTAAGTCACTTCACCTGAGTAGAAGTTATTTTTAAGTCTCAGCTTCCATAAAGACTGTAGAAAATGCTGAATTTAGAACGCAAATTTTATTAGAGTAACCAAACATGTAATTAATGTAGAAAAAGCTTTAGGATGACCTCAAACTTCAGTAAAATCCAGAATTTACTTTAGATTACCCTAGCACCTTGAACAGAGTCACTGTTAGTTTAGAAGGGAAAAACACTCAACAACCTTTGAGAGTAAAAATGTAGAAGGAGAAGTTTGAAAATAATCATTCTCTAAACCAAGGAACCTACTGGTTCTTCTAGAATGCCTTAAATTTCAAGGATTATTATCTTTGCTATTGTTAATGCACAAAAGGGAAATAATCTCTATACTTGGGTTCCCTTTTTTATTCCTTCTCTGGAAGATGAGTCAGTGGCACTAAGAATTGCACGTAGGTGAGTTACAGAGCAGTTTAAAAAAAAAAAAGAGGAAGAAAGGAAAAACAGAGGTAGCTGCACATCAGCGGAGAGAAGCTCTAGATTGGGTGCTAGTCCCAGTTCTGCCATAGACTGGACAAGTCACCATCTGAGTCTCAGTCCCTTTAAATGTAAAATAAATGGGCTCTCTGGGGTGATGCAGGGAAGCATCCTAAGTGACCCAGACTGGCTTCTGCTTCGGATATGCAAAGACTGTCTCTCTTACTCTACCAGGAAGAAAAAGCCAGATAATTTAATAAATCATAAGTCTTCCTAGGAAGACCATCAGAGAATGATTTTGGAAGGCAATCAAGTGAAATGAATTCTCTAGAGGGACCCGCCCCTCTAAAGAGAGATGGAGCACAAATATGCTCTTGCCTTTGGCAGAGCACAGGAGGAAGACACGGTCTCCACGGAAGTTGGCAGAAAGAAATCAGGTAAAATTTCAATAAATTCTTAAAGGCTAAGTGTGGTCTAATGTGTCAGTCTGGAAAGCTGGAGCCCCAGATACAGGGGGGGTTTGGACTCACTGGAAAGCTCTTTTCTACCAGCCTTCCCCTCGTCGCGAGAAAAACACAGTGTGAAGGGGAAAGAGGGAAAGAGCCCTCTATCGGACCCTGATTCCCAGAGCCTCCTCTCATACTAAAGCAAAAGCCTTAAGCTATTGGGGCAACAAACTCTATTGGCCCAGAGCACCAGGACATTTCCATTGCTTCTAGGGGAGAAGTAGATACATAACCCATCTATCTGCCTCTGAATGCAAAGCAGGAAACTCATGTCCAGGACACAGGCAGAGATCTGTTCTTGCTGGTGGAGGGACTGAGCAAAAACCCTCTAACACCGGGGGTTAGGGCAGGAAACCATACTGGGTGCAGAATCCTATACCTGGATCCTATGCTACCACTGGGGAAGGGGCAGGAACCTCTCACTCAAGGCCAACCACAGACACAGAGCTGCCAAGATGAGGAGGGACAGAGATGCTGAGAAAGCGCCACTTCTAAGACCCAGGCACACACAGGGACTCCCCAAGAAAGAGGCTGGACCAGGACAACAGAAATACCCCTTCTCTGACTCCACTGTAGGGACTGCTGAAAGCAGAGGTTGGTAAAGCAACAATGAACAGAACCCAGGCCCCACTCTTCAGGCACAGGCAATAACCACTAGGAAATGTCAAGCTAGTAGTGTTCTAAAGACAAAACCCAAACCCAGCTCCAGTCCTCACCAGAATGAGCCAACTCCTCATCAGCAGAGGTGTGCCCATTTATAGGCATACTTTCCACTCCAGACTCTACTGTCTTATACATAATGTCTGGTATTTAAAAGAAAACTAAGACACATAAAATAAATCATATGTTCCTAAAGTAACATAGGGTGCATGATGTGGAAGGTGCTGGGGACAGAGCAGTGATCCACACATGCCCATACCTTCACATGGGTTATCATTTAGAGGAGATTCACCCTGGGGGGTACAGGCACCATGGGAGCACTTGGGGGCCTTAGGGGGAAAGGGGAGAAGTATAGCAGAGTGGTTATGAACACAAGCTCTGGAGTCAGGCCTGGATTTGAGCCCCAGCTTTAGCATTTACTAGCTACGTGTCCTTTGGGCCTCAGCTTTTTCATCTGAAAAATTAGAATATTACCTATTTTATAGGATATGATTAAATAATATATTTAAAAAAAATCTGCTGTCCTGCTTAGCAGATATAAAGTGCTCATTACATGGTAGTTATTGTGATTACTTATTATTAACAGGCAGAGACCTGTCTGAGTTGGTGGGGAGGTAAAAGGCAGAAGGAAGTGCACGCACAGAAAGCCTAAGAGTGAAGTGGACCGTGCTACGGGGAGGAAATCCAGTTTGGCTAGAATGTCAAATTTGGGTGGGTGGGTGGGTGACAAGAGGTGGAACCAGATCAAACAGGTCTCACAGGTCAAGTCAGATGAGTGCCAGACTTCCCTTAGCACAAAGAGGGCCTTCGGGGCTCCTTCTACTTCAGAAACACCCAAAAAGAGAAGAAAAAACCACTTCCAGCTAAAATGCGGCACTGGAGAACAGAAGATGAAACAATTCTGGAAAGGTCCAGGGAGTGCATTTTGAAAACCTACAGAGGCAGCCATTTGGGCATATGACTTGCTACCCACAGAGCAAAGGGCACAAGAAACAGGAAAGGAGAGCAGAAACTGAAACTCAAGGGTGAACTCTGGGACTACCATCCAAAATTTTGAAAAAGAACAACGGGCTAACATTTTCTAACAGAACAATACGTAGTACAAGGCTATACGAGGTAATATATTAGAAATGGCACCATTCATAGAAAGAGAAAATAGTGAGAGACAGAACCCAGAAATGCATCCAAGGATGTGTGGGAATACAGTAAATTATACAGACTGAATTTCATACCAGAGGAGACAAATCATTGAATCATTGCTACTGGGCTGAGTAATAATTAAATAGAAAAAATGTAAAGGCTAGATCTCTAATTAATTCCTTCAACAAAAAGAATTCCAGAAGATTAAAAGGTTAAGAAATAAACTTTAAGGGGTTAGAAAAAAATACAGGTTAAATATTTTCATCCTTTTGACCCAGGGATGGGGTAAGAGAGGAAGGGAGGTTTTTCAACGTTTTAGAAAAGAATCTAGAGTCTCTAAAGGTAAAAAGCACAGAGTTTTGAATACATGAAAATTCTAAGTCTTTTGAAGTGAAAAAAGGAGTCTTATAAATGGAGAAGAGACTAATAGCAACTAAGGAAAATATTAACAACATATTCAGGAAGAGCAAAACCGCATGAAGAAATTCTACAAATCAGTAAGAAAAATATAAACAGCCAATGGCTTGGTGCTAATCAGTGACAGAGACGCAACCAGAGTTGCTCTTAACAGAAGAATGCACAGCTTCAGAGTCATTCATAAATGCACAAGTAATATCGAGAAAGCAAACAAAATCAGTTCAAAAAAAGCAGGACAGAAGACAAAAACAAACAAACAAACAAAAAACCCTAAATAAATAAATAAATCAGAAAATAGAGTAAACCCAAAGAGACAGGTAAATAAATACATTTGTCTCTTTTAAAAGCAAACAACAAGCAGACAACATGCTAATCAGGAAAAAAGGGGAAAACACACATATAAAACATTAGGGAAGGGAAAAAGGAATATAACTATGGATACGGAAAACATTTCAATGAAAATTCTCTGTATAATTCTCTAAGAAAATTGACAATCTGTGATAAAAATGCAAAAATTCAAAACACTAATATATTAGTGAGGTTGTAGGAAAAAAAACACTCTAATGAAATGTTAGTGGGAACGCAAAACGATACAACCTCATTGGAAGAACATTTGGCAATACATAACAAATGACATGGGCATATGCACTCTGACTAAGGAATCCCTCCTTTAGAAGGCAACTTGCACAATTATGAGACAGTGTATGCTCAAGGTTAGTCATGACAACATTTGTAAATAATGAAAGGAAACAAAATGTCCATCAGTAAACTATGTTATCTCCACATAATACCATGCAGGCAGGGAAAGCAATGGAGAGGTCTCTACACTAATATGGAGTGATCTCTGGGAGATACTGTGAATACAGAAAGATGCAAAAACAGTACACACTGTGTCATCTTTTGGGTAAGAAAGGACCTGGGGAAGAGTCAGAGAGAGAGAGAGAGAGTATGCAAAAAGATCCTGGAAGGATAAACTAAAAATAATAAAAGGGTGCCTGGGTGGCTCAACTGGTTGAGCATCTGACTCTTGGTTTTGGCTCACGGGTTTTGATCTTATGGGTTGTGGAATCAAGCCCTGAGTTGGGCTCCTCCCTCAGTGGGGAGTCTCCTTGAGAGATTCTTTCTCTCTGCCCCTACCCCCCACCACCTCTCTCTAAAAATAGGTGAATAAATCTTTAAAAAATAAAAATAATAAAGAAAATAGTAGTTACCTACAGAGGAAGGGAGGAAATAAGGAAGAGGAAATAGGGATGGAAGCAAGAGCTTTCTGTGTATATCCTGTTACACAGTTTTAACTTTGGAAATAAATATTTTACATAGTCCAAAATAAAGCCAAATTGAGACTTAAAAAGAATTCTCTAAAACTTGACAATAAACTGAAATGACTTATCAGAATTGTGACATAATGATACAGACAAAAGTACTTACTTTCTGTGTCTTTGAAATACAGTATTATTTTGACTGTACACAAATATAATCTTAGTAGAATACTAAGTAGAATGTATTCTAAGGACAAACAGAAATGAAATCTCATACTTAATGGTCTAATTTTTAGGAGTCATATTGTGACAGTATTTTTAAGCTACTGATTACCTAATGCAAGTAAATAGGTTAGGGTTTTTTATGAATCAAGGTTTTCAGTGTAAGAGAGGAAACAAACATAAAACCAAATAAAGAAAGAAAGCTAAAAACTTGTAATGTCAAATATGAATTTAAAATCGTAAACATGATTTTAGTTTTAAAAATAGGTATTTTCTAATACAGTCCACTGAAAAGGTCTAGTAATAATAACCAAACAGCAATGAGAGTACCAGCTGTCAGATTATATTCTCTAAACACCATTCATGACCAAAAAAACAAGCAAACATACAAAGAAAGAAAACAACCCAAGTCTCCTCGAAAGGATGAGTGTCAACAGGTCTGTGGCAGAAGGTACACAATATTAGCTGGGACATCTTGCTCTAGAAATCAAGAAAACTTGCAATGACTAGTGGATTGTGTTAAAAGGACATTGAAGTCAACATGATGTGTTATCCAGTGACTAAAGATAAAACTTCAAAGAGCTGAACTTCAAATATAATGAGACTTCTGGCAGATGGAATATGTGTTTTAGACCAACTCTCCCACCTGAGAACAGTTATAAAAGCTAGACATGTGTGGGACACCTGGGTGGCTCATTCAGCCAAGCGGACAACTCTTGATTTCGGTTTGGGTCATAATCTCAGGGTCCTGGGATTGGGCCACGCGTGGGGCTCCGTGCTCAGTGGTTAGTCTGCTTGAGGATTTCTCTCCCTCTCCCTAAGCCCCTCCTCCTGCTTGTGCTCGTTCTCTCTCTCAAATAAATTAAAAAAAAAAAAAGCTAGACATTAATATATACATATGTGCACATGCATACACTGTTTAATGGCCTCAGAAAGCTATCAAGGTAGTAAAAAATTGTAGATCCAAGATTTGGGAAGACAGGAAAGTCTAGAGAGGTAAGCCTGGCATTTAAACCACTTTTCCCTTAAAGATGTTTGCTAAAGTAAAGCTGAGGGCCTCAGAAACTGAGTAGGAAGGGAATCTTAGCAAAAGGTTTGATGGGCTCACAGGAGTTAGAGGTGGAAAGGGCAAATATCGGAATTCAGGATCTGTCAAAAAAGAGGGACCCAGGTAATTCCTTCAGGATTTTATGTGGTAGTCCAAGAGGTACACCTGAGTTGTACAGGTGAAAAATAGACCATCCCTCAGAGAGACTCACGTACAGGTTTAAAGCATCTCAATCAAACTGGATTAAGTCAATCTGGGTGTAATATCATTCCTAGCCTAGGCAGTTGCCACAAGCAAAAATCCTCTCTGGAGAAAGATAACATCATCTAGGGCCTCAAATTATCTCCATCATTCTTCATATAAAATGTCTGGCACTCAATAAAAATAACCAGGTACATTAAAAGATGAGACCACATAACTGAAAGACAAGAGAAACAACAAACAATAGAAACAGGCCCACAGGGAAACATCAAACACATGTTTTAAAATAATTGTGCTTAACAAGGTCAAGGACAAGACTGAGAATTTTGGCAGAGAACTGTAAACTACAAAAAAGAACTACGTGAAAAAATCTAGAAGTCAAAAATACAATAACTAATTAAGAACTTTATGGATGGCTTAAAGAGCATATGAGACATAACTGCAGAGAAAATCAGTAAAGTAGAAAACAGTTCATAAGAAAACATCCAGAATAAAGAGAAAGGAACAGAAAACAATATTTTAGAAATTGACACTAGCTGAGAAATACAATAGGTGACAAATTCAAGAAGGATTACAAACTCTAAGCAGGATAAATCTGACAAAAACCACTCTAAGTACATAACAGTAAAACTACTGAAAACCAAAGAGTAATTTTACATGCAGCCAAAGAAGGACACTCTGTGATAATCCTTCTATGTACTTAAGATTCACACATATTTTTGTATGTATGTAATATTTCACGAAAAAGTTTTTTTAAAGAATGTAATGAGTTCAAACATAGTCAATATATAAAACTCCATGAGTTTAATAACGTAATCCTTTAAAAAATGAAAGAGGAAACTCTCACTTCCAAACCCACCAATTCATTGGACGACATTATTAAGTAAATGATCCACTAGCTTCTAACTCTAAAAACTGGAGATTAAAAGGGAGTAATTAAGCTTTTGACTTTCCTTTATGAACTGCATTTCAACTACCCTGTCTGATGAAGAAATGTTCTTCTAGAAAAATTACAGCTAATGAATGTAGAAGGAAAAATAATGTTGAAAACAAAAATGTTGCAATTCTTAACTAAATGACTTATTTGGGCAACACTCATCAATGGTTAGAACTATGCTATGAAAAGGTGAAGTGGAACCTCACAGTGGAGAAATCAGGCTGTCCCCACCTAAAATCACCAATCAATCTTAGCCTCACTAAGAGTAAGTAAGACAACCACACCTCCTAATGTGTAGAGCAAACACTATCCCTATGAAGTAATCTTGCCAAGAAAGAAGAATATGAATCTACTCAAGCCTGTAAAGCTAACTTCCCTTTACAGTAAATATGAGGGAGAGAACGAGTTAAACACTACCAGAGGAAGCCAAAAGACATGCTTGGGCTGTGGAAGACTCTACAGGACAAATGGCCATTTCTGCAATGTAATAATGGTATGAGAGGAAGAAATGGGGTGGGGAGGGGTTGCTCTAGATTAAAAGAGACTTAATAGACATAACAGCCAAATATATGAATTTTTATTTAGGATTCTGATGTTAGCACTGCTGACAGCCTTATGAGACTGCTGGAGAGATCCGATTGTGTTGTGTATTAGATCACACCTAGGAAATATTGCTACTTTTGTTAGGTGTGATAATCATATGTGATTATGAAAAAAGATGTTATTTTTAGAGATACATACCAAGATATGGAAGACTAAAATTCCAATATTTACTCTGAAATACCACAGCAAAGAAGAAGGTTCAGATGAAAGATATATGACAAAATCAGGGGGTGGAGCAAGATGGTGGAGGAGTAGGAGACCTAGATTTCGTCTGGTCTCAGGAATTCAGCTGAATAGGGATCAAACCATTCTGAACACCTACGAACTCAACAGGAGATCGAAGAGGAGAGTAGCAACAACTCTCTGAACAGAGAAGCGACCACTTACTGGAAGTCGGGCCACTGCTCCTCCAGCAGGGACCCAATAAGCGGCAGAGCCGGGGAGACTCCCCTTCCTCCCCCGGGAGGAGCGGCGCGGGAGCGCACCACATCGATCTGTTGGGTTTGGAGACTCCACATGGGGTCGGGTGCCAGAGATAGAAACGCTCGGTCACAGGCCGGGTGAGCACGGAGTGTGGCCAGAGACCAGGGAGACGGGAGTGACTGCTTTTCTCTGGGGGCGCACTGAGGAGCGGGGCCCCGAGTTCTCAGCTCCTCCGGGTGGAGATTGGGAGGCCACCATTTTCGCCCTGGTCCTCCAAAGCTGTACCGAGAGCTTGCAGGGAACAAAAGCCCCTGAGAGGAAACCCCAGCAGCTTGCTTAGCCCGGACCGACAAGGGCGGGGCAATTCCGCCTCCGGCAAAGACATTTGGAAACCACGGCGACAGGCCCCTCCCCCAGAAGATCAGCACGAACAGCCAGCAAGCCAAGACCAAGTTTACCGATCAAGGAGAACGGGAGAACTTCAGCGCTAGGGGAATACTGCACATAGAATTCATGGCTTTTTTTTACCATGATTCATTAGTTCATCAAAGTTAATTTTTTTAACTGTTTTTTTTTTAATTTTTCTTTTTCCCTTTTTCAACCAACATCTTATCAATCCCTTTTAAAAAAAAAACATTTTTTATTTTTCATTTTTAGAGTCATATTTTATCCCTTCATAATAGTTACCCTTATTTTTGGCATATATATATATGTTGTTCTCTCTTTAAAATTTTGAGATACAGTTTCTTCTAACAGATCAAAATATACCCTAAATCACCAGTGTATGGCTTTGTTCTAGTCTCCTGCCTGATCATATTCTCTCCCTTTTTTCTTTTTTTTTTTTAAATCTTCTTCTTTCTTTTTTCAAACAACTTATCTTATCAATTCCTTTTATAAAATCTTTTATAATTTTCATCTTTACAGTCATCTTCCAACCCTTCATTGTATCAACCCTTATTTTGTACATATATGTCTTTCTTCCCTTAAAATTTTAGGAGGCACTTTTTTCTAACAGACCAAAATATGCCCAAAATCTAGTGTGTGGCACTGATATATGCACTAGCCTGATCATATTTGATCATATTCTGCTTTTTTTGTATTGTTCTGTTTTTGTTTTTATCTTTTTTTTTTCCTCTTTCTTTTCCCCTGGTTTCAGGTCTTTTCTGATTTGTATACAGTATATTTGCTGGGGACATTGTTAACCTGTTAGCATTTTGTTCTCTCATTCATCTATTCTCCTCTGGACAAAATGACAAGATGAAAAAAATCACCTCAGCAAAAAGAACAAGAGATAGTACCGTCAGCCAGGGACCTACTCAATACGGACATTAGTACGATGTCAGACCTAGAGTTCAGAATCATGACTTTAAAGATACTAGCTGGGCTTAAAAAAAGTGTGGAAGTTATTAGAGAAACCCTTTCTGGAGAAATAAAAGAACTAAAATCTAACCAAGTCGAAATCAAAAAGGCTATTAATTAGGTGCAATCAAAAATGGGGGCACTAACTGCTAGGATAAATGAGGCAGAAGAGAGAATCAGCGATATAGAAGACCAAATGATGGAAAATAAAGAGGCTGAGAAAAAGAGAGAGAAACAACTACAGGATCACGAGGGCAGAATTCGAGAGATAAGCGATACGGTAAGATGAAACAACATTAGAATAATTGGGATCCCAGAAGAAGAAGAAAGAGAGAGAGGGGCAGAAGGTATATTGGAGCAAATTATAGCAGAGAGCTTCCCTAATGTGAGGAAGGAAACAGGCATCAAAATCCAGGAGGCACAGAGAACCCCTCTCAAAATCAATAATAATAGGTCAACACTCTGACATCTAATAGTAAAACTTACGAGTCTCAGAGACAAAGAGAAAATCCTGAAAGCAGCTCGGGAGAAGAGATATGTAACCTATAATGGTAGAAATATTAGACTGGCAACAGACCTATCCACAGAGACCTGGCAGGCCAGAAAGGACTGGCAAGATATCTTTAGAGCACTAAACGAGAAAAATATGCAGCCAAGAATACTATATCCAGCTAGGCTGTCATTGAAAATAGAAGGAGAGATAAAAAGCTTCCAGGACAAACAAAAACTAAAGGAATTTGCAAACACGAAACCAGCCCTCCAAGAAATATTGAAAGGGGTCCTCTAAGCAAAGAGAGAGCCTAAAAGCAGCAGAGATCAGAAAGGAACACAGACAATATACAGTCAGAGTCACCTTACAAGCAATACAATGGCACTAAATTCATACCTTTCAATAGTTACCCTGAATGTAAATGGGCTCAATGCCCCAATCAAAAGACACAGGCTATCAGATTGGATTAAAAAACAAGACCCATCGATATGCTGTCTGCAAGAGACTCATTTTAGACCCAAAGACAGCCCCAGATTGAAAGTGAGGGGGTGGAAAACTATTTACCATGCTAATGGACACCAAAAGAAAGCTGGGGTGGCAATCCTTATATCAGACAAATTAGATTTTAAAACAAAGACTGCAATAAGAGATGAGGAAGGACACTATATCCTACTTAAGGGTCTATCCAACAAGAAGATCTAACAATTGTAAATACCTATGCCCCTAACATGGGAGCAGCCAATTATATAAGGCAATTAATAACAAAAGCAAACATTGACAACAATACAATAATAGTGGGGGACTTTAACACCCCCCTGACTGAAATGGACAGATCATCTAAGCAAAAGATCAACAAGGAAATAAAGACTTTAAATGACACACTGGACCAAATGGACTTCATAGACATATTCAGAACATTCCATCCCAAAGCAACGGAATACACATTCTTCTCTAGTGCCCATGGAACATTCTCCAGAATTGATCACATCCTAGGTCACAAATCAGGTCTCAACCGGTACCAAAAGACTGGGATTATTCCCTGCCTATTTTCAGACCACAATGCTTTGAAACTAGAACTCGATCACAAGAAGAAAGTCGGAAAGAACTCAAATACATGGAGGCTAAAGAGCATCCTACTAAAGAATTAATGGGTCAACCAGGAAATTAAAGAAGAATTAAAAAAATTCATGGAAACCAATGAAAATGAAAACACAACTGTTCAAAATCTTTGGGATACAGCAAAGGCAGTCCTGAGAGGAAAGTATATAGCAATACAAGCCTTTCTCAAGAAACAAGAAAGGTCTCAAATACACAACCTAACCCTACACCTAAAGGAGCTGGAGGAAGAACAGCAAATAAAGCCTAAACCCAGCAGGAGAAGAGAAATAATAAAGATCAGAGCAGAAATCAATGAACTAGAAACCAAAAGAAGCAGTAGAACAGATCAACGAAACTAGGAGCTGGTTCTTTGAAAGAATTAACAAGATTGATAAACCCCTGGCCAGACTGATCAAAAAGAAAAGAGAAAGGACCCAAATCAACAAAATCATGAATGAAGGAGGAGAGATCACAACCAACACCAAAGAAATACAAACAATTCTAAGAACATATTATGAGCAACTCTATGCCAGCAAATCAGATAACCTGGAAGAAATGGGTGCATTCCTAGAGCTGTGTCAACTACCAAAACTGAACCAGGAAGAAATAGAAAACCTGAACAGACCTATAGCCACTAAGGAAATTGAAGCAGTCATCAAAAATCTCCCAACAAACAAAAGCCCAGGGCCAGATGGCTTCCCAGGGGAATTCTATCAGACATTTCAAGAAAAATTAATACCTATTCTCCTGAAACTGTTCCAAAAAATAGAAATGGAAGGAAAACTTCCAAACTCATTTTATGAGGCCAGCATTACCTTGATCCCAAAACCAGACAAAGACCCCATCAAAAAGGAGAATTACAGACCAATATCCTTGATGAACATGGATGCAAAAATTCTCACCAAAATACTAGCCAATAGGATCCAACAGTACATTAAAAGGATTATTCACCACGACCAAGTGGGATTTATTCCTGGGCTGCACGGTTGGTTCAACATCCACAAATCAATCAACGTGGTACAATACATTAACAAAAGAAAGAACAAGAATCCTATGATCCTCTCAATAGATGCAGAAAAAGCATTTGACAAAGTACAGCATCCTTTCTTGATCAAAACTCTTCAGAGTATAGGGATAGAGGGTACATACCTCAATATCATAAAAGCCATCTATGAAAAACCTACAGCGAATATCATTCTCAATGGGGAAAAACTGAGAGCTTTCCCCCTAAGGTCGGGAACGCGGCAGGGATGTCCACTATCACCACTGCTATTCAACATAGTATTAGAAGTCCTAGCCACAGCAATCAGACAACAAAAAGAAATCAAAGGCATCCAAATTGGCAAAGAGGAAGTCAAACTCTCACTCTTTGCAGATGATATGATACTGTATGTGGAAAACCGAAAAGACTCCACCCCAAAACTGCTAGAACTCATACAGGAATTCAGTACAGTAGCAGGATATAAAATCAATTCACAGAAATCAGTGGCATTCCTATACACCAACAACAAGACAGAAGAGAGACAAATCAAGGAGTCGATCCCATTTACAATTGCACCCAAAACCGTAAGATACTTAGCAATAAATTTAACCAAAGAAGCAAAGGATCTCTACTCAGAAAACTATTAAATACTCATGAAAGAAATTGAAGAAGACACAAAGAAATGGAAAAACGTTCCCATGCTCATGGATTGGGAGAACCAACATTGTGAAGATGTCAATGCTACCTAGAGCAATCTACACATTCAATGCAATCCCCATCAAAATACCATCCACTTTTTTCAAAGAAATGGAACAAATAATCCTAAAATTTGTATGGAACCAGAAGAGACCCCGAATAGCCAGAGGAATATTGAAAAAGAAAAGCAAAGCCGGCGGCATCACAATTCCGGACTTCCAGCTCTATTATAAAGCTGTCATCAACAAGACAGTATGGTACTGGCACAAAAACAGACACATAGATCAATGGAACAGAATCGAGAGCCCAGAAATGGATCCTCAACTCTATGGTCAACTTATCTTTGACAAAGCAGGAAAGAATGTCCAATGGCAAAAAGACAGTCTCTTCAACAAATGGTGTTGGGAAAATTGGACAGCCTCATGCAGAAGAATGAAACTGGACCATTTCCTTACACCACACACAAAAATAGACTCCAAATGGTTGAAAGACCTAAACGTGAGACAGGAGTCCATCAAAATCCTAAAGGAGAACACAGGTAGCAACCTCTTCGACCTCAGCCGCAGCAACTTCTTCCTAGAAACATCGCCAAAGGCACGGGAAGCAAGGGCAAAAATGAACTATTGGGATTTCATCAAGATAAAAAGCTTTTGCACAGCAAAGAAACAGTCCACAAAACCAAAAGACAACCGACAGAATGGGAGAAAATATTTGCAAATGACATATCAGATAAAGGGCTAGTATCCAAAATCTATCAAGAACTTATCAAACTCAACACCCAAAGAACAAATAATCCAATCAAGAAATGGGCAGAAGACATGAACAGACATTTTTCCAAAGAAGACCATGGCCAACAGAGACATGAAAAAGTGCTCAACATCGCTCGGCATCAGGGAAATCCAAATCAAAACCTCAATGAGATACCACCTCACACCAGTCAGAATGGCTAAAATTAACAAGTCAGGAAACGACAGATGTTGGTGGGGATGTGGAGAAAGGGGAACCCTCCTACACTGTTGGTGGGAATGCAAGCTGGTGCAACCCCTCTGGAAAACAGTATGGAGGTTCCTCAAACAGTTGAAAATAGAGCTACCGCACGATCCAGTAACTGCACTACTGGGTATTTACCCCAAAGATACAAATGTAGGGATCCGAAGGGGTACGTGCACCCCGATGTTTACAGCAGCAATGTCCACAATAGCCAAACTGTGGAAAGAGCCAAGATGTCCATCGACAGATGAATGGATAAAGAAGATGTGGTATATACACACAATGGAATATTATGCAGCCATCAAAAGGAATGAGATCTTGCCATTTGCAATGACGTGGATGGAACTGGAGGGTGTTAGGCTGAGTGAAATAAGTCAATCAGAGAAAGACATGTATCATATGACCTCACTGATATGAGGAATTCTTAATCTCAGGAAACAGAGTGTTGCTGGAGTGGTGGGGGGTGGGAGGGATGGGGTGGCTGGGTGATAGACATTGGGTAGGGTATGTGCTATGGTGAGCGCTGTGAATTGTGCAAGACTGTTGAATCACAGATCTGTACTTCTGAAACAAATAATGCAACATATGGTAAGAAAAAAGAAAAAGAAGAAGATAGCAGGAGGGGAAGAATGAAGGGGAGTAAGTCAGAGGGGGAGACGAACCATGAGAGACGATGGACTCTGAAAAACAAACTGAGGGTTCTAGAGGGGAGGAGGGTAGGGGGATGGGTTAGCCTGGTGATGGGTATTAAAGAGGGCACGTTCTGCATGGAGCACTGGGTGTTATGCACAAACAATGAATCATGGAACACTACATCAAAAACTAATGATGTAATATATGGTGATTAACATAACAATAAAAAAATTAAAAAAAGATATATGACAAAATCTAATGGTTGGATCTAGATAGTTGGCATTTTGGGGTTCATTAAATACCTTTTGCATTACATTTGAATTTTTTTCATAACAAATATTTTGTTAAATTGACAAACTGAATGAAAGGGAAACTTGTCTAGGTAAATACAAATTATTCAATTTGACCTATAAGCAAATTAAAAATGTTAAGAGAATAACACACAAAAAAAGTGAACAACTTGTCAGAGATGAACTGTTGAAAAGGGGGACTGTGCTCATCTAGTTTTTTTTTTTTAAGATTTCATTTATTTATTTGACACAGAGAGAGAGATTGTGAGAGAGAGAGAGCACATGCATGGGGAGCAGCAGGCAGGCAGCGGGAGAGGGAGAAGCAAGCTCTCCGCTGAGCAGGGAGCCTGATGTGGGGCTTATTCCCAGGACCCTGGGATCATGACCTGGGCCAAAGGCAGCCGCTTAACCGACTGAGCCACCCAGGCGCCCTGTGCTCATCTAGTTTTATGAGTAACACCTTTATATTTTCAGGGAATATGTAATTACTATGCCCTTTTCTTTTTCTTTTCTTTTTTTTTAAGAGAGTGAGTGAGTGCATGAGCAGGGGATGGGGAGAGGAAGAGAGAATCTTGCCCAGCGGAGAGCCCAACTCAGGGCTTGATCTCATGACCCTGAGATCATGACCTGAGCCCAAATCAAGAGCTGGATGCTTAACTGACTGAGCCACGCAGGCGCCCCTAAAGATTTTTGAGTAATCTCTACACCCAACATGGGGCTTGGACTCACAACCCCGAGACCAACAGTCGCACTCTCCACTGTCTGAGCCAGCCAGGCGCCCCACACTTAAGCTTTTAAATCAGGAAAAAAAAAGATAGCTTTTCATACTTTCCTTAAATGAGGGTAGCATAACTGATTTCAAAGCACGGTAAAGTTAGCTCAAAAATGAAAAAAGCCAATGTCACTAAAATACTCAAAATATATACACATCAAAGTCAACACTGCTAAAAAATTCTATAACCCAAGTAGTTTCAAGAATTCTAGAATTGTACAATACTAGGAAATCTATTGATGTAATCAGAGTAAATATTGAAAGGAGAAAAAAGTTACAGTTGTCCTGGTGGATTTTTAAAAGGAATTTGAGAAAAGTTAAATTAAAAAGTTGTTTGGTAAAGTAAGAGAAAGGGCCTTCATTTGAAAAATGCACAGTGGACACAAATACATAATTTACAAAAGGTAAAAACATTAAGATATGTTCACTTTTGCTAGTTTAAAAATACCCATGAACATGATAATGCTATCCCCCCCTTTTTTTTTGACATTTCACATTGACACAAATAACAAATCTAATTCCCAGTGTTGTCAAGAAGAAAGGAAATGGGATTCTCAACCGAGTCCTGACAGAAGTGTAACCTAACACAACTTGTCCAGGTTTCAGTGTATCAGTATATACTAAAAAGTCTTTAAAAGTGCGAAGACTTTTCTGTGCCTGCAATTCTAATATTAGAAATTTATCCTAAGGAAATAAGACTGTGCTCAAGGATTTAGCCTTGTGGATGTTTACTGTATAATAATGAAAAATTCTCATTACCCCTGAATTTGTTTTCTTTCGCAGCCATACCAAACTACCACAAGTTTAGCAGCTTACAACAATGCAAACTTATTATCTCACAGTTCCGAAGACATTTGGGTAGGTTTGGCTGGTTCCTCTGCCCTGGGTCTCATGAGGCCAAATTCAAGGCGTCAGCTGGGCGAGGCTCTTATCTGGAGGCTCTGGGGGAGAATTTATTTCCAAGTTCATTCAGGTTGTTGGCAGAATTCAGTTCCTTCTGGCTGCAGAGCTGAGTTTCCTATTTTCTTGCTGGCTGTCAGCTGGAAGTCTCTGTTAGCAGCTTCGGGCTGCCTGCATCACATCACCCCTTCCGTCTTCAAACCGGCAATGGCGTGTCAAATCCCTCTCAGCTTTGAATCTCTCTGACTTCCCCTTTGGGCATATCTCTTCTACTTGAGCTGGAGAAAGTTCTCTACTTTTAAGGGCTCATGTGTTTTGATTGGGTCCACCTAAATAAGCCAAACTAATCTCCTGATCTTAAGGTCCATAACCTTACTTACATTTGCTAAGTCCCTCTGGCTGTGTAACTTACCATATCCACAGGTTCTGGGATTAGGACCTGGACACTTTTCAGAGGTCATTACTCTACCACAATTACTCAAGGGTCATTACACCTGCCACAATCCCAAATGTTCAACAGCAGATGATTGTAGTACATCTGGACAATGGAATACCATGTAGTTAATCAAATGATGGATGTCAGACAACTTAGAATGGACTGATAGAAGGGCAGAAGTGAAGAGGTAGGTAATAAAGCAAGTTCAATAACATGTTAATTGTAGAGTCTAGGTGGTAGGTATATGGGTGTTCACTGTAAAAATTTCTCAACTTTTTTTATTTGAAAATTTTCATAATAAGATGTTGAGGAAAAAACAATTAGCCCAATGATCTTTCAAGCCCTACCCCCCATCAATGGTCTTCAAATGGCATTGGGTGAAAGTCTACGAGAATTCTAGCAAAGCAGCAGCAAATAAGCTTTTGCATAAGGTTTACAAGGAGACTAAGTTTCAAATAGCATTAAATATCACTATTTTATTTTTCAGATAATTACCAAATTAAAATAGGAAAATAATAATATAGGATACATTTTTAAATTGTTAATTTAAAAACCAAATTATATCTTATGCTTGAGGCATTTTTATTTTCAAAGAGGAAGTTCTCTCTAAAATAATTTACACATAAAACAAATGTTGTCTTGGGCGCCTGGGTGGCTCAGTCATTAAGCGTCTGCCTTCGGCTCAGGTCATGATCCCAGGGTCCTGGGATCGAGCCCCACATCGGGCTCCCTGCTCAGCGGGAAGCCTGCTTCTCCCTCTCCCACTCCCCCTGCTTGTGTTCCTGCTCTCACTATGTCTCTGTCAAATAAATAAAATCTTAAAAAAAAAAACACCAAAAAAAACCCCAAATGTTGTCTCAATTTAATTATTTCTCAATAGGAAACAACAAACCTACCCCATAGTTTAACAAAATTTGACAAAACAGGTTCTCAATTGTGACAAACAAAATATTAAATAACCACAGAAGACCATGACTTCATAAACAGTAACTGAGGGCCCACATCATGACCGGTAGCATTGACCAAAGCACTGAGAACAGGTAATGAGGATATAAAATTAGATGCAGTCCTTGACCTTTATTTCACCTTGGGAGTTATAAAATCCTGTCTAATTTTGCAAGGCAGAAATTTCTCACAAACACTTCTCTCAAGATACGTAAGGAATTTTACATAAAAACCTAACTTAGTATTTTCACTTGGAAATCATATTACGAATATAATTGAGGGATGCTGAACCTCAATCTAGACACCAAAAACCATTTTCATGGACTCAAATCAGAAGCAATTAATCTGTATCTTAAAGACTTCCCAGTTCTATGGAAACTTGGCCAGAGCTCCAGAAGAGGAGTACTGCCACAATAGTTAACAGCCCAGGCTTTGGGTCAACCTGACTGGTCTTGGATTCCCTGGTTATACTATTTACTGCTCATGTGACCTTGGGCAAGATTCTAAACCTGGACTTCTTTATCAGCACAACTGTTACAGTAGAGTGGCAACAAGACAGTGAATATAAAACACCCACCCCAACGCCTAACACGCAGTAGCAGTTACTAGCTGTAGCTCCTACTAGTAAAAGCAATAGTAATAATGAATGAAAGTTTCCTATTAGATACAGATGTGCTTCCGAGGTATACGAACTCTATCGGGCACTAAGACAAACAACTGTACTGCTTCTGACTTATGCTTTCATGTCTATTTAAAGAGAAGTGCCTCCATGATGTTGAAATTTGAATTCTAGAACATTTGAGTGCGTTGCAGTGAAATGTACTGAGCTACCTGTAAATCTGAGATCTTTAAGAAGCTAAATGCTACTGTTATATTAAATGGCTAATTCCTTTAGGAAATGCTGTGTTCAAAAATACTTCAAGTCTAATGCTGAAATATAGGCGACCCCTGATTGAAGACAGTTTGATTTGAAACCCACTGCATTATAACTATTCCACATAATGTTTTGAAGTTGTATTTAGGGTTGTCTAAGGACTGGGATCAATGCCTACATTTTGCCCAAACAACTGCCAATGCTCACAATTCAGTCAAGGTCAGTAGCAATGAGGGTGACTTGGTCTTCTGCTACAATTAGAGCAACGGATCACTGAAAAAGTTGCCATGGAATCTGCCTATTGCCCAGCAATTACCATTCAAAAACTTTGGGAGGCAATTCAGTATTAAATTTGCAATTTATTTCTTGTGGCAGAAACAAATTTTAAAAGCAGTTTGAAGGTCCTCAGAGTAATGAAGAATGCTTACTATAAGAAGAGTTACTAAAATAAGATGTCTTTAGTCTGTCATTGGACTTACATTTTCAAAAAGCCTCAAAGGCACCCAAAAGTATATAGAAACTCAGTTTTTATCTTACTATTGTCTGTGATATAAGGTCATAAAATACAAATTGTTCATTCATCTTAATCTACTTTCGGGGAATGGAACTTAACCTATGACACTGACATGGATCTGACTTACAATGGCTCACCTCAGGATCAGACTTAGCAATCAAAGAAGCCATGAGTTGGAGCTGCCTCCCTTTTGCTATATAGTGCTGACTTCTTTGTAAAAGAAAGATGCCTAATTTTATTCTCTGGATAGTTTTTCCTGGAAAACAGTTTGTGGAAACAACTATCAATATGTAAAAGATAAAATCAAAATAGTATGGGGAAAACCCTAATGTAGCATAAAGGAAATCCTTTTTTAGAGGCAAAGAAAAAGTTGATACTCACATAGAAACAGAGAAAAAGGCTATTAAAAGGAGTCTCTTCAGTCAAAATCTACTTGGCAAGAAGGAAGGTGATTCTCCTTTTCTTATCTCCTGTTCTACTTCTTTAGTCTATTTGTATCAACTGGGAATAAGGAAACGATTTTGTTATCAGGAAGGTATGAAATGCAAGCAAAAGACATTTTAGGGTAATGAGAACAGTGTAACAAGAAAACTTTCAAGCACAATCTTAGTATCAGTGGTAACAAAACTCAAATTCACTTGGTGGCATTTCTCTTAAAAGCCCAGTGACAGTACCAGGAAGTAATATAAAGATGTAGCTTTCCTACAGTTTATATACCATTCAGTGGCAATTTAGTGACAACCCCTTCAGCTGTTTCTAAGTAGGAGACAAGCAGTTTCAGTCCAAAGTCAGAGATGCCATCAGACATGCACCAGCAAAGTAGGACGGGCTGTGGGTGCTGACTCACCACGTGCGCATCTATCACAGGCCCCGGCTGCAACACAAAGCCTTTTGTAGTGGACGCCATTCGCTTCACTTCGGCAAGGACCCAACTGTGCACGGCAGCAATTCCAGAACAATCTCTACCTCATTTCATCAATAAAGCCAACGTTCACTTGAAATTTTCCTGAATATCATCATTTGGGTTTACCACGAGATCACACCAGAAGCTAGGTGAACAAGAACTCTCAAATATCCAAAGAACTGGAAAATGGCAGTGTAAAATCAATTTTAGCAATTTAGTTATACTTTTTTAAATAAAAGTGCCTCTCCAAGCAAAATTTTTAGGAAGCAATTTTTCTCCCTGTAGGTGTCTGATTTATACTGAGGAAACATGTTATGACATTATTTGAACTAATTTACTGGTTTTTATTTATTCAACAGTCACTGTTAACTCTCCTTGGTGTGCCAACAAGCCAAACAGACAAATGATGATAACCTTCTTAAAGACCTCAACTTTATGTCAATTAAAATTTGAGGAATCCAGATGGGGAATCAAACACGTTGAACAAAAGAGTATAAAAATTTTAAGACAAAGGCACGGAGGGAGATATTAACAATGAATTAACTGCATGCACAAAATGCCAGTTACAAACTGCCTTTTATAAAAGCTCTCAAAACATTGCTGTCTGAATATTCCTAACTCTTCTAAGAGCTTTGGTAACAGCAAGGATACTGAACACCTGCCCAGGATTCTGTGCTCCTCTGTAATTTACTGGCCATGGTAGGTCTGGTTCAATGTACTCCAGGCAGCTGGGAAGTTTTATTAACTCCTTCAGGTTACCAGGCTAATTGATGCAATTTAATCAATCCTCCCAGTAGCTACCCATTAGCCCACACAATATTCCCAGGTGAAATCTGTCATTCATTTAACAAATACCAATTGACGACTGTTATGAAAAGGTGCCCGACTAAGGAACAGTACTAAAGCAGGGCCCAACGATGTAACCCCTGCCTGTACAGAGTTTCGAGTCCAGTGGGAGAGCTGTGAATTGTGGGGAACACAATGAAGGCAAAGAAAAGGAAGAAACAAGAGTGTAAACAAATGCAATTTAGACCGGAGACCCCGAATAAAGCAGCACAGGAAGGGTCTCATTTAAGACTTCACATCAGAATGCTTTCGGGAGTTGCAGTCAGTGTTCTTAGAGATTTCCGATTACATAAAAATACCAGAAGTAGGAGAAAACACCTAATTGTGGAATGTGTATTTTTTTTTTTTTTAGCAGTTTTAACCAATCTCTCTTGAATTACCAACAATCAGACTAAGGTTTATGGCATGAGGGTGCTGATGAGTCTGTTACTTTCCAGGCTAAGACAGAGAATAATGCATTAAACTCAGTTTTGAAAATGATCCCAAATATTTATTGCAAGTGAGTGTTTGGCTTCCTGTTATTTTTCTCCCTAAACTTTAGTTTTAATTTTATCAAAGTAACAAATGAGTCTAGTTTAAAAGTCAACACTACTACTAGATTTGAAACAAAACAAAAGCAGTCTGCAGCCACCTTCTGCCTCCCTCTAACCACCCCCCATAGAGGCAAGGATTTTTGAACCATTTTATCCGTTTTCTCTGACATTTGGATTCTTAATTCTGGAGAAGTATGTGCTGGTATCTCTCAATTTTTAATTTTATTAAAATCTATAATCTACTGACTTCTTACCCTTGAAAACTGAGGTTTTTCCTCTTCTAAATTAATTTTAAAATCAGCTTAAATTTTTCTAGTTTACTAAACTATTGAAAATACCCATTTTTTATTTTTTAAAAATTTTATTTATTTCAGAGAGAGAGAGAATGAGAGATAGAAAGCACGAGAGGGAAGAGGGTCAGAGGGAGAAGCAGACCCCCCGCTGAGCAGGGAGCCCGATGCGGGACTCGATCCCAATGTGGGACTCGATCCCAGGACTCCAGGATCATGACCTGAGCCGAAGGCAGTCGTTCAACCAACTGAGCCACCCAGGTGCCCGAAAATACTCATTTTTTAAACCACCACATGAAAAGGAGACAACTAAAAGAAATAGATGTCTTTCTAAAATGCTGAAAGAACTGAGGGGCACCTGGGTGGCTCAGTCAGTTAAGCAGCCGACTCTTAATTTTGGCTCAGGTCATGATCTCAGGGTCCTGGGACTGAGCCCCACGTCGGGCTCCCTGCTCAGCGTGGAGTCTGCTTGTCCCTCTCCCTCTGCTCCTTCCCCTGCTCTTTCACACGCTCTCTCTCTCTCAGATAAATAAATAAAATCTTTAAAAAATAAATAAAATGCTGAAAGAACTGAAAGCAAGATTTAACTGGGAATCTGAGAAAAAGATTCTGCCTCAAATGTTACGACCCTGCCTTTAGACAACAGCAGCTAACCAAAGGGCCTTGTATTTGAATGTCTTATCTGCAAAATGAGGGACGGGAACAACAGTTTCTCAGGCTCTTAGTATTAAGAGTTGAATCTGAGACTGTGAGACGCGAAGCATTTTCCAGAACACCTTCTAAATTCAGTTAGGCCTCTCCTAACTGTACCCCATGGTCACTCCCTTTGACGGACAGATTTCTTTTGTAACTCTCAGAATATAACGAATCCTAGGTGGTTGTTTTATTCCTTTTCTTTTTTCTCTTTTGTTTTCTCCTCTTTTCTAAGCGTCTGACATTCCCAACAGGCACAAAAGTGATCCTGCTGGCTTTCTCTCTTGCTCCTGTGCTATTAGGTTTAATTTGTGTGCTTTTATAACTTTGTACTTACGCCCACAGGCTTTTGAACAATGGGTACCCATTCAATAAATCCAAGAAATAAATGACTTGATGATTGTAAGTGCTTTGAACTCAATGGACAGAAGGCTCTACATAAGTAATATAACAGTAAGGACACAAAAATGTAAGATTGAAAAGAAAAAAAAAACAATCTAAAGCTTTTTTGGAAGCCACACACACACACACACACACACACACACACACACACACACACACACACACACACACACCTCTCTCCCTCCAACATCCTTTGTTACACAGCATGCATTTTCCTCATTTGTACTCGGTTCTTAAAATCTCTTCCTCTATATTTTTAGAGACGAAATGACAAACATTTGTAAAGCAAAAATGCTTTAAGGAGTATTTCCTTTGAACCATGGATGTGATGGTGACTGCGAAGCTTACTATCTAATGTTAGAGATGCTTAAATATGTCCTACAATCTTATGGAAGTAATCCCAGGGCTACAATGGGGCTCTCTGGAGCTTCCTGTAACTGGAGCTGTATAAACACACTTTTGATTTTAGTTCTTTCCACTTGGTTTACTAAGCATAACTTAATTTAAAATCTGACATATAGACTTAAATTAATCAGGATATTCAGCTACTATGAAGTTTATTATAATAAATTATTAAAGTACTAATATAAAACTTGAATTTTACACAAGCTTAACTCTTACCATCCATCCACATAAGAACTTCATAAAGTTGGGTATGTTAAGCAATAGAAACAGGGTACCATATTCTAAGGTAAGACAGGCTGAACAGGAGATTGAGAATAATTAGTTTTATATTATCTTTCTGTCCTAGACTTCAAATTTAAAAATCTAATCTCTAAAAGAATCTTCTCATGATTCATCTAGCTACCTGTCATCTTATACTATTCAAAATAATTCCCATTTTTACATGCCCAGATACCATCTGTTTGTCAAAGCCGGGAGATATGTTTCAACCTTCATGTCATGCTCAACCCACAGTTGGCTCACCATTTCTTCCTAAGACACACCTACCTGGCACCATGCACGCGGCATTACCCTGATTCCCCCTGTTACAAGCATTTCCTCTTCTATCCAACTTCGGAAGGTTGGAGGCCCCCGAGAGCTCTGGACTGATCCCTCTTTCCCTCTCACTGTGCTCTCATCAATTGCTATGACTCTGCATATCTTATTCAGGTGGACACCACCTGTATTCCCCCTCCAGTGGAGACTTCTTGGAGTTCTGAGCCACTGTACTGTCATCTCTCACCAAGCTGATTTATCTGGCCCCAGTCTCAACTCTGACCTCTTTAAAAGAATCACTAGTCTAAAACACTTTTTCCAAGGTACATCAGATCAGTTACTCCATTGTTCAAAACCCTTCAACGACTTTATGCCAACTCCTTACAATGAATAGCCCGCCAGGCCTGGCATAGCCTGACAATGACTTATGCCTCCAGTCTTATGTAATGCTACTCTCCAAGACATTCTGGCTTGCTTACACTTTGCTGAATAAATAGAACTCTGTCCTCCCCGCAGGGCCTTTGAACATGTCGTTTAAAACATTCTACCCCCACTCTTATTCTGGCTGACTCTTACTCATCTAACAGGTCTCAGTTAAATTCTCACAAAGCAAATACTCCATCTCCCCAACACCCCAAATTTAGATTCTCAAAATTCTCTTGCATTATGTTGCAGTTATTTTCCCTAACCCTATTTATAATGTTGTATTTATTTGCTCGCTAAATGACTGTGTTTTTTTCCCTCCACCAGCTCCTGAGGTGGGGCAAGGTCCATTCCTGTTCATCCATCACTGTATACTCAATGTCTGGAGAAAAACATGACAAATAAAATCATGTATTTTGGATGGATGATGCCCTCCTTGAATATATGCTGTGTTTCACTTTTGTATTTAATCCTATGTAAAAACTAGTAATAAGTCACTGATAACAGGACTGTTGTGCTTATTTTCGGATATGGAAATTGAAACTTAAAAAAATTAAGTAATTTCCTTTTATCACATAGCTACTATAAGACAGAGTAGAATTCAAACTCAGGTATGTCTGAGGCCAGAGTCTTGACAAATCTTATTTCTTTTTTTTTTTTTCCATTATTGTCTTTTAAAAAATTACTTATTCGAGTACCAGTTTCTTCATACTCCCTTTCTCCCCCTCAAGTATTATTTTGAAGCAAATTCCAGATACATCTTTCAGTCATTAACATATCAGTAAGTGTCTCCAAAAGATAAAAATTTTTCTTCAAGGGGCATCTGTGTGGCTCAGTCAGTTGAGCATCTGACTATTGATTTCGGCTCACGTCATGATCTCAGGATCCTGAGATCAAGCCCTGTGTTAGGCTCCGTGCTCAGTGGGGAGTCTACTTGAGATTCTCTCTCTCCCTCTCCCCCTGCCCACCCTCCACACGGGCACTCTCTAATAAATACATCTTTAAAAAATATAACCATAATGCCACCCTCACACAAAAAAGTCAATAGTCATCTCTGAAAATTATCAAATACCCAATCTAATCTAATTAGGTAAAAAAAAAAAAGGGTTTTTTTTTTAAAAAAACAGAATGAGGATACAAATAAAATTTTTATAGTGCAAGTGGTCTTTATTAAAAGTGTGTTTCTCTCTCTCCGTTTTCATTGCAATTTATTAGTTGAATAAACCACGTTACTTGTCCCACACATTTCTTGTAATCTGGATTTTGGTGGTGGCAGTTAAGGTTTCTCTTCTGGATATTTCTGGTAAATCAGCAGGTGAATCTAAAGGCTTGATCATGGGCGCCTGGGGGGCTCAGTTGGTTAAGCGACTGCCTTCGGCTCAGGTCATGATCCTGGAGTCCCGGGATCGAGTCCCACATCGGGCTCCCTCCTCGGCAGGGAGTCTGTTTCTCCCTCTGACCCTCTGACCCTCTGACCCTCTTCCCTCTTGTGCTCTCTATCTCTCATTCTCTCTCTCTCAAATAAATAAATAAAATCTTTAAAAAAAAAAATAAAGGCTTGATCATATTAGGTTTGATTCTTTTTTTCTTTTAAAGCAAAACTACTTCATAAATGGCGGTGTGTTCTCCATCAGAAGGCACATGATGTCTGGTTGTTTTTGCAAGTTTAGCAGCCACTCATGCTCAATGTTTAGATGCATTAATTTATTAAGGTTTGCAAAATGGTCATATTTTAATTCTAACTTCTCCCAAAGAGGAACTTTCCCTTATCTATTGTTTTCTTACCATCTTATATAAAAGACAGGATAAATTCTTTGTTCCTTTTAGTGGAAATCTGGTTGCTAAGGATGCTCAATGCTATGTGACTGGGTTGGTCACTGTTTCCATAAGTTCAAAGGACAGAAGTAGAATGACTAGACATAGCTTGAGATATTAAACAAACAAAAATATGAGTCCATATAAACACTTCCTATTCAAGCCAAGATCAAAGGGGTTTTACTCAATCTCTTCTATTTTACATCTGCATATACTGTTCCTGTGCCAAGAATCCAGATTCCCAAGGCAATGGGGGAAGCAAAATTAGAATACTGCACAACTATTCATTTGCTTTATCTCACATTACACACACGTTTCTTGAAATAACAATATCAAGGTTTTTGCATAAATATGATTAGTAAAAACAGTTTAATTTTTTTTCAATTGTGTTTTTAAGGTATAGCCTACTAGGTACGAAGAGTCGCTTGGTTGGTTGGTTATGCCACCAACTGGATATATATTTAGGTTTATCTATTCCAATGTATTTCAGTGTTAGAGGTTGCTCTTTTAAATTTCCTTTTATAATCATGCTATATGTATAATCACTAATATTCAACTCAACTCTATAGGAGGCACTGCTGTCAATTTAAGAACTACCTATGTAGTTCTTAAGTTAAATCTAAAGAACAGGATTATTCAGAAGCTCATTTTATCCCTATTGCTTTCCTTCACTCTTATAGGTAGGTGTTCAAAGAGACTTTCTTTTTATAGTTTACCTTCCATTTTTTTTTTTTTTTAAACTCTACCCCAACGTGGGGCTTGAACTCACGGCCCCAAGATCAAGAGTCACATGCTCTACTGACTGAACCAGCCAGGCGCCCCCCACTGTTTTTTTCAAATATAAACAGATACAAACAGATATCACCAACCTATCCTGAGGATGATTATGTGGTGGCACACAGTTTCATATAGAAATATTTCTCATTCATTTTTATAGCTGCATAGTACGTTATTGTGTGAATGCACCAAAGGTTATTCAACCAGTTCTTGTTGATGGAGCTTTAAAAATCAGTTTGGTTGGTTTCAGTATTCTCATATAATTTTATGTTATATTTACATATATCTAAGTCTTTTCAATAAGTAGACTTTTGATATGTGTCTATTTTGTTTGCTTTCTTTTTATATTTTGTTTTTTAAGCATATTTTTTGGTATTTAGGAAGTTTGTATTTTTATTCTAATGGTAATCTTCATATGAATAACTTTATATAATTTCTCTTATTTTTTGTCATTTCCTATTGGTTCCCTACTATAAGCAATACTGAAATTAGCTAATTAATTTCTTTTACTTCCTACTTCTCTCCCAGGATCTGACGTGAAATAATATCCTTTAACTCCCAGTTAACTATGATCGCATTTCTCCCCATTTTCCTCTCCATATTTTAAGTTGTATCTCCATTGTTAGAAATACAGCCTTAACTTACTAGCTCCTTTAGGTATATCATTTAGTGTTCTACTAATAGAAACGTAGATAATGCTCACCACCAGCCTTTGTGACTGTCCAATCATCGGGGTTGTCTAAAGCTCTTTTTCTATTACAAAGGTTGGCAAACTATGAACCATGGGCCAAATCGTGTTTGTGGCCTATTTTAATATGACCTTTTGAGTTAAGAATGGTTTTTATATTTTTAAAGGGTTATATATAAACCAATAAAAACAAAAACTAAATACTCCATACAAAGATAGGCGACAGAGACTAGCATGTGTCCTACAAAGTCTAAAATATTTACTCTCTGGCTCTTTATCAAAAACCTTTGCTGACCACCACTCAGAGACAGTAGTGGGAGATGGTCCTTAGGAAGGATACAATATTTTGAGATCCTAGATTTAGTAAGATTGTCTATGTCTGTTATACTTGGAAGTCAGCTTGGTGGGATATAAAACCCCTCACTCATATGTGCTTTCTTTGAGTATCTTCAATATGTAATTCCATCTTCTTCTGGCCTAAAACACTGCTGTCAAAAAGTCTGTTGATAGTTTGATTTTCTTCCCTTTAAAGTGCCCTGGTCTTTCTGCCTGGCTAGCCCTTGATTGCTTTCTCTTTATCTCTGTGTTGGTATTGGTTGTCCAAAGCATAGAGTATGCTCTTTCCACATGCAGTTTTGAGTCTTTTTCCTTCTTCTTAATTTTAGGAAAGAAGTATAGCTTTTAGTATTTTTCCTCTTTTTTTAGGGACTCCTATTTATAGTTGTTGGATCTTTGCCTATATTCTTTAGTCAATGTCTCTCAAAGCCTTTTTCTTTCATTCCTTTTTGTTTTCAAGTTTTTCATCTTTCACATTCTATTACTCTTAAGGCATTATATTTATTTACTTAGTAAATACTTGTGTATAGCTGACATTTCTAAAATGATTATTTTATTTAGAAAAAATTATCTATTTTTTAATAATTCTGATTTATGTTTTTCTGTTTTACCTTTTTTTTTAAGTAAGCTCTACACCCAACATGGGGCTCGAGCTCATGACCCTGAGATCAAGAGCCACACACTCCACTGACCGAGCCAGCGAGGCGCCTCTGTTTTATCTTGTGTCATTTTCTTAGTTTCTTTTAGTTATTCTGAAAAGTTATTTAATAGTTTTCATCTATTTTATGGGTACATCACTTGCTTTCATTATCAGTACAGATATTCTTGTTCTCCTTATTCTGTTTTATCTTCTACCTTTGCACTGGATTTGAATGACATTTCTCTTTTGCTCATTTCTAATGAAGTTAGTTTTTTTTTAAAGATTTTATTCATGAGAGAGAGAGAGAGAGAGAGCACGCGCGCGCATGAGCATGGGGGAGGGGCAGAGGGAGAAGTCGACTCCCCGCTGAGCAGGGAGCCCAATGAGGGGCTTGATCCCAGGACCAGGATCATGCATGACCTGAGCCAAAAGCAGATGCTTAACTGACTGAGCTACCCAGGCGCCCCTAAAGTTGGTTTTCTTAACACTTTAGGAGGGAGGAGTGGGTCAAGGTAGCACTTTCTAGTCTCAGGACTCTAGGGTTACCTTTTCTTTGTTTCTCTGAAGTGTTCGTAAATATAGCCATGCCCTTTTTGGGATCTCCTGGCTCTCTTCTCCAACGCTGCATTTATCTGAACTTTCGTTTTCTTTGTGTCTCTGACCTCCTCTGTGGGCTATATTTCTAGTAGCTTCACCTCAATGTGGGGTTTGGTCCTAGAAGAAAGCTGCAGCTGTTTAGTTTCAAAAGTTCATAGGGCCCACAAGCAGATGCCTTACACTCAACCATGAATTAGAGAATGAAAAAACCCCTAACAGTTTCAGTTGCTTTTCTCAAACTGGTCTTTCCAGTGAGTCCCTTCTGGCTACTTTGGGGTCCTCCTGTTCTCAGATCTCTCAGACATCTCTTCAGGTTCTTCTGGTTCCTCCCACACACACTACAGGGATCTGGTAGCTCCCGGGAGTCTGTACCCACTCTCTTGTGTGCATTCCAACAATCCTATACAAAATCCCTTTCTATCTACCCAGTGTATCCTCATGGAAATAATGGAACCAGAGAATGCCAATGTTAAGGAAATCACACTAAAATATCTACTTCAAGACAGATTTTATTTTTATTTTTTTAAAGATTTATTTATTTATTTTAAAGAGTGAGAGACTGTGTGCATGTAAGAGCACAGGAGGGGGAGAGAGAGCTCCCCACTGAGCACAGAGCCCAACAAAGGGCTCAATCCCAGGATCCCTGAGATCACAAGCCGAGCTAAAAGCAAGAGTTGGATGCTCAACTGACCAAGCCACCCCAGGCTCCCCTACTTCAAGATATATTTTAAAGGCAAAGAAATCAAGGGTCAGGATGGTGAAATAAGTTGCCCAAGCTCATAGCAAATTAAAAGTGAAAAACACAGAGCGCAGGTCTTCTAATTCCCTGGCTATTGCTCTATCTAAAACTTTTCTGGATTACTCTTCAATCAGCAGTGGTTTAAGATGATTATCAATATGATCCAGATCATTTCCTTCCCAGCCACAATACCCTGTCAGGCTCCATGAGGCTCCTGCCTCAAGCCCTCTGTACTCCCTGTTCCATCTTGCTAGAACATGTCTTCTGCATAGCCACATGACTTGTCTTTTCTCAATGTTACCTTGTCTTTTTTTTTTTTTTTAAGATTTTATTTATTTATTTTACAGAGAGAGAGAAGAAGGGAGAGAGAGAGAACAAGTAGGGGGAGCAGCAGAGGGAGAAGGAGAAGCAGGCTCCCCACTGAGCAGGGAGCCTGATGTGGGGCTCCCCGCTGAGCAGGTTCCTGGGATCATGACCTGAGCCGAAGGCAGACGCTTACCAACTGAGCCATCCAGGCGCCCCAAATGTTACCTTCTCAGTGAGGCAAGCACTTCACTGTCCACCCATTTACACTACTAACTTCCCATTGCCAGCACTCTCCATCCCTTCATCCTGCTTCATTTTCCCATGGGACCTTCTAACATTTCATTCATTCATTCACCTGTGCTGGCAGTCATCATACATCTCTCTTCGTTAGAACATAGGCTTCACGAGGGCAGAGATTTTTATCTTTCCTGATATCTTCACAGGGCAGAGAGAAGTACCTAAAAAAATAGTAGTAGCTAACAACATGTGGGATCAAAGAATAATGAATTTCAAGAACCATATGGAGTTTGTTTATGCATGCATTACTCTTTTGTAACTGTTACTACTAACTGTTAACCTGGAGAATATTAGTAATGATATGATGGAGCATTCACAATGGGTATGGGAAATATACTACTTGGAATTGGTTAATGAGCAGAAGCATTACTCATAATGAAACAAAAGTTACCCTTACTCTTATCTGAATTAATGACCAGTATGAAACAACTTCGTAAGAGAAATGGTCCTACCTTTTAGCCTTAGAACATGACCCTAAAAAGGATGTCATTAATTCAATCACTAAAATGGTCAGCTGGCATTGCACATTCCAGGAAAAAAGATAGGTTTGAGAGCAACACAATACTCTCCTCATGACCTCAAACAAAATGCAAACTTGAGGTCATAGAAGATACCAAGTGAAAGATTACAGGGGCCTCACACGTGTGAAAATAATTAACCATGCCCCATTGATTATTAAACAAACATGCTAAGTAATTTCATTTCCCTGGTGCCAAGTACATCTAAGGACTGAATTTAGTTCTTATAGGTCAACTTTCTAAAAATAACTGCTTTGCAGTATTAACAAATGATGAAAACCAACACATTCCAATCATGAAAAAGCCTCTAACAACAGTCAAAGCACAAATTAACTTGCCTTTCTACTTCCCTACATGTACCATTTCTCATGATTGAGATCTCCAAATTCACATCTCAAAAACTCAAGTAATCCATGAATAAATTAATAAATAATTTAGGCTCAACTCTCTCTGGTGTTAATGGAATCTTCTAATAGTTGAAGTCTAGATAAACTCCGATACTTTCATGTCCGTCCTTCTATTTGTAAGGTGATCCTCAAATGTTCTTGTGAGGATTCTTAAGAATTTTCCAGAAATCCATGAAATTTCTAGAAAAACAGGCAGAGCTGAATTCTCAAATATAATTCGTTCTCATAAATTTAATCAACTAAGGAAAGAGTTGAATTTCCACTCATACAATGAGCAAGATTACTGGTTTTTTGGGGTCTTACTTAGAGAAACAAAAATAAAGTGCCATTTATAAAACATTTGCAGCTTTGACTATAATCAACTGTAATAATAAGATACCAGCTCAAAAAAATTCTTTTCATTTAAACCTCTTTTGTAATACTGCTTTTTAATAACCCTCATAATAGCCGAATTAAAGGACCCCAACAGAAATCATTCATCCCACATAAAACAAACATTGCCTTTTCTTCTTAGCTTTGTTTTACAAGCTACATTATTTCCAGATGACGCTTGAGGGGACTATGGTTTCAAGAATTAGATGCTTAAATAGACAGCTGCTTTCTATTTGCCATGTAAATCAAGGATATATCAAAGAAAATTCCAAATAGTAGACTTCTTTTCTTCCTATTCGGAACTACCAACTCAGGCAGAAAGGAGAAATAGAGAAAAACAATAAAAATCTGAGCAAATGGAAAATTAAAATTAGGATTTCTTAAATAGATAAAAGAAAATTTAGAGACTGTCAGCAAAAGGTATTTTCATATAAGCTCTGCACAGTAGCAGGTGAGAATTTTTTCAGTACAACAGGAAGGGGAAAACACCGTGATCACTGGTTTTTACAAATCTATCACACAGGGCTACTGAACTTAATATGCACGGGTTTTCTGTACTCTTTAAACTTTACTTACGTTAATTAATCATTGCCAGATTTCAATGCAAACACATCCCATTTCCTTTTATAAGCCAGAGGAAAGAACACAGGAGTTATTTAAGTATTTTTGATGATAATTTTTCTTAAAAAGTCCTTAAAAAGAATATTCTGCCATACTCCTTAAGAACAAGACAGGAATAAAGAAATGGCAATAATCTTTCCCTCAATGGAGTTGTGCTTTTTAAGAATGAAGTTTTTTTTTTTTAAACAAGAGGGGAGTCCTCCAACTAAATATTGTCCTTAGAATCCTAAGAACAATTCTGAAACTTGTAGTTCAGAAGTGTATCCAAAGCCAAGTTATAATACAACCAAGAAAATGAGTCTGATTATGTTAAAGTCAGGCCCAGTTTATAATTAAAATGGTGGTGGCAGGGGAGGTTGCTCACTTGCTAGAGGCTTTATTTATTTGAATTTTAAAATCAATTGTACTAAGGAAGAAACTTCCTGGGACCTAATCAGTGTGGGGCTTGAGACCTATATGAGATCAAAACAGTTGTTACTTTTCTTTCTTTTTTTTTAAGATTTTATTTATTTATTTGCCAGAGAGAGAGCACAAGCAGGGGGAGCAGCAGAGGGAGAGGGAGAAGTAGGCTCTCTGCTGAGGCGGGAGCCTGATGTGGGGCTCGATCCCAGGACCCTGGGATCATGACCTAAGCCGAAGGCAGACGCTTAACGGACTGAGCCACCCAGGCGCCCCAAAGTAGTTGCTTCTTTTAGAGATGTTCACCAACCTTATTCAGAAGACTTGGCTTTCTACTTTTTTTTTTTTAACAGCAGTTTCTACATTATGAAAGTAACTATAAAGATCTTGATTCAAATTTCATGATCCTCCTTGAAGATCTGGTTGATCCTAGAGCTGGAGCAGGGGAAATACCTGATGAGTTAGAACATCCTGAGGGTCTCACAGGAAAAAAAAAAAAAAAAAGGTAGGAGTATATTCAAAGGGCAGGAGAGATACCCCAAAAGAGCTCCCAATGGCCAAAGTTGGAATAACCTGAACGAGAAAACAATAGCCCTGGGTTACAAGACAAAGAATAAAATTATTATCTATGAGTCCATACAGATATAAATAACTGCATAAATAAATACACTGAGGAGAACTGACAGATCTTCCTTGCAGAAGTGCTTGATAAACGTAGAAGGAATGGGACAAATAGAAAATCACAAATAAATCAGTAATATATAATGAGGACAAGATCAATGGAGGCAAAATTTGTGGGAAAATGTTTAAGCAGAAACAGGATACTGGCATAGTCTCAAAAGATTTCCCCCAAACATATAGTAATTACCAAGGAAAAATTAGCAAGTTTATAGTAAAGAATCTTAGCAGACATCACCCTGGTGAAGTGGTCAAGGAAAACATGTAAACACCACCAGTAACCACCACACTGACGTCATGTGTTCCCTGACATGATGCACTGAGAAGGGCAAGTCACCTCTGTGGTGCCCTGCTCAGCAATTCACAACGTCCATCTAATCAGGACAAAATGCCCGACAAACCCAAATCAAGGGACATTCTACAAAATGAGCAATACTCTTCACAAATGTTAAGCTCGCCAAAGACAAGGAAAGACTCAGGAGACAGGACAGCAAAATGCAATGTGTGATTCTGGCCTGAATCCTAGCAAAGAATAAGGGCATTAGGGATAAAACTGGGAAACTGTGCATGAGATTTGTATTTTAGTCAGTAGTATGGTACCAAGGTTAATTTCCTAGTTTTGATCAATGGTCTGTGGTTATGTAAGATACTGACAAAAGGGAAAGGTGGGGGAAGGGTATATGGAAATTCCTTAGATCTCTTCTGTAAGTCTAAAGTTATCTGAAAATAATAAAGGAAGGGGGCACCTGGGTGGCTCAGTCTGTTAAGCAGCTGACTCTTGATTTTGGCTCAGGTCATATGATCTCAGGGTTGTGAGATAGAGCTGCATGTCAGGCTCCGTGCTCATCAGGGAGTCTGCTTGGGTTTCTCTCTCTCCCTCTGCCCCTCCCCACCAACCCCACTCACTCTTTCTCACATAAATAAATAAATTTTTTAAAAAATTAGTAAAGGAAGAAAAGAAAGGAGGAAGGAGGGAAGGAAAGGAAAAGTAAGTTATGGGTGTCCTTGGGAAAAATTCTAAGATCTGGACCTGTAAAGAAAAGTATAAGGTAAAAAGTATAAGTTCTCTTCCCCTGAGGGCCTTCAGTTTGACTCCCCACAGGTAACTACTATTTACTAGTTTCCTATGCATTTTTCCAGGATAACTAACTGCCTATTTTTAAACATACATGTATGTATAACCTATATACTATAAAGTTTTTTTTTAGTGATTTAAGTGTTATAGTTCATATGAGCCCATATGGCTTGAATTCACTTTTTATAAAAAATGGCTGCAAAAAAAAAATGGCTGCAGAATAGTGGACTGGATGAATTTATACTTTATCTAATCAGTCCCTTACTGATGGGTATTTTGCTTGTTTGTACTTTTTTGTTCATAAGCCAGGCTGAAAAATACACACCTTTATGCAGTTGCATATCTAATTGACTTTAAGAGTTTCTCAAGTCAAATCACTGCTCAAGAAACATTTTCTCTCCGGGGCGTCTGGGTGGCTCAGATGGTTCAGCGTCTGCCTTCGGCTCAGGTCCTGATCCCGGGGTCCTGGGATCGAGTCCCGCATCGGGCTCCCTGCTTGGCGGGAAGCCTGCTTCTCCCTCTGCCTCTCTCTCTCTCTCTCTCTCTCCCTCCCTCCCTCCCTCTCTCTGTCTCTCATGAATAAATAAATAAAATCTTTAAAAAAAAAAAAGGAAAGAAACATTTTCTCTCCTTGAAAATATTAACTTTTTTGAAGTATGAACTTTATTCTCGTACATTCATCCTCATGCCACAATGCCAGCCAAGCTGGTATCTGTCACTAATATTCAACAAATAGTTCTTTTCTCCTAGTGCTCCAAGCACTGCCTTTTTTTTTTATTTAAGCACTACTTTTTTTTAAATGGCTTCATCAAGATAAAATTCACACAACATATATTTCACTGATTTAAAGTGTACAATTCAATGGTTTTAGTATATTCAGAGAGTTGTGCAACATCACCACTACCTAATTTTAAAGCGTTTTCATCATCCGCAAAAGAAACCTGTACTCGTCAGCAGTCACTCCTCATTCTGCTTCGTGCCCCCAGTCTGACTTATCTACTATCTGTCTCTGTAAGATGTGCCTACTCTGGACATTTCATATAAATGACATGCAGCCTTTTGTTACTGGCTTCTTTAACTTAGTATAACGTTTTCAAGGTTCATCCATGTTGAAGCTCGTACCATTACTTCATCCCTTTTTATTGTTCAATAATATTCCATTGTATGGGTAGCCACCTTGGATTTGTCCATTTAGTTGATGGACATTTGGATTGTCACCCTTTTTCGGCTATTAGGAATAAAGGTGCTATGAATAGTCATGTTTTGCATGGACTTCTGTTCTCAATTCTTTGGGAGTATTACCATATGCTGGCCATATGGTTATTTCACTTTTAGCTTTTTGAGGGACTGCAGGTTGTTTTCCAAAACAGCTGCACAATTTTACATTTTTACCATGGGCTGAATGACGATACTAATTTCTGCACACCCTCAAAAACACTTGTGATTTTCTGCCTTTTGATGACAGTCATCTTGGTGGTATAAACTTCACTGTGGCTGAAATTTGCACTTCCTGACCATGATGTTGAGCATCTTTCGATGTGCTTACTGGTCACTTGTATTGTCTGCTTTGGAGAAATGTCTATTCTGATCCTTTGCCCATTTTCTTTTTTAACGTAGTAAAAACTTTATTGCTCTCTTGCACCACAGTCCAACAGGGTACCCAGCTGGCTTTCACTGAGAGGATTCAGAGGCCCACGCCCTGCCATACTGTGGGACCCTGGAGTCTCACATCAGATTTCCTGCATCCAGCTAGCACGTGATGAGAGAGATGTGGAAGATGGCCCGGGGGTGGGGGTGGTGACATCACTTCCACCTATATCCCACTGGCTAGAGCTAGTTTGATGCTCCCGCACCTCGCCAGATGTGAGCATGATGGCAAATAGTGCTTAGCTGTGTAATCAGGCAGAGGAGATGGGATTGGTGAGCATCCCAATCACTGCCTCAGCCAAGGCCTAGTGGGATGTCTGGCAGTCAGGAAAAGTGGCTGGCCAACTAGAAAAATGCCAACATGAGCCACTCCTTTGCTCTTGGTGGTCACTCTGGGTTGGTTCATCTCAGGGGCTCTGGGACACACCCAGCCCTGGTATATTTCTAAGATCAGGGAGCATGCTGAAAAGTGAGGGCTCCCCTTCAGAGTTGAGATTCATCCTTTGGTGCCAAAGAACTACTGAGGTGTTCCCAGACAGATTAAAGATGCTTCCTGATGTCACCCTCAACTATGGTCAGTTCCTGGTGGCTCCCGTTATCTCTCCCCCTTCACCTGATGTCATACCTCTCCTGCAGGAAGTTTTCCCCATCACCCGAGGGCGTGGAGACATCTCCATCTTCTAAACCAACTCCTGTTCTCCCAGAATTTCTCTCCCAAACACGAACTGCACAGCATAAGTGTAGTAGCTAAAACTTACTAAACACCTGCTGTGTGCCAAGGATCCTACCTGGACTCATTCATTTAATCCTGACAACAACCCTGGGCAGTAGGTTCTGCTGTCACTCCCGTTTTGCAGATGAGACAATTGAGGCCCGGAGAGGCAAAATGACCTGCCCGAGGCCAGACAGCTATGTAAGATACATAAGCTACAGAACCAGGTTACACAACATTCACCCATTTTTTTTTTTAAACTGGACTATTTGTCTTTTTTGTGATTGAGCTGTTAAGAATTATTTACATATTCTAAATACTAAGTAGTCCCTTATCGGCTATAAGATTTGCAAATATTTTCTCCCATCCTGTGGGCTTTCCTTTCACTTTCTTGATGGTGGCCTTTGAAGCCCAAGAGTTTTAAATTTTGATGAAGTCTAATTTGTCTGTCTTTATTTTGTTGCCAAAGATTTACTCCTATATTTTCTTCTAAGTATTGTATAGTATTTGCTCTTATATTTAAGGGCTATGGTCCATTCTGAGTTTGTGTACGGTATAAGCACCTATTACACGCCAGACATTGTGCTGGACATGAGAAACCCAAGGGCGGTGATGTGCTGGTTTTACTTCTATGCCCTTATTCAAGAAGCAGAACCCTGGACTGTTTTCCCCCCTCAATCTCTCCTTTCAAAATACTACCTGGCTTGGGGCGCTTAGGTGGCTCAGTCGTTAAGCGTCTGCCTTCGGCTCAGGTCATAATCCCGGGGTCCTGGGATTAAGCCCCGCATCGGGCTCCCTGCTCAGCGGGAAGCCTGCTTCTCCCTCTCCCATTCCCCCTGCTTGTGTTCCCTCTCTTGCTGTGTCTCTCTCTGTCAAATAAATAAATAAATAAAATCTTTAAAAAAAAAATACTACCTGGCTCAAATTGCAACTCCCTTCCATGAAACCTGGCACAATTCCTTCCCTACTTCCCCCAAATTGTTCTCTCCCTCTTCAGACAACCCACAAGTTTTGTTACAGCCCTCTTACAAAATTTATCATATGGAATTGTATTTAACTAGCCACTGAGAATCCCTGTGTACAGGCACTAGGCCACCTTCATTTTTACCTCTCACACCATGTTAAAGTAATTCCAAAACAGAAGTTTTAGCAACATCCTGATTAATGTCACTATCACCAGAATAAACACCCAAAAGTAATTCCTTCAAAAGTAACAATATCTAAAAGGAATGGTTTTAACAATGGCAAATTTCATCGTTTCCAACCCCTTGGATATTGTAGCTCATCACAGATAACCATTCTCATGTTCTAGCAATGTTAAATTCTCTACCCCAGCCTCTATATCCCACAGGAAAATCTGCAAGTGACAGTCTCATCCAGAACCAACACTACAAAATACAAGTATTATGTAATATATATGTGTATTTATGACTGTGTATGTGAATGGAAGCATTTTAACATTATCTCAGTAAAGGCACAAATGTATAAAACAAACAGCTGAAGATATTTTTCAAGATTACCTAGCAACTATTTCAGTCAAATGAATTTGAGATTTGAGTTAAAGAGTAGATACTAACAAGGAATCTTAAAAATATAATGACCTAAGATACATGGGAGAAAAACAGAAAAATCCCTGAATTTAGGTTTTCTTGTTATGTGGAATCAGTTCAGAATACCTTGTAACATATTTCTGAAGAAATGAAATGTCTAAAAGCAAATATAAACAAGAGCCAAAAGACTATGAATAAGAGTTATTGGCTCAGGGGTACCTGGGTGGCTCAGCCAGTTAAGCATCAGACTCTTGATTTCAGCTCAGGTCATGAGCTCAGGGTTGTGGGATCAAGCCCTGTGTAGGGCTCTGCACTCAGCGGGGAGTCTGCTTGGGATTCTCTCTCTCTCCCTCTTCCTCTGCCCCTCCCCCAATTCGATGGCTCGTGTGCTCTCTCTCTCCAAAATAAAAAAAAAGATCTTAAGAGTTATTGGTTCAAAAGGTAAGTCAAATGACATACTCCAGGGTTAGCAATATTTCAGGATTCCATGCAGAATAAGCAATCAAGATTTGATCAAAACAAATTTCAAATACATGGAGTTTGCTCTTTAGGAAGTTAAAATTTAAGATAGCAAATTATTAGATCAAACAGAGGTTAAACAACCTGTTTTTTGTTTTTTTTTTTAAAGATTGTATTTATTTGACAGAGACATAGTGAGAGAGGAACACAAGCAGGGGGAGTGCAAGAGGGAGAAGCGGGCTTCCCACAGAACAGGAAGCCTGATGCAGGGCTCAATCCCAGGACCCTGGGATCATGACCTGAGCCGAAGGCAGATGCTTAATGACTAAGCTACCCCGGCGCCCCTGAACAACCTGTTTTATGTGTACTGAACTAAAATAAAGAATACAACAATCACCCTTTGAATAGGAAAGGAGCAATTTTAACATTTTATTTATTTATTTATTTACTTATTTGGATTTGTTTCATATTTAATACTTAAGTGCCAAAAAGGATAGAAATTCTTTTTCTTTCTTAATGAAAAGAAATAGGTAACTTTGTAAAAGTCAGAAAATGCCAGTATCCCTTTGATTCCATCCTAGATTCTTCTGCTGTCAGCTGGATCCAGCATAAACAGTGCAGGATGCATTTCTGAACTCGAGGTATTTGAACATAGAACACACGATTGCATATATTAATAATTAACAGCACATTCTAAAGGGTTTCATCTCACTCTGAACACAGCTGTTTCCTCCGGCCAATATTAAGAGAAAGTCAACATATTTACAAACAAGATTTAATAATGCTCACAAGAATAGAGTTTGCCCTCAAATAGGGAAACTACACATTGTTTTGTTTCAAAAGGTTATAAATGCAATGCCTGAAAAATCCAGCAGGTAAGCAGCAGGGCTAATAGAGTCTGTTTTTGGAATGGTCAGCTAGCAAATAAGCAACCTTCTGTCCAGGAAGCGTTTTGTTGGGGCAGGGGGAGGGGTACGGAAGGGACAGTGCTATTTACATCCCATTCTGCACTTCTCCCTTTTGCCACCCTTACTACCGTCTGTTCATCTTCTTGAACTTCTCATAGTGATAGTAGTCGGTGGCCTTCTCATTAGCAGGACACTTGCAGTTAGGAGGGGATGCTCAGGCTCTGGCTTCTCCGTGTCACCCACTCTTAAGGGTCGGGCTTTGGGCTCTTTTTTGTTTCTCCGTACGGGGGCATTGAGGTCCTTATGATAAAATGGGTTGTGCTGCACGTAATTCATGGCCATGTTGGTGGGCACGAAAGATGTCTCGCTGTCTTTCTTCTTGTTCTGCTGCTCCGCCAGCAGAAGGGCCTTGGCATCCTCTGTGGAAATGATATTTTTTATTTTAGCATCGATGCCTAGGTCCACCTCGGGGATGCCGCACAGCATCTGGTTGGAAAGCATCTCTTCAGTCTTCTTTGCTGAGGAAACACGGATGTTTTCAGGAAGTTCGTAAAGACAGTCCTCTGCATTCTTCGGCTTGACTTTCTGTTCCTCGTGTTCTACAACCCCCTTCCTCTTCTTCAGTTCTGTGTCAATGTGCTTCATCATGTCAGCATCCTCATCCCTTCGGTTGGTTTCTGTGGAAAATGATGTCCCCAGGTAGAGGTCCTCCTCTTCACTGATCTTATCTTTGCCTCCTTCCTTCAGTTTCTTCATGTCCACCATACCGCCTGTCTTCATCTGAAGGGGATCATCCATCCACTAGGGTGGTCTCTTCGTGTACCTTCTCTCCCACCCGCAGGGCCACAGCACTCACCCCGTTGGGCCTCTTCCTCAAGTTTTGCGCCTCATGGGTCTCTTCTAGTTTTAATTGAACCTCCTCTGATTCCTGCTCATCTTCTTCTGACTCTGAGTCGGCCCGGCACCAGTGGAAACTCTTGCCGGTGACTGGCATAGTCACGCTGGCCCCGCGGTCCGGCCACCAGGCCCCTGTACGGTGGCCGGGGCTGCTTCCAGAGCCTTAACATTTTATTTTTTAAGTAATATCTATACCCACTATGGGGTTCAAACTCATGACCTTGAGATCAAGAGTCACACTGACTGAGCCAGCCAGGTGCCCCAGAAAAGAATCAATTCTGACATAAAGATCATGCACAAATTAATGAGAAAATATATAATTTAGCTTAAAAATTACACACGTCGGGGCGCCTGGGTGGCTCAGTCATTAAGCGTCTGCTTTCAGCTCAGGTCGTGATCCCAGGGTCCTGGGATCGAGCCCCGCATCGGGCTCCCTGCTCAGCGGGAAGCCTGCTTCTCCCTCTCCCTCTGCCCCTGCTCGTGTTCCCTCTCTTGCTGTGTCTCTCTTTGTGTCAAATAAATAAATAAAATCTTAAAAAAAAATTACACATGTCCACTACATGTTAGAAACTAATCATTTTTGACTAAGGAAACAACCAAACCATTCAAATTGAATGTCATACAGATAAAATTTAGATCTGAAACTCCTTTGAAGTTTTGGATGCCTGCAAGAGCATGCAAATGTGTGGAGATGGAGCTTCATCCTCATCAACTAATTGGTTAACATTTAGCTTACTTTTTTCAGCCTAAGATACAAAAGACTCATGCCTTCAAAGTGCACTCAATCCTACAGGGAGAGAAGAATATCACAGATGAAACAATTATAGGATATAAAACAGCAGATATTTACTTGTTCCTTCTGCATGTGTATGCATGTGTGCGTGTGTGCATGTTTGTGTGAGTGTGCCTGCGTGTGTGTGTGTGTGTAAGAGATCATATATTCCACTGGTTCTGAAGTATTCTGATCTCAAGATGCTTTATATTCTTAGAAATCTCTGATGCTCTCAAAAAACTATTTTTTTTTAAGATTTTATTTATTTGACAGAGAGAGAGAGAGAACACAAGCAGGCAGAGCAGCAGACAGAGTGAGAGGGAGAAGCAGGCTCCCCGCCGAGCAGGGAGCCCGACGGACAAGGGGCTCGATCCCAGGACCCTGGGATTATGACCTGAGCTGAAGACAGCCGCCCAACCAACTGAGCCACCCAGGTGTCCCTCAAAAAACTATTTTTATGTAGATTTTATGTATTGGTATTTATCGTATTACAAATTAAAACTAAGAATAATTTATTTTTTTTTAAGATTTTATTTATTTATTTGACAGAGAGAGACACAGTGAGAGAGGGAACACAAGCAGGGGAAGTGGGAGAGGGAGAAGCAGGCTTCCCGCGGAGCAGGGAGCCCGATGCGGGGCTCAATCCCAAGACCCTGGGATCACGGCCTGAGCCAAAGGCAGACGCTTTACATTGAGCCACCCAGGCATCCCAAGACTAAGAATTATTTAAAACACAAGAATACAAGAATACAGAAGTACACATTCTGTGAGTGGCCAATGAAATGATCACTCATCATGAAGCCTCTGGACAACTCTACTGTACAGTCATGGGTAAAGGAAAGTAAAAATGAGAATCCTGAGAACCACTGGAATGTGTGTGTGTGGGTTATGTATATATACCCACAGACACACATATAGACATTAGTAACATTATACTTGCTTAGCATTCAATGATAAACTCTTAGTTGTTATTTATACTCCAGCTGATTTTTCTGATTCTATCTCCTTAATCTTTTTGGCTGGGTCCTTTTGGCTTATAACCTTGCAATTACTGTTTAAAATTAGATGGCAGAGTCAGTCCTACAGAAAGGTTCCCAGGTTGGTTGATGATCAAAGGACAATATAATCTGGTTCCTTATGGTTCCACCTAGAATAAGAGTTAGATTCTTCTTTTCCTAAATAGTTGCTAAGATGACTGTCAGAAATTAGGGGAAAAAAGCTTATAGGACACTGTAACAATATTCATAATTTAAAAACCACAGTTATAGTTTAAAAAGCAACTATAATTCATTTGTTATCTTTGTTGCACTTTATATATTCAGGTCTGTCACACATGACCCAAGTGGTTTTATTTAAAAAAAAAAAAAAAGTTGAAAGATTCTCCTTTAACAATTCTCCCCTGTCCCTTCAGTCACTGAATTCACTTTTAGGAAACCCTAAAGACAGCAAAGCCCACTCACGTGGCCAGCTGAACCGCATGTGCTTTCCCAGCCTTCTTCACTGCCCCTGGAGAGAGGTTGCAGAACCAGCTCTCCCTCTCTGTACTCAGCATTCTCTCTCCCCAAGGAGGACTTGAGTGCAATTTTAATTTTATTTCCCCTTCAGCAGCCAGGGCAGTCTCCTCATTATCTAGAACTTGGTGGAAGGCTTCAGGTCTCCCCTGAGCTGTTCCGAAAAACAAGGTTGTACTGAAGTATGAACACTCATGTTTCCATAACTTGCTATTCGTTTTCTTTTTTTAAAAAAGATTTTTATTTATTTATTTGAGAGAGAGAGAATGAGAGATAGAGAGCACGAGAGGGAGGAGGGTCAGAGGGAGAAGCAGACTCCCCGCGGAGCAGGGAGCCCGATGCGGGACTCGATCCCGAGACTCCAGGATCATGACCTGAGCCGAAGGCAGTCGCCCAACCAACTGAGCCACCCAGGCTATTTGTTTTCTATGTTGTTATTTGGCGGACTTGTGAATTATACATTATAACGAGCATAACCGTTTTCTTAATAAACTCAGAAACCTCTAGGCAGACTGAAAGTACTCTATGTATTACAGTGAGAAGGAGAACGCATTCCTACTTTTGAGCGCTTGCTTATTCGAGCTCGCTCAATCCCGGTGTGAAAGCATGGCCACGGCTCGGACAGAAGGGAGCCACTATGCTGACAGGGACCCACTTTCCTCTTCCACCTTTTACAGACACGTGGTCTACAGCATGAGTGCAGGACACAGAGTTTTATGTGGCTGTTGGCAGAGACATTTAATTAAAATTTCCAGGGAGGGAAAAAAGGAGAAATCTTTTGTTCTCCCAGTTAATGACCAATTTAGAAGAGAATGACAGGGAGAACATGGTTTCAAATATGCAAATCACTCATAGTGTTTTGCACAGTGGGAATGCCAAGCGAACACACTCAGTTACTATCAAAGAACACATTGCAGTGCTGACTTAAGGCTGCTGCGGCGTTCTCTGGTCACCACGCAGCCAAGGGGCAGCGGGGAGCCCACTGCAGTCATTACTACTGAATAGGGGCAACCCACCCTCTGCAATGAACTCTGAGGAAAGGCAGCAAAACTGAAGTTCATAAACCCGTCTGGAGTACGTTGTGATTTGTAAAGTCTCACACACACAAATGGTAAAATAAGGACTGTCAAGGACAGATTCTAAGTGGAATTTTCCCTGTATTTCTATGAAGCAGATACCTTAAGAAATTCATTTTTACTTAGTGAAAATTTCATGCAAGAACAAGTGAGCAACTCTAAAAACTGTCAGATTCAATAGTTGAATTGGTATGTCTGTTAGGAGTTCAACCTGATCTTTCATGATTGGCAAATACCATTAAATATGATCCATTTTCTCAAAGACATAGTGATTTTCTGGTCTCTGATTACAGGAGAATGCTGCTAGCACAACCTCAACACTAAATACATTCAACACATTTTTGCGGAAGTTATGACATAGGAGTGCTGTGTAAGCAAATGGTAACTGTATAAAAATAAAACATTTATACAGGAATTCAAGTTTTTTTTTCTTATTTATTTATTTATTTTTTTAGAGGGAGGGGTAGAGGGAGAGAGAATCTTAAGCAGGCTCCAGCCCCAGCACAGAGCCAGATGCAGAGCTCAGTCTCACAATCCTGAGATCATGACCTGAGCCCAAACCAAGATTTGGACACTTAACTGACTGAGTCCCCCAGGCATCCCTGAATTCAAGCTCTTAATAAACGCAATCCCCACGGCCACTCAGAGGCCCCAATTGAGGCTTCCAAGGAGTGATTAGGAAAAAATATTTTTCTTATAACATGTTATGGCTCGGATAGAAGTGAGCTATTACGCTATTTTTTTTAAAACGCTGAGAATATCCAATTAGCAAGAAAATCATAAAAGATACTTTTTTTTTTTTTTGTAAAAGAGAAGTACTTTGGAATTACAAACTTAATACCTTAATGGGAATGACAGATCATCACATTACATGCATACACAAAATAAATAAAAGAGAAGAAAAATAGCACGAGTTGGGTTGTGGCTGCACCCAGCTATCTCTGTTTATCAGCGACTGCTATCCGGACTGGGGGCCGTTCCCACAGTCTCGTATCAGCACAGCCATTTAGAATGAAACAAACCACAGGAAACAAAACAACTCGCTGGCTGTCTGGTATGCATCACCCACTTCAAACTCTGAACTTAAAAATTCTCTCATGAAGTTTCTAAATATCAACCCACTGAGAGTTGTTGTCCTTATTAGAACTCGATGGACTACTTCTGTGGTCTATGACAAGATAATTTTCAGCATCCTCATCTAAGCCATGTTCCAAAATATAAGGAATGTCACGGATAGTGGCACTGCCCTACAGGCATTCCTAATATTCTCCTTCCTGTTATTCTATAATGCTCATCCCTGTGCTGCTCCTATTCTCCCATGCCGTCATTCTCTGAGGTTAGGTGGGAATAGGCTCTTCATCTTTAAAGTGGATGAAACCAAGGCAACACAAAAGTGCTGTCCTCCACTGACCACGGCTCACAGGCCCAGAGCTGAGCAGAGCCAATTAGATTCTCTCTCCCAGGAATGGAGAATTGGGACTTCAAGACTCTGGTCAGGTGGCTAAAGACACGACCCTCACAGGGAGGGAGAAAGGCTGGAGTGACTGTTTTAGGTCCAAGTCAGCAAAAAGGGAAATCTGGCCAATAGGGAACAGCTCAAGAGTAAAACGAAAGCAAAAGGAAGCAGAGCCTAGAAATTAAACAGCCTCAGAAAGACAAGATATTCTTGAATCCAAAGGCTTTTTCAATTTCAGGTTCTGGTTCTCTGTGAAATTCAGCCTCTGTATCTCTGCCCCTTGAGATCAGTGAGAAACCTCTGCATATTTTCTGTAAGACCGCTTCTTTTGCTTCTGTATAATTAGTTTGAGTGGGTTTCTTGCCTGAGGTAACAAGAGTCCTAATTATTAACAGTCACTAGCTTACGGTTGACTCTCTTGAGCCACTTGTTAATAATCATTTACAAGTTTTTCCCTTGATTTGAGATAGCTCTCCTTTATCTGCATGAGAGGGACCAAGATCACAGTCAGATCTTGAGAACAGAGATTGTTACTTACAAACCTAACAATGAAAGGAAAACTTATTACTGACAAAGTAAGGTAACTACTTACGTAATCTGGTAGAGGAACATCATTGGAACTCAGTGAACCTCTCAAGGACTGTGTGGCTTGTTCCAGAACTTTGTTGTGTTTTTTAGACAGCAAGGAAAACAAACTGAAAAAAACAAAAAACAAAAAAAGAACTAAGTGTTCCTTTCCTAGGTTTTATACAGTATTATAGAGTTCTGCAGAATGTCAATTATTCTAAAATATACATGTAATGATTTTTTTCTTCATGCCTGTGTTAACAGCAGGATTAATAATACTATCGATATAACAAAAAAATGAAGTGAGGAGAATGTTTGAATTATAAGGATTCCAAAGAATAAAAAAAAAAGTTTGACAGCTTAAAATTCTATTTTAAACATAGAATTTTCCACTATCGTGGAAAGAACAGTGGACAGAGATTCACACAGACTGAGATATGCACAGACTTCACGAGGAACTCTGAGTGCAATCTATTACTAGTCACTTGGACTTGTATCTTAATTTCGTCATCTTTCAAATAAGTGTGTTGGATTAAATTATTCCTCTAGTATAATATAGTCAACCACTTTTTATCACAGCTTTATCTTGTTATTTCTCAAAAAGAATGACTTTAAATATATATATTATAAGATTTCCACCTCTGGTCGTGATGGATTAACCGGTACCAAATAACCTTCCTGCTATTAACACCTTAAAAACTGGACCAAATATACGAAATGACTTTTTTTTTCGGATGGTGTACAACATCTGCAGTGCAGGATTGGGATCCCTAGAAGGGAGTACCTGCTTAGGGAAACATTCCAAACTGTGCGGCAGAATGCTGGGACCCAAGCAGTACACAGCAGCATCGTGGTGAGCTGAAAACACACAGGGGTCAGGGCTTGGGGCTGCGTGGCAGGTGGAATTTGCAGGCAGATTATTCCACGGGGGAGAACAAGAGGAAGGCCCAGAAGGCCCAAGGTTCTTCTCCACTTGAGGTTTAGTTTTCTTTTGTTTTACCTTCTAAGGTTAAAAAGTAAACCTCATACTTCCTGCTCGCACCCATTGCCATGATGCACAGGTAGCTACTGTGTACCGGCAGTTTATTGTCTGTGATTCCAGAAATGTTAAAGGCAGCAAGCCCTGTGTATCAATGAATACTGTACATACATATCCATCTTTTTTATTCCACCAAATATGTACTGTTCTGTACTTCACACTTTTTTCATTGAATAAAATATTCCTTGATCCATTCAATAAATGTTGAGTGCCAGTAACAGATATCTAAGCATATGGATATACCATAATTTATTTATATTTAGTCCATTATTAATCAATCATTTTAACATTTCCAGGTTTATTTTTTTATAAACAGCACTGCGATGAACACCCTTGTATATAATTTTTTAGCATACTGAGGTGAGACTATGTACAGGATAAATTCGTTGAAGTAAAACTGAGTAAAATAGTAACGGAATAGAACAGTGAACTGCATTAGCGGTATACGTTTCAAATATACAAATTATTTTGTAAATGATGAAAAGGTAAAAAATCTGTTGGAATAGTGTACAAAGCGTAATCACACGGAAATGCATAAAGAAAAAATTTACTAGGATTCTTTTAGTTTGTTAGCGGTACTTTCAGGAATAAAGGGCATTTCAGGAGTTTTCTGAGACGGAAGGAACTTTGACGGTCAGCTGTAGCACAGGGCATGGCAAGTCTCAGAGGCATGAACTGATGCCCAAACAAAAAGGGAAAGCACTAAATATGCCTGGAAGAAGTGCACGTCCTGGTGTTGGTCAGAAGAAGGGGGGCAAGTGAAGAAAGACAGCACCCCTTGTTGAGTTTACAAAATACCAGCAACCTGGGGGTTCTGTCCGTGTCCCTGGAGTGTCCCTTCAGAGGACAGCAGAGATAATCTATGGTACCTCCCATCAAAATTGTAGGAATCAAAGCACAAAGGATTTGAAATTGTTTCCTTCGGAGAAAAAAAGCGAGTTTTGTTTATTTTCAAAGAGAATACTAACAATCCGGATGCTTTTCTTGTTAAAAGAAGACAAAACAAGGAAGTGAGCCTCGATTCCAACGTAAGCTCTTCCAGTTGGGCATAACAGAAAATAATAAGGGCTGAAAATGTTGACTGGTCCACCTCAAGGATCTGTGACCACTGCCCTCAGCTGCTCCTAAGAAAGCTGGTGTGAGAACAGCTGATTTGAGGCCACTTCCAGTTTCCTATCATGCATGAGAAACAGCATTCATACTTACTTCAAGTTGTTATTCTTCGACAATTTAATAGGCTTTTCCCTCAGGTCTTATAGCTATAGAGCTTTCAACTTTTTTTTAAAACATTCTAATTCTGGCTTGCATTTAACATTTTTAAGGCAAAATGACCTAAATGTATAGGAAACATGGCTTATAAATTGCTGAGAAAAGTAACTTCTGGTGAAAGCTTTGCAATCGAAGTACTAGCCCCCTTAGCTTACTTCCATTACAGTAAATGGTAAAGGTATATGATGTTTGAGTGTAAAGGGATAATTCTGGAGTGAAATTGGCTTTCAAGTGTACTATTCACTCAGGATATCGCTGCCAGAGTCCTTGCTTTTAGAACTAGATAAAGACTAGGTTTTTCTTTTTATACAAGAATGTTCACTACAAATTGGTTTAACAATGAAAAACTGAAAACAATCAAAACATTGATGAACAATACAATAGGTAAATATAACTGTCAGATAGTCCTATAATGAACAACTACACGGTAATTTAAAGTTATCTAAGGCTACATGCAACAATATGGGTAAATCTCCAAAACAATATTGTTTTACCAGCAAGGACTCTTGTGGAAGAATGTGACCAAAGTAATATTATTTACATAATGCATTAAAAATGCAAAAACGATATTACCTATCTTCTACACATAAAACATGAAATAATAAAACATATGGAAATGATAAATACTACATTTAAGATAGCCATTATTCTCTGAGAAAGGGTAGGAAATGGGATCAGAGAGGGAAAAAAGGGGGATTTTTTCCCCCTCTCTCTTTCTCTCTCTTGTTCTATGTATAAAATGTTTTTGTTACGCTGGATACATACATAGGGGATTGCTATATTACTCTATCTCTTTGATGTATGCTGAAACATTACATACCTTTTAAAAATTGGAATAAAAAGAATACCTTATCCTGAAGAAAACAGAGCCTCTGCTAACAGCCAGCATTTCAGAAAAGAAAGCAGCATGTGGACAGACTCGGTATGGTCAGTCCAACATGAAATAGGCTCAGAAAACCACCAGCTGCGGGAAAGGGCTGCAGTTCAGGGCTCACAGGCAGTGGCAGGAGACGAGGCTAGAGCAGAGACAGTCTGAGGACCACTTAGGGCACGTCGAAAGTCCTGCACTTGACTCAATATGGAGAAGAAGCTAATGGAACATCAGTCTAACAAAATGATAAAAGAGACATGTTCCTTGCTCCCAAGGAGCTGAAATCTAAGGTGATAAGGAAAAAAAAAAGCCTGCAATTCTGAAATTGGAGGACACCATGGGTCTCAAGAGTGCACTGCGGGAGCATGGAGGAAGGCCAGGTACATGTCAGAGGAAATCTATCTTGTGGCCTTGAAGGTCAGGGGCTTCCTAGTGCGGAGAAGTATAGGGGGAGGGAGAGTAAGTAACTCAGAAGGGGAAATGGTGTGCCGAGAGGCTCAGAGAGACCACGGCCAGGACAATGCAAGTCCACAGGGTGAGGGTGGCAAGAGAGGAAGCAGAGCAAGACTGGAATGGGCCGATCAAAAAAAAAACATGCTAAGAGTTTTGCATTTCATCTTCTCAAGTTACTGAGGCAAGCAGTAAGTCAAATATTTACCAAGAACCTACAATGTGCTGGGCAATGTGCAAGCTACCTGGGATACAGTGACAAGCGAAAGCAGCCTGGTCTTTGTCCTGCCCTCCTGGAGGGTGCGGCTGGTAGGGAGGATAAACCTACACAGAAGGTTCTATTGTCTGTGCAGTGATGGAGATGGGCAAGGAGTGCTAGGGGAACACAGATGAGGCTGCCCAGCTGCACCTGAAGACAGGAACAGGCAGTCACTGCTGGAGCTGACACCTGAGCTGAATCTGAAGGAACAATTAGGAGTGAGCCAAGCAAGTGAGGCAAAGGTAAAGGTCATCTGGGCAGAGAACAGAGCACAAGGGAAGACAGAGACATCTGAGCACTGTCGGTGTAGGCAACAGGATGGCACACATGTTCATCAAGTGTTCAATTTGCGGCGGAACACAGCGTTAAGGTCGGGCCGGTAGTGGGGATAGTTTATGAAGCGTCTCTCTTAGACCTTGGACTTCATCCTGAAAGCCAGAGGGTTGCATTTTTTTTTTTTAAGATTTATTTATTTATTTGAGAGAGAGCATGAGGGGAGGGGCAGAGGGACAGACTCTCCAGCAGACTCCCCGTTGAGTGCGGAGCCCATGAGATCATGACGTGAGCTGAAACCAAGAACCAGATGCCTGACTGAGCCACTCAGGCGCCCCCTGAAAGCCAGAGGTGTTTTAGGACAGCAGGGCTACAACAGGAGAGATGAAAGCAAAGCTGCTGTGTTTGGTGTTCAGGTGGGGAGAATGGGGCAAGGGACGGACAGGAAGTGATCAGTCCTTGTTCAGGCGTGTCCTTGATCTCTCCCCAGTGCACTCTCATCCCATGGTGGCCATCCAGTCCCTGCCACAACCCCAGGGCTCTAGGAAGCAGAGTGAAAAATACAGGCCCGAGGGGCACCTGGGTGGCTCAGTCGTTAAGCGTCTGCCTTCAGCTCAGGTCATGATCCCAGGGTCCTGGGTTCGAGCCCCACACAGGGCTTCCTGCTCAGTGGGAAGCTTGCTTCTCCCTCTCCCACATCCCCTGCTTGTGTTCCCTCTCTCTGTCAAATAAATAAATAACTATAAATATAAATAAATAAATATAAAATAAAATAAAAGCTACTAGGACACACACACGGCTCGCTGCTCATCAAATCATCATGTGAGGCCTGCGCTGTCATTATCCATCCTGTGTTTGGTTTTTAGGGAGGATGAAATCGAGGCAGAGAGGAGTTAAGTACTTTGCTTAAGGCACAGAGCTACTAAGTGGTGGGGTCAGGAGTCAAATTCAGGCAGGCAAGCTCCAGAATCTGTGCTCTTAACAATCTGCCACGAACCCCAGATAACGCAGGAATATCCAGATGGAGATGGTAAGAAATACCCAGGTGGGCAGTTCAGAAATACGAAGCTGATGCTTGGGAGAGAGGTGAGAACTTTGAGGGTTATCGGCATCAGCTGCCATCACACAAGTACCGGTGATCACCCAAGGATAATGTGTCAAGTAAGAAAAGAGGGACAAGGTCAGAATTCTGGGAAACACCAAGACTAAAAAGTGGAAACAGCAAAGGGGACTTAGAGAAATAGAAGTGGAAGAACAAAAAGTGAAACACATTCTGGAAGACAAGAGAATAATCTCAAGGGGAGAGTGGTCATCACTGTCAAAAGGTAAAGAAGGATTAAAGAAAAAAAAAAAGAAAAGAAACAAAGTCACTGAACTTGGCTCAAGGAAAGAAAACAATGGTGACCTTACCAAAAACCCTTCTTGGAGTGGAGGAGGCTGAAGTGCACCCCCGTGGTTGAGAGAGAAGCCGGATGTGGCAAAGTGGGTAGTGCGGTGGAGCAAAGAACTAGAATAAGACCCTGAAGGGGAGGCAACACAGAGGGGTCACTTCCTAGGAGGTGGCAGGGGGGGCTCCCTCCCTGAGAACTGCAGACCTTGCCCACGACAGCCTTGCGCTCTTCACAACTTATAGTCACCTTCCCTCCATGCCCCCATCCTTCCCTCACCGTGGTGGTCACCAGAGAGAGGAGGAGGAGTACCTCAACTCCACAGAAGAATGGGAAGTTAGGAAACTGAGGTGCAGAGTTGACAGTTCATCTGAGGTTAAAGTTACACAGTGTAGTGAACACAAGTTCTTGACAAATCCTAAAGAGCTATTTTAAAATGTCGAGAAATACAAAATATTATTAAAGTTATTAAGAACAGGGCTGTGGACAGAAACCAAATCTCCTTACGCCAAGCTGATACTTCCTCCGCTGCAGGCAGACTCCATCTATGTGCAGGAACGCCTCCTTTCTCCTCTCTGCGCCTCTAAATGCTGCTTGTCCTTCAAGCCCAAGTGCATGCTGCCCATTCCATCCGGTCTGTGAAGGATCCCTCTGACCTGTGCTCACCCTCCCTCTGAACTACACTACCTTCTCCAGGCCTCAAATGACACTTCAATATAGTCTCACACTGCTGCTTACCTTGTTTTTAATCAGCTTTATTGAGGAATCATCAACACAGACGAAAAATTAACCAATTTTAGGTATACAACTAGATGAGGTTTGACAAATTGAAACATTCATGGGACTCATCACCATAATCGTGACGTAGAACATTTCCATTCCCACAGGATGTCCCCTGTGCCCCTCTGCAGTCAATCCCCTGCTCCACCACGGCCCTCCCCGACCCCAGGCAACCCCCGAGCTGTTTCCTGTCACTGCAGTTCTGCCCCTTCTAGATTTCAGGTAAATGGGATCATACCATGTGTACTCTTTTGTGTCTGGTTTCTATCACTTAGCATTCCATCCACGTTGTTTGGTGTATCAGTAATTCATTCCATTTTATTGCTGAGTAGCCTTCCATTGCATGAACAAACTTCAATTTGTTTATCTATTTATTAGTTGAAGGACTCCTGGGTTGTCTCCCCTTCTGAGCCATTATGAATAAAGCTGCTATAAACATTCTCACAAAAGTTTCTTGGTGAACAAACGTCCTCATTTCTCTTGAATAAATACTTGGAAGTGGAACTGCTAGTCTGTGTGCTATGTGTTTAACTCCATAAGAAATGGGGACCGCCCGTCCCACATTCTGGCTGGCACTTGCTATGCCAGTCTTTTTAGCGTTAGCCCTGCCTGTGGGTGTGAAGATTTAGCTGTGGTTTTAACTTGCATTGCCCTAATGAATTTTCCTGTGCTCCTAGTTTTGTTTGGTGAAGTGTGTATTCAAATCTTTTGCCCGATTAAAACAATGGGTGGTTTTCCTTCTTCTTCCTGAGTTTGCAAGAGTTCTTTATAATATTCTAGATACAAGTCCTTTATCAGGTATTTTTTTGTAAATACTCTCTCCCAGACCAGCAGTGAGGTGTGTGTGTGTGTGGGGGGGGGGTCTTTTCATTTTCTTTCTTTTTTTTTTTTAAAGATTTTATTTTTTTATTTGAGAGAGAGAGAATGAGAGATAGAGAGCACGAGAGGGAAGAGGGTCAGAGGGAGAAGCAGACTCCCCGCTGAGCAGGGAGCCCGACGTGGGACTCGATCCCGGGACTCCAGGATCATGACCTGAGCCGAAGGCAGTCGCTTAACCGACTGAGCCACCCAGGCGCCCTCTTTTCATTTTCTTAACAGTGCCTTTTGGAGAGCAAAATTTTAGAATTTGATGAAGTCCAATTCATCAACTTTTAAAGAAAGATTTGTGTTGTGTCCTAAGAAACTTCTGCATAACCCAAGATCCCAAAGATTTTCTCACATGATTTGTGGCATATGGTTTACAGCTTTAGCTCTCCAATTTAAGGTCTCTGCTCCATTTGGATGCATGCACGGCATGAAGGAAGAGTCAAGGTTTACGTTCTCAGGTTGGTTGTTTGAATCTGAGTATTTCACTGTTGTGGCACCATTCGTTGATAAGACAAACTCCTTCCCCTTTAAATTACCTTGACAGGCTTGTCAAAATTTCACTGACCATATACGCATGGGTCTATTTCTGGACTCTATTCCATTCCACTGGTCTATAAATCTATTACATACCAATAATACCACACTGCCCTGACTGCATTAGCTGTAATTTATAGTACACATCTTGAAATCAAGGAGTGTGAGTTCTCCTTGAGTTTTCTTTGTCAAAATTGCTTGTGGGTATTCTAGTATTTTTGCATATTCACATAAATTTTAGAATCAACTTGTCAGTTTCTACCAAAGAGGCTGGTGGGATTTTGATTAGGACTGTGTTAAATGTATAGATAAATTTCAGGATCTAACAATACTGTCTCTGATCCATGAACATGGGATCACCCTGTTTACTTAAGTCTTCAATTTTTAAAAAAATGTTTGATTAAAAAAATTTTTTATTGAAATACAGTTGACACACAGTGATGTATTAATTGCAGGTGCACAACACAGTGATTTGACTGGTCTTTTAAAATTTCTTTCAGCAATGTTTTAGTTTTCAGTATACACATTTTGCATGTATTTTATTCTTTTTCCTAAGTTATTTCATATTTTTATGCTACCATAAACAGTACTGCTTTTAAATTTTGATTTCTGATTGTCACATGAATATCAGAATACAATTATTGTTATATACTGACCTTTGTATCCTTTGACCTTGCTAAACTCATCTCTTCCAATTTTTTGCAGATTAGGATTTTTTTAAGCATATGACCATGTTTTATGTGAATAAAGCCAGTTTTAAGTGTTCTTTTCCAATCTGAATTTATAAAATTTCTTTTTCTTGACTCACTGCACTGCCTAGGACCTTTAAGTACAACGTTAAATAAATATGAGAGTGAATATCCTTGCCATTTTCTTGATCCTAGGAAAGAATATATTCAGTATTTTACCATTAAGTAGGACTTTAGCTATAAATTGTCCATAGATGCCCTTTATTAGATTGAGGAAATCCCCTCTATTCTTTGTTAACTGATTTTTTTTTTTTTAATCATGAATAGGTGCTGAGTTTTGTCAAATGCTGTTTCTGTACTTACTAAGATGGTCATACGGTTTTTAAGTCTATTCAATATAGCGTATCGTGCTGACGGACCACGGAACGTCGGGACAGCCCTGCATTCCTAGGATGGAGCCCACTGGTTATCCTTTTCTATGCTGAGGAGAAATAAGAATGATGGTAGCTGTCACTTATTGAGAATATACTCTGTGCCAAGCACCTTACTAATCTTTTATAATTATTAACTAAATTAATGTACAACAGGCTTAAGGGGGTACTAATACTTTAATCACATTATAAAAAGGAAACTAAGGCATTAGCAAGGTAAATTAATTTGCCAAGGATTATACTTTTCGGAGGTGGAAGAGCTAGAATTTATACCCTGGTAATCTGACTTTCAATTCTGCACTCATAACCTCCTTATTATCTCTCATCAGGAGATTTGTTTTACTGATTATGGTGACTATTTTTTTTCTATCCTTATGATTCACTCCTACTCTCCTCTTAAGAACAGAACTAACCACTCTCCTGAAAAAAAGTGACTTCATGACACAAGGCTGAATCAATTATAATGCCCCTTCCCTGGATCACAAAGATAGGTCGATGGATATACACTCTAAGTTGGGCCAGATGGAAACTTTTCCTAAGATTTTTCTACCTAGGAATGGTGACAAAGACTGCAGAGATGCGAATCTGGACGCGCCTACGGTCACGATTTAGCTTCATGGAGAAAACCCACACACAAGAGGAGAGAATGAGCCTACACTGAAACGGTGAAAGAGGAAGACACAGACATAGAAGGTATGTAAGCTCCACGATGGCAGGAATTTTCTATTTTGTTCAATGCTATAATCCCAGTGCCTAGAACAATGCCTGGTATTGGATACTGGTTCACTGAGTAAAACACCAAGTAAAAATTCCCTGAAAAAAAAAAAAGAGTACTTTCATTAAGTTTAAAATTTCAAAGTTTATCTGGTTTCTGACTCTTTAGACAAATACCTGATTTATTATGGCCAGAACATTATCTTTTTTTCAATATTTTACTACATTAGAAAAATAAATACTCTCACTTAGCTAGAAATAGAAACACAATTGACTTACACTTCTAGTTTTTCCTCAAAGCTAGTTGTTAGCAAAGCTGAGAGGGGCTGCTGCCAGACCAGATTTGGGATATAAGAGGAGAAGAGTCAAGGATATCATCAAAGTTTTTACCTTAAGCAAATGGAATTGATGAGCACATCATTTACTGAGAAAGGAAAAACTTTACAGGGAACAGGTTCCTAGGAGATCATCAAAGGTCCCTCTTGGATATGGTAAGTGTGAGATGCTTATTTGATACCCAAGTGAGAACTTCAGGTAGACATTCTGGTTCAGGAAAGAGATTGAGTTAAAGATAGGCATTTGGGAACTGAAAACATATAACTGAAATTTAAAGCCATTGCAGTGGATGCGAAAACTCACTATTTAATATAGAGAGAAAAAAGAGAGACCAGGAAAGGCTCAAAACTAAGCCAGAAGTGAAGGAAGACTAGATGCCATGTATTTAGACTCTGGAACTCTGGCAAGGGTCAGGTAAACAGAAGTACCAAGTATTAAAAAGTGGGGCACAGCTGAGGCCATAGGAGGACAGACTGAAAATCTGTATTAAAAAAGTCAGACTTTCAGCTCCTCTCTCCTCCCCCGCTCAGCTCAATGAGTGCCTTCCTTTACGTTGCCAGAAGTAGAGAAGTGTTCACTCCTGAAAGGATGAAGCAGAAAGTGGGTTTTGAGGTGTAAGGCACAACTAAGGATGGGTGTGCTGTTCTGAAAGAGGGTGAATAAGTAAGAATCTAGAGATTGAGCACTGAAACCTCTGCCTTCAGGGTCAGGCAGCCTCTATTGAAGACAGACCAAATTGGAGGTGAGTGAGAAGGGAACAGATTTTGGGACGGCTCTAAAAAACGTGGGAAAAATCTGAGGATCTAAACACCTTTGGTAAAATAAAAACTCATCAAAGTCTATAAAGATTATTACTCATCTTGTAAAATATGTCCTCTTATACTTATAGAATATGATATAATTAGTAACTTCCCAGGCTTTTCCTCTCAATGAAACTACATATTATTTGTTTTAATATGCTGCCTCATGCACAACTGTTGTATACTTATATGTATGTTTTATAATACATACAAAGCATTATGTGTATTGTAAACATGGGGCTTTCTCCCCAGATGCTAAGTTCATTTAGGCCTTGATTATTGCAGTGTTCTACACACAACAGGGTCTAAAATATGCTTGCTACTAACGATTTGTCTTTCTTCTTTTTCTCTTCTGCCTTTCTTACTCCAGTAAAAGAAACTGCAAAGACATCAGTATTCCTACCTTACAAAACTGGAAACATGAGGTCTTTATTTTTAGTAAAAAAACAAAAACAAAAACAAAAACAAAAAAACACATTTTTTTAGGATCTAAAATTAAAATGAAGGAGATGGCTAACTACATAATTACCTTCACTAAGAACACTGACATTTATACAAAGAAGCAAGGTCAGAAGAGAATAAACTGCCCATTCACATTTAATTGACTTAATAACCATAAACATTACTTTACATATATAATAAATAGCTTAAAACTCATTTCCATCCAGGACAAGTGCTAAAATGACATTGGTTTTATGGCATGTAAGGCAGAGTACAAAATAGGAAACCTCAGCACCAATAAATAGCTTTCTGACTGTTGAGGAAGGCTTGTGAAAATGCAAATGTTTAGTGGACTACCAGTATGGATAGCAATGCACAGAAACTTGTGTCCATCTTCATCCTGGATCAGCTAGAATCTATATTGTTCCATATTTCAACACTCTTAAGAAAAATTCAGTAATTCATCTTCTTGAAAAACTCTGAAGGTAAAAGCAAGAGATACAAAGATATGCATTTAAAAAATGTAGTAAGGACAGTTCCCACCAAAAGGGCACACTTTGAATTGCGACTGAAGAATACAATCTTACGCCATAAAAACACACCCTACCAGTATCTCAGTGAGAATTTGAAATTATGGTTACGATATCCGGCTTGGTTTTCATTGTATGACCGCATAACCAAAAACTGTATGTAGAACCAAAAATAACTAGTCATGCAACAGAGCAAGATAATCGACTAAACGATGGTCTTGTTAAAAAAGTGCTGAAACTCGGAAATTGAATATCCACTGGTTAAGGTAACAAAATAAGGGAGTCATTAAAGGGAAACTGAAAGGTAATTAACAACTTTAAAAATGATGTTACATGAATTATTACAAGTAAAAATATTTTGAAAGTAATGGATAAAATACATGATCTGTCAATACACGATCTGGTACCCTACCTACATTACGAAAAATGTGAGTGAGTGAGTGAAATAAGAGAGTCCATCTTTAGGTTAAAGACGATTTTATTTTTTACAAAGGTGTTCATGCAGATTTGTGTGTTTTTAGCTTTAAAGTCATTCAGTGGAAAAATGTCTAGAAGTGGACATAATGCAAAAGGTTTTCTTAAGCAGATTTTTCCAATTTTGACTAAACTTAGTCAGAAATCCTATTTAATAAGAACGACCTAATTAAAAATTTTGTAATTTGATTTATCTCAAAGGAAAAACTACCCCTAATTTTAACTGGATACTATACTTAAAAATGGATACTTAACTGGATACTATACTTAAAAATGATATTCTTCTTGTATAAACTCAGGTATAATGAAAGACCCAAAGTATGTTGTAATTAGTACACAATTCGATACCAAACTTATTAGAAGTTTTATGGTATTTTCAAGTGTATTATGTAACAAACAGAAACAGATTTCTGACTGGAAGGAACTCAGGTTGTCTTTCTCCATCCCTTGAGAAAACCCCACGCCCCTGCGCCAAGCAGACAGTAAAGCCATCCACTTAAAAAAACCAAATTCTATAGCACAATGTCACTAGTTTATGGCAACAATTAGGATTGAAATAATGTTTAATGACAAAATTCATCTGGAAAGTGGGATTATCCCCCAGTGAACACAAGAGGAGCCAGGACAGTTTAGAAGTTACTATCACAAGTTGGAAGGCACTTCCTAAGTATAAAGAAATTTCCTCTCAGGGGAAGCCTACCAAATCAAGTATGTTTACTATATGTCAGATTTTACAGAGATAGTCACAGGAAACATGACACTGATCACTGTATTTAGAAAATGCTGCAGAATACCCTACTTTTCTATTATAACACAGTTTATCAGGAAGATTATTTTCCAGGTGATGGATCCTTAATGTGGGGATTCCAACTAGAACTTTGGGATTTCTTTTGCTTAGCTCTTAATCTTAATTTAGCAAATATAATTAGTCTTTGGGAGGGCTATAGGAACAGGAAGTCTTAATTGGGATTACAGGTCTTTACTAGTAAATGCCTTTTTTCAACTTCTGCCAGACTCATTACTATTGAAAATCTTTAGATTTATGAAAACTATCTTTTTACTTCAACTTCCTTTCAACCTTTGTGTACTTAATTACTAATTTATACTTGCTCTATATGCTTTTAATATATATCTTCCTTTATCTTTTGCTGGTATATTTATCCCATTTCTTCTCTGAACATAATTTCAAGGGCACAGATGTCCATTCCTGTTCTTTCAACTCTTCTGCAGAGCCTACTGTGTGCACACGGCGATTTAGTTACTCCCCTTCTCCACGTTCTTTTTAAACAAATATATCCTGATCAGCCAAATTCTTAAAAAATATGGCTGCTGATTGGTGGAAAAAATATACTTTTAAGTTCAAGTTTAGAAATACTTTTTAGAAAAACCAAGAAACCAAATACATATTTATAGTAACTTCACAGGAAACCCACCTCTACCATGACTCATTCTCAAATATAGGAGCAGCCCCCGCCCCTCCCCTAAAGACATAAGCCCAAACCACAAATACAGAGAGAAAGATTTCCATGTATGAATCAGTGTCCAACGGAAAGCTATGAACTTTAACTCAAAGTTTTATTAATCTGATTGAACACAATTCTCAATAAGCTAAGTTATTAGCTTCCTTAGCTAAAACTTCTCCGTAAAAAAAAAAATAATAATAATAAAAGGAAAAACTTAAGTGTAACCAAAAACATGGAAAAGAGTTCTGACGTTAAAGTAAGAGCAAACTCAGAATTCCGCTGCCGTTTAGCACAACGGTCCACATTTATAGTGACTACTCTGCAGTATCAAGTCTCAAATGTACACAAGGTCTTGCAATTAAAAATTCCAGAAAGACCGCAATTGCAAGATCTCTTATCTAAAATACTTTTAAACCATTTTAAGGTAGTGCTTTCATGAAACACACTTTTGTTATCTAGAGTATGTGGAACTCCTAATTCCCAGGGACGCTAGATAAATGGGATATCACTTAAATAGGACTTTAAAACCCTGTAATATTTGAAGGCAGAGTCCCTTTTCGTTCTGGGTTAAGTTCAAACAGCAGAGTTATTAGAGTATCATTCAGAATATTTATGGTATAAAATTATATTGTTTTTTAATTAAAATATATTTAACAATACAGGACATAAACCATAGTGATCCTCACAAATAATCATTATTAAATGTCCTTTTAGGACACAGCTCTTCCTTATAACTGCCAGTAATTACAGAGGTAGCATTCTATACGGAGTTGTAAAAATATCACCATTTCCAGACAAAATTAGAGCTTAAAAGAAGTTGAGCGTAACCTGATAAGAAATAATCTCTTGTTTTAAGAACTGTGGTTAATATTTAACCACAGAACCCCCCCCCCCCCGTTTTCCTGAGACCCCGACATAAATTCATGCTTTGTGCTCCCTCTGCTGGCTCTAAAGCTATAGTCAATCCCATTCTCAAGAGGTTCTTTTGTACAAGGCAATCCCATTACAACACTGAATGGCACTGGTACGTTACATTTGGGGTCTCTAAGATGTAAGCCTGCTGCCTCCTTTGAGCACTGAGGAAAAACAAAAGAAAAACAACTTGACCAAAGGTCATGTGGGCTGCTGAGAATCACACTTTTGACTTCTGACCCCAGTGGTCCTTCTATTCCATGATGATCTCAGTGTCTTCGTGTACAAGACGATTATTGCACTACACTTTGCTGCGAGTTACCTAAAACATGGTATCTCTGAGCCACACAGACTTTCCACTGTACTGTAATTACAACTGATAAAGGCATTTGACCAAAATTCAGTGCAGACATACTAGGCTCAAAGAGCTTCCGATATTCTAGATCTCTTGGACAGAGCCCAGTTAAAATAACCTATTGTAAAGGTTCCTAACACACTAAATACTTAAATTTCTCCAGTGTGCTTCTACCATTTGCTTACAATAAGTCACATGCCATCCTTTTGCCTTAGAATACACGGTCACCATATAATATGTCTTCATGTTAGTAAAAACCATAAAAGTCATTTTGTTGATGATGAGAACTATGGATAGCACCGTCTATCCAGTGCCTATTATGTACCAAGTACAGGGCTGGGCCTTTATAGAAATTTTTGCCATAGGCAATCTATGAGGAAGGCATTACAGTCCCTGTTTTATAGAGAAGGAAGCTGAGGGAAAGTAACTTGCCCAAGATCTGTTTGATAGCCAAGTCTCTACCACTTCCTCTGTACCTAACTCTTTTGGTATTTTGTTCATTCTTCAATCAACAGAGATAGTAAACGATGCTCCCTTACTGCCAGCACCATCACCCCCACCTCTTGCAGAAAAGAAAGCTTTGAGCAAAAGAGGTTGTATTAAAAACATGAAGCTGTGAGATTTCTTTTAAAATTCAAGCTAAAGTGGCGAGGGTTAATACTTTATTTTTAACAGAGTAAAGTAGATGGCACACACCACAAATGTTCATTAACTCATAGTATGCATTAGTATTTAATCCCAACTGACTTTTGTGTAATTGATGTATTTAATTATTTGTCAAGTAGTCAGTGTGCGGAAAACTGAAAACACGAGCTCTAGTCTGATAACAATACTATTTACACAGACACAAACAGTCTGGGATTAAAGAATTTAATCTGATCAGACAAAAAGTAAATATTTATTAAGCTAAAATATACAAGTCTATCTCTGTAGGGAAGAGACATTTGTTCCTTGATGAAAGATATAAATTGTTATCTAAATCACTGGCAATTTTTATTCAAAGTGAAGTTTAAATTCTGTGCTCCTCCTGAAAACAGAAAATTAAAGACATAAGGGCCTATCCTTGTTCTCTGGGAGTGTTATTTTCACAGAAGGGAATCATGTTTAAGTATTCAAACAGGAAAATGGTGTTAAAATGAACATATTTCTCAGTAACTTATTGATAACCTATTTGGACAATACAAGAGACGTCAAGATTTTAGAAATGAGAAGGTAGGGTGCCTGCCGGGTTCAGACAGTAGAGTATATGACTCTTGATCTCAGGGTCGTGAGTTCAAGCCCCACGGTGGGCACAGAGATTATTTAAAAAAAATAAAAAATAAAATAAAAATATCTTTAAAAATCCCTCTTTTAAAAGATTAAAAAAAACAAGAAATGAGAACATAGCCTAGGTTAAGTGCAGACTTAAGGAATTTAGTGGAAATGACAAATGAATGTAAATCTTGCATTATATAAATAATATGGTAAACTTGTTGCCCGAGGCTCGTATATAGGAAGCATCAAATAATATTTATGGATATTGATTTTTCAACTGAAATGAGATAAAAATAGCCTTGTTTTTGATGTTCTGAAGAAAGGAATTTAAAATAACTCAGACACACTCGTGTTTAAACACCAGTCCTCCACTTACTAGCTGGTCGAACCTGGGCACTTCACTTTCCTGAGACTCAGTTTCCTTACACGTGGTGATGAGGAGAGTGACTGCTACTAAGACTTGCCGAAACGGCTGACGGAGAGAAAGGGAAACACCCTAATTGGGAGTGTAAGGAAAAGGCCACCAGTCAGTTCCAGTTGATTATCAGCATGGAGAAATGTGGGCTCTGGGTTACCAGCTATGTCAACTCTTTTCTTTTTAAAAGATTTATTTATTTCTTGGAGGGGGCGGGGAGGGAAGGCATGAGCAGGAGGGGCAGAGGCAGAGAGAATCTGAAGCAGACTCCCTGCTGAGCATGGAGCCCAACGTGGGGCTGGATCTCACAGCCCTGAGATTACGATCTGAGCTGAAACCAAGAGTTGGATGCCGACTATGCCACCCAGGCGCTCCCGTTATGTCAACTCTTAATTGTTGTATGTTAGGAACAAATTCTGACTTTTTATAAATACTGTGCAAACCAAATACACCAGCCCTCAGGGCTGAGTCTGGACCACCAGCTACCAATATGTAGTTTCTGGTTTTGGAGAATTACTGGAAGTCCTACATGCTATCCAGAGGAGCAAAGCATCTGGACTCAAGGGTGTTCTGGGGTTACACAGATGTTCTAAAACAAAGAGATGTGCTCTGGCAGGAAAAGTCAAGAGCGGAGGTTAAGATGATTTTATGAGAGGACACTCAAAGCAAAAAGCGTGTCTGCCTGGCACAACATGGTTTTGAGATAGCTTGGAACTATATTTACATTCCAATTTAAAATATTTTTAATATGCATGTATTTTAACTTAATCACTGATTTCCCACCTAGTAAAGAGAACGTTACTCCTTGTCCTCCGAACCTCGACAATATAAATCCAAATTTACTCAACATACAAATATTGCCCAGAGATGTATTTATTTTATTGACCTTCTCAAAAATGAACTTCTGGCTTTATTGATTTTCTCTATGGCTTTTCTGTTTTCTGTATCACTGAGTTCTGCTCTGTCTTTAGTCTCCTTCTTTGGATTTAATTTGCTCTTTTTCTAGTTTCTTAAGGAAGAAGCTGAGGTCATTGATTTGAGACTTTTCTTCTTTTCCAATATGTTATAGGCATTTCAGGGTATCAGTTTCCCTCTAAATACTGCTTTAGTGGCATTTTGATCTGTTGTATTTTCTTTAGCCGAAATTACTTTTTAAATTCCATTCATTTCTTCTTTGATCTATGGGTTATTCAGAAGTATATTATTTGAATTCCAAATTTGGAGGATTTTCCAGAGAGCTTTTTTTTTATTTACTCATTTAAGTCACAAAGAGAGAGAGAGCATGAGCAGGGGGAGAGGCAGAGGGAGAGGGAAAAGAGGGAGAAGCAGGCTCCCCACCGAGCCAGGAGCCCCCGATGTGGGGTTCAATCCCAGGACCCCGGGACCATGACCTGAGCCCAAGGCAGACGCCCAACCATCTGAGCCACCCAGGCGCTCCCAGAGAGCTTTTTATTATTGATTGCTGTTACAATTCCTTCACGACCAGAGGACACGCTTTCCATGACTGGAATCCTTTTTGCACTTACCGAGGCTTGTTTGATGGCACAGAATGTGATCTTTCTTGATAAATGTTCACACGTGCAAGTGAGAAGAAAGTGTATTTGGCTGTTATTGGTTGGAGTGTCCTATAACCGTCAGTTAGGTCAAATTGGTTGATAGCTTTGTCTGAGTTTCCGATATTCACACTCATTTTCTGTCTACTTGTTCTACCAATTATTGAGAAAGAAGTATTTAAATCTCTAATTGTGGAATTGTCTATATTTCTACTTGCAATTTTATCTCTCTCTCTTTTTTTTTGCTTCTTAATCTTGAAGTTCTGTTCTTTATTTGGTGCATACATTTAGGATTCTAATAGTTCTCTTGCCGAAGTGACTCCTGTCATTATGAAATGGCCTTTATTCCTGGAAATATCCTGTGCTCTGAACTCACTCCTACTTTCTTTTGACCACTGCTACCGATAAGGTTGTATCTATCACTTTGCCGTTAGTTCTCTTGGTCCCGCCCATTCTTTCTTCCCCATTTCCTTTCTTTCTGCCTTCTTTTAGATTGAGTATTTTTATGATTTGATCTGTTGGATTTTAGCTGTAATTCTGAACAGTGGTCTGGAAATTCTATTAGAACAGTAAGCTGTGATACTCACAGGACTCACCCCCTTCTTTTCCCATCCATTAGGGATTTGTTTCTTTTGCCGCCTGATGCACAGTACTTTGAAAACCACTGTTTCTTATGTTTTACCTATTTTTGTTGTTTTGGGCTGAAGGGTAAGCGAAAAGCAATTTTAAAACACTTATATGAGGGGCGTCTGGGTGGCTCAGTCATTACGCGTCTGCCTTCAGCTTGGGTCATGAACCCAGGGTCCTGGGATCGAGCCCCACATCGGGCTCCCTGCTCGGCGGGAAGCCTGCTTCTCCCTCTCCCATTCCCCCTGCTTGTGTTCCCTCTCTCACTGTGTCTTGCTCTGTCAAATAAATAAATAAAATCTTAAAAAAAAAACACTTATATAAAAAAATACAGTTTTAGAAATTTTATACAGAAACTTAAGGAACGCTGGAGAAAACCAAAGATCTTTAATTTTTTTCTTTACTTGATGTTGTGCTGTGGCAATTTTTCCCAACCACTCATAATCACACCATTTTAAATTTCATCCTGATTTCTCAAATATGACACTAAGTATACATTTACTTCACTTTGTGTGGAAAATTTATTCCCTTAAAATAATCCCACTAATTACGTGCTTTGTACCACTACCTTTTATGTGCACAATTAGTCTGCTGTTGTAGATTACAAATGCCAATCATTCTAGTCTTTTAAAACCTATTTTTCTTCACTGTTGAAATCAACATACTAGGTATTCTCTACTTTTTCAGATAACACTGTGGCACCATGAGGGAAGACCACAAAGCAGTTTTGCATTTCTGGTTCAAGCCCACCATGCCCTACTTCATTTCATACACTATCCATGTTGATCTGCTCACTCCTGAACACATCATGCCTTTGCTCATACTAACCTCCTGGCCTATACTTACCTTTCCTACATCAATATGCCCGGCAAAGTTCCACTCACCCTTCAAACTTAGAAAAAATACCAATCACATTTTTTAGTTAGCTGTATCCACGTTTATCTCCTTTACTAAAATATACAGTTCTTTGGCCTCCTTGGTGCCCAGCACAGTACCTATATATTTAAAAGGTTCTCAAAAAATGTTTAATTGGGGACACCTGGGTGGCTCAGGCAGTTAAGCACCTGCCTTCGGCTCAGGTCCTCAGGTCATGATCCCAGGGTCCTGGGATAGAGCCCTGCATCAGGCTCCCTGCTCCCACTCATGTTCTCTCTTACTCGCTCTACTCTCTCTCTCTCAAAAAAAAAAAAAAAAAAACGTTTAACTGAACTAAACTCAGAAATAATTTGGGATGCAGCATGTTATGGACTGAATGTTTGTGTTCCTCCAAAATTCGTATGTTTGGAGTAAGGAAGCTATATTTGGAGTAAGGAAGTAATTAAGGCTAAAACAAGGTCATTAAGGGTGGGGCCCTGATTCAATAGGATTACTGTCCTTCTGAGGATAGACAATAAAGAGTGACCTCCCTGTCCCTCTCCCTCCGACTGTGCACATACAAAGAACAGATCATGTGAGCACAGAGCAAGAAGGCAGCCATCTGCAACCCAAGGGGAGAGCCCTCACCAGACATCAATCCTGCTAGTACCTTGATCTTGGACTCCAATCTCCAGAACTGTGAGAAAATGAATGTGTGGTGTTTAAACCTCCCAGTCTGGTATTTTTTTTATAGCAGGCCGAGCTCACAGATACAGGGAGGTGGTTAAGATGAGGCCATTCCTCTGTCCCAACTAGAAGGCAGGTAGGGTTCTTGGGTCTCCAGGCCAGTAGTACAAACTCTTTAGTTGAAAAAAAAAAATTATTTCTGCCTTTTCTCCAGAGGGCTATACTTGAAACAGTGCTGCTATTTCATCCTTAGCCATTGCCAGCATGACTCCCTCCAAACCAAGATCAGATTGGCTGTAACCCCGTTTACATGCAAACTGACACTAAGAAAGCTCAATTCCCTAAGGACTAGGTTACTGAGGTATTAGAGAAGCTCACATTTTATTCCATCATAGAGTTCTAGTTACTCCAGCACTATGCATCTTGGAGGTGTGAAGAACCATCACAGTGCTTCTAGAATGTCAATTATAACAATAAAGCTGAAGAAGAATGGAGTCTGGACAAGGGGTCTGGTTTTGGAATGGAGTACCCAGAGAGGCTTTACTGAGGAGGTGATATTTAAGCAAAGACCTAAAGAAAGTGACTGTGTGAGGTGTGCAGCTATATGAGGAAAAAACATTCTAGGAAAAAGGAACAATAAATGCAAGTGAACCGAAGAAGGACACATTCAAGTCAGATTACCGTTAAACATTTCATGAATCTCTTTAAATGATTTTCTGAAGCTTAAAAAAACCTAAAACACATCACTATTATTTGCCAAGATCACTCCATCCCATCCCTAGCAAAAGTTGTTTCATCTTTCTTACTTAAAGCAGAAAATTAAATGATTACTCTTTAACCATCAATCCCCTGCAGAAGAGGAACTGGATCTGAAAAGCATGATGCTGCTGAAAACATCTTTATGATTTACTTGAATGCAAAATGAGAATTACTATATTCAATAATTCAATAATAGGACTGTGAAAAATCTGTTTGCTTCCGAAAAGTGAGAACTGGCATAGACAGACAGTGAGATGTGAGCTGTAGTATGTTAAAGCTGGAATGAAAAATAGTTTTCCAAACTGACTTTTCTTTAATTACTGAATTAACATCACAAATAAAAGGCACAAAGGTACCAGCAACATCAGAAAGCTTAAAGTACTTATTACTTTAAATTAATCTAAATGGAAAACAGGCTAACCACCAATATATAAACGGTAGTAGTCATGGTGGTAAGCATGGGGTAATAGTAACAGCAGTGTTGGTGCTTAGGATATGCCATTAGCATCAGCTAAGTGCCCTGTATACATTATCTCATTTAAACCTAGACTCAACTCCCCCATGAAATTGCCAACATCTGCAAATCAACCTCAGTGATGGGTCTGCTAATCCTGGCCAGAATCTAATACTTAACTATTTACAGTTTCTTTTTTTAAGGAATAGTATGATATATCACTTTCAAAACTCAGTATTTTAATTTCTCCTATTGGTGATCTATGAATGAGCTCCAAATGAATATTTAATAATAACGGGATAAGGTTCATCCCAATTTGCCCAGGACAGTCCCAGTTCATGCACTTTGTCCTAGTGAACTATTAAATAGAGTCCCCTTTTATTCTCCTAAAGGGTCCTGGTTTGAATGATAAATTGTATGGTCACCAACTTGATAATCACTTCATTTTTTGCTTTGCCTATTCACTGTCTTTCTTACTGAGTAAAGAAACATGCTGATCTACCATCATTTTTTCTTCTGGGGATGCAAGTTGCCCGTAGCTCTTCTCATCAGCAGGGCTCTCTCAATGTGCAAAGCACAACTGTCTCGAGATGGCTCCACCACACTTGCACTTGAACTTCAGTCTCTTCTCCTCCCACACCTAGTCCCGTTCCTGCTCCTTCCTCCTAAGTGAACCCTTTGTCTCCCTCGCCTACCCTTGCCTCTATTTTCTTTCATGCCACCCCCCACGCTAGGAACAACCTACTAATCTACCAAATATCTATCCTCAAATCACTTTTTAAAAGTCACTTTAGTCAGTAAAGCCTACCTGAGATCACCCATCCACCCACCTGTCCTATTTATGGATCAAATCTGTCAGACTAACCTCTTGGAGGCTCAAATTTGAAATGTTTTTTGCTATTATATTGAGGTTTTTACCATATTCCCTCACATCAAAAACAAACTCCTGACAAACTTTACAATATCAAAGTAGGGCTTTTAGATCTATCTATAGCTATTAACAACAACAACAACAACCCCCCCCAAAGAAAACAAAACAAAAAACCGTAATCCGGAGGGATCTTACTAAAAATGATAAATGCAACTACTGCTTTCAGAGGGTTGAGGGACAGTCAGATGTGGTTATTTGATTGTTGAAAGGAAGACCATACTCATTGGTAGTACACAATCTAAAAAGAGACTCTTTCCTGGACCCGACTTTAGTCAGGTTCCTGAGTATGAACAGCTTCCATCCTTGGACATGTCCTCTAGGAGCCCAGTGTTAGTAAGAATCCTGTCAAGCTGATTTGGCCAGAGTCCCCCCACCCTTGATATCTGGTCAAATATTCATCCTCTAATATCCCCCAGGTGATAGCTGATCACCCTAGCCTGCCTTCAGTAAGAATCCTGTTACATCGGTTTAGTAAAGAATTACCTACTTTCTTGTAATTTTCCATCTGCCAACACCCACCTCTCCCCAGTCTGCTGCTTGGCTATAAGCCCACTTTCCTTTGCTGTATTCAGAGTCGAGAGCCTAATCTCTCTCACCTATTGCAAAACCCTACTGAAGCAGTCCCCATGAATAAGTCTGCCTTACCTTCTTCAACAAAACCCAGATGGTGTACACAGAAGATGGGTATTCTTAATATCGTCAGTGGGTACTTTGTGGTACAAAGATAGACAATGAAAGAGGTAATTGAGTCTTTATGATGTGGCTGTTCTTAAGTGAGAAATTCCCCTCAAGATATGGGTACAGGGGCACCTGGTTGGTTCAGTTGGAAGAGCGTGCGATTCTTGATCTTGGGGTCATGAGTTTGAGCCCCACGTTCGGTGAAGAGATTACTTAAATGAATAAACACTAAAAAAAAAAAAAAAAGAATATGGGTATAGTTGCTGTGCCTTCTCCAGGGCAAAAAAAACTTTGCATTCATAGTTCTGGTCAAACTTCTAAATGGCATATGGAATACCTAGGAAGCAACAGAGGATATACTGTAACAGTATTTTGCCCCCAGTGTAGTTTAAAAAACAAGCAAGCTATATGTACTCTCTGCCAAACAATAAGCTAAGCCCAGAAATGATCAAATAACAAGAATGCAGGCAAAAGAGCAAAAGGAGAATAAGAACAAACAACTCAAGAGTCATGGGCATAAATGAGTTGCATTTACAAGTTTGTAATCAATGACTCTTAGTTTCTATCATGATTCTAGCTTCTGTGGATCATCTTTCAGTGGAACCACAGTTATAAATGTACACACATTCAATGCAGAAACAGGTTGCTATTGTCATCATTTTATCCACAAGAGGAAGGGAGGGACTAGAAAACCAGACAGTGAGAGTGAAATAAAATGTCTCTAAACCATGGTAACAGGAAATGCCACAGACTCTTGCAACAGTCACACCAAGTGTCATGCAAAATTCTGTAGCTTGGATACCTCTTGCATCTGCAGTTTAGTGCCTGGGCATAGAAATCCAAAGACAGTGAGTGATTCTTCAGAAGGCATATGAAAAAAACTGATGAAAATCAAAGCTCTTTTCTTTCCTTTAAGCTGGATTACCACAACACATTGCTTCAATATCTGGCTTGCTACAGTAATATGTTATTACACAAGACAAGAAAACAGCAAGAAGGAAAAAAAAAAACCACAGATGATTGCCCATTGTGTTTCACTGACCAGTATTTAATCCACAGTGAGGTTCTCCAACCTGACCATTAAGGAGAGTAAAAAAAATCCAGAGACTACTGTACAACCAGCTAACCTATGAAAGTATTCCCCAGATGCACTTTTCTTATTGAACATGTAGAAATAAATATACCTGCAGCTATGTATTCACTGGTTCTAGATTGATTTGTTGACATTTCTTTTACTTTCTACGGAGAAGATACTAAGATATCATTGTATGTAGTTCTATTGCTACCTTTAAATGTGATTTTGTAAGTTCAGGACCAAAGGATATGACATGAATCCTAAAAGGTGGGCCTTCCTTGACAAGACACAAAATGCTCTCTCTGCCAGATTCCCAATGCTGCCACAAGCCCTGTGTGCTAGGATGTAGAGGCCATATATTAAATTCTTCAAACTTCTACTGTCAGGAGTAACAGGGACTTGAATATCCTACTGGCTTATACTATGTGGTACTTAAAAATGAATGCACATAAGAAATTCCTAGTGTCTACATGAGGTACAACAAACAAACATCTTAAAACTCTATATAAATGTTATCTGTATTAACACACCTCTATACATATGTGGACAGTTAACTATACTTCTAAATCCCCAGGAAAGCTTCTTATTTGTTTTTTGTTTGTTTGTTTTTTTAATGACAGGAGTGACACAATTGGTAGTCATTAAACAGAGGAATGACAAGGAAGCTCTTAAGACTTTTAGTCACTATTAGAAATTATATCCAGTTGCAAATTGCTCATTTCTTTTCCCAGTACCAAGTAAAATGTACAACTTATCCTCTGGGGTGCCTTGAAAATCTGCCTATAGATGCTTGCTTTGTGAAATCTGGTTAAAAACCCTTTGAGAACAGCTTGTATCTACTATTACCTTGAGAAGAAAAAAAAATCATATCTATGTCAAAAATTAACACCAAATTTAGACATTTGATATGTCTAAGTAAGGATTTTTATAAGGATTAGAAGCTTTGAAAACCAGGAGACACTACATGTTTAGACAGTAGCAATCACACTAAATGCTCCATATATGAAATTTAGAGGACTGAGAAATAAAGTTTTGAATTTCTGGATCTATAGTCTATGCTCTGATTTTAAATTTTCATCAGTTTTATAAACTATCTCCAAGTGAAATTGTGTGTAGAGAACAGAAGTTCAAGACCTTAAACACAATTAGTTTAAAATATATAATCATCAAAGAGTATCAGATTTGTAGTGGGCTCTAAGATGGGTTAAAATAATTTCAAAGGCAAAATTACTTCATAAAATCATACCACTGTTAAAAGGCTTGATGGGAGGCAGTAAAAGGTTAAAAGCGGGATTTTTAGGGCCAGTATATTTGGGTTTCAATACTGGCATTACTACCTTCTAGCAAAGTATTAAGACAGCCCATGCATCACTTCCCTCATGTATGAAATGGGAATAATAATATTAACTATCTCAGAAGAGCTGCCTCGAGGATTAAAATAAAAATAGTTAACAATCAGAACCGTGTCTGTTACAGAGCAAGAGCTCAATAAATAGTAGCTACTATTAGCAGCAAGGAAAATATTTTGTATGCATGCTCCAAGATACAGCCTTTAGAAAATCTATACTGTACATCTCAAGTTCATTTAAAAATTAATTTTTAATGAACTGCCTCTTAGAGACAGCTAGTTCATAGAACAGTTATACAAAACGAGTGGCCTGTTGCAACACATCTGATTCTAGTTTAGATCAATGTAAGAATGTATGGGGAAAAATGCCTAAGAAAATTAGGAACTCTTCAGTTCCCATTCCAGCTCAAATCTGTAGGGTGGAGACTAAAAATGTAACAGGAGTGAACCGAAATTTTTAAAAAATAGAAGCAGCTATCTATTGAGAGTAATTCATTCCGCACACGTACGGTGAGATGCATTTCTCTCTCTTTCTCATGCTGTGACATTCAGTAGAGATGAAACTCTGATCAGAGCAGAGACTCTTAGAGACTTAGATTCTACTTCTGCTTTGTTGTGTGGTCTCTACCAAACCATTTAATTTCTCTATAGTCTCCTCTGCTTCCTCATCATTTGTAAAATAGAAAGAAACCATTTTATTGTCCATCTAACTTAAAGGGATGGGATTAGAATGAATGCCACTCTCACTCGTGGTCACACTCAAAGGAATTTACCTTCCTCATCACAAGCATGACAATTGAGTTACTTAGTGCTGGTACATTACTTTAACAAATATTAACTTCTGATTTACATCACCACCTATTTAAATTCTGGAAGTCAAATAAATGTAAGGGCTGGCATCATGATGTGCCAAGGCATGGAGAGTGGGTGGAATCACTTTTCTTCCATATAAGGGAAACCCTGTAAGTTTAAGTCTGTTGGACATTTAGTGACCAAGAATATTTCTATAATAAGCAGTTCTGCAAGTCTGCATGTCTGAATATGCACATGGAATTCCCTGCAAATGGCAGCCCCAGGGGAAGAGCATCCAACGGGGGGAATTCTGTACCCTCTCCAAGTCCTCATACACAGTCTAACCTGCATGACAAATTTTAATTTGTTATCTACTCTGTTCACCTTCAGGAACTCTGCTTAGACCTGTACACCTACAGGTTCATCGCTATGATGTGAGTGCCTCCTTTACCAACACTCTCTATACCTGAGAACATTTGGTCGGGGGGGGGGAATTACCATTTTTAGGGATCAAATATGAATTTCATATTGTTTTCCCCTAAGATTCTATCATTTCTTTCCGTTTTTCCCTAAGATTCTATCACTTATTCTGTTTGTTTCCATATGCCCAAATTCTCATAACATCCTTCTCCCAGAATAAGTGTCTTCTGTTATGTTTTAGTTATTGATTTAATCTAAATTTCTTCCCTCTGGACAGACGATACATTGTACAACTGGGTGACAGTCCAGGGCGGATGGCCATGGCAGGCTAGAGCAGCATTTGTTTTGATGCTATTACTGGTCTTCAATAAATCTTACCAATATTTGTAGACATAACACACTGAAAACATTTTTAAAAACATTTCCAAGTAGGCATGGTGTAACAAATTTGTTTGCACTAAATAATTCTGAATTAAAAAGGAAGTTAAATAGAATTTTTAATACATACTATGATATACTTTCTAATTTCTTATCCATATTTCTGAACCTACATTCTGTTACTACTATTATGGCCACTAGCCTCCAGAATTTATTTATGCCGAAAGAAAACTGCAGAGGTGGAGGGTGGTGATAGAGCTTGTTAAAACTACTCTATTTTCAATTTATTTTATAGTATTGTGTTTAAATTTCAAGAGGCAAAATTTAATGTAAAATAATTTTACTTTTCCCTTTGAGTTTCTTCTGCTTAGCTAGAGCCACCAGAGAAAATATTATTTTTGCATTTTTATGAGGCATCTTTCAAAACATATTGATAATTGCTTTGATGGTCATGGTTTACCATATAAATCCAAAAAGTAGAAAGTTTATAAAATATTTAAGAAAAAGAGTAATGGCATATGTCAGGCAGTTTTCCTACATAACTATAGAAATTATAACCAGAATACTTCATTATCTAGTAATACTATCTTGAATGCTTCTTTGAAGATGTAGTAGCTTTATTTATTTATTTGTTGAGGGAGAGGGTGGGGGGCAGGGGCAGAGGGAGAGAGAGAATCCCAAGTAGCTCAATGCAGAGCCCAATATGGGGCTCGATCCCACAACCCCACGATCATGACCCGAGCCGAAATCAAGAGTCAAGACACTCAAAGTGACTAAGCCACCCAGGGCGCCCCTGCAGTAGCATTGTAACAGGACTGCCACCTTACTGCTTCTAGCCAAGTAATCTCTGAAGTAGCAGCCATCACATTAGGTGCCAATGATGAGTGGATTAAAAAACACACATTTTCAGGGCACCTGGGTGGCTCAGTTGGTTAAGTGTCTGCCTTCGGCTCAGGTCATGATCCTGGGATCGAGCCCCACTTCAGGCTCCCGCTCAGCGGGGAGCCTGCTTCTCCCTCTGCCTGCCGCACTCCCCCTGCTTGTGCTCTCTCTCTCTGTCAAATAAATAAAATCTTAAAAAAAACAAAAAACAAAAAACACACATTTTCTGTCCTCCTGGAGCTTACAGTCTACTCTAAAAGAGAGAATGTGTGTATGAGCAGAAACATAATATTAAGCATAACAATGGATTTAGGGATAAGGGAAAACCTGTGTATGGAAGTAACAAGTGTAGAAAATACGGAGTAGAGAAAGAAATATTCTGAACAGGAAACAAGATGCAAAAAAACCCTAAGACAGAAAAGGGGTCGGCAAATCCTGGAAAAGAAAGACAGTTGGTGTGGCTAGATAATGTGCCTTTCCAAAGGCAGAGGGTAGCCGCTGAGGCGATCCGAGCAAGGAAGAGACGGAACCTGATTTCACCTGGTCTGTACTGAGAGCAGAGGAAACCACCACCACGTGTAGGTGGGGATGCTGTGAACTGGGGTGGCTGGCAGCCAGCACAGAGGAAAGAGGACGTTTTGGAATTCTACTTTGGAAACAGAACTGAAATGGATAGAGGATGGATGCAGGGAGTAAGGGAATGAAAATCCTGATGATTCTCATGAGATGGGCGCAAGTAGCTTGATGGCTGGGAGACACCACTTGCTGAGACAGAGGAGACAAAAAGAAAAGGTTTGTGGCGAAAGGTTTAAGAGTTGGCCTGGGAGACGGGGCATGAGAGGGGCGAGTGGTGGTGTTAACACTATGGTAGCTAACGGTGTGGGGCTGGAGCTCAGAACCTCAGCTGGAGTTACCCATTTGGGACATACTGCCGCATGGATGACATGTAAAGTTATAAAAGGAGATGGAAATGCCTGAGGTAAGAGCTTAAGTGAAAAGAAAGGAAGGCCTTAGGAGCAGGGCTTACAGAATTCTAATATTTACGACAAAGGCCTAAAAAGAAATGGCAAATCTGTGCGAAGAAAGCCCGGAGTGCGCCGTCACAGAAGCCAAGAGAAGGTGGGGGGCAAGGCCACCTACCTCAGCTCTGAGGCCCAGCAAAGATAGTGGCTGGTTTGTCAAGCTCTGCCCTCCTCTCCTGTCCTGTCCAGAATGCTCAGCCACGATTCATTCTTATAATTCTTAAGAGAAAAATCCCGAGTCCCCAAACCAGAAAACATACAGTAAAAGAGTGACTCTAAAAAAATTTAACTACGTATTGTTTATTCTTCCCAACTTTTCTGATCTGAATTTACCTGTTCTGTTTTGCCTTACGTGGCACTGAGTACTAACGGAGTACTTAAGACCTAACACCACATAACAGTCTGAAGACTGTTAGTCTGAAGACCTAACACCACATAACAGAAAACAGAATAAGCTTGATGACAGGATCAAGGAGTGAATATGTAATTCAAACAGAAACCATAATGGCTTAAGTGGAATAATGCATTTCATTTCATGCCAAAGAAGTGGTACAGAAATCAATAAAGCACATAGCCACAACAGAATTATTAAGACAGTATCATACGCATGAAAAATTATGACTATGGCTTCAAATATTTATTCATGACAGATTTAGTGAGTGGTATACACTATGACAAGACTGTTCTAGTAATTAAAAAAAAAAAAAACTCTTTTGAGGAAACTCATTAGAACATTGTCCTAGATTTACGCTTAAGATGTAATCCTTTTTCAAAGCAATCAAATGGCACCAGATGTCATTTCCTTAACCACAGTATAAAAGACATTCCACATGGGTGAAAACACTCCTAAATTTGAAAGTGCTACAGTTTAGGCATGATTTAATGTTGTGCTTACTTAGAATAATAAACCAATTCAGTTAAGAAAAGCACCCCCCTGCAAAAAAACCTATAAAAATTCTAAAATATGCTATGCGAGAAATTTTCTGTGATCACAGATCAAGGAACTATATCTATTTCCAAAAACCACTATAAGTCTTTGCCAACTAATAAAATGATATTACATTATATTGGTGAGAAAAAAAAAAAAAAAGAAAAGCCAGAGTTATACACTTAAATTGGGGCAGTGGAGGTAGGGCAGAGAAGAAACAGAGGAGAAACTTATAATTTCAATTTGCATAATTTTTAAATGCTTAAAAAATAAATTTTAAGATGTGTATTTCACCAATGCTCCACAACTATTTGTATGTATCATCTAGTTTTCGTCCAGATGCATATAATATACAGTTGTTTATAGCAGTATATAATTTTATATTCTTTTCTCACTTAACATTATATCAAATGTTTTCCATATTTCTCTTTATTTTTATTTATAATATTTTTCATGGCTACATCATATTCTCTTGAGTTGATAGAATATAGTTTACTTGACCAATCCCTTATTTTGTTCCTAAATATAATTCTTTCCTTGGGTTATTTCCCTAGGATAAATTCCAAGACATTAGCATTTTAATAACTTTTGGTAGATATTTCTTTATAGAAATCCACTATTTTCTACCATTTTTTCTCTTACATATGCAACTTACACAACTGCAAAATAATCCAGGATTACACCGTATCTTTAGTATATTAAAACAAAGTTTAAAATGGTTGCAACTTATTGGCAGGTGGACTTAAAACAGGACAATCTAAGGACTCTACTGCCTCTTGAGATGGGAAGTACCCAGAAGCACTCTCTCAGAGATGCTTTAAAAACAATTTTTATATTGGGAAGAAGTCTGTAGTACAATGACTGAGATTTCTATCTATACCAGTAATTCATGTTAGACTAAGGCAAAGTTCTTTAGGGATAAGCTGATAGTTCTTTCCAGAGACTCAGTTACATTCTAAACGCTCTGCATAACCAAAAGCTATCTGAGATTGTGAAGTGAGTCTGAGATTGCTCCATTCAGGCATTTGGCTTGCTTTGTTCTTCTGTGTAACAGTTCTATTGAAAGAAAAATCTGTCAACTGCAGAGACTAGATTACACTTGACCACATGTCAGTGTGGATGCAGAATGTTAGTCACCTACACATGAACATGGCACAAAGGCGACCAGATACCGCCTTTTGCGAAAATCCAGCTCATTCTGAGGTCCTGAACAGTGGAGGTTCCCCGCACCCTGTCCCAGACTGCAAGTGGTGGAGAAGGAAAGCCGGGGGGGCAGGGGTCATGGCCTTAACTCTGGAGCCTGTGTCGCCAACCACTGTATTTCCTCTGCCATTCAGAAAAGCTGGTCCGGGCCTGGCAGAATTTGGGGGCCGAGACACAGCATATCTGGCAGAACAGCCCTGGAATAAGGCAAGAGAGGGCGGCTGACTGCCAGAGAGGGAGCAGGCTTGCAAAATTTTGAAAATGCCATAAAGTTCTCCGGGCCTCAGAGTATTTCCTCAATGCATCTACCTGGGTCTACCACAGCCTCACATTTCCTTCTAGATGCATCCTAAGGCCTTTTCAGTCCTGAGGAGGGCTCTGCACTGAAAACATACCCTTCGGAGGTATGTACTCCCATGTTAGCTGGGAGTACTGAACACCCTCCTGAGGATGAGAAAGAGACCAGAGTGGGCCGTGGCCAAGGCGCTGCAGGAAAGGTGCTAAAAGAGGAAACAGAAAACTGAAAGAAATGCTGTTCCAACTTGGAAACAAAGTGCACTTCAGCTCTGCCAGGAATTGGGTGAAGGGGGCTCAGAAATCACAGGCTGCTTGGGCCATGTGGTGCCTTTACCTTTCCCCTCTCTACTTTCTTCGTGCCTCCTGACTTTGACTTCCTGGTCCCTTTCCCTCCATTGCCTTGGAGCTTCCCAGGTGTCCCCGTATTCCTCCGTCTCCTGTCTGTTCCTGTGAAGGGAGCGCTGTGACTCCAGAGACAAGGAGATCTAACATTTAAGACTGCAACATTAATGCTTACCTAAATTTCCCACCTACCCCAGCAGATTTCAGACTTGCCAGCCACTATGATCACGAAAGCCAGTTCCCTAAAATAATTCTCAATCTCTTATTCTCTCTGTACACACGTGTGTACATCCTACTGGTTCTCTTTTTCTGGAGAAACCTTAGTCAGGTATAGGTACACTAGTAAATAAGGGCAAGAATAATTAATGCTGCCTGTTCAAGAGGCTCAACGATTAGGGGCAGCTCTGTCTGTTCCTTGTAACCAGACAAGTTCTGGCCCCAATTCCGAAGACTACCACTTACCTGATACTACCTCACACTTTACCCAAGTCTCAGTTGAAAGTAAATGGCTTTACTTTGGTAAATTCTTCCATATTATATGCATAAGAGTTTATTATTTTCACTTACTTTTCTATCTCTGACTTTTTATTTTTTTTTCTTAAAGATCTTACTTATTTATTTGACAGAGAGAGAGAGAGAGAGAGAGAGAGAGAGAGAGAGCGAGCGCACAAGCAGGGGGAGTGGCAGGCAGAGGGAGAAGCAGGGAGCCGGATGCAGGGCTCAATCCCAGGACCCTGGGATCATGACCTGAGTCGAAGGCAGCCACTTAACCGACTGAGCCACCTGGGCACCCCTGACTTTTGATTTATTAAAAATGTCTCTACTGACTCAACAGGAGCCTGACCAACATCATTATGAATCTGTAAATGTTTCTGCCACCAAGAAAATGCTGTCAACTTAGATGTCACAACTATCTTCTACTTTTTTTTTTAAAAAAGATTTTATTTATTTGAGAGTGAGAAAGAGAGCACGAGTGCACAAGCAGGGGGGAGGGGCGAAGGGAGAGGGAGCAGCAGACTCCCCGCTGAGCAGAGAGCCTGCCATGGGACTCAATCCCAGAACCCTGGGATTATGACCTGAGCTAAAGTCAGACACGCTTAACTGACTGCGCCACCCAGGCACTATTTTCTATTCTTAATAATCAAAGTGTTTTCACTTAGATATACTGTGTAGAGCAAAGCTTTTGTATGTTTCTTCACCTGAAAAGATCTATTTTAATTCAAAATGTTTGCTATTTTCTAGAAGGTGGTCGTGGGCTTTTTCATTCTTCCTCTAAGTCATTCCACAGAGAAGACACTGCTGCAAACATCCTACCTAGCTAACAATATAGTGCTGGCATAGAAGTCATCTCTGACTTACAGAAAATGTGTTTAAAATGCCAACTGCAAGTACAAAGCACTAATGTCAAACTATCCCTCTATTTTGGTGCATGACCGACACTAAACAGCAGGTGTTGATTTCCTCTGATACCTAACATCAATGCCTTGTTTCTTTCTTACTACTCCCACCGTTGTTCTGTTTGATCTATACTCATCCATGACATATTGCAACTTGCTGATTTTATAACTACTCTGTATGTAAATAAAATGAGTAAGAAATACAAAACCCTAATGGATAATTTCTACCTTCTTATAAAGTCAAACCTGCTCAGCTGAGTGTGCTTCTATCAAAACATGGGTGAAGTGCCATAGCCAGTTCTCAGTGTGCTTGCAGAGCAAGAAAGAGAACTCAAAATTCACATGTAATTAATGGCAACTGTAGAGTCTGTTCATATACAAATCAGAGCACTCCCGATTATTATATATTAAGTCAAAAGATTTCCAAATGGAGCAAAGTCTAGAAAAGTTCTGTCAAGTTTACATGACAACTGTGTGGTTGAGAGCTTTTCTCTCTCCCATGAGACGTAAAGTAGTTAGGAAGATACTTGTAAGGAAACAAATCCCAGCCATTATTTTAAAGAATTATTTAGCATCATTTCAAATATCAATTATCCTCTGTCATCATTTCATCGACATGTGTCCCATTCAAACATGCAATTATCAGTCACATACAGCATGCAGCATGCAGTAAATGGACAGCAGAGGTTAATAACCTGGAAGCATAGGATCTGAGAATGTGAGAGCAAGTTAAAGACAAGAGTTCCTCTCCATTGTCACTGAGGGTCGAGAAGCAATGCTGAAGCGTAGAACAGTGAGAGTGGGGGAAATACAGTTTGTCCAACACATAAACATATCTCCGCAAGTGGCGGCAGGTATAACTGAAAGACAAAGGTAAAAGGAGAAAAACAGAGAGGAGTTTTCCTTTGAAAAAATAAACCATTCTCTATGTCCTCAAAGCTCTCTGTGTATTTTCACTAGATGGTACCCAAGAAAAAACAACTGTTAAAAGAGAATATTAAAAAGATAAAAAAGAAAACAAGCAACCTGTTTTAAAAATGGGCGAAAGATCTGAACAGACACCTCACCAAAGAAGATATACCAATGGCAAATAAGCATATGAAAAGATGTTCCATATTATAAATTAAGGAAATGCAAACTAAAACAATGAGATACTGCTACAAACCCATTCGAATGGCCAAAATCCAGAACACTGACAATACCAAATGCAGGGAAGGATGTGGGGCGACAGGAACTCTCAGTTACTGCTGGTGGGAATGCAAAAATCATACAGCCATTTTGGAAGACAGTTTCAGTTTTCTTACAAAACTAAACATACTCTTACTATACAATCCAGCAGTCATGCTCCTTGGTATTTACCCAAATGAGTTGGAAATTTCTGTCCACATAAATAACTGCACATGGATGTTTATATCAGTTTTCATAATTGCCAAAACTTGGAAGCAGTCAAGAGGTCATTTAGTAGGCAAACGGATCAAATGTGGTACATCCAGAAAATCAAATATATTCAGCGCTAAAAAGAAATGAGCTATCAAAACATGAAAAGACAGGGCGGAATCTTAAACGTGTATTACTTAGGAAAGAAGACAATCTAAAAAGGCTACATACTGTATGATTCCAACTCTGTGACATTCTAGAAAAGGCAAAACCCCGCAAGAAGGTAAAAAGATCAGTGGCTGCCAGAGGTTAGTGGGGAGAGAGGGATGAATAGGCAGAGCACAGATTTTTAGGGCAGTGCCATATTCTTTATGATACCATAACAGTAGATACATGTCACTATACATTTGTCAAACCCATAGAATGCATATCACCAAGAATGAACCCTAACATAAACTATAGTCTCTGAGTGGTGGTGATTATATCAAGGTAGGTTCATCAACTGTGTAACAAATGTTATCACTTCTGGTGTAGAATGATGATAGCAGGGGAGGCTGTGAGTGTAGGGAGAGAGGGTACATATGGCAATTCTCTGTACTTTCTGCTCCATTTTGCTATAAATGTAGAACTGCTCTTAAAAAGGCTATTTAAAAGTGGGGGATAAAATCTGCCTTGCTAGAGCAAAGTGGTATGAGAGATTTTCTCTCTACAATACTACAAGTATGTTCCTGGAAGACAGGCAATAATAGTACTGCAATATGGAAGATATCAGGGTAGAGGAACATGGAATTAGGAGTAAGAAAACTTCAAAATCTGGATCCAGCCAGCCACTGGAAGTTTTGACAGTGGGGATTTGATCTCTCCAAGCCTCAATCCCACAAACTGTAACACAGAAGTAAAAACATTAAATTAGTCCAAAATTTTGAAGTGATACTTAAAAATATAAAAGAATTATTATCGTCAGAGCAATTTCATTCGTGCCACATTTCAGACCACTTGAAAATAACAAGTTTGAAAGAGGAAAATGCCAAATCAATGTGACAAGGTGAATCGACAAAACCGTGAACACATCAACATCAATGGGTATGCTTAAACTACTAGTCTTTGAGAACCCTGTCTAAAAATCCATGCCAAAAATACACCAAGTTCCCAAATTTTATTTTGGGAATAAACTAATGAAACTAATAGATTAAAAGATTAGAAATAGGCAAACTTCCAAAACCTGGACAATTCAACCACCCATTCAACCTATTAATCAGCCCATCTACTTATCTCCAAGCAGTATCTACTATATGTGGCACATAGGAACTATGCACGACCCTGATGACAGCGTGAGGAAGAAATTACACATAATTCTTTCCCGAGATTACAAGACAGAAGACACATATTAGACAGTAACAAAATCCCACTGAAACTGTATAATTTCTAACTGTAATAAGCACTATGAAGGAAAAGTAGGAGGAGTAAAATGGAGATCTCACCCTGAGGATCTGGAAGCTGAGAAAGGGTTGCTGCAAAGTGAATTTTAAGCTGACATCTTAAGGAAGAATGGAAGTTAGCTACATAGAAGTATGGACTGGGGGAGAGAAGCCATGAATAAGCTAAAAATCTCTTATAAACAATACATGAGGGGCGCCTGGGTGGCTCAGTCAATAAGCATCTGCCTTTGGCTCAGGTCATGATCCCAGGGTCCTGGGATCAAGCCCCACATCAGGCTCAGTTGGGAGTCTGCTTCTCCCTCTCCCACTCCCCCTGCTTGTGTTCCCTCTCTCACTGTGTCTCTCTCTGTCAAATAAATAAATCAAATCTTTAAAAAAATAATAAAAAATAAATACATGAATATTGTAAGGAGAGTGGGTTCAAAATTAACAGCCTTTCTCAGTTCAAAAAAAATCAGTTTTTTTTTTTTAAATTGAAGTACAGCTGATCCACAATGTTACGCTAGTTTCAGGCGTACAACATAGCAATTCAACAAGTCTGTACCTTATGCTGTGCTCACAAGTGTAGCTAGCATCTGTCACCATCCAACACTATTACAATACCACTGACTATATTCCCTTTGCTGTACCTTTCAACCTCGCGACTTATTCATTCCATAACTGGAAGCCTGTATTTCCACTCCCTTCACTCATTGTGCCCATCTCCTTACTGCCCTCCCCCCTCTGGCAACCATCAGTTTGTTCTCTTTTGGGTCTGTTTCTGCTGTTTGTTTGAAAAAACAATCAGTTTTTTGTTTGAGAGAGAGAGTGAAGTGCGAGGAGAGAGAGAATCCTAAGCAGGTTCCATGCCCAGTGCAGAGCCTGACATGGGGCTTGATCCCATGACCCTGACATCATAACCTGAGCTGAAATCAAGAGTTGGACACTTGACTGACTGAGTCACCGAGGTACCCCGAAAAAACAATCAGTTTTTTAAAATATAGTGATTCTAGGGGCACCTGGGTGGCTCAGTCGTTGGGCGTCTGCCTTCGGCTTGGGTCATGATCCCGGGGTCCGGAGATAGAGCCCCACATTGGGCTCCCTGCTCGGCGGGAAGCCTGCTTCTCCCTCCCCCACTCCCCCTGCTTGTGCTCCTGCTCTTGCTATTTCTCTCTCTGTCAAATAAGTAAATAAAAATCTTTAAGATAAAAAAAATAAAAATATAGTGATTCTAGTCCAGTGACAATAAAATAAGATGAAATATACAATAATGTACAACAAATATCTATGAAGAAATCTTTAAAATGGTAATAAAAAATTTAAAAGAATTGATAAAATGGAAGAAAAAATTTTTAGATAGGAAACTCTAGGATTATAAAGTCACCAAACGTTCTGGTGTTAGTCGAAAAATTCATGTTCTCAAAAATATCAAGAGTTTTAAAAATGAAACTAGACATGTTAATTCTGAAGTCACACAGAAAATTAAACATTTAAGAAAAGCCATAAAATTCTGAAAAACTATAGAGTTCTAGGATGGGACTAGCTCTACCACCTATTAAAAAAATACTGTAAAGTGACATTACCAGAAACAGTTTGGTATGATGCATGAGTACAGGAACACTAGAAGAGACTGAAATAAGATGAGAACAGAGTACAAGATAAAGGTGGCACTTTTTTTTTTTTTGAAGATTTTACTTATTTATTTGAGAGAGTGAGAGAATGAGCAAGGAGAGCAGCAGAGGAAGAGAGAAAAGCAGGCTCCCCCACTGAGCAAGGAGCCCAACCTGGAGCTCAATCCCAGGATGCTGGGATCATGACCTGAGCCAAAGGCAGATGCTTAACCAACTGAGCCACTCAGTTGAGCCACTCAGATGCCCCAAGGTGGCACTTTAAAACAGAAGATCTGATGCATTATTCGATAAATGGTATTAGGATAACTGAGTAGGTAACTAGGAAAAAACAGAGATGACTCTTAACTTCACCTCCTAAATCAAAAGAAATTCCAGGTTGATCAAAGATTGTAAGGAAAAAATAAAACGACAAAAGTTCAAAAATAAACCGTATACCTGAGCGCCATTAAAAAATAAGAGTCTTAAAGTTGACCACATAAAAATGGAAAATACAAATAGAAGAGACAATCACTTTTACACTGTGCATCTTTTGTACAGTATGAACTTTCTGCCACTTTCATGTATCATAGACATAAATTAATGACTGAATAATTTTTAAAAATTGAAAGGGGCACAGGAGCAATTATTTCAGAGGGACTATGCTAAACACAGGGAGATTTAAACAAGTTCAAGAATCCGAAAGAAGTTCAGTATGGCTGGTGTATATTGGAAAAATGGTAAAAGGTAAGGTAGGCTCATGCAGCGCCTTGTGAGTTGTAAGATTCATCCCATCATGAAAAACTAATGAAGGGTCTGAGCGGGGAAGCAACTAGATATGGTTTACTTTTTCTAAGATGCATTTCTGCAATACAAAGATAAAACTGGAGAGGGGCAAAAGTTGAAAGATACAACCAGAAGCGCCAAGAGTGGAAAAGCAAAGTCCAGTAAGCAGCCACTGCAATCGTGTACGCAAGAATTGCTGACGATGGCTTCAGAGCAGGAGACAGCAGATTCAACACCTTTGGAAGTAAAAGCAATGGGACTTGCTAATTGATTGGAATGGGAGATGGTGTCAGTGGAGGAAGATACCAAGAATAATTCCCTGATTTCTGGTATTAGGAACTGAATGAAAGTACATTTTCTGAGCTAAGAGAAACTAGAGGAGGGACAGGTTTTATGGAGAAGATCATGAGTTTAGTTTTGGACATGCTTGGTTTCAGATACTGCAGATGTGAGGTGGCAGCAAATGCCGGTATACATGTAAGCTTGAAGCTAAGAGAGATGCGGACTAACCCAGAGACAGAGATGGACACAGAGAGACACACAGATGGCGGTCAAAGTTTGGAGAACATATATGAGATTACGTAAATTCAGAGGGAAAAAGACAGGACCTGGACTAAGAAATTCCAGCATTACAAGTTAGAGAGAGAGAGAGGTGCTTGTAGAGAATACTCACGGGTAGCTAGAGAAGTCAGAACAAAATCTAAGAATGTTGTCAGAAGGTGTTTCAAGAGGGCCATGCTAATGATATACCTTTAAGATGATCTCCATATATGCTAAGCATATAAATCTTAAAACTTTCAAGCTGTGTGACTGAAACAGTTAACATATTCTTGGAAAAGGAGCTCCTGTTCAATTTAGAGAAGTTCCTTCCTCTTAATTTAATCATCTTGAAATATTCTTTATTATTATTTAATAGAGATTGAATGGAAATAGCCCGGGTGATTAGCAGACACATGAGAGATGTCTCATTATGAGAAAAATCCTTTGGTCCCACCACTTTTAGCTTACAAAACAAAACAAAACAAAAAACAAACAAGAAATGAACAAATGAAATACAACTAGTTTTTAATGATTATCTTTTAATCACAATTCTGTCATGAAGTCTGTCTTAATATTTTCACCGCAACTGTAATAATGGTAAAAAATGAATTCAAAAATGTAGTCAATGCTAGACTTTGACACTGTTACTTTGAATTCAGCTCAATTAATCTGTATTCCTTAACTATAAATCAAGGCACAGAAAACTGGCTTTTAATTACATTATCCTGTCATTATTAACTATGAGCATCCACTGGATAAATAGTATTTATTGGTTGCTGAACAAGATTTTAATTATGAAATTATTTTAAAAGCATGTGGTCTACATAAAATGTTTCAAAAGAAAGGCGCAGATACGAAAATGGATTTAAAAATAGGGCGTTGCATTTACTTCAGCATTTCACAACTATACCCAAAAAAGAATCTCTTCTAATCATTCTTAAATAGTTATATGGCATCTGACTGAAATCTTGCTCTGACAAGATACCTCTCATTTTTTTTTAAAGATTTTATTTATTTATTTGACAGAGAGAGACACAGCGAGAGGGAACACAAGCAAGGGGAGTGGGAGAGGGAGACGCAGGCTTCCCACTGAGCAGGGAGCCCGATGCGGGGCTCGATCCCAGGACCCCGGGATCATGACCTGAGTCGAAGGCAGATATTTAACGACTGAGCCACCCAGGAGCCCCTAACTCTCATTTTTAAGTATTCTTTTTTTTTTTTTTTTAAGATTTTATTTATTTATTTCACAGAGAGACACCAGTGAGAGAGGGAACACAAGCAGGGGGAGTGGGAGAGGGAGAAGCAGGCCTCCCGCCGAGCAGGGAGCCCGATGTGGAACTTGATCCCAGGACCCTGGGATCATAACATGAGCCGAGGGTGGACACTTAACGACTGAGCCACCCAGGAGCCCCTAACTCTCATTTTTAAATATTCTTAAAACACAGTGGTAATATTACTATTACCTTCCATGAACTGAACAGTATAATCCTTTTTGATGAGCACAGGATCACATTAAGTTTTTAGCAATTGCTCATATTAAGCTGGTGACCAAATGCAATGCATTACAACAGAACAATCTTACCAATCCTTTATTTTGCAACTGATCTTTGGAATTTAAGTAAGGAAATCATCTTGCAGGCTTGACTTCATTCTAAAATGTGAAACTCATTTTGAATACAGATTCTCTCTGATTTTGTCATCTACAAAACTGAGAATACCTTTTATGATTTCTTCTAAGAAAGTTATTAATAGAAGTACTAAATAGGAACAGGTCGAGGACAGAACTAGAAAAATGCACTAGAGATCTCTGTGTCAGCCACCAGGCCATACATAAACACTAATCAACAGCTTTTTGATATGTTTTTCAGCCATTAATATATAAAGGAGGAATCTGAAAAACAAAAACACTTTCACATTTATGACTTCTTTATTTTTCTGTCCTCATATTCCACTGTAATTTAAAAAGAGGTATCACAATCCCCATTTAACAAATGACAAAACTGCAGAATAAAGAAAAAAGGTGACACACTGACTATCGTGTCAGTTAGTCATGGAAGAATTCCACCCAGTGGAATCCACTGACAATTCAGTCATACTCAGGGCCAGAGGTTCCTAACTCTATAAACCAACATCCAAGCTCAGGACCCACATTTTCTGGAATCTCCGTTAAGTCCTGTACCTGCTCACTTCTCCCAAGCCAAAGTCTTAAGAGGCTGATAATGTCTAAGATAAGGTAGAGTTAATTTTTTAAAACAGGTTTATAACTAGATACTTTTATTGAGTCCTGGAAAGGACTCCAGGACTCAATCCACCAAAGGAAAACAAAATTTCAGAAAACATAAAAACTGTTTTAAGGTGGTAGTGATTCACATTTTGAAGGAAGCGATCACAGTTAATATTAACAGTAAAGAGTCACCATATATCTCCTGATAGGATCACAGCAGAGCTTAAAATCTAATCCTGAGGAATCAAAAGAATCCAAATTGAGAGTATCTTACAGAAAACAAAAACAAAAAAAGCTCCATATTCTTCAAATTTTGAAAGACAAAGAAAGGCAGGGGAGCTGCTCCACACTAAAGGAGATAAAAGAGGGCAACTAAATGTGATTCTAGGCTTAGATCCCAGGGAGGGTTACAAGGCAATTTTTTTTCCTCTAGAAAGGAAATGAGTGGGGTAAATGACAAAATTTGAGTGGCTATAGATTAGACAATGTTAATTTCCTGGTTTTTATAAATGTTTTTGTTTTTAAGAAATAGACACTGAAGTACTTGGTGGTAAAAATAAAGGTATAGGGCGCCTGGGTGGCTCAGTTGGTTAAGAAACTGCCTTCGGCTCAGGTCATGATCCTGGAGTCCTGGGATCGAGTCCCGCATCGGGCTCCCCGCTCAGTGGGGAGTCTGCTTCTCCCTCTGACCCTCTTCCCTCTCGTGCTATCTCTCATTCTCTCTCTCTCAAATAAATAAATAAAATCTTAAAAAAAAAAAAAGTAAAGGTATAACATGTCCATAAATTCTCAAATTAAAAAAAAAAACAGACACAATGCAAAAGTGGTAAAATTTTACCATTTTAGGACTCTAAAGGAAAGGTGAATGAGAAAACTACACTTTTTTGCAAATCTGCAATTTCAAGATAAAAGGTTTTAAAAATGAATAAAGTATTAAAACACGAAAGTCATTTATTTTTTTAATATAAGAAAGAAAACAATCTTTTCGATATACTGAATAATATCCATTTTAAGATTATGACATTCAAATCTAAAGCACTAAAATGTCATTCTGACCTCCACACTTAAAACTTAGGACATCAGAGGGGCGCCTGGGTGGCTCAGTCGATAAGCGTCTGCCTTCAGCTCAGGTCATGGTCCCAGGGTCCTGGGATCGAGCCCCGCATGGGGCTCCCTGCTCCTCAGGAAGTCTGCTTCTCCCTCTCCCACTCCCCCTGCTTGTATTCCCTCTCGCTGTGTCTCTCTCTGTCAAATAAACAAATAAAATCTTAAAAACAAAACAAAACAAAAAACTTAGGACATCAGAAAAAACTAGAGCGTGGGAAGTAAGCAAATGTGGTCTGGAGCTACCCCATAAAAAACAGTCACTGTTACTTAAGAGTTGCATTTTCATAAAAAATAAAATCCCTTTAGTGCCTTCTTATATGAGAATGTCCAAGATTATGCAATGTATAGTACTGAAATGTTATTTGATATGGTTATGCTTCACCAAAGTATGAAAATGTTCTCTCCTAAAACAACACTTAAATCTGTAAAAGATCCCCAAAACCACAAGCAAAAGAGTGATGCTTTAAAAAGATCCCTGAGTCAGGCTTTCTACTAATGTATTTTGCAGCGCTTTGACAATAAAATTATATTCTCATAGCAACTTTTATTAATTTCTTTTTTTTAAAGATTTTATTTATTTATTTGACAGAGAGAGCAATAGTGAGAGCAGGAACACAAGCAGGGGGAGTAGGAGAGGGAGAAGCAAGCTTCCTGCAGAGCAGGGAGCCCGACGTGGGGCTTGATCCCAGGACTCTGGGATCATGACCCGAGCCAAAGGCAGAAACTTAATGACTGAGCCACCCAGGGGCCCCTTCTTAATTATTTATATGCTTCGCAAACTTTCAAAAAAAATTGAAATCACCAAGGAACAGATTAAACTTTTTGAACTATCTAGAATAGTATGTGCATCCCTTTCCAATGTCTATTTAAAAATTTTTTTGGAAAAAGCCTGTTGATAAAATTCATCAGTAGATATAAAATACCAAGAAATTAAATTAATAATGAATGTTTAGAACCTACATGAAGAAAATGACAAAAACTGGGCATAAAAGAAGCCTTGATTAAATGATTGATTTAAGCCTTAATTAAATGAAGAGACACCAGCATGGTTCTGGACAGGAAGACAAAATATTATAAAGGATGCCATGATCCTACACAGACTTGAAATCCCACTAGAAACATTAAATTTCTACCCAGTTATGACATCTGGAATTGAAATAAAAGTCCAACTTTTTCTCTACATGACAGCCTTTAAATATATGAAGAAACTGTAAACCTCTTTTCTTCTGATATTACACATCTTTTCTTTCATTTTTCATCTTTCTAGATTCTCATCAATCTTATTACTCTCCTTTGCATATTCACACTGATTCAGCAATGTAACAAGGGCAGGGAGGAATATTTTCTCACTTAGAACTGCTGGGACATGGTGATGATAAAGACGCAGACCAACTTTTAGTCAGTTTTATTACAGTTTTAAAATTCTTTACAGACACAATGCATTGCCAGAACCACTGGTATCATCCCACGCTTGGTTTACCACTGATTCTTCTTAAAATATGGCAACATAAGTGAACACATTATTCTAGATGTGTTTTGTTCTGGGCAATGATGAGTAATTTATACACTATTAGTACAGCTTTAAATTATACATGTTCAAAAACTAAAATCAAAAGGGGGGCACCTGCGTGGCTCAGCTCAGTTGATTAAATATCTACCTTCGGCTCAGGTCATGATCGCAAGGTCCTGAGATTGTCTGGAGCCTGAGCCTGCGGTTGGGCTCCCTGGTAAGCCGGGAGTCTGCTCCTCTTTCTTCTCTGGCCCCTCCCCCCTCACTCTCTCGCTCTCAAATAAATAAAAATCTTAAAAAAAAAACAAACCCTAAAATCAAAAGGAAAAAAATTCCCTCAAACTGAAAACCAAAACAAATGATTTAACTGTATATCGAGTGATAAAACTACACGAGGGTTTAAAAATTATAACAAATTATTTTAAAATATAGAATTGATCATACATATTCAGTGGCATATATTTTAAGGACAGAGACAAAAAAATCATAAGCTTCATTCACTAAGACTTAGTAACAATATTACTATTATCTTGAAGCAATTATTTGTACATATAGAGACATACATATAGAGAGGAATAAAGAGAATGTATTAATGCAGTTCAAAGAATCGAATTAGAATTTATGGTAAGTAACCTTAAATCTGAATCAAAACTAACAGTATGAACTATCTTTTTCCTTTTCAAGAATTTATATTTTACTAGTTTTGTCCATGGAAGAGATCTGAAAGAAATGATAGACTCCATAGCAATTAGCACCCCTATCACCCACCACCAAACTGTGGTCTCTAAATATCATTTAGATAGAAAGAAACCAGAGCTTCTTGAAAGAATGGTGGTTTCTAGGTTTGTGACAGGAAATGTGCAAGATGAGCCTGACATGTTCTGTTGGCCTCAGAACAGGAAAGCAGGTTAACTATCAAAGAAGAAAAGCATCCTATCAAAAGACAACATAAAAGTTTTCCATCAGCCAAAGATGGCACACTCAGAAACCAAGAAAGATGACTCTGCAAGTGACTGAAACATAGTATACATAAAAAAATGAAGAGTTCATAATAAAACAACTCAAAAACCAAAAACCAAAATGCTTTGTTTACGAGGACGTCAATCGCTCTTTCTGAAAATTAAATATTGAAGGAAAAGAAATAAGCATTAATCCTGTCTTTCCAAGCTAACCTACTTGGGAAGAAAGAGTTCTACCTAAAAAATATGTGTGTGATATTCTAATTTAAAAATTTCCTGGGCGCCTAGCTGGCTCAGTCAGTAGAGTATGAGACTCTTGATCTCAGGGTCGTGGGAGTTTGAGCCCCACGTTGAGTGTAGAGAATTCTTAAAAACGAAATCTTTAAAAAAATTTTTCCTTTTGGCAGCTGGTAATGAAACCACTAATTCAATGAGAGATCATCAATGGATGAAACCATCACATGAAGGAACAATGGTGCAATTTAGAAGGAAGGGATTAGGCTATCACCAACTGAATGGAGTAATCTTAGTATCCCTGGGATAATTAGACATTATGTGTTTCCTGATACTCTGCAGTCTGAAATATACAGGAATGCTTACGAAGAACTTTTGCCAAAAACGTTGAATCTCAATGATCTATTCCCCAGAGTTAACTTTCAGTTTGCAGAAGAAATCAATGATAGCAAAAACAAATTAAAGGCACAGGAGAAGGCAAACAGATAAACCCAAAATGTGGGATATTCTGTAAAACAACTAACTTTTTGTTGTCAAAGTTGTGAGTTAAAAAAAAAAAAAAAGAAAAAGAAAAAGAAAGGAGGGGATACAGCTCTAGATCAGGGATCAGCAACCTTTTTCTAAAGAGTCGGAGAGTAAATACTTTAGGTTTGTGGGCCATACTGTCTCTCTTAAAACTACTGAACTCTGTAAGTGCAAGAAAGCAGCTATAGACAAAATGCAAATAAATGGTCATTGGTGTGTTCTAATATAAAACTTTATTTTAAAAATTCTGACCCTGCTCTAGATTGAAATAATCCTAAGAGACACAACTATTTAATGTGGTGTGAAGACCTCGTTTGGACCCTGATTTGAACTAACCAAAATAAACAGGTATTTTTAAATCAGGCACATTGTGAATATTGATTTGGTATCAGATTAAAGAACTGTTAATTTTCTTGTGTGCACAAACTAATCAAACTGATGCAAACAGGTAACAGGTGCTACAAACGAGAACACAGGGAGACTTCAACTGATCAGATAAGTAAAAAAAGTTTTCCCTATGAAAGTTAATGATTCAGCCAAGATTTACAGGATGAATAAAGATAAGCAGGAAAAGAATACAAGCAGAAGGAACAACATAGACTAAAGATCTGTGCTGACCTGGAGGGAGCAGTAAACGGGGCCAGATTACAGAGGAGTTTGGTCTTTACCCTAAGAACAACGAGAAGCACAAGAAGGGTATTAAGCAGTTTCAGGATAAGATTTGCATTTTGATCAGTCTAGCTGCAGACTGATGAGCCAAGAGTTGGTAACAGACCTCACAGAAGTTACTACAGTAGGGTAAGGGAACTAAGGCAATGAGGTAAAGGAGAGAAGTGGGCATATATGACAAAGTTATTCACAAGACTCAGTAAAGAATTGGCTACGGCAGGTGAGAGGAAGGGACAGAGGGTCAAAAATGACTCCCAGGCGGGGCAGCGGGGCACCTGGGTGGCTCATTAGTTAAGCACCTGCCTTCAGCTCAGGTCATGATCCAGGGGTCCTGGGATCTGGGATCAAGCCCGCATCTGGCTCCCTGCTCAGCGGGGAGTCTGCTTCTCCCTCTTTCTCCACCCCCTGCCTCCAGCCCCCTCCCCCCCCCATGCTCTCTCTCTCAAATAAATAAATACAATCTTAAAAAAAAAAAATGGCCCCCAGGCTTCTGGCTTGCATAAAAGGTGATGTCATTCACTGAGACAGGGAACAGCACACAGGATCAGGAAGGGCAAGGAAAGGGCAAGATTAAGATTTCCATTCTAAATACACTGAGGTTTGCAGTAACTCTGAGAAACTTGAAACCTGGTATCAGGTATATGAATGGACAAAAAGGTCTCAGAGGTCCAAGGATAGGTCTAGCCTGGAGACACATGTTTGGGAGTCATCTGTATACAGGCAGGAGTGGCTGAGATCACCGAGGTAAGGAGTAGAGAGAGTAGAAGGGAGCCTAGGAGTGACCTGGAGAAATGCCAACATTTAATAGTGTCATAAGATCACTTTAAATCTAGATTGAGGAAGACAACCCCTCACAGAATTTTGAGGAGTGGCCAAAAACAAAAAACACAACACAACAAAAACAAAAACACAATGAAAAGAAAAAGAAGGAACCAAGAAGAAACTGTCTTAGTGAAGAGTAGTTACAGTGTCGAACACAACTGAGAGGGCAAATAAGACAGAAAATGCCCACTGGATTTAGCAATATCAAGTCACTGACAAGCAACAGGGACCAATGTTAGTCTGTACTTCTGAAACAAATAACGCAACATATTTTAAGAAAAAAGAAAAAGAAGAAGATAGCAGGAGAGGAAGAATGAAGGGGAGTAAGTCAGAGGGGGAGACGAACCAGGAGAGATGATGGACTCTGAAAAACAAACTGAGGGTTCTAGAGGGGAGGAGGGTGGGGGGATGGGTTAGCCTGGTGATGGGTATTAAAGAGGGCACATTCTGCATGGAGCACTGGGTGTTATGAACAAACAATGAATCATTGAACACTACACCAAAACAAATGATGTAATATATGGTGATTAACATAACAATAAAAAATTTAAAAAAAAAAGAAACGTCAAAAAATACCATTCATTAAAAACCCAACCCTGGGTATAAGACTTTCTATCTTTAATCCCATTGATTAGTTCATCCACATGCACTAAGTATCATTAAGTTTCTAGGGGAGATTTTTACAAACCAAAAAATTTATAAAATAACACACAATTTTACACAGTATAAAACTTACAATACAATGTAGGTATGTAATGACATCCAAGAAAATAAGCAGAGTAAAATCTGGGACGAATGTCAGGAAAGTACACAACAGTAGTGGAAGCACAGCCCTTGAATCATTTAACTCCCTGGCAGCAGAAGTCATTTTTCCTGGAGCTAAATCTATTGCTAGCAATGAAGATCCCGGGAATCTCTAGTATGAAGGATTAACAGACTGGCCCAAGCACTGGAAAATACATTGAAAGGAACAATCTAGTACTAGCTCAGAGGGGATGAAATGACCTAATAACCCCACTGCCAGATCTAGAAAATAATAAAGACTGTAACAATAAGAAAGGACCTCTTTAACAATATAACATTACAATATAAACTTCTTTTCTATGATCTGTATCTCAGTTGCTAAAGAAATCAAAATAAGAAAAATCCCTAGATTTGTGTAACAAACATTTTAATCAATTAGAATGTACACAATCATTGACACTTGAAATTTAATCAAATTCTCTGATTTAAAACATCTTCCAATCAGATCTTTCATCCTAAGTTAGCTACTTATTTTGAGATATACATGCATTAATAAAGACCTAAAATGTAAACGTGTAGGAGCTTAAAAGATAACCAAACATTTTAGATAGCAATTTCATAACATTTTTGTCAAATTACTTGCTTCTTGTTTCTAAAATCTTTGTTATAATCACATATAAATTTGGTAGTATCTATAGAACTAATCATATTTTCCTTTAGGGACAAACTTTATTTCCAAGAATGTTTTTGAGAACTTCAACTTGTCATTGAAGACTTGATCACAGTTCACTTAATAAAATCTCATCCTCCTCTTTATAAAAAACGAAGTAGTTAAAGGCATTGATCTTCATATACTACCAAAGGAGACAAGGCACTTGAAAATAATTTTAAGTTTTGTTAACAGATCATATGTACCAGATATCTAAATATTAGACTAAGTAGATGGACACTTACATGGCACTCATTAAGTATACCACTGTCCCTTGTTTTAAAGATGATATGACAATCTATATTTACAGGTGTGGATAAACAGATCCGCTTATTACCAGCATTCCCTCCTACATGGCATATGTACACAAAAAATGTCTTTGACTTTGGACAAAGCAACTATTTAAAAAGAATGTTGTTGTGGCTTTCCATTACAGACATTTGCTCTGCAAATGCCCAATAAGGCCATGCAGCAATGTACAGCTGGCTGGGTTCCCAGCCATGCACAATTATGCTACATGGCTTCAAGTTGTATTTCCATGTGTTAATAGCATGCTGCTGTCTGCTCTACTTGTGGTCTAATAAGCAGGTCTAAAAATCTACAAACACAGACATTCATTCCAAGTTCCCTGCTAACATTTTCATGACCTTAGAGTTAGAAGGAGGGGAACACTGATGGACATTTCATAAGGAAGGAAAATTTACTTGATAAGAATTTCTTGACTGGATTTGTTTACAATTATATTTTATTTTTATTTTATTTTTAAAGATTTTATTTATTTTATTTTTTAAAGATTTTATTTATTTATTTGAGAGAGAGAGAATGAGAGACAGAGAGCATGAGAGGGAAGAGGGTCAGAGGGAGAAGCAGACTCCCCGCTGAGCAGGGAGCCCGATGTGGGACTCGATCCCGGGACTCCAGGATCATGACCTGAGCCGAAGGCAGTCGCTTAACCAACTGAGCCACCCAGGCGCCCTATTTATTTTTTTTTTAAGATTTTATTTATTTATTCATGAAAGACAGAGAGAGAGAGAGAGAGAGAGAGAGAGGCAGAGGGAGAAGCAGGCTCCCAAGGAGCAGGGAGCCCGAATCGGGACTCGATCCCAGCACCCTGGAATCATGACCTGAGCCGAAGGCAGATGCTTAACCATCTGAGCCACCCAGGCACCCCAAGGTTTTATTTTTTTTTTTTTTTTGACAGAGAGAGAGAGACAGCAAGAGTGGGAACACAAGCAGGGGGAGTGGGAGAGGGAGAAGCAGGCTTCCTACTGAGCAGGGAGCCTGATGCGGGGCTCGATCCCAGGACCCTGGGATTATGACCTGAGCCGAAGGCAGACGCTTATCGACTGAGCCACCCAGGCACCCCTACAACTATATTTTAAAAGAAGCATTTCAATATGTTACCGTGCTCCTCCTTGTGCAAAGGGAAGTGGTGGATTGACACAGCTCACATAAAAATGAAGACTCCCACAGACAGACGCCAAATTGGTTCCAGTGGGGGTGGAGTTGATTGAAGGGGGGAAAAAAAAAGCACATGCTCATTACAGAATTAGCTATCAAAGAACTCAGCCTGAAAGTTAAAAATTATCTTTATACCTCATCTGAAGACGTGTTCAAAAATTAAAAGACGTGTTCTTAAAAATCTGGACTTCAGGGGACACTAATGATGACTATATACGAGATTCAAAAGTGTTGCTCAGTCCACACACATCTGTCTACACTGAGTAATTTGGGGTATAAACACTAAGAATGTAATGGAAAGACTGGGTTCACAAATAAATAGCTATAAAATAGCATATTTAGCACATTTTATGACCATCAAAAAAGCTTGCTCACTTCTAAAGTCATTATATTTTACAAACTCCCTCTCGACAAAAAGGCATGAAAGGATTTATAGCTATTGTAAAATTCTCCTGAGCAATCTGAGTTCTGAGTCTTGATTTTTCAATATACATGCTCTAAGTATTAAGATCAGTGGAGTTAGATAATCTGGAGCCATGAAAAAAGCCCAATTCTGCTGAGACTGATTAAATATTTATGTCACATCCTTTCTATAGCAGAGCAGGAAAAAATACACACAAGATAAAGTGCTCTACAATCAGAAGAGTTGAAAATCTATTAAGGTCATTAAAAATCTGGACAAGTCTTCTCATATGGAAGTTATACTAATAACTCATCATCATGAGACCATCTCAGAGTCATTTTTCAGCTGTGGTCATGGATGTACGTCAAAACAGCCATACTCCCTCACCCTTTCACCCACATGGGTGTGGTGACACACACTAAAGCCACGTCTGTGAGCTGGAAGCAAGGATTCCGGGTGCTGTTACAGGAATGTGGTAATCATGAAACTGAAGCTCACTGGCCTAGGTGGGTGGCGATGAAAAGCCCAGTGTTGGTCTCACTAGCGCAAGCTCTCATCAGCCTAACGATAGTACTAGTCTGACTGCCGCAGTAACTGATGGACACACCAGGACACCTCCTCCTGGGGGGAAGGACAGGCCACACCTTCTTTTGCCGCTAGGCCTTTGCACCTGCTGACAACTATTTGGAGATGACCCCCTCCTCCTCCATTCTCTAAGTGTGACTCTTCTGAAGCTTTCCCTGATTGCTTCAGGGACATCTAGTGCTGTCCCTTCTAGATTCCCATTGTGCCTTGCACTTACTGCCAAGATACAACTTAACAAAATGCATTTATAACTGTCTTTGTTATCTGTTTCCCCTTTCAACCATAACCTCTTTGAGGGAAGATCCTGAATTTTTATTCTTCTTTCCCTAGCACCCAGCACCATGGCTGGTATTAAGAAAGCACAATATTTATTAATTCACTAGAGAAAAACTGACAAAAATTAATGTTCCATATCCAATGATCCACAAGATACCTTGTTCTGGGAAGTTTTTATGCATTTATGCAACACTGACAATCACACTTCAGGCTGGGCTGGGAGAGTCATAACCATAAATATAAAACTACATCCTTCCTTAGGAGTGATCAAAGGCCTATAAATCACTGGGAATAGGAATTTACACAATAATTTTTCTCTAAGGCCTAAGTTTCTCTAAGCTGCTAATTTTTATTTTTACATCTTAAAAGAAATCCAGGATTTGTCCATTTTTCAGAAGTGCAAAAGATCTTAAAAGATCTTAATCACTTCTACCCACCAACCAAAGACTTATTTTCTTTCCATGGAATAGAGAACTGGAATGACCATCCTGAAATAGTTCTGAAGACCTTATTAGCTATCACTTTATTCATTATATGAATCACTTATTTTGGATCAAAATTAGCAACAATCTGCCAACGTTGAGAACTATATGCCTTAGAAAGTTCATATCTTTTTTAAGACAAAAGTAACTGCTGGATACAGGAAATGGGCAAGATGGGATGAAAGAAATCAAAAAGAAAGGGGGGGAAAGTCTATTGTAGGAAAAAAACAAACAAACAAAAGAAAACAGACCAAAGTGCGTTTCTGGTGACTACTCACAGAAGGAGAAAATAGGGTACAAAGAAGACCTGTATCTTGTGGAAGGGACATCAGTGCTTGTTTACCTAGCATCTGAATTAACAATTTGTTCTTTGACTCTCCTCATCTCTATTTGATATGTAATCTATAAGAAAATTAATGTCACCCATCAAGCAGTTTATAATCTAGCTGAAGATTCAAGATATAAACACACTAAAAATTAAATGACAAGAAACAATCTAAGACACGTCACAACTGCATATATTTACTAAGTGGCAAAATAAATGTAGGACAAGAGGTATAAGAACAGAAAAGGCAGAGATCATAAAGAATTAAGTATGAGAAGAAAAATATTGAGTAGGTATCATGGATTGAACTGTATCAGGCCAAAAGACATGTGGAAGTCCTAACCCCCAGGAGCTCAGGCCCTCACCTTCTCTAGAGATGGGGTTGTCACACATACTTAATTAAGACGAGGTTACTCTGGCGCGGGGGGGGGGGGGGGGGGGGGACTTGGTCCAATATGACTGGCGTCCTTGGGAGAAGAAACAGGAACACAAGGGGAGAAGATGGTCATGTGACAAAGGAAGCAGAGACTGGAGCAATGCACCCACAAGCCAAGGATGCCAGGATTACCAGCAGACACCAGAAGCTAGATGACGAAAGGAAGGGTTCTCCCCGATGTGTTTCAGGGGAAGTGTGGCCCTGCTGACATCCCGATTTGGGACACCTGCCCTCCATAACTGTGAGACAATAAATTTCTGTTGTTTTCAGCTCCTGGTCTGTGGTCATTTGTTATAGCCCCAGGAAACGAAGAGTGGGAAACATGTGTCCATCCCGTTTGAAATGACACAGCGATGACAAAGTGAAGCCATCACAACCCCTTCCCCGGGCCAAGGGGGAGTAGACTAGACGATAAGGAGACACGGGCTTAACAGCGGAGGTGGGCACAGCAGCTGCAGGGAGGCCTTTCCACACGCTTTCTGCTTCAATTTCATCATCACTTAAAATGGAGGGCTCCAAACCGGAAGAAGACGGAAAGGTCACCCAGCCGTTCTCAAGCACTTCCCGCGACCAGGGCTTCGCAGCAAGGGCTGTACCTGCTCTTTCTCGCCACTCTAGGGAGATGTTTCAGGGTTAACTTTGGATCTACTCTCATTTATACTACAAAAGAAACAATGACCTCATCATTAGAAACAAATTACCTTCAAGTTACCCGAGACCTTAAAGATGACTTCTCCTGACCCACCAATTCAAGAGGCTCCGCGGTCACGTCACCTCATCCAGTCTTCATTTTCACTGTTCTCAAAGTCCCTAGTGCGTTTATTCACTTGCCTATTATCTGTGTTCCTACTCAGCAACCCCCAAAATGTCTAGTCTACAGGGTAGGGAGGGAGAAGGAGAGTCAATTAATTACAGCACAGCATAATATTAAAGATGCCACGAGTACGCGGCAGCGGGCGGGTGCATGGCAGTGGGGGGCGGGGGGAGACAGCAAAAAAGGATCTCAGAGGACATGACACCCAGGTTAAGACCTGAGAGATGAACACGAGAAAGAAACAAAAATATCATCTCTGACCTAGTGATACTCATGAAGAACAGTATTAGAACAGAGCAGAATCAGAAGCAGATTTTTCAAAAAGGCTCCCAAACTTTGATTCAAGCCCCGGATTTTAAGTCTTCTTGATGTCTTCTTAAAGTCCTTCAGTATTTTCCAAGAACATGTAATATAACTTAGAACATAACTAAAGGAACAAAAGGCCCTGTGTTTTCTAAAATGGCCAGAATTACACAGAGATATATCAAAATCTGCTACACAAATTTTATTCTCCAGAAAGAAGAGCAATTTTTCCTTCACACTTCAACTGTGTACAGGTGCTAACTTATTTTAATCCGAGTGATGCTGGCTGCTTTCAGCATAATTTTTCACTTAAAAAAATGCTTTGATGCTTATAATCTATCATTTCAACATTAAATTGATTTATAAAGGTAAAAATGTGGCTTGAATAATTTGCAGTTGTGGCTTCTGTGTTTCAGATGGTAACCATCCCAAGGCAGACCACCACCAGAGCAGAAATCTGGAGGAGAAGGGCAGGGGGAAGGGACAGGATGCTCAGGTCTCCTTCAAGTTATAACGCTGAAGCTCAGAGGTGCAACCGGAGAGCGGAATGCTTCACAGTGTCCCTGTACATATGATTAAGTCAACCTCTCAAGAAAGGGGGCACAGAGTTCAAACGTTTGATGATTTTTTTTTTAATTAAATTTCTCTTTTGCCCATCATTAATTCTTACAGGTGGTAAATAAGAAGGACATTGTTGGTGAGAGACTCATCTCCATAAATTCCTTAAAAAAAGAAAAATCAACTGCTAGTGTGCTGCCAGATTCAATGGAGAAAGGATAATCTTTTTGACAAATGTTGCTGGACTAATTATAGATCCGAGTGCAAAAATATGAACGTTAATTCATACTTTGTACCATATACAAAAATTAACTCAAAATGAATTACAGACTTAATCCTAAGACTTGTAACTATAAAACTTCCAGAAAACAAAGGAGAAAGATTTTGTGGTCCTGGGTTAGGCAGAAGAGATCTTAAGTAGATACCAGAAGCATAATTTGTAAAAGAAAAAACTGAAAATTTGGACTTCATCAAAATAAAAAAATTCCTGCTCTTTGAAGGATGTTGTTGAGAAAAGACAAGCCATGACTGGTAGATACAGCTTTACAAAACAGACACGTGTAAAAGGACTTGTATTCAAAATAGATACAGCATTCTCGGTGGGGGGATGGGTGGTACAGGGGATGGGGATCAAGGAGGGCACTTGTCATGATGAGCACCAGGTGATGGATGGAAGTGCGACATCACTATATTGTATACCTGAAACTCATATTACACTGTATGCTAACTCCACTGGAATTAAAATTAAAAACAAATAACACCAAAAACCAAACGAGCAAAAAACCAAAAAAGAATTCTCAAAAGTCAAACATAAAAACCCCAAACAACCCAATATAAAAAGGACAAAAAGTATGAATAGACATTTCATGGATGGCAAAAGAGCACAAGAAAAGATGCTCAACATTATTGGTCTTAGGGAAATGCAAATTAGAAGCATGAGATATGATTACATATCTCTTAGAATGACTTTTACAAAAAGACAATGCTAATTGTTGGTGAGGATGTGGAGTAACTGGAACCTCCTTACACTGCTAGTAGGAATGCAAAATAGTACAGTCACTTTGGAAAAGAGTTTGGCAGTTTCTTATAAAGTTAACCATACATGTACCATTAACCAAAAACACCATTCCTAAGCATTTATCCAGCAGAAATCAAAACTTACATTCCCCCCAAATTCTCTACACAAATATTTCTAGCAGCTTCATCATAACTGCCTCAAAAGGAAAACAGCCCAAATGCCTTTCAACTGATAAATAAACTGTGGTATCCTTACATTGGAATACTACTCAGTAATCAAAAAAGGAATGATACAACAACATGGATAAATCTCCAGACTCAAAAGACTACATTCTGTACGATTTCATGTATAGGACAATCTGGAAAAGAAAGAACTATAGGAAGAGAATGGGGTTCAGGTGGCTGGCAGGGTGGGGCTGCAGAACCGCACAGGGAATCTTTGGGGAGAGGAGCCTTTTCTTCATCTTTTTAAAAAAATTTTTATTAACATATAATGTATTATTTGTTTCAGGGGTACAGGTCTGTGATTTATCAGTCTTACAGAATTCACAATGCTCACCATAGCACATACCCTCCCCAGTGTCCATCACCCAGCCACCCCATCCCTCCCACCCCCCTCCACTCCAGCAACCCTCAAGTTTGTTTCCGAGATTAAGAGTCTCTTACGGTCCTTTTCTTCATCTTGACTGTGGTGGCAGATATACGACTGTATGTGTTTGTCAACTCAAAGAACCGTACGCTAAGAAAGGGAAATTTTCTGTGTACAACAGAACAGATTATTTAACTGTCCTAAAGAAATAGTAACAATCACCTATGGTGAAACATTAGCCTGTGCTAGCCAAATATACCAACTGCATTCAAGGGAAGAAGAAAATCAGGTTAAGGATCCCAAGCTCAGCCCTATATACCCTATTGAAGCCGACCATGTGTCTTAGTAAAAACCGTTACTACTAAGCCCTCTATAATCTCTGTACACTTTTGAAGTTTCTTATTCCATGCCATCATCAAAGGTTCCTTTCTATTCTCAAGACAGTACTACTATCAGACATCTGGGAACAAAACCAAGTGTTTCGTGCAATGACAGAAACTTAACAACTCAGCAAAAAATGAACTATATACTCAAGTTTGATAGGTTATCGAGAAAAGCTTACCATGCCCAAAGTACTACTGCAATGGCTCTTCCCATATCAATCTGTGTATTGGCCCAAAACAAACAAAAGGCTTATTAGAGAAGAATTATTTCTAGAGGTCTTAATGGAAGTCAGAGGAAATAGTCAATGAAACACTAAATATTTAATTGGTTGGTAGCCTGAGACATATGCCTTATAATTAATAAAAAAGACTTTCTCCATAAGAATCTGTTAACAGATAAAACTCTACAGAAGGCAGAGAACAGAAGAGAATAAATAATAGAACCAATTAGAAAAAATCTATATGTAGAAATAAAACAGAAAATGTTTCTACATTACAAATATATAAGAAAATGCACAGTCTTTAATCAAATGGACCCATTATTTATTATTTAAAAAAAAATGACTTCACTCATGACACTAAAATACTATTATTCTACTGTACGATGTCCATCTTTTAGATGGATATAATACCTTAGAATAAGACATCACCTTTTGAGAAGTTTGAAAACCTTAAGATCAACCTCATTATTCCATCATTTAGAGAAGTATTTTCTAATTTTCCCGAATTATTTATGCATGTTGCTAAAGATGTACACATGTATTTAAAACAATGGCGCCCTTTCTTCACATGCAATCTGACAAGAAAGTAGAATATTTAAAAGAGATCCTAGCAGAGGAAAACTGCTCTGGGAGCAGTAGGGGCCCAAGGATGATAAGAAATCTACAGGAGAACAAAACACAAAGTGCAAAGCCATAATCGCCCCATCTCGGATGTGGGAGGGACCTTACTTAATTTTCCATCAGTCTCTTCTGTGGTGCCTCCGAAGCTGAGTAGCCAGTGTTGAATGGCCCCAGGCATGTCAATCCTTTCCCCGGGGAAGCCGAAACACAGGCCAGAGCTACTGTTCTATGTGAGATCCTGAAATGTACAAACTAGCTACTGCCCCCCTTCTGGTTATTAGCAACTGCATGCCCGCTTGGCACAACAGAGCAGGGTGAGGCAGATCTATTTGTGTCTGGTTCCTCTAAATCAGTGACCCCTCTAGATCCAACTCTGATAACACAGTCACTCAAGTGCCTCATGCTGTACCAGCACAACTAGAGCTGAAAGATTACCAGAAGAACCTTACTCAAAGTTAACAGACCGCAGGGCTAACGAGTCCGCCTTGAAGACGCACACCTTCAACAAAAATTGATAGCGTCTGATCTGATTTTAATTCTGCTAACAGGAAAAGTAATAGAGGTGGCAGACCAGAAAACTTCAGACACAAACATTCATTGATATAAGATAAAAAATTCTTCTATAGTAACAGGCAGTTCTACTTCTCAAAATTCTTCTTCCTTGCCAGCCCAATGATGTTTTTAGTTACATGTGTGATTTTGCTTTCCCCTACCTTTACCTGCTGAAATGTTATTCACCCTTTAAGGTCTTGATTAAATTTATCCTAGGTTAGAATTACCCCTTCCTTCTATGTACCTATGGCATTTTGTACAACTTCTCACTTTCAGCCTTATATTACAGTTGGCCACACAGAAATTCTACTGGATTGAAACAGAATTTATTCCTAAACTGTATTTTCACCTTTCTTTAGGGAGGGAAGATACTTAGATGTTGGGAGGAATTAAGGACCATTATAATGCAAAAATGGATGGACTGGTCATATACTGTGTTTCTAGTTGGAATTCAAATATAATACCCAACAGTAAACTTTTAACAAAACAGTTGGATTAAAACAAAAATCCACTGTAGCTTTACAAAATTGCTTATCTTACTCCAAATGTCACACAAGTAGCAACATTTTTATTCATTCCAAAAATATTTACTAAAACTCACTCTGTAAAAACACTGTGCCAGGTACACAAGAGTAGAAAATAAACCAAGGTTAGATTAAGTCAAACAACACTGCATATTCAAGGGTTTCTCTGCAGTCTGCCCCAAGGGCCTTTAGCTTGCCAGAAAGCCATGCTGCCCCACTCCCACAGTCCAGTGGCTGTGCTATTGTAATCCCCTCTAGTTTCTTGTTTCCCAGTGATTAGAAAAATGCACTTGGTGGGGGAGGGGCTGCTGCTGTCTGTCTTCCAGTGATCCGTTTCTCTACTAACAGACTTTTAGCGGGCACACGCTGCAGTAAATAAAAACTACATTTCTCAGCTTTCACTGCTGCTAACTGTGGTCACATGACTAAGTTCTGGCTTACCAGACATAAGTATTTCACGGCAGCTTCTGGGTATCTTCCTTAAGAGTCACCTGGTGCCTTGTCTTGCTTTTTACTCTTTGTCCCCTCCTCTTATCCTGTGGCTTGAACTCAAGATGCTGACTGGGACCGTAACAAACAAAGATCAGACCCTAAGGATGGTGGATGCATACCAAAAGGAATTTCCCCAAAGATGTCCATGCCCTAATCCCTGGATCCAATGAACGATACAAGTCAAAAGGGAATTGGCAGATGTATTTAAGACCACAGATCTTAAAACAGAGAGATAATCCTGAACTATCCAGATGTATACAATCTACTCATAGGAGCCCTTTAAAGCATAGAACTCCCTCTGGCTAGAGTCAGATGTGACAAAAGGATAAATCAGAGTGATTCCAAGGATGAGAATCACTGGATGTGCCACTGGGCTTGAAGATGTAGGAATCCATGTGCAAGGACCAGAGAGGCTTCTAGAAGCTAAGGGAAGTCCCCAGCTGAGTGCCAGAAAGGTAAAGGGGACCTCATTTCCACAATCACAAGGAACTGAATTCTCCCAGCAACCTGGAATCTAGGAGATTCTTCCCAGAGCCTTCTAATAATAGCCCAGCAGGGCCAACAACTTGGTTTCAGCCTTGTGAAACCTGCAGCAGACACCATGAGCCACATCAGACTTCTGACCTACAGAACTATGGGATGATACATTTATGTTGCTTTAGGCAGTTTAGTTGGTGATGATTTGTTTTAGCAGCTAAAGGAAACTAGTACTTACTGGAGCAGAACCTCCATCAGACCTCGAAGGCATGCTCTGGACTTCTACTGGGAGAAAAATAAAATTCTTTCTTCTTTAAACAACTAGGATTATCAGTTTTTTTCAATTATTCACAGTTGAACCTAAATTTGACTGATACACATGATGAAATCCTTTTAATATAGCACAGTATCATTACCAACATCTAAAGAATAACAAGAGGCAAAAGTGAAATACTATTCCAAGCTGTGAATACTTTATATACATATACATGTAATGATAATAATTAGCTTTTAAAAAGACTACTTTCACTTTTTCAGTTGCAACAGAGAGATTGTTACATAACACTTAGCATGTGTCCCAATTTTAAGAAAGTCTTAAAAAAATGGCATAAGTTTGCATCACTGCCAGTGTCTAGACCAGTCAGGATTAGTAATTACTTATTGGATACAATAAGGTCAGTATACATCAGCAAAATAGATGCAAATGGTTTGGAAGGAACGAAAAGCACAATTTCAAGCAAGCACTACATGTCACTGTGAAAGAAAAAAAGAATGCTTAAAAAATGCCTAAAATCTTTCAATCATTATAAAATATTCCATGTCATGATTTCAATATAAAAACATAATACTATAAAATCCTCACACCAACTTTTTTTCTTCATAAGGAGTCAAAGACTTCTGCAAACAACATTTGTTTAAGCTAATTCAATTTTCATTTTAACATGAAACATTTGATTCCTAGACATATAAGGAATGCAACACTTGTGTCAAATATTTGATAATTTAGTTTAAACATTTTTGGTTTTGTTCTGGAATGTTTTATTTACATTTCAGGTGTTGCTTTTGGATAATCTAAAAATTAAAACCTTTTTTAACACCTATTAGAAAGGACTTCAGTTCTCCCTTTACGTGAGGGCAGTCTGTGAAATATCCCTTAATACCCCTAATATCCCTTAATCCCTTAATAAATGAAAAAAATAAACAGCCATTCTCAATCATGTTATTTGTATTTTAGAACTACTTCAATTTGATCAAGTATACCCAGTTTTAAGAAAACCAGTGTGTGGAAAGAAGAAATTGCTTTATAAATGGTGAGACCCAGGAAGGGAAATAGAAATGAATTCTAACAATAACAATGAATAAGGAGCAAAAATAAAGCCTTTTAAAAAATAATAATGTAAGTAGGTGGGGAAAAGTGAACTGACCACCCCAAAAAGCAACTGCTGAGGGCCGGGCCTCTGAGGCGGTGGACGAACGCAGCTGTAGTCCCATGTCCACCCAGTGGGGTCAGATCAGTCCAATCAGGTCTCCTTTTTGTTAATATCACTTAGCAAGGTGAACCGAGGAATCAGCGGTCAGCCATTTGACCTTGCTCTCCTCAGGAAGACTCAGAAACAATTTTCCCTGCTACTTGGTGAAACACAAGACAAACCTGAGATTTGGGAGCAGTAGCACTAGATTCGTCTCCTTGCAGAGAATTCTCCTGCAGGGGCTCACTCAGGACATCCTCACGCTAAATTTTATCAAGCAAGTTATCCACAAGAGTCTTCTATTGTGAGCCCAGGGATCACTTCAGGGGACAGCACCAAAAGGACAAGTTACAAACAAATGCCTCTGAGGGGTTTTGAGGTTCGTGAATATGGAACAGTAATGGCCACTCAGAATCAAGTCTACCATTTTTCCCAAGCTCTGTATTTAGAGAAAAGGAGGGTTGGCTAATACTTAAATATGCTAAACATTGTTCTAAATGGTTTCCATATTGTTACTGAATCCTCAAAATAATGCTACAAAATAGGAGCTATTATTTCCCACATTTTATTTAACTTGCCCAAGATCACACAGCTAGCATGAGGCAGAGGTGGGTCTCACTCCAGGTTATAATACTGCCCACTTTCATACACTGCCTCTCATACATGCACAAGAATTTTCTTTCCAGAGCTGTACGTGTATATATGTGCAAACAACTTAAATGTCCAAATACATGGCATTGTTCATTTTATTGGATAAATCGATGATATTTCAAAGCCATGTTATAAAACTCTCCCACCACAGGTGATATACATACGAAGATTCTTAAAAATATATATACACTATAGCCTGTTTTTTTTTTTATTGAAAACACATACGTATGAACAGAAAATTATCTGGAGTGTTATATATTAAGGCATTAGTCTAAGGATTACTTAGAAGTGGGAACTATGGTTATCTTCAAGCTTGTCTGTATTTTTGTAATAAGTCTGTGTTGCTTTTTTTTTCCCCTAAAGGTAGGTTCCATGCTCAATGCGGGGCTTGAACTCACAACCCTGAGATCAAGACCTGAGCTGAGATCAAGAGTCAGACGCGTAACGGACTGAACCACCCAGGCGCCCCAAATCTCTGTGTTGTTTTTTTTTAACCGAACTATTATTTTTGCATAATCATTTATTCTACAAGTATTATTATGTGCCAGGCACTGTTACAGGTACTTGGGATACATTCATGAGGACAAAGATTCCTGTCCCTCTGGGGCTTACGTGGTTAAGAAAAGAGAAACAGAGGCACTGGAAAGTCTTGCTTTGCTCTCACCCCCTACCCATTGTAATCAGTTTGTGTATCCTTCCAGATTTTTTCCATGTAAATAAGAACAGATACAAATATATATTATTTATCCTGACTTATAATCATGCACTACGGATACTGTTCCATGCCTTACTTTCTTCACTTGCCTCAGAGAGACTTCTGTTAGTACCCTTACTGTGTTCTGTAGCTGTACACCGTCTACTCTGTCAGTGTAGCACACTTATTTAAGTAAGTCTCTACTGGGCGCCTGGCTGGCTCAGTCGTTAAGTGTCTGCCTTTGGCTCAGGTCATGATCCCAGGGTCCTGGGGTCGAGCCCCACATCGGGCTCCCTGCTCGGCAGGAAACCTGCTTCTCCCTCTCCCTCTCCCCCTGCTGGTGTTTCCTCCTTCACTGTGTCTCTCTCTGTCAAATAAATAAATAAAATCTTTAAAAATAACTAACTAAATAAGTCTCAAGTACTTACTGAGTTGCTTCTAACCTTTTGCTATTATTAAAAAATACTGCCCAAATAAACTTGTACACTGTCATTTTGCGTAAATACAGGTATGACTGCTGGATCAAGGAATAATATATTTGGAATTTGGATAGACACTACCACACAGTTCTTCAAAGGAGTTGTACCAATTTATGCTTCCACAGGCACGGTTTGAGAGTGTCTGTATATAACTGCACAAGCAGATTTTTCTAATCCAAAAGGTGAAAAATGTAATCTCAGGGAAGTTTTAAATTGCACTTTTCTCATTAGAGTGAAACTGAGCATTTTAAATATATTTAAGGGTTATCTGATTCTCTTTCGTATAACTTAAAAAATCCTAATTTTTGTGAATACGTGATCTTTAGGCAAATTGGTTAGTACCTTCAGGGTGTCTAGAGGCAGCTATGGGCCTGGCTTAAATTCAGTTAGGTATTATTTTTTCCTCTTTTGAGAAAACGTCAAGAAAGTGAATAGCCAGGATTAGACTGTGTGGACAGTAACTGTGTCTTATTAGTTCCTCTATGCCTAGCACAGGGCCTGGTGCACCCTAGGTGTCCAATAAAACATTCGCAAAAAAAAAAAAAAAAAAGGCACCAAAAAAACAGTATTTTCTTTGGAAGTTTACAGCACAACAGCACCACCAAGGGGAGCTTTAGCTAAAGCATCCCCCCATCAAATTTCCTGCCGCCAGATCTCTAAGCCACATAATCAAATTGCAGACAGTAAGACTGCTGTATAAACGCTACTTCCAAACCATCTCTGAGTTCCGCCCTCCAGATTTAATGTTGCCCCTTCACCTCCTTTTACAGAACTTCTGGGGCTGCCACTGTCAGGGCAAACATGCGGCCAGTCACACTGCCACAGGATAACACTGCCCTACATTTTCTCAGCCCAAAGGCAAGATCAGGCCATATCAACCACTCAGTGACCAGCAAGTGCAGCAACATGAGCATTCACAGGGCAGGAACTCTGCCCACTTATTACAAGTAAAGACACCATTACTGGAAAGTGGACATTTCCTTCTGAACAAAAGAAACTGATTACAGGCAAAACTCAAAGTGAGAGAACTTCTACGTCAAATGTAGATTAAGGAAACAAAAAAGGAAAATGCAAAGATAGCATTTGAATGGATTCAGCTGAATTTTCTATTTTGAAGAGAAATCCAGACATTGATCTTAAGCCTAGAATTTAAGAATGAAAGTAGTCATTCATTTTCCCAGCCACACTGGGGAATAATTTATGACAGTCCTGTGACAGGTAGTATTCAAAGATGGCTACAAAGGAACCAAGCCTCCCCGTGTGTATGTCCTTTTGTGGTCACCTCCTTTTGAATCTGGGCTGGTCCTGTGACCTGCTTTTGACAGGTAAAATGTGGTAAAAGTGATTTTCCCGGATATGTGGGCTAGGTCAGTTTCTGTCACTCTTGGGACCCTTCCTTTTCTTTCCTTTAATATAATTATAGTTGACATAAATATTATATTTCTTCCAGGTAGACAACACAGTAATTTGATATCTATGGGATGTTTCCTCTTAGGAACTTGTGAGAAGACCAAGCTTGCATGGAAAAGAAAGAGCAGCTCTAGTCAACATCTCGCCAGACCTCCCAGCTAACTCCCATCAATTGCCAGTCATGAGACGGGGCCACATTGGACATCCAACCCAGTGGCTAACTACAAATGTGTAAGAGACTTCAAGCGAGTATCACTCAGCTTAGCAAATCAATCCACAGCACTGTGAGACAGAATTATAAATCGTTGTTTCAAGCAACTAAGTTTTGGGGTGGGTTTGTTTCACAGCCATAAACAACCAGAACATATTTTACAGCCACATCCAGGCAAGATGAGAAACAAACTTATCAGACAATTTAGTACAGTAATAGTCCCAACTTCTGACTTTTAAAGAAAGAGACCAGGCCCTCTTACGGGGAATAAACATGATTTATATATTCTGTGTATCCCCTTTCCCTCCCAACCCCTTCATAACTATGTTCTCAATAAATATTTATTAAATGGAAGCATGAATAATACAAACATAGCTAACTACTGATTACACTGATGGAAGGAAGGGTATAATTAATTCAGAAATAATAGATATTTAAAAGTATATACAATGGACTCTGTAATACAGACACGTTCATATTCGCTATCTCTACCCCATCCTCTGAAAGGGTATTAGAGCAATGGTTCTTAATCTCAGAGCCCCTTTAGACTCCTAAAAAAATTATCGAGGACTCAAAAACTTTGTGTGAAGGTTATACCCATAAGCATTAACTACAGTAAAAATAAAAAATGAGAAATATAAGAAATACTTAATCCATTTAAATCTAATAACACATTACATGTTAACATAAATAACATTTAATAAAAAAAATAACTCCTTTTGAAAACAAAACAAAATGTCGGAAGAGTAACATTATTTTCTATTTCTGCAAAATCTTTTTACTGTCTGGCTTAACAGAAAACAGATCCTCATTCCTGCTTCTTAAGTCAATCTTGTTTTAGTTGAAGCATATTAAGAAAATGCAGTCTTAGAATGTATGTACTTAGAAAAGGGAGGACTTTTTTTTTTAGATTTTATTTATTTGAGAGTGCATGAGCACGAGCAGGGGGAGGGGCAGAGGAAGAGGGACAAGCAGACTCCATGCTGAGCAGGGAGCCTGACCCAGGGCTCCATCCTGGACCCTGAGATCATGACCTGAGCCAAAGGCAGATGCTTAACCAACTAAGCCACCCAGGCACTCCAGGAGGACTATTTTATTTATTTATTTTTAAAGATTTTATTTATTTATTTGACAGAAAGAGACACAGAGAGAGAGGGAACACAAGCAGGGGGAGTGGGAGAGGGAGAAGCAGGCTTCCCGCCGAGCAGGGAGCCCGATTTGGGGCTCGATCCCAGGACCCCGGGATCATGACCTGAGCCGAAGGCAGACACTTAACGACTGAGCCACCCGGGCGCCCCAGGAGGACTATTTTAATCTCCTTTCCAGAAAATTGTTGATATTCTTAGATACTATAATAAAATTCAAGTGGTAGTTTCTTAAAGATTAGTTAAAATAAGGAATCAGAAACAGTAACAGAAGATTTTTTGAGTCTTTTGCATTAAGACCCATTGGTCTATTTTGTACATTCAATGAATCTCTTCACCCATGCTTAATTTTGTAACTTCATGCTTTGGTCATCTGAAAAATATTGGTTTGCTGAGCTATACAGATCTTACAAATGTTGATCCATTTCATCACACAACAGCCCAAACTCCCACACTTATCATCTTCGATCTCATCACAAAAATCTTTAATTATTGGGAAGCTGTCAAACCCGTGGTGCCAATATGAGTTTTTAAAAATTCTAATTTTTTGCTTGGAAGTTCCAATTTTATCATTGGCAATCAAGACTAGTGGTTGTTTTCTCTGAAGTGACAGGCTCATTTTATTCATTTTTACGAAAATGTCTGCCAAGTCTAAACAACCAGACCGTCACTCATTCTTTAACATAAAAATGGTATCTTGTCCCAAGAGTGGCTAGTTTAGTTCACAACAGTCATAAACACACTTTCCTCAAGACAACCACAGCAGCTCAATATGTGGTAGAAGAGCTGTATGTGAACCGGTTTTATCACACAAAATATCTCAAAGACATGTATCCAAAGGTCAAGATTTATCACAACTAATCATTTTTACTATGTGACCAAGGACATTAAGTAAAAGTGGCTTTCCCCCCCCTTTCATTGCAAGTGTGTGGTTATAGAAAATACAGTGAGTACTGGTACAATTCAGTGCCACTGCCCTGACAAAATTGTTTTACCCCAATTTTGCTTTTACAATACTGTTCAAAATGGCAACACCGTGGAAATGCCAAATGCACCTTATTATAGAAATAGCTTGAGAACCTCTGAATTGGTGTGAGCCAAGAAAGACGACTACAGAAACTACACAGTGGACATTTGACTCTCTGCTAACAGAGAATCTGAGTTTTATGTGGTTGACATCTGTTTCTCCTTTCCAGTACTTGCCAATGCCAGGTCGGCCATAAAGAGAAGAACAAACACTTCTGGGCTAAGGTCACACCTGGATTCCAATTTCAGCTCCATCACACCAGGTAGGAGAGTGTGGTGACTCACATGAGTCGCCAATGACTGGCAATATCTGACGCGTGGCAGACATATAGAAAATATGTGATAAATGATTAAACAATCCCCAAATACCCTTATTTTAAAAATAATCACAATCATGTTATAAAATATTCTGTGAAGAACCAGGATATGTTTAGAATCTCAGTGACTGAGTAATTCTAAGTGAGAAATTTAGAATGTTGTATTAAGGTACCATTATTAGGTTAAGTAAATAACATACAATGTTCTTATGCTTCAATATGATCTTCATGTTTTGACTACTAAAGGTAAGAAAATAGACATGTTTTAGAAGGAAAAACAGCACTAATAACCGTGTCATATTGGGTTCCTACAGATGTTCATCCTAATTTGTGGTCCTCAAACCCAGAAAGCCCCTCAGATCTTTTTCAAGCAGGGTTCCTAAGAATGTGTAATTTCATCACCAATTAACTCCTCTCCTATGTGGTTAGAAAGGTTTTGGCTATGTGCCATCCTTGCGGAAAACTGTCACTCATCTTGTTCTCCACAGGAAGATTCTCTCATGGAACCCCAAGTGACAAAGCCTGTGAGATGACATGAGCTGTCTGAGACCCCACAGTTCAGCCTCAAATCTTCTTAGCTGCTACTCAAAGATCGGCAACGGTTTCTTAAAAACAACAAGGGGATCACATGCTTCGAAAGGTTGAAAGCAACTCACCCAAGGCAGGATGTAATAATAAATGTCTTGTACACAGATTATTCACATGCTTTTAAGTTTAAAACTTCCTTTATAAGAAGCACTTGGCAGTGGAAGGTAGTATAGTACTGCGGATGGAAGACAGATGAAGGTTTAAATCCCAACATTGTCACTACCCAGCAAGGTGATCTTAGATAAATTACTTCTCTGAGACTTAATTTCTGCTCTATAAAATGGAAATAGCAACACCCATATCATCAGATAACACAAACAACATTGTATAGGGCCCAGTATGTAGCGTATGGCAGAAAGCAACTGTACAAAAGCCCGAAAGCGGTAGTCCATATGGCATGCTGTTTCTACCTCACATATCGCCAGGAGATTTTAACTATTTCAATCCAATTAAAGCGTCAGAATTTCATCATTCAAATACCCACTGCTGTCTCTTCTACCCAGGAAGATGAAGCACTCGGTGATTGCTATTCATAAAGTGCTTCACATATAATAACTCATTTATTCCTCCCGACAGCTCTGGGAGGATATGCCCACTTGTAGAAGAGGAAACCGAGGCGTTTTAAACAAATGAACCACTGTGACTCCTCAGAGCATTCGTTCATGGCCGTGACAGGGTGTACTTCCTTACCTTCCCAGCAGCTACATTTTCTCACCTCTCTTTTCCTCCCTCCCAGAAGGCAGTCTCTCCTCCCTTGTGTGGCTCCGTCCCTGCTCCATCGGATTCTGCATGCCCCTCCACTGGACACGTGAGTCATTCTCAATCTCTGAAACTTTTCCTCCTACTTCTCCTATTCACACAACCCTTTTTTGTCGTGGAAAAGGCGCTTTTTACAAAAAGTCTGTGAAGCGTGTGCAATTCATCAAAAGGAAAATGCTTTCTAAGTCACTTTAGTTCTCTTATCTGGACTTAGCATTTTATAACATAACAGCTATCACAGTTATGTTGAAAAAAAAAGGAGAGAGAGAGAGAAGAGATGAGCATAAAAACATGCCTTTTTTTTTCTCTCTTTTGTTCTGGGAAGAACACTAGACAAGGAGCTGGGAGATGTGCTTTCTACGTCTGTCTCTGCCACAGCGTTCACTTGGGCCAGTCACATAATAAATCTAGGTTTCAATACTTCCATGTGTAAAATGTGCAAACTTATCTCGGATGTTCTTTAAAGGTCCTTCCAAACCTAAAATTTTGTGATTTGTGTTTAAAACCAAGATATTCTGCTTATGTCAAAGCCACTCAGAAACAAGGCTTTAAGGGCTGTGCTAATGACATAGACACCTGAGCAGGAGATTCATTATGACACATGACAAAGCCGAGACTGGTGAGACCATTCAATCCTGTACTACTTCTCTAAGATACATAAAGCCATGCATTAGCAAGTGACATATGAAACCTAAAGTAGTATCAACTAGCTACCTGAATGACATGGTGACAGGTTTTTCCAACTGGCAACAGAAAGGTATAACTAGGTAAAGACTGTAGGGACATAATTTCCCATGGGCCTCTCGAGGTTCTACACATCTCAAAAGCAGAGGCATCAACGGCCTTGTGCTCTGGACTCTCTTTCCATGGATGTCTGTAGAGTGAACAGATGCGGAAGGTGGAGACAGTGTCTCCCTCTAGAGTAGAGGGCAGTTTGTTTGCTATCAAATACATTAAAGATGTCTCCATGCAAAGGTTGGGCAGGTTTACGTGAAACCTATAATAAAAGATCAGGGTTTCCTAAGCTCAGGGTCCCTCTTCTGTAATGCAACCCACTGCATGTACAGATGTCACCTGACCTCACACTGCTCTGTAGGCACTGGGAACCACACAAGAAAATGATACACTGGCTCCTCCCATGGCTGTGGTTAATAGGCTGTCCTTTGCTTCTGACCCAAGAATACTGAGTCTCTACCAGAACCCATGAAACTGTGGAATCTAATTTGTTAGACTGTAAGTTGGGTAAAAATCTCAGATCCTTTATAGCAGATAGGAATCAGGGCTTCATAATTCATGGCTAAAGGACAAAGTATGAACTCGCCCCATTACCTCTACAATATGACTACAATATGACTACAACATTCTATAAAGCTCTATGCAACTTATTTCAATGTTTAATTTCCCATGTGACAATTCTGCTCATAAAAGTCTGTACTTACGATAAAAATGCAGATAAATGTATGACATGCTACTTTAAAAAGTTGATATTTTGAATGTGCCAGCAGTCTAAACTGAAATTAAACCAATTATGAAGTTTTCACATGTCCCATCAAGTCTACTGAGATACTCTTACTGTAAAATACTAGCAATCTCTGAATAGTTAGAAATTTTCTATTGGAAACAGAGATTTTCAACTGGGAGCTAAGTGCTCTCAATGTAACTTCTTAAGAAAAGGCTAAACTAAAACGCAAACCATGTCAGATTTTAGTTTAGTTACTTTCAGAGTACCACTAACTGTAGGAAGTGCAGGAAGCCAGATTTTCAAGGCAAAACATTTTTCCTTCCCTTCTTGGCTACTGTTAGGCCAAGATCAAACACGGATCGGCAAAGTGCAAAGCAATGGAGAAGCTGGAAGTTCTTTATTGCCTAAGCATTAGGCAAAAACTAGTTAACTTTATCTTTTAAAATAAATCATGTAAGTTTAACAGAAGTACTTACATTGCAAAACTATTGCTCAGAACTCCTACCAATCTAAAATAGAACATATTCTTAAGAACGCTCTATATTCAGTGAAGTTTTCATTTAGTGAAATATTTGGGAAATACAGGCAATGTGATGATTCTTTGGGCAAGGGTTCAGAATCCAGGAATATTAACAGAGAGCAAGAAATTTTTTTGTAGAGATGTTATCCAGATTTATTTTTAGATTAAAATTACTTTTAAAATGTCATAATACTGTAACAGAAAAAAGAGCTGTTAAAGACTTTGCAAGCCTGTGATAACTCTCACAGCACTCACATGACGTGTACATACGCTATTTTAGAGATGGAGAACAGAACTCACCAGGATTTTGGAACAGAACTGAACTACTTGTTATAACCCTTAATATCATATAATTCCTTCCCTAAAGAAACAGTTTCCTGACTACAATGATATCAGATAACGATATCACTGAGTTAAAGATTTGAAAAATAAAACCAATATGAGTATAACAATTTCTAGATGTCAGTCTGAAATTAAAATGTAAGATATCTCAAAGAGAACTTCAGCAGTGGTAGGCACACAGCAAAAGCCTGATAAGTACTTACTGAATTAAAAATAAATTCTAATGTCAAGGATTAGGTGGAAGAAAAATACTAGAGTTACAAGTGGAAAGACACAGTTCTTGTCTTCTTTTCCACGTTCACCTCCCAGGATAATATCTGCAGGCCATGTTCTGCAGGACCTCAACACATCCAAAACTTTCTCAACTAGCAAGCTTAAGAAGAAGAAAAAAAAAAAGACTTTCCAGACTTTGCAACTGTAACTCTACGTATTTAGCTATATTATTGGAAGGAAGTTGAGATGAGGGGTGAAAGTGGCAAATGGAATGATCAACAAGGGCTTGGTCACCTTAGATGGCAGAGAACCATCTGTTTAAGAAAACCCTCCGCAGCTTGGATACGTGATCCCATGGTAGTTGAATTACCCTCAGAGACAACGCTTTGTGGGTCTTGCTTTGCCAGTGCCGTGGAAGGAACACGGGCTTTTAATCTGGAACATTCACCAGTTGTGTAGCACCAACATCCTAAACTATGTAAGCCTCCAGTCTTTTACTAGTCTTAAATATAACAAAAAAGAAACAAGTGGTGAGATACTGAAGGTGATAGGTATAAATTTATCATTAAATGGACCTTATTTTAAAAGTAAGATAGTACTCCTGAAATATCATAACCAAGAGAAATAACCAGATAGGCTACTGTGTTATATATTTGAGTATTTTATGTTGTGTAATATAAATTAATCCTAATAACAAACAGACCGTTTGCTTCTTAATATTCTCTTGTATGTTTTCAGTTCAATGTATTGTTTGGGTCAGAAAAAAAAATCAATCCATGACAACTTAATTCAGTGGGGAAACTAGTGAGGAAGCCTGACATGGTAAGGTAATACGAGAAAGTATTATTAAAAGCAAACTGTCTATTTTTCTTTGATTCCCTGAGCCATTCTGAAAGATCTTTATTTGTCCAAATAGAGTTAAATAACCAACCTGGCTTTTTGCGGTCTTCGAAAGAATGCTGGGTGATGATAATGCCTATTGTTACATATGCAGAGCAGAACAAGAAAGCTTACATAAACTGACAACTTGGGGTTGGTAAGACAGAGAGGAGGAGAATTTGCAAGAGTCTATGTTCATTACTGGTGGCTGTAAATGGCAAAAAAAAAAAAAGGCAAAAGCATAAATCATGGATTGAAGAATTTTTAAATTCTCAAATTACATGATCAGATTTTACCAAAAAAAACAAACCCTCCCTTTGTACTACTATTAAAAAAAGTCGTAATTAAAAATCTAACCTACGTTTTGTATTATTTTATTGTCAAGAGGTTTGAAAGACCAGAACACTTTTGACACTCTGCATAGTCATCAACTTCCCTAGCTCCAAGCAGCAGCAGGTATGTGCAAAATGCAGCCCGAGACCAATTGACTTTATAAAGTCTCAGAATGATGGCTGCCAGAATTAAGCTTAAAATCTCAGATGCCAGGGGTGCCTGGGTGGCTCAGTTGGTTAAGCATCTGCCTTCGGGTCAGGTCATGATCTCAGGGTCCTGGGATCGAGCCCCACATTGGGCTCCCTGCTCGACGGGGAGTCGGCTTCTCCCTCTCCCTCTGCCTCTCCCCTCTGCTGCTCTCTCTGTCAAATAAATAAAATCTTAAAAAAAAAAAAAAAATCTCAGATGCCAGCCCACCTGACTTAGTGAATCAGTCACTAAGTACTTATTAAAAGTCTACAGTGTGCTTATTGAGAGCTGACCTCTGTAAAGGAATGCAAAGAAATACAGCACAAATCTTTTCTTTCCAGTAATTACTACTCTGCTTAAGCAACAAGACTTGCAACTTCAGGCTAGGCCCATGTGTCACAAGTACCTATACTGGTCAGGTCAAGACATTCAAGTTCTCTCTCTCCTACACCCACCTCTGGGAGAAGCCACATTTTCCAACAGGTAACTTTCTCCTTTCCTGGCCCCTTGCCCCTGACCTTGGCCCAGAAACTGACCGTGACCCAGGACTTCTGTGAAGCAATAAATAGGGCCAGCCAGGTTCTTCCTCTTTGTAATCTGAATAGGGAAACACGAAGCAACGGTGTTAGCAGCAGCTAGGTCTAAAGTGAAAAGGCCCAGGAGCTGGGCAGGGCGGGGCGGGGGGGGGGGGTGCGTATGGCATGGTGGGAGGTTGGCCATTACAGGTTTAAGGTAAAACATAACAGAGGGGCAGGAAGCTGGTCGAGAAAGCTCTATAGAAGGAAGAGGGGATACCAGGGCGTGCCTCACTTTTTTTCCAGGTCCAGACTACATTTTATTCCGACACAGAAGTGTAGCTGTGAAAGAGCAGGGAACTGTGATGGTTCAATGAGGTCAGCGCAGCAGGTACCCGCCAATATATTACAAGTAGTAATGGAAGACTAAGCGCAAATGGCAGGACCCCGATTATTTACTGTAAGGCAGGCTTCCTCAGCCTTGGCACTACTGACATTCTGGGCGGGTAACTCTTTGTTATTCTGTGTATTATAGGATATCCCGGGCCTCTACCCACTAGATGTCAGCAGCAACCTCTTCCCCAGTTGCAGCAACCCCCCCAAAACCCCAACCAAACCAACCAAAAAAACCCCACAAAACAACGAAAAGACAAAACCTTATTCCAGACATTGCCAAATGTCCCCTAGGGACAAAATCCCCCATGCTGAGAGCCACTGCTCTAAGGAGGTTGAACTGTAATCTATGGAAAAGGGAAGCACAGAATACTATTACCAGATATGAAATGGAAGCAGCAGTGCCGAGGCCTACCGTGGCAGGACAAGTAAGGAGGCAACGGATCAGGCAGGCTAATGCTACAGCACGGGTGACGATGGTGGACATGTGAACCAAGGCAGGAGTAGTGGAGACAGAACATGGGGCATGAATGAATGCGAGTTTCAATGGCAGAGTTAGACACAACTTTTCGAGGGCACAACTGGATATAGCATTCAAAGGAAAGGGAGAAATGATGGTGAATTACTTGTAGGGTTCTGGCTTGGTAATTTAGGTGGCTGGGTGAGGGCTATTACACTATTACCCAGGACAGGGAATTTATTTATTTATTTTTAAAGATTTTATTTATTTATTTGACAGAGAGAGACACAGCGAGAGCAGGAACACAAGCAGGGGGAGTGGGAGAGGGAGAAGCAGGCCTCCCGCGGAGCAGGGAGCCCGATGCGGGGCTTGATCCCAGGACCCTGGGATCATGACCTGAGCCAAAGGCAGATGCTTAACGACTGAGCCACCCAGGCGCCCCAGGACAGGGAATTTAAAAGGGAGAGCAGGTTTTTGTTTTTGTTTTTTTTTTAAGATTTTATTTATTTATTTGACAGAGAGAGACACAGTGAGAGAGGGAACACAAGCAGGGAGAGAGGGGGAGAAGCAGGCTTCCCGCTGAGCAGGGAGCCCGATGCCAGGACCCTGGGATCATGACCTGAGCTGAAGGCAGACGCTTAACCATCTGAGCCACCCAGGTGCCCCAGGAAGAGCAGGTTTGAAAATGAGTTGTTTTACACTTAATCACAGTTTGAGGTGAGTGTGGGCTACGCAGGTAGTGAGGTTAGTAGAGTTAGTGTTCAGCCAGTCAACACGTACATAGAGTGCACATTACGTGCCAGGCCCTTTACAAATATTAACTCACTTAACCCTCACCACATCCACTGAGAGAACTACTGTCCCCCCATCTTACCACAGGGACGCTGCTGCATAGAGAAGTTAAGTAACTTCTCCAAGGTTCCACGGTGGTTAAGTTTTGGAGCTGGGATCCCCAACTCAGAGTCTGTGCTCTTAACCACCGAACTGTACTGCCTGCCTCAGGAAAAAGGGAGACATCAGGAGGACTGTGAATGTAAATTTGAATGGTTTTCTGTACACAAGAGCATGGAAGGTGAAGTCACAGGCATATATGTGAACTTTCCTAGGGAAAATGAGCAAAGAGAGAAGGAAAAAACCAACATAGCATGAAATACTGAAGGAAAGTTATGCGTTAAGCCAAAGATGAAGGTGAATCGGGAGGAAAGAGCCAGTTGGGGAGATGGGAGGGGCAGTAGAGAAAGTACTAAGGGCAGGAAGTAAGTAATGATGTCTTTGTAACCCCTGACAATCCCTTGCATATACTCTTTACAAATATTTTTAATTAAGTATAATCCCAAATAATGATATCAAATATCCATACTTATATTCAAAAGACTTTATAGTTGAACAAAACTCAAATCATTTTTGCTTATGAGATTTTTCTAGAATACCAAGAGTTTATAGAAGATACACGGTCACTGAATATGAAACAATAGCACAGACACCATATGAAATCATTCCTTACATTTACGTCCAGCTAAGGCGGCTTGTAGAAGCTTTATTCACACCCTACTTCACAGCAATGTAACATGTTACTCTAGTTTGCATTTTGTTGAAGATCACAGGAAATACTGGCTCTTCTAGGTTTTGCAACTGACAGATACAGAACTGTGCAGTCTCTTCCTAAAGCAGGGTTTAGAAAATGTGTATATGAAACTGATTACTTCTCACTTGAAGGAGTTACTGGAGCATCTGGTGAATCTTGAGCTGTACTGCTATAATAAATCTGTGTCTCTAAACAGTTTTTGTTAGGCATTCCTTATCATACTTACAATCCTATACCCTGAACACAAACATTTAGTAGAAAATGAGTTTCCTCAAGAAAAAAAAAGTTGGCCCCCATTTCTAATTCAAAGCAAATGTTTTCTTTTTTTTTTAAGATTTTATTTATTTATTTGAGAGAGAGAATGAGAGACAAAGAGCACAAGACGGAAGAGGGTCAGAGGGAGAAGCAGACTCCCTGCTGAGCAGGGAGCCCGATGTGGGACTCCAGGATCATGACCTGAGCCGAAGGCAGTCGCTTAACCAACTGAGCCACCCAGGCGCCCTAAAGGAAATGTTTTCTACAGGGATAAATCTTGATTTCCAGGTCCGAACTCAAAGTGTTTTCCAACCTTTAGCATGCATACAAATCATCTGAGGATCCTGTTAAGATGAAGACTCTGATTCAGCAGGTCTAAAGCTGGGCTGACACTCACGTTTCTAACAGGGGCTCTCTCCTCTCTTGGATGGTGAAGATGTCCCAGTCCACACGGGCTGCTCAGATGCGGCCCCTGAACCAGGAGCGCTGGCAGCACTCGGAAACTTGTCAGAACTGCCCGGCCCTCCGGGTGACAAATGAAGCATACTAACATCATCTGCTGAGACTGATGAAGCCAGAAACTTACATTCAACTATTTCTTTTAAAATCCATTTACAACTCATTCATATACAGTTTCCTTTCTGTTACTGAAGATCAGACCTTCTTTTCTCTCAACGCCTTCCATTATTCTAAACTGTGCATCTAATAGTTAAGCACCTTCCACAAGGTGGCCCCAGCTTTCCTTCCAAGCTTTCTCCTCTAATCCCTATACAGGTCCACAACATGCCAGTTGAATGGGACTGGTTATTTTCTAAATAGAATGCCCTTTATCACACTCCCTTCCATTCTGTTTTGTTGTGGTTGGTGCTTTTTCTCATCAGGCCAATCTCGAGAGTCATCTCTCTCTACTTACTTTGCCTGATTTCTCAGGAAAAGGTGATCTCACCGTTCTCTGAACCAACACTCACCCTCACCTGAGGAGTTTTTCTCTCACCCTAGTACTTACTACATTCTGCTGTATACCTGTATGTTCTTGTCTTATCTCAGCTACTGAAGTAGAAGCTACTTGAGGGCAGGAATTTTTACAACTAATCTGGATATACCTTACAGTGTGTAACACAGTTCCTCACTAATACAATGCTAAATAAAACTCCATTAACATCAAGTAAAGCAGTGTTCCTTATTGATGATAAACTTGACCTAAATATTCCTAAATCACAACTCTAAATTCTGTTTCTTATTTCTCCAAATACAATTGGTTTTCTGCTTTACTCATCATAGATAGAAAACTGGGCACAGTGCTTTGCTTTTCAACTCTTATACTGAGAAAATTTTTATTTAATCTTGCTTGACACGTTATCAGAACTTAAATTGTAAACCAGTTAATTTGCCAATTTCATACTGAACAGGCCAAATGTTGGTGTATCCGTTGAGGAAAATGAATCCTGTACTGAAACCTTCACCAAGCCATTATGAAGCTCCACATACACACAAAAATAGACCGCAAAACAGCACAGTATCATTAAATCTCTCTCATTAAATCTCTGAACTACAGCATAGTAACAAAAATTTTTAGAAACTAAAGACTCTTCAGAACACCGGGAAGATTCGGAGTTATGAGGAGATACTATGTGTGCTTTAAGTGATCATGTTAGTGTTAGTACGAAGTTAGTCAAACAGATAATCACTCGAGTACAAACCCAAAAAGTAATCGAATATAGTATTAAGACCAGACCTAAATTAAACAGTGATTCGCTGGAAATATCCTCTGCTAAATTCTGAGGATAAATATAGAGACCAAGAACATAAGTTAATGCTGAGTAACTGTTAAAGATGAGGCCAGGTCAATAAGCATCTCTAACCAATGGATGGAAAGTGAGATCAAGAGTTTAAAAGTGACGGGGACTTGCGATCAGCACCAATGACTGCAACACAAGACCTAATCATCACAACTGCAGTGCCCCAAAAACAAGACCCAAAAGAAACAATCTGACTTCACTGACCTTCAAAACAAATGTTCTACTTGAGAGCCACTACGACAATCTACCTAAAGACCAAAAAGAACCCACACGTTAAAAAAAAAACAAAAAAAACCCTGCAAACGATATTCCTTCATCATTTGTTAATAGGTTTCCTACCCTTAAAGAGCATATCTTTGGCAAAGGGTGGAGAAGGGACAGGAAGGAGTTTCTGGTGATGTTGTGGCAGACAGAGTAATGGTTACCCCCAAAATATCCACCTCCCAACCCCCCAAACCTGTAGATGTGTTGCTTTATATCGCAAAAGGGACCCTTCGGTTTGATTCGGCCACGGACGCTGAGTTACCCGGAGAGGGCCAAGGCAATCACAAGGATCCCCAGCGTGGAAGGGGGAACCAGATGAGGAGGTCAGAGGGATGAGGTGTGAGGAGGATTCAACAGTTCACTGCTGCTGGCTCTGCCCGCAGAGGAAGGGGCCGCGAGCCAAGGAAGGCTGAAGCTTCTAGCAGCCGGAAAAGGCAAGGGAAAGGTTCTCCTCTAGAGCCTCCAGAAAGGAATGCAGCCCTATGGCACCTGGACTGTAGTCTGTGTGGAACTTTTAATCTACAGACTGTATAATAAATATGGGCTGTTTTAAGACACTAATTTATAGTAATTTGTTACGACAGTAATAGGAAACTAATATAATCATAAAGCCATGAAAAGAAGTCTCTAAAACAAACACAGCTACCCTCTCTTAAAAGGGTAATGTGATGCTCTGCAAATACGTGAAGATTTAGTTTGCGTTACAAAGAAATATACCTGCTCCTCTGTAAAATGCTAACACACAAAGCCTAAAATTAGATTTTATGAAAAGACAGAAAAGTAAATCCAATTAACTTTGATCAAGAAATTGGGTGAGAAAACAAAGCAGGACAAGGTATTTTCAACTAAACAAGAAGGTGATAAATATTAAGCAGGAAAATTTGATATTCTTTGTGCATAACACTAAAAAGGGACCACCACAGTGCCCATGCCACTGGGTCAGCCAAAAGGCGAAATGTGGTATTTCTCTTAAAGCTCCGATTTACCTGATGATCCTCTGGGCAGCATACTGATGGAGAGAACGGAACTGTGCCGACATGTTTGCTAAAGCAGCCAGACAGTTGGTGTGAAGGTACTTGTCCTGTAAGGAAACAGAAGGGTGAAAACAGATCAAGTCTTCTCTACATATGAAGCAAGGTTAACTGGAAGCAAATGTAAACTCAACTGTCCCTGATTTTTAGAAAGTTCAGGTTCACGATCCCTTTTCTCTTAATTCGAAAATCCTGAAAAGTCTGGGGTTTTTTTTTTACCACATATTTGGAAGTTACATCTGGTGCAAAAGATTATGTTGCTATTTCTGTTCTTCCTTATCCCTCTCCTGGTGGATATCAGAAGTATTTCACTGCAGAAATATTAATATTTATTACAGTGTGCCGCTCCAGAACCTCACGGTTACATAGACTATAGCATATATACCACAATCATCTTTCTAAAATCAACAAATTCTCCATTCTTAAGCATGTCTGACTCCTAGAGCTTCAGATAAAAGATAAAAGATTGTGCACATGTATCCACATTAGCCTCATTGAGGGAAATAATTGAAAACAGTGTAGTAAACTTGACCACTTCTTTGAGCTATGAATTCTGTATATTGCTTCTCTATCGAGCGGAACTGAAATTTGCTCCCAGATACTGCAAATACAATCCAGCTAAAATTTTCCTTTTACTCTTTAAAGTATTCGTTCTACTTTTCTTTTCCATTTGAATTCATATTTCCTTGTGCTCATATCTTCACACACTTTGTTGTTGCTGCTTTTAGCAGGCAAATCAGTTTTATTGATCTAGCAAAGACAGACATCTTTTATCTAAATATGCCCCACTGCCCATTTTGTTTCATGTACAATATCTTTAATCCACACAATCTATTAAATATTAAGAAACAGACACTATATACATTACTTTAGGATCACGTATTTCAGTCACTATATGCATATCTGATATATTTTTTTTTACCGTATTACATAAAAATGTTAGTACTCTAAATATTGAGATTGCTTTAAACTACAGGCCTGACTGTACTATATGCATAAAGATAAAAAAAAATAGCTATGGAATACTTACTCTTGTCCTCGTCATGTTGTACTGAATGGTTCTTATTACAACCAGTATCAGAAGACTCCCCAGTGAAATTTCAGTTAAAACTCGTTCTGAATACCATGTAATGTTTTTTAATATCTGTAATGGGGAAGAAAAATTTAAGTAAATATGGCTGCTTTAGGGAAATAAGGATTATCCATGTCTTCAATCTCTGATAAGCCATGGCTTTGCTCTGAAGGTGAGTTAAACAGTATAAAAGTGAACTGTGAGACTTTCAAGATAGCAAAACAGTGCTAAGATGTTCACTTCTTTTTCCTCCTTCCTTCTTAACTAGAAGAGAAAAGAGATCTGGAAAACATCAGTACACAAAAAGATGTATTTGAAAGACGGACAGCACAAAGGCAAGACAGAAAAATAGGAAAAAGTGAAAATAGGAAAACTGAGGAGTCTCTTGAAAAGTAGAGCTGTCCCAACAACCACAGAAAACCTTCATACTTGTGTTCAGGAAAAAATAAGAACACAAATAAGTCAAGATCCAGAAGATCCGCACCACATTCTGCTCTGGCTACTGAGAGCAGGTAGCTCTGGTGCTCACCTCCAGGCCGCAGTAAGCAAGATCTGTTTTCTAGCTTAAGCTGGTGCAGTTCCACAGTAGATATGTAACATGGACATCAGAGAGAGACAAAAACTGGACAGTGCAGGTTTGTGAACTGAAAGACTAAATTGAAAAGTTCTCTCAGACAATAGCAATAAATAGGCAAAAAGACAAAGTATGAGAGAAAAGCAGAGACTTAATGTTTACTTGATAAAAGTTCCAGAAAGTATAGACTAGAAGGAAAACAGAAAAATTAGTAATAGGAGAAAGTTTTGTTGAGGAAAAGAAAAAGTTTCAACATTCTGAGGAGAAATAATGAAAAAAAGTAAAATTTATTCTGGTAAGACTTCTGAATTTACAGGATACAATAAAATCTTATTATGTTATCACCTAAAGAGAGACAAGCAAACTAACATTAGATTACTCATCCCAAGCATCTGTGTAACAAAAGAACAATGTCCATACATTTCTGAGGAATGGATTATGATTCTAGAATTCTATACCTAGAGAAACTACCACACAAGTACACAAACAAAGACATGGAAGTATGCCAAGAGTCAACATGAACTGCTCACGCACCACTAAAAACAAACCACCACACATGTATGTACTTAGCTGCCCATCCTCTCCACTGTGACGACAGTAAATGACAGATCAAGGAGTTCAAGAGAAGGAGAATAAGGACTACCAAACAAACCCCAAAAGCAACAACAAACCACAATCATAATCCATGAAATCAGAAAAATAAAATTAAGTCTAAATAATATGGTTGTACCTCAGTTCTTCTAAAAAATCATTAAAATAGACATTTCTCTGGTAAATCTGCCCACCAAAAAAGTCCAAATAATATGAGAAATGAGAAAGGGGGTATGGAAACAGACCAGAAGAATAAAAAAAAGTAAAGATGCAAGTGCAAACGAGTGCCCCCGCGATAGATTTTCACTCAGTTCAACTCTCTGGCAAGAGTCCCATGTCACCTAGTACCCCCCATTACAAATAACCCAACCCTGACCTGTTCTGCAGTCTCCGCTCATGCCAGAGGCTGGCATGCTGCAAATGCCCACTACATGGTAGCTGAATATTGTTTGTGAGGTAAAAAATGTAACATATAAGCATTCCCCTGTGTTCATTACTAAGGATGGCTGTCATCAAGTAGAAGAGATAACCTATGTGTAAAACAAATGACAGTTGAAAATATTCAAAATAATGGGTTTTGCCAGCTGAACCTTTATAAAGAAGTGAAGTGCTCAGTCCTGCTGACTTACCCTCTAAGGCACCAGTTCTCAAAATGTGGTCCTGGGACCCTGTAGGGGTCCCACAGACACTTGTGGAGAATTCTCAAGGCCAAAACTATTTTCCATGATAGTACCAAAACATTAGTTTCCACTCTCATTCTCTCATGAGTATATAGTTGAGTTTTTCAGGCGCTACGTAACATGGCTGATAGTGTAACAATTTTAATACAGAAGCAGACATGAGAATCTATCAGTCTTCTGTTAAGGCAATTTGTTAAAGAGATTTCTTAGTAAGAGAAGACTTCTTAACAAGAGAAGGAGAATAAGAGTCTTATTCTCCTTCTCTTGAATGGCAAAAATGTAAATGCCATTCTTCTTGCTAAATTTTTGTTTGGCAAAAAACAGTTATTTTTCATAAAAATATATCATTGATGTTAACATGTATTGGGTTTATTACAATAACTATTATTTCTAAATGACCTGATTATTTAACATCTCAGTTTTAATTTCAAATATGGTAAATGTACAGAACTAAAACCCACAGAAAAAAACTATTTGGTGTTCTCAATTATTTTTAAGTGTAAAGACCAAAAAGTTTTAGAACCAATGCTCTTAAGTCTCCAAGTAAATACTAACACAGGATACTCATTAGGCAACTTTACTAGTAAGAGAAGTCTCTGTCTTTTTAAAAGGTCACACAGGTGAGTATAGTTCAGTTTCTCCTCTCTCAGCTCCTTTATTTAGAAATAAATTATCATAAGCCATCCTTATCTGAAACAGAGATCATTAGTTCTTAACATCTGCTTGTGTGTGTCAATTATATACCTGGATGGAAGAAATGTTTTGAATTAAAGCAGTCTTATTCATTTAACATTCAACAAATATTTAAATGGTATCCACATAGTAAACTTACAATGTTACTATAAAAATTAGAAATCCAATTTAGTCTTTACATAAAACTTTCTTTTCTTCCTGTGAAAAATGTATCATTGTTTAGAATTCTGGTTGTGTTTAAGAAAAATTATAAGTAACTAGTTATAAAGCTCACACAGCTTCCCATGGGATATCAATGCATAATGGGCAACATACAGAAAATTTTTCTTGGTAGCTACTGACCTATTTAGAACCTATTTAACTGGCTCTTACAAGAACAATTCCCCATTTCTTGTATTGGATACTCAAGACATACAGTTTAATAGTCATAGATTGGTATCCTGATTATACAATTTCATGGTCAACTAACTCAAATGATATGCAGGAGGAAACCCCTTAAGGAACTGAAAATGTCTTCCTTCTCAAAAAGGATACGAGAATTACTTGTTCTAGGTCTTTTCCTGAACTTTTGCCCCCCATATAGATACGGTTTTATTGAATGTATCTCTTCCAAATGTTTGTATGCTAGAGTACAGTAACATACTGTGTAATGTCAACTCTTTTAAAAAACCAAGTACGCATAGAAAGGCAAAGCATAATTAACCTCCATACTCCCACAACTGACATTAACTGTTAACCTTTCATTTTTTTAAAGATCATAAATCCCATTTTATTCCCCTAAAAAGGGGGTACACCATCAACCACTAATCAACCACTATCTTGAGTTTAGTATGTACCTTTCCAGTCCCTTTCAAATGCTTTATATGTACACACGCTCCCTCCAAAACCTAGGATTCCTCTGTGTATTTGCTAGTTTATAAAAACAATACCATGGTGTCTTGGGTTGAATAGTGTCCCCCAAAATTCATGTCCAAAACCTGTGAATGTGACCTTACTTGAAAACAGGGTCTTCATAAATATATAACCAAGAGGAGGTCATAGTAGGTTAGTATGGACCCTAAATCCACTATGACTGGTGTCCCTAGAAGAGAAGGGGAGACACAGAAACGGGCACCACGTGAGAGAAGGCCATGACAGAACAGACACACAGAAGCTGCAAGCCAAGGACACACCAAGCACTGGCCGCCAGCAACTAAGAGCAAGACCTCTCTCCTAGGTCTTTCAGAGAAAGCGTGGCCCTGATGACACCCTGCTTTTGAACTCCTAATCGCCAGAACTGTGACAATTAATTTCCATTGTTTCTAGCCGTCCAGTTTGCAGTAATTAGTTATGGCAGCCCTAGGACACTAGCACACATAGGTATTTGCGTCTTATTTTTTTTTCACTCAATATGTTCTTGTAACCTCCCATGTTGATACATAGAAGAAAAGTAATATTTACCACGTATGCCAAATTCTGAGAGTACTAATCATTTCTTAAAATGAATACTTCTAGGGTAATTATTAAATAGCTGTTGCCCCAAGCCACTCCCCAAGGACCTCCTGGGGGTTCATCAATTAACGTACAGCAGACAATGAAGGACCATGGTTGATGCCATTCTTACTGGCTGATTTTGGTACTATACTAGTTAAATATCTGAATATCACCTCTACTTCATTCCATCTAAGCACTGAATAGTACTGTACCAATAGGCCACATTTTCTTGGGTCCACTCTTCTATTAATGGAAATTGGGGTTATTTCCAGTTTTTCCCCAAAACAATGTTACAACGTAGATCCTTACCCTTACTATCTAAAATCTCACTATAGGATGCTCAGAAACCAGGGACTCCTTACTCTCCATATTTTCATACTCTGAACGTTAATTATCTAGTCGGCCAGGAATCATATAAATTTTAAAAAGAAAAATAATCTGTAAAACACCCGTTTTAAGCCACCCATTTCTCAGTACTTAATGACTTCATAAGCAAGTCTCCAAGAGTTTGCGAGGAAGCAAAACTGCAAAGTCACTGAATAGGTCTTTTTTATAAAATAACTATAGGTTTGGGTCACTATTAACTAAAAAGCATAGAGCATCAGTGTTCATCACAGTGGCATGAGTCACAAGCAGGTATTTAACTTAAAATTAAATTTTAATAAAATTAAAAATTCAATTCCTCAGTCACACCAGCCACATTACAAGTGCTACCTTCTCAGACAGCACATTTAGAGATTTCTGTCATCACAGAAATTTCACAGAGGTTAAAGAGCCTGATATAAAGAACACCACTGTATCCACCACTGTTTTCTCAAATGTTAGTATTTTGCTTCTGATGTCCTGAACCCCCCAGCCATTCCTCACTCATCCTATTCTCTAACCTCTGGCAGCCTGAATTTGATACTTCATTACCATGCAGATTTTTGAGATTTATTATTATCAATACATGCAGCTCTGTTTCATTCATTCTAGCTGTTCTACAGTATTTCATTTATGTTATGCAGCTGTTTGCAATTTTGAACACTACAAACAATGCTACAATGAACATTCTTTCAAATGAGCTCTCGTGAACTCTGGAAAAGTTTTTCTTCGGACACAGCCAGGAAATGGAATTGCTGGGAGGTAGAGTATTTACTTCTGCAGGTTATTTGAGGAATGTAAAAAGCCAGATTCCTTTCAAAAGTGGTTCTGCTCATTTATATAGTATATGAGAGTCCTCTTTCTCTAGATCCTTACCAATTCTTAACAAAGCTTGTAATTTCTGCCAAACTCATGAGTACAAAATATTTCAGTTATTTTAATTAGCATGATCCTGACAAATCATCAGGTTGAACATCCTTTAAAAATGTTTGCTGGTCATTCAGGTTTTATATTCTGTTTTTCTATTACTTTGCCCATTTTTCTATTGAATACTTTGGTTTTTCTAACTGATTATGCTAATCTATCTTCCTGTCTATGGCTTGTTTTCACTTTTTTTAAAGATTTTATTTATTTATTTGACAGAGAGATAGAGAGAGAGCACAAGTAGGCAGAGCGGCAGGCAGAGGGGGAGGGAGAAGCAGGCTCTCTGCTGAGCAGGGAGCCAAGGGTATAGGGGCTGGATCCCAGGACCCCAGGATCATGACCTGAGCCGAAGCCAGCCACTTAACCAACTGAGCCACCCAGGCGCCCCTGTTTTCACCTTTATTAACCATGAAAGTTTTTCATTTTAATGTTGTCAATTTTATTGTTTTTATTCATGGTTTATACATTTTATGGTATGCTTAAGAAATCCCTATCCTGAGTTCATAAAAATATTATCCTTTAATTTCTCTTTGGAGATTTTAAAGTTCAGCTTTTTTTTTTAAGATTTTATTTATTTATTTATTTGACAGAGAGAGAGAGAGAGCGAGAGAGGGAACACAAGCAGGGGGAGCAGGAGAGGGAGAAGCAGGCTTCCTGCGGAGCAGGGAGCCCAACATGGGGCTCGATCCCAGGACCCTAGGATCACAACCTGAGCTGAAGGCAGACGCTTAATGACCGAGCCACCCAGGCGCCCCTAAAGTTCAGCTTTTTATATCTAGGCCTCATTAACACAAGTGGAATTTGTCTTTGTATGTGGGGCAAAATCACCTAATTTTACTTTTCCTATTAGATAAGCCAAGCTCTCAATCTCAGCACAATTTATCTACTACTTCTGTCATACATTTGTGTTGCCATACGTGAGTTTGTAATTTCTGGACTCTCCAAATTCTTTTGTATTTATCTATTTTTTTATTCCACTGTTAATGAAACACATTTAATTACTAATGTTTTACAACTAGTCTTATCTGGTAAGATAACTCCACACTGCTTTTCTTCAAAAACTTTCTAGGCAAAATGTTCTTCCATATGATTTCAGGGACTGCAGGTGACCCTTGAGCAATGCAGAGGTTAGGGGTACCCAAACCCCTGCAGAGCCAAAAATCCATCCAAAAGTCAAACTTTTGACACCTGAAAAAATTTAGTGATAAGCCTACTAAGGAAGAGAAGATACATTTACAGTACTATATTTATTGAAAACATCCATGTATCAGTACAGCCACACAGTTCAAACCTATGTTGCTCAAAGGTCAACTGCAGGTGATCAAGTCTCACAAAAATCTTGAGATTTTGAACAGGATTGCATTCAACATAATGATTAATTTGAAAGTAAAATTAACAACTCTGTCACTGAGTCTTCCTATCCGTGAACATGGTATCTCTCTCCATTTATTAAGTCATATTTAGTATCTTTCATTTAGGTAATTTTTGCCATAAGAAATGTTGCACTTCCTGTTACACTGACTCCCAAGTTCACTGCAGTTTTATTGCCATTATGAATAGTATCTCTAGATCACATTTTTGAAGATTTATTTATTTATTTTGAGAAAGATCAGGGGTGGGGCGGGCAGAGAGGGAGAGAATCTCAAGCAGACCCCCTGCTGCACGTGGAGCCAGATGCAGGGCTCAATCTCATGACCCTGAGATTGCAACCTGAGCTGAAATCAAGAGTTGGACACCTAACTGACTGAGCCACCCAGGCACCTCTCTAGATCACATTTTTGAAGTGCTTTGTTACTGGTGTGTAGAAACTGTATTTGTTTTGTATATGGATCCTGGATTCAGAAGTTTTGCTCAACTTTCTTAACAGTTCTAGTATTAGTATCTTGAATTTCCTATGTAGTTAATCATAACATCTGTAAATACAGACATTTAGATTTCCTCTCTTTTCAAGTTTAAATGACCTGCTTAGAGTCCTGATACAATGCTGAAGAGGAGTGGTAATATAGAACATCCTCTTTGTTCTGACTTTCAAGAAAATATTTCTAAAATTCTCCAAACGAGTATAATGCTTTTAACTGTAGGTTTTTGTAGATACACTGTTAAGACAAGGAATTTCTTTTCTACCCTTATTTTATTGACAACTCTGTTTTATCATGAATTGGTGTTGAATTTTATCAAATCCTTTTTCTGTATCTATTGAGATGATTGTATGGGTTTTCTCTCTTAAATTAGTAAGTTACATTGAGAGATTTTCTAATATTAAACTACCCTTGCATTCTTGGAATATTATTATTGACACAGATATATTCTTTTTGCTACCTTGCTTTATTCCATTTTATGATATTAGATTTATAAACTTTATGATTACATTTATGCCACTTATTAAATTGTTGTCTCTCAAGATCCACCTGTAATTTTCCTTTATCAAATTTTGATAAAGTTGGCATCAAGATTATGCTGTCCTCATAAAATGAGTTGGAAAGATTTCCCTTTTTTCTACTCTCTAGATGAGCCTGTATAAGACTGGTGTTATTTCTTCCTTCAGTTTTCAGAAGAATTCATAGGTAAAATCAGCTGGGCCAACAATTTTCATTTAGGATGATTTTATATTCAAAGTCAGTTCCTTTAAAAGAAAACAGGACTATTTTGATTTTTTTTTTCTATTGTGAGCTTTGGTTAAGTTTTTTTCTGGGAGTGAAGGAAATTTGTCCATTTCACTCAACACTTAAATTTTATAGCATAAAATTACTCATAGTATCCTCTGAACATTTTTTAATATCTGTAGGATCTGTCCTGATCTCCTACACATTCTCAGTAATAGACATTTGTAACTCTTTCTCTTCTTGATCATCTTTCTGGGGGTTTATCAATCTTATGAATTTTCATATATTTTGCTTATAGTAACAAAGCAGAAAGATTTAAAATCAAAGATCTAAGCTTCTACCTAAAAAAAAAAATCTTGAAAAAAAAAAAGTTAAAACTTCAAGTAAGAAGAAAGGAAATAAAAAGTAGGAATAAAATAGAAGAAAACAGAGAAAAGTCAATGGAATCCAAAGTTCGTCCTTTGAGGGGTGCCTGGGTGGCTCACTTGGTTAAGCACCTGACTCTTGGTTTTTGCTCAGGTCATGATCTCAGGGTCCTGGGATCAAGCCTTGCATCAGGGTCCCTGCTCAGCAGGGCGTCTGTTTGTCTCCCTCTCTCTCTGCCCCTCCTCCCACTTGTATGTTCACTCTCTCTCTAAAATAAATAAATCTTCAAGAAAAAAAAAAGTTGGTCCTTTCAAAAGAGGAAGGGAGGGAGGGAGGACAACCCTCTAGCCAGACAGAGGTAGAATAAGACAGAAATGATACATATTCCAACATTAAGAATAAGAGCAATAACATCTCTATGGCTAGTGCAAATATAAAAAGGTAAGGGAAAAAAACAGTAATAAGACAAAAACAAGAATAAGTAAAAAAAATTATGGACAACTTTACAGGAATAAATTCCATACCTTAGAAGAAATGTACCAATTCCTTGAAAGACACAAACTATCAAAGCTCATAACTTAACCAAATGTATATAAAAAGAGAATATATCATGGCTAAGTGCAATTTATCCCAGGAATGTAAGGTTTATTCAATATTCAAAACTTAATCAGTAATGCACTACTTTAACAGACTGGGAAAAAAATCCACGTGATTCAGCAAAAAAAAAAGAAGCCTTACAACTCAGTAATAAAAGAAAAACCCAATTTTTAAAAAATATTTTATTTATTTACTTGACAGAGAGAGACACAGAGAGGGAACACAAGCAGGGCAAGTGGGAGAGGAAGAAGCGGGCTCCCTGACGCAGGGCCCGATCCCAGGACCCTGGGATCATGACCCGAGCCGAAGGCAGACGCTCAACAACTGAGCCACCCAGGCACCCCAAAATCCCAATTTTTTAAAAAGAAAGTATGGCTATACAAAGTAAACACAGGGACATCCCTGTGGTAATGGAAATGTCTTGTATCTTGACTATGTCAATGCCAATGTCTTGGTTGTGATATTGTATTACTGTTTTGCAATTACAGTTGTCACTAAGGGAAACTAGGTAAAGGGTACATGAATTCTATTTTTCTCAAAACTACAATTAACTTGGGGCACCTGGGTGGCTCAGTTGGTTAAAAGTCTGCCTTCGGCTCAGGTCATGATCGCAGGGTCCTGGGATGGAGCCCCACGTCCTGCATCCGCCTTCCTGCTCAACAGGGAGTCTGCTTCTCCCTTTGCCCCTACACACCACTTGTGCGCACTCTCTCAAATAAATTTAAAAAATCTTTAAAAAAAATTACAATGAACTTTCTAAAGTATAATTTTTTAAAATAGGGAAAATTTGGAAAGATACTTCACAAAAGACAATATATAAGCACATGAAAAGTACATGAAAAAATGCTGATCATCATTGGGTATGAGGAAATGCAACTTTAAGCCAAAATGAGATACCAGAATCTATTTCATGGACAATTAGATCCACAGCTAATAATTCCATGTAGAGAACTTTGGTAGAAACATTTACTTACTCATATTTACTATTACATATGGAAAGGAAAAGAATAAAAATAAACAAAGGTCAACAAGAAAGTCAAATTCTAGAGGGGAAAAAAAAAAAGATTTAAATACCTGAATTTGAAACGTCATCTGGAATACCCTGAAGTCCTTATGGAACTGCGCCTGAATATGAACAAACCTAATGTCTTCCCTATCTTACCATCACCATTTTGGCAGTCAGTAAAGTTTATAGTCAGTGAAGTTTAATTTTAAAGTCAGTAAAGTTTAATTTTAATGCAAACTCCTATGCTAACTTTAATTACCAAATATAATACTTTTTTGTAAAGTATAGAAAGCAATATAATAAAAAGTGTAGCCATCCTTGAATTTTGTCAAATCTTAACATATTTTGTCATATTTGCTTCAAAGTTCTTTTTGGTGACTTCTTGTTTTATTTTGTTTTCCATGCTGTTGAAGCAAATACAACATTACAGACATAGGTGAAGACCCGCTGTGTACCCTTCCCCATTTTCATTCCCCTTTCTTACTCTCCAGATGTTGGACTCTGCATCCTCTAAACATTTTCAATATTATCAACAATGATGTTGGATGACCATTAATAAGCATGTACTCTCTGTGCAAAAGTACAAGTCTTCCTATACAACCTTGGAGTGGAACTGCGAACTTATGGTGAGACACAACTTCAGTTTTATTACTGTCTCTTCAAGCTAAACACACACCTGCCCTTGACCCAGCAATTCTACCCTAGGTGTACACTCAAGAGAATGAGTGCATATGTCCGCTGACGTACAAGTGTAAAAATGAGCACAGCAGTCTTAACAAACATAGTCCCAAACTGGGAAAAAAAAGCAAGTATCTACCACCAAGACAATGGATAAATATACTGTGGCATACTCATACAGTGGAATAGCACCGAGCAATACAGAAGAACCAACCAATGATGCAATAACACAGGTAAATCTCAACAACACTATGTGAGTGAAAGTCAGAATAATGGTTCACTGACTGGCGGTGGGGTACTGGCCAGGAAAAGGCATTTCTGTTATGTTTGCGAAATGTTCAGTAACTTGATCTGGGTGGTAATAACACAGGTAGATACGTACATCAAAACTCCTAAGTTATACCTTCAAAATTTGTGCACATTTTATACTTCAATTTAAATGTTTTTAAAAATTATATTGGTTTTTGTTTCTTATTAAAGATAAATGCTATAAAAATGAGAAAATCAGTACTAATATTTTCTCTCTGGTGGTACTTTGCTAAACACAAGAATTAGGAAATTTGTATGTTTTATCTTCTTTCTACAGTGTCAAGGTTCCCTAAATCTTAGTTGAAATGATGGTCACACCATATAAGAGACCAAAAAAGTCTTAATGGAACATCATCAGAGAAGAGTAAACATGCCACAAAAACCCTATTGAAGATAACAAAAAAAAAGTGTTTGTATCCTCTGAAGAGTGAAAGCCCTAGCCCCTTCTTCCGCTAGACACCCCCCAGCAGGAACACTGGATGAGCCCCCTCTGAGAAACTGATCAGCCCGAAAGAAAAGGCCTACAGAGAGCAGAGTACCCAGAGAAAGAGACCATGTAGAGCAAGTTAAAATCAAGTAAGTCCTGTCCACACACAGAACTTACAATCAACTTTTTAGTGCCTTACTTCTAAATAAAACATCGATCACCAAACTTTTGAGTTAAGCCTCCAACATGGCCGAAGACAGAAGCCAAAGAAGAAAATGAAACTAAGAAGATGTGCAATGTATTTTAATATATTTAGAGGGAATTCTCAGTTCTGTTGAAGTATGGGGGCTGAATTAGTGACTGGTACATGAATAAAAAAACTGGGCAATCATGTGCTACAGAAAAACCAAAACATGAACAAGAAAGGAAGTGCAATTATCATACATTACATAGCTGAGCTAAGAATACTAGTTAATCATAATCATGAAAAAGCTGAGTTCTCAAGCTGAAAATGGTAATAAAATGGAAGGAGGGGAAAAGTCTACATGTGGAAAGGGGGCTGGGAACCCAAGGAAACAGGCATGTGCAGGAAGGAGAGCTAATTATGACTTATTTTCCATTTTAGGAAGAGGATAGTTAATATCTAAATCTGGAAAATCAAGAAATAACAAAACAAGCATGTTATTTAGAAACATGGACAGAGTTAATAGCATTGGTCTTTGGGGAGTGGGAATCAGGTGCAGGATAGACATAGGATGTATTATGTTGCACTAAAACCTAGTACTTTTATAAAAGTGTTAAAACAATGTGTACATGTGTTGGGGTGCCTGGCTGGCTCAGTCAGTGGAGCATGTGACTCCTGATATCAGGGTTGTAAGTTTGAGCCCCACATCGGGTGTAGAGATTACTTAAAAATAAAATCTTTAAAAAAAAAAAAACACCCAAAAACAAAACTATATACATGTGTTACTTTGACATAAAGAAAATACAAAGAGGAAGATAAAAATCAGTGTGGGGTTGGAACTCACCCACAAGACTAAAATTGAAAGAGTTAAATTATGTTACATCGTTTTCAAAAACATAAAACAATTTCTCAGGCTTCTTCTCTTTATTCCCTATTCCTTCACTTACTCTGTATACAATAGGCAAACTTGTGGGACAATTTCTGCCACAACTAAAAAAGGGGAATGAAACAGAGAGGAAAAATGAACTCAGTGGCAGCAGAAACATTTGCCTCAATTACTGAAGAAACCATTTTGACAGAGTCTTTAACAGTGGCTAATAGTCATTCAGAAAAAAAGCACTTCATAAGTCAGAAGACAGACACACCATTTTCTAAGTCAGGTTCTTGTGTTCTACCAGAAGGAAAAGAAGGAAGAAATGCTAAGGCTGCAGTAAATCCTGCAGAGGGACCTGACTATTCTATAACTCTGAGACTCTAAGCAAAGTAATGGTAACTTACCACTTCATGAATGGATCTATTAAAGCCATCGTCTTCTGTAAGGATCAATAATATTATAAGGGCCATATACACATGGTGTGAATTTCTTTCTTCGACATGATACAGAATCTCAAGAATTGGTAAAACCTATCAAATAGAAATTTTAATTTACTATTTCAATTACTTTATTATAAGATCAATGTTTTCAATCTTTATGCTTTTATTATGCACTCTGTTTTAATTTCATAGTTATAGGTTTCTTTAAAGGAAAAAGAAAACCACACAAAACCAGCATATGCCTGAAGGTACTTTCCCCATGTATAGCTCAGACACCAGAAGGGAAAACAATCACCCCGTATGAAGGTCTGCCACCACGTAAAAATGGGTCTGCAGAGACCGTTTAGGCCAACATGTGACACTGAGTAGAAGCAGGTCTGCCTCCCGCCTTGCAGGAATTTATACACAAGAAGGTATTCTTACAAACACTAATGTGTCAAATATTACCTTAATAGGAAAGATTGTAGAATAAAATTATTAACAAAATCAAAATCAGATCAGCACAGTAAATTTCCTACCAATAACACATTTTCTAATCATAGTCTCAATATTATAGAATAAAGGCAAAAAGACAGATAAGGACATCAGTTGAGACATTATCAAAGTAATCTATATGAGAAATTTAAAACAAAAATAAGCATATAACCCTCCACCCCACTCCAAAAAAACCCCAAAACAAAACCTTTTAAATTTTTACTGGTGTATGTCATCACATACCGATGACTGTTCTCTGCATATTCTTATGTACCAACATACTTAACCATGGAACTTTCTAGAACAGGTGGTGTCATGGGCTTTCTGCTTACTGCCATCATTTCCCCTAGGACACATCATGCTCAGAACTGTCTCTGCTTATTCTCACTCACCCCTCAGTAAACAAGCCATCTCCAAGTTTTTACTCACATGAGCAGTACACTGTTACATCCAATTTTACTATTTAAAATAACCAATGTTTTCCACATATAGCTGTGTGCAGACAGGTTCATGCATCATGTTTTTTGTCCTTAGAGTCACTTTGACATAGAACGTACTCTTCAAATGAATTCTAACATTCCATGTTAACTCAATATTTTATCTTTAACACTGACAAAATGGCCACCAAATCCTGGTGAATCCTGCAGTCAACCTGTAAAAACTGGTACAGAGGGAACGTTCCTATTGCCACCAGCAAGCTGCTGCCTATTTCAGGGATGTTCACAATTCTATTAATGTATAAATAACCCACAGGTATCTCTATAGTATGTATTTCAATTATAATATTAACACCTTGGTGAGGTAAGGTTACTTTTCCACTCATAGAAACATTTTTGTTTACACATTAGTCACAAATGGAAATCCATGATTTCCTACAGGAGTTTTTCACTCACATAATAAAGGATAGTGTGTATGCAAGCTGCTGTCTGGCACAGGTACCCTAAAATAACTCTAACACTCCCAGAATTGAGTTCAGTCAGACCTCAAGCCTAAGCCTGCCGAAGGGATGCAACGCGTGGGAAACTGAGCTTAGCCATGTTCGTCAGGAACTTGCTGCAACTGGGACTACAGACTACAGGAACTTGATGGGTGGACACTTAGCATCTGAAAAGAACCACAAGGGTATAAATATCTTGAGAATGGCGTGCGGTGCTTCTTGAAGGACTCCATCAGGCTAGATCCTGGGCAGGGTAAGACCCGAAGGACAGGGAAGCTGGTCGCGCTGCTGTGCTCTCTGCTCTGTGGCAACATCAGCACGGGCGCTGTCTCCCACACTGCAAACCTCACACCTCTGTCTGTGCCTGGTGGCAGCTCCCCGTCAACCTCTCAAGCATCACCTTTGCAACCAGCCAAACATACTTACCCCTCCTGAGAAAAGAAACGGCTCTTCAAAAGATTAAACAATACAAAAAGCATGAAATGTGTAGTTTGATACTTACAAGATTTTCCATATCTGTGCGAGCCAACATGTACGTTCTAACATTACTATTCTGATGGAGCAACGTGTACAAGAGGAGAGTTGCTTGGTCAGATGTCTGCTGTTCACAAAGAGCTGTGTACAGACTGTTGAAGTTAATCTGGAAAGTGTGTGGAATTGATGAGGGGAAAGGACTGCTATCTGGAACACACAAACCACAAAATTTTTAAAATACTATGTCAGTATTTTCTGGACTGGGCCTTCTGTAAATAATAAGAACACAATGTGTACAATTCAATTCCCATTAACTTTGTATGTCACTACATTTCAGGTTCAAAATTTCAATTTATATTTTAAGTTTTACTTAAAGAACTAAACTAATGTAAAGCATGGTGACTAGAGTTGATCACACTACTATGTAACTGAAATTTGCCGAGACAGTAAAACTGAAATGTTCTTGCCAAAGGAAAAAAAAAAAAAAAAACTGGGACAGTTTATTTCTCTGTACTATCTAAACCAAGGCTTTCCAATGATTATAAATCTATGTGCAAATACCACTTGAGAGTAACGTTTTATCTTTAAAAAGCCAAATATAAAAAAGCAACTAAACTAAGTCACATACTTCGACTTTATTATGATTTTTGCATTAATATAGCTGAATGAAGCTGGTTTTAAGAACATAGGAGCTTATATAAACAGAACTACAGACCCAGGCCAAAAGTGCTCTAGCAGATATAAACATGACATCTTACATGTTCTGTTACCAAAACTAAATGACCACCAATCCTAAATAAAAAATACTGAGACAAAGAATACAAAAGTTTCTACATAAAACAGAAAATCCTCTTGTAAGGGTTAAAAAGAAAAAAGGACTTCAAGCTGAGTTAATTTTTTTCAAATGAATAACTATGGCTCATTCACCAATGTCACTAATCCATTTATGAAGAAAATAGCTAGGATAACATCATATCATTTAGCTAGTTTTATTTTTTTAATTCTTATTTTTATTATTTATTTAGTTAGTTAAGTAAACTCCACCCTCAACGTGGGGCTCAAACTCACAACCCTGAGATCAAGAGTTGCACACTCCACTGAATGAGCCAGCCAGGTGCCCCTAGCTAGTTTTAAAGTATTATCAGCATCAGTTATGTTCAGCATTAGCTTCCACAGTAGGATACATCAAATCTCAAACAACTACTGGAAAATGTATATAATTTCTTGGTAAACCTTTTTTCAAAACAGAGTCACTAGCATGATGAAAATCATAAATCACAGCCCATGTGGGAAAATTCCTGATATTGCAAAACTGACAGTGCCCCTTTCCTACCAATTAACTGAACTTGCTTAGACACTGAAGCCAGCAAAGTTAGCAAGCCAAAAAGGAGGGAAAGACAGGTCAACAGACTTGGAGAAAAGTATAATCTTATCAGATAAAACAACGGAACATGACAGCACAACGAGTTGATATTTTAATATCTTTAATATCTTAAAAAGAACCAAGATTAAAAAAAAAAAACACTAGCAAAAAAAAAATAAAAATAAAATTTTAAAAGCACTGCTTTAGGGCGCCTGGGTGGCTCAGTTGGTTGGGCGACTGCCTTCGGCTCAGGTCATGATCCTGGAGTCCCTGGATTGAGTCCCGCATCGGGCTCCCTGCTCAGCAGGGAGTCTGCTTCTCCCTCTGACCCTCCCCCCTCTCATGTGCTTTCTCTCTCTCATTCTCTCTCTCTCTCTCAAATAAATAAATCTTTAAAAAATAATAAAAAATAAAAGCACTGCTTTAGCATCTCTAAAAGCTTTACTCTTATGGAAAAGAAATGTGTGTCAACACAATCTCTGATAGCACAGTCCCATACCTCTCAGATTCTTCTCAACTATACATTTGTGAGAATTATCTTAAAAAGTCTTCAATTTTACTACAAAGTGCCCTCACTTTTCCTCCTACATTTAAAATGTAGGTTATCTTGGGGCACCTGGGTAGCTCAGTCGTTGGGTGTCTGCCTTCGGCTCAGGTCATGATCCCGGGGTCCTGGGATCGAGCCCTGCACTGGGCTCCCTGCTCAGCGGGGAGCCTGCTTCTCCCTCTCCTACTCCCCCTGCTTGTTTTCCCTCTCTCGCTGTCTCTCTCTCTCTGTCAAATAAATAAATAAAATCTTTAAAAAAAACCCCACCAAAATAAGAAAATAAAATACAGGTTATTTTTTCAATCCTAACACTGTATTTTTGACGGTTCTAAAAATAATTGTTTTATGTGACTTATTTTTGCAAAGGATGGTGAAAGGAAGCATTGCATGTAATCTGTGAGTGCAAAAAGGATTACAGCATCTACAGAACACTCGGTGGAAGAAGATTCTGGAAGCGAAGTAACGTGTTCACCCAGCTGTATTATACACGGCTGCAAATGGAGTATGTGTGTTGTGTGTATCCATAACATTTAAATATTACTAGCTAAGAAGTCCTATGAACTAGTTATTATACTGACAGCTTTATATGTATTAGCCCTTATTTTAATGCATACAATGATCATGTCATAATTTTGATCAGTTTCACAAAGGATGAAATAAAGGCTTGGAGAGATTTAACTTTGCCAAGATCAGCCTCTGTTGGCATCACTACATTATACTGCTTCTTAAAATTATAGCAATAATATAGTGACTCTGTACTATGATAAAAACCCACTTAATTTTTTATAAGAACACTGTGAGGTAGAGATTCTAACCCCTGCTTTATAGATAAAAACACTGGTCTTTAAAGAATAAAAACTGGGATATGAACCCAAGGCAGTCTAACCCTAAAGTCAATGTTCAGAATCATTGCACCCAACAATCCACCAAAAAGATGGCTATCCCAAAAAGGTTCAACCCTACCTAGTAACATCCGGCCTGAGCATCAAAAGTGACAATAAATACCATATACGGAACATCAGGCTGTGTTGTAAGATGTGAGCTAATCATTCTAAAACCTTACCTTGCGTGGTACTTATACAAATTCTATTAAGGTGATGTTATCCCCATTTTATAGACAAAGCGAGGGAGGCCTGATGTTAAGGAAACTGGAGGAGGCCTCACAGCTCTGAAGTGACAGAAGTGTGGTGTAAACTTAGGTCTGCTTGACTCCACAACTTGCTTTCTTAACCAGTAAGTCACAATGGAATAGTAATGGGAACAGGAAAGTACTCTCAGATACATGAGTTTTCACTTTTTATCTATCAAATGTTAGAGACTCCCTATTATTGTTTTCCCCTACAAATAATAATACCAGGGTTGGCAAAGGTACCCCCAACTGGCATACTCACGCACTATTAAGAAACACGCATAAGAACTCTGGAAAGGAACATGGCAACACGTATCAGAAGCCTTAGGAATGCTCCTATCCAGTAACTTCACTTCTTACACATCTTAAGTATACTAGCATGCCATAAATCTTGAAAATCTAGCTACCGTATTAATTTGGCCTACAGAGTATAATCCTTTTTTTTTTTTTTTAATGGGGTATAATCTTTTGATTAGAGATTATTCTTTCAACATGGAACTAACTACTCAAGCTCTACTTCAGGGCAAGTTAGAGCCCACAGACAAGCCCATCACCTATTTTGGAAATAAGTTTTAGTGGAAACCAGCAATGCCATGTCCTTATTATCTATGCCTGCTTTTGCACCAGGGGCAGAGGTAAGAGGTAGTGACAGACAACACAGGACCCCACAAAGCCATCTGCCCCTTTGCAGAAAAAGTTTGCTGAGTTCTAATTTTTAGTTCTATAAAACTCTAACTGGAATACAGACTTCAAATGAAAAACTTCAAACCACCTATCATTTGGAGTTTTCTGGTTAATTCCTATCCCTAATAGATAGGACAGGCTGATCTAAATTAAGCAAACACTGGCTTCGTTATCTCTAGATAAAAATGTAAATTTAAGTGGATATAAAGAACCACAGCTCTCATCTAAGATTCATTTGACCTTCCTGTGAATACAGACAGAGGAGTCTAAGTTTTTCCTCATCTTTAACGAATAGGAAAATATACAATTGAGAATCATTTCCACAACTATAAAACAATAAACAATATGGATAAGCAATACCCTCTTTCCTCATTAGAAAGATATTCAGGGGCGCCTGGGTGGCTCAATTGGTTGAGCATCTGACTCTTGATTTCAGCTCAGGTCTTGATCTCAAGGTTGTGAGTTCGAGCCCCGTGTTAGGCTCCACGATAAGTGTGGAGAAGGGAGGGAGGGAGGGAAGGAGGGAGGGCGGGCATGAACAAAGTACCACAAACCTTGTGTATTCTTAAAGGACATAATGGCTTGTCTGTAGGGGTTTGGTGCATCTGCAGCATCAGTCAGGTTGGCCAGCACCAGCAGAAGCAGGAGACTCTGGTTGGCCAGAGGGGAAGAAAGTTCTGGAGAGGCAGCTGCTTTGCTGCCCACGCCACCCAGGGTGAAGACAGTCCAGAGGCCAGCTTGAGAAGAAAACACACAGTTACGATGTGCTGGGACTAGTAAGAGGGATATACATATTTCTGTACGATATTCTATACTTTTTAATAACACTCTTTTCAATTATTAAAGTAAACAAGTTCATTACTTGAAAATTCTCATATTGCCAAAGGATATAAAATTTTTTAAGACTACCACTCCCTACTCCCATAATTCCACTTCTCCTTCCCATAGATAACCACTATTAAGTTTCCTGTATCTTTCTAGATTTTTTTAATATATCAAAACATCTACATAATTATAACAACATTTCATGTACAATTTTATACCAATATATTTGAAAACATAAGCAAAATACTAAAATATCTAGGAAGATACAAAATGTCAAAATTGGCCAAAGACAAAAATCTGAATGGACAAATTCCCTTAAAAGAGTGGGAAATGGAGTCAAAGAGCTAGCAAATCAAGTCCAGATGTTTTATAAGTAAGTCTACCGAGCCCGCCCAGTACAAACAATTCCCATATTATATAAATAGCTCCAAAGTACAAAACAAGAGGCATATTTACACAACTCATTTGACAAAGCCTGAAAAATCTCCCTGATATAGAAACTGAATAGCAACTGCATTTAAAACAAGAGGGAGAAATGCAAAGAGATTTTTAGATAGACTCAAACAAAAGCAGATGAAATCTTACAGAAAAATTTGTTAAAAGAACAAATGCATCATGATCATGAAAGTTTTGTCTCTGAAATGCAAGAATTGTTCATCATTCTAGAAATGTATTGATACACAGGCATACCTCAGAGAGATTGCAGTTTGGTTCCAGACTACTGCAATAAAGCGAATAGTATTGTGATAAAGTAAATCAAATGAGTTTTTTGGTTTCCCACTGCATATAAGAGTTATGTTTACACTATACTGTAGTGTATTAAGTGTGAAAAATAGCATTATGTCTAAAAAACCAATGTACATACCTTAATTAAGAAATACTTCATTGTTAAAAAATGCTAACCATCATCTGAGCTTTCTGCTACTAGTTCTAATAACTGATCACAGATCACCATGACAAATATAACATTAATGAAGAAATTTGAAATATTGTGAGAATTACCAAAATGTGACATAGAGATACAAAGTGAGCAAATGTGGTTAGAAAAATGGGGCAATTAGGCTTGCTCGATGCAGGGTTGTCACAAACCTTAAAAAAAAAAAAAAGGCAGCAGTATGTGCAAAGTACAATCAAACAAAACACAGTAAAATGAGGTATGCCTGTATTTCTAGTCAGTTTAAAATGATGGAGGGAGAGATGATCTGGCCAATTTTTAAAATTAAACTTAAAACCTATTAAGAATTCTTACAAGCTAGAAAAGTAAAGTAACCTCTTTCAAGTCTAAAACCTATCGAAATCCACAGTGGTCACACACTGGAAGAACTCCCATCAATATCACCAACATCACCACCATACTACTGGTGCTCCAAGCAAAAGTGTTAAGGCAAGGGGGAAAAAAACAGACCTCCTCCCCAACCCCCCAAAAAGGAAAAATATTTCATTATTTGCAAGCAACCTGATTGTACACTGTCCAACAGAGTAGCCACTAGCCACCAGCCACTGTGGGAACTGGGCACCTGAAATGTGGTTAGCCCCAAATGCATTTTGCTGTAAGTATAAAATACTGAATTCTGAAGACTTAATACAAAAGTAAAAATTTCACACTAATTTTTTTTAATATTGATTCCATGTTGATATTATAATATTTTGGACATATTACATTAAAGAGTATTGTTAAAATAAACTTCAGCTGTTTCTTTTTACTTTTTTAATACAACTACTAGAAAATTATAATTTACATATGTGGTTTGCATCTAGGCTCACATTTTTATCAGACAGAGCTTCCCTACGACATCAAGAGAATTAATACACACTATTAGAACTAATAGGCTTTGGTACAGTTCTACAACTAAAAAATCAACATACAAAAAAGTCAAAAACCCACCTACACAGAAGCAATAAATAACTACAAAGTCCAATCACTATAGCAACAAACCCAATAAACTCTTTAAGAATCAACACAAAAGAAATATGTAAGACCTTCAGGCAGACAACCACAGACCTTGAGACTGAAGGCCATATAAGATCTGAATTAATATATAGATACAACATATTTCTGGACAAAAAGGCAATACCACAAGGGGACCTGGGTGGTGCAGTCAGTTAAGCGACTGACTGTTTTAGCCCAGGTCGCGATCTCAGGGTCATGAGACCGAGTCCCATTGTTGGGCTCCATGCTCAGCGTGGAGTCGGCTTGAGATTCTCTCTCCCTCTCCCTCTGCCCCGCCCATTCATGCTTCTCTCTAAAATAAATAAATAAATCTTAAAAAAAAAAAGGCAATACTGCAAAACTGCCCCTCAGTGAATCTAAAATGCAATACAACCACTATCAAAATGCCAAGAGGAATTAATGCAATTTTTTGTAATACAAACAAATAAAGTATTGCTGGATATAAAAATACATAGGAAACAGTTGTTGGTTTTTTTTTTTTTTAAGATTTTATTTATTTATTTGACAGAGAGAAGAGAGACAGCAAGAGAGGGAACACAAGCAGGGGGAGTGGGAGAAGGGGAAGCAGGCTTCCCACTGAGCAGGGAGCCCGATACGGGGCTTGATCCCAGGACCCTGGGATCATGACCCAAGCCGAAGGTAGACACCGAATGACTGAGCCACCCAGGCACCCCGGAAACAGTTTTTAAGAAGGACTAACCTGGGGAGGAATGTTCCTGGTTAAACAGCAAGACTTTTATAAAGATGAAGTCATTTAAAAGTGTGATACTGGCAGCAGACAAATTAGCTTGATGGACCAGAAATGAGTTCAAGTTCAGAAACAGAACCACATATATTTGAGAATTAACCTTATGATACAGGTAGTATTCCAAATCAGTGAGAAAAACACAAAATTCTAGAAATACCTCCGGGACAAGAGAATTTAGTCATTTCCCCAATATTTAATTATAAAAGTATCTGTATAAACCTTGAGTTGAGAAAGCCTTTTTCTTATATAAAAAAACAAAATTCAAGAAGATAAAAAGAACAGTAAGTTGACTACTTAAAATATTAAATACTTAGATGTGATTAAATACGTCCTAAACAAGTAAGAGAAAAGAAGTATCTGCAACATACAAAACAGAAAAAGATATTTATTTTAAAAAGAGACCTCCTGTAAATCAGTAAAGAAAGCCAACAATCCAAAATAAAAGTGGGAAGTAAAAATTCAAAGCAATAAAGAGAAATTAATGTGATAATAAGATCATTCAAGAAAACAAAATTTTTTTAAAATCTTTATAACACATAGATTGGTAATGGTATATAGAAAATCACCAACAGTGAGAAATCAAGGTGGTACCAGATTTTTGAAGGATATTTGGCAGTTCTCATTGAAATTAAAAATGCACACCCCCATCAACCCAGCAATTCTTTTTTCTTATACTAGAGAACACTTGAACAGGCACACAAAGAAGCATGTATTTAATATGGTTTATAAATGTCAGGTAACAGAAACAATGTAGATGTTAACCAACAGTAAACGTTTACAATAAGCTGTGGTTTATCTATACTATGGAATATAGTATGAGTTAAGATATCCACGTATTAACAAGGAAAGCTCTCTAAGATATACTGCTAAGTAAAAAAAAAAAAAAAAAAAGGCAAGCTGCAGGAAAACTGAGATAATAATTTAAAAATTACCCACCAAAACCACGTGTGTGTGTGTGTGTGTGTGTGCGCGCACGTAAATATTAAAAACAAAAACAAAAAACAGGAAGGACTCCAAAAAAGACTCTTAACTACAGAGAACAAAACTGATGGTGGTCAGAGAGGAGAGGGGTGGGGGATGGATGCAACAGGTGAAGGGGATTCAGGAGTGCACTTGTTGTGATAAGCACTGAGCCATGTATAGGATTGCTGAATCACTATACTGCACACCTAAAACTAATAGGACACTGTCTGTTAACCATATTGGAATGAAAATTAAAAATTAAAAAAAACCCAGGAAGGATGAAGTGTACACCATACTGGTAACAGAAATTATCTCTGGCATATAATTCAAGAAAGACTTTTGCTTTATTTGTATAAATTTTTTGTAAGAAGAATATAACCATTTAGTTCTTTAAAAATAAATGTAAAACAATAAAATTAAAACAGAACAATATAGACCCCATGGGTATATGATTATGTAGAACATGGAAAAACTTCATCAATATATCATTAAGTGAAAATGCAAATCACAGAACAGTATATATGCACCCAAATAATACGCCCCACTTGTTTTTTAAAAACTGTAAAGATCCATCCCTCTGCAGGTAAAGGCAGCTACAGGTGCCTGGCAGGGTGCACTGTTGACTGCAGTTAGCTCTGATCATGGGCAAGAGTGAAGGGGACCTGAGGAGTCTCTAACTTCGTTCTGTGTTTATTCAGCTGACTCTCCTACAACATGGATGTATTCAAGCACAACTTTCGGTTAGAAACATTAACAAAAGAAGTGAGGGAAGGAAGAAAATTCCTGGTCACCAACCCCAGAAAATGTGATGCAGTACACGCTTGCAATAGGACTGTTATTTTTAAAAAGCACCTTCTCACAATTTTGGAGGGATAAACACCAACATGTGAACACTGAGTAGACCTGGGGTGGTGGCAATGGGCGTGATATTTTAGTCTTTGTACTCATCTAGTTTTTTTTTTTTATTACTTATTACATGGGCAGATGGCATTTGTAAAGAACACCTTTGTTAAGGAAATTAAATGCTTTTGTAAAGAAATTTTAAATAGATGGCAAAATAAGCAAAGCTGAGAAATGTTATTTTTCCTCAACTAACATAAGCAGATACTTTTAATTTCTTCTTTATACCATCAACAGTTCAGAGTGAACATTTGTTCATTTCTAATATTTTACATTTTCTATTAAACACACCATACAAAACTACCGCATGGATACCTGACAATTTATCATTTTATTCTTAAGATTTTATTTATTTATTTGACAGAGAGAAAGATAGCAAGAGCAGGAACACAAGCAGGGGGAGTGGGAGAGGGAGAAGCAGGCTTCCTGCTGAGCAGGGAGCCTGATGCGGGGCTCGATCCCAGGACCCTGGGATCATGACCTGAGCTGAAGGCAGACGCTTAACGACTGAACCACCCAGGCGCCCCAACAATTTATCATTTCTTACATGATTGTGGTCCTGCAAATCCCAAACTTTTTCTGTGAGTCACTAGAATGACTTTAATATTTACTCTGAAGAAGCTGTTACTGGGGGGTGTGGGAGGATAAATAGCCTTCCTGCCCAAGTTTTGGAGGTCCCTAAAGGTGTATACAGGGAAGCTCAAAGTGCAAAGCATATTCAGTATAAACCTCCAGTGTAGGCACAAGCAAACTTGAGGCCCAGCAAGAGAAGTTAGCTGAAGGACTTTTTTTTCTTTCATGTAGGAAAGATTTTAAGATGATTGAGAAAGAAGAAAAATTTCTGTTAATTACTGTGCTCCCTACTTTTCATTAGGAAAATGTGGATATTTGAATAAAAATTATCAACTAATAATTGATTACACATCACCAATTTAAATTTATTCAAAACAGTGTTCACGATAGAGTTGAAAAACTTGAAACATTTCATAAGAAACTCAAAATCGTTTAAGAAAAGTACAACCAGTCGCCAAATATTATTTACTTTGGGAATGATTTGTTTATCTTAACATTATAAAAGCTTTCCAGTCACTTCCTTCCACTCAAGAGTATGCTCCGTGACTGTGCCCCCTACATCCACGATCTGTGTGTTCCAGGATCACAAGCAAAGAAAAACACAATTAGGAAGTTCAATCTGCAAGAAAAATAATCACAAAGTGCGCTCCAAGGTAAAAGATAAGTGGTTTTTTTGCTCGTTTGTTTTCTGGATTCTCTTCAGAGCTGCGTATCTTCATGACTAGGAGAAATAAGAGCTAACTGCCACTGGACAAATTTCACAAAATACTGAGGGCACCCCCCACCCCCGGCTTCAGGTTTCCCCAAGCTGGCTGAGAAGCTGCATATAATGTCAAACTAACTCTTAACTGAGAAGCTAGCACAGCCCAGCCAGCCTCCACCACACACAGCCTCCTCCCTTTCCCTGGTAAATATTACTGCGATGCTGCCTTTCCTTATAGGGAGAAAGGAGGCAGCCTGCCATTGCCTACATTGTAGTTTAAACTGGCCCATAATGTTGGACCAGAATTCTTCCAAAAGTTCGTTTCTTTTTGTTGATCCAAGCCTCTGATCTATGACCCAAGAATCTTAGTGGAATTGCATTTTCCTGTTGGCAAACAAAATTTCCCTCCACCAGAAAAATAAGGGAAAGTTACAGTATATTTCCTTCTGTTCTAAAAAAGCAAATTAAGGATGGTCTCCCAAGTTTTTTAATTGTATCCCTCAGGTCTTCCAAATAAACTCTTAAAATAAAATTGATCTAACTAAAAGTAAAAAGTACTGAAATTAACTAAAAGAACAAATCTGGTGTTGCTTATTCAATTTTTTAAAAGCAATGACTCAAAATTACTTATCCTTAACAATGAAAATGTGAGGAAAATACAAAGTATGACAAACTGAAACATCAATAAAATAATTATGGAAAAAAACCTCTCAACTGAAAAAGTGTTGAACTCAAGATTAAACATTATTTTATTAAGACAATGAAATTAAGGTAAATTACTTTTTTTTATGTTACTAAACATGCTGCTTGCCAAACTAAATTGATTTCTTCTATGTAACAAATACATAACATTAATTATTCAACTGAACTATACCAAAAAAAATAGTGATACTATACCATCTGTGGTTATAAAAACATGCTAAAAGAGTCACAGTCATACATTTGGGCCTGTAATATAACAAACCAGATATCAGGAAAGTATTAAGGAGAAAGCAGGTCAGCTGTGAGAAATATGTATGAAAGTTCTGCTAGAAACATTTCAATCAATACAGGTAAAAGATTATAATTGTCGATGAGTACATGGTAAGTACCTGTTAGGGTGAGGCTCTATGCCCGTTACCAAAAGTACAAAGAATAAAGAAAATCACACTTGGCCTCTGAGGAAGTTAACAGCAAAAAGGGGAGACGAGCAAACAACCACAATCCAATTTTAATTTTTAATTTCCATAATGGTCTAACAGGAGCACCTGGGTGGCTCAGTCAGTTAAGCGTCTGCCTTCAGCTCAGGTCATGATCTCGGGGTCCTGAGATAGAGCTCAGAATCAGGCTCCCTGCTCAGCGGGGAGTCTACTTCTCCCTCTGCCTCTCCCCCAACTCATGCTTGCTCTCTCTGTCTCGCTCAAATAAATAAAATCTTAAAAAAAAAAAAACCATAATGGTCTAACAAATATATCTAACTCTTCAAACACCTGTGCTTTACCTATGTTATATGTAGTAAAATAGTAGGAAAAGACAGTGTTACCCATACAGAAACTGAACATACATTCCAGGGCAAACACTGGAGCAAAGCCAGCTCCTTGATTCTAATACCATGCTCCTTTTTTTCCTTTTTATTAATAAAATGCCCTGGGATTGAGCTGGGCAGGACTACATTTCTTCCCAGTCTTTCTTGCAGCACCCTAGGGTCATTTGACTAAATTTCAGCCAATGGGATATGACTGGGAGTAGCATATGCAGTTTTAGGTCATATCCTCAAAAAAGAAATTATTTTTTCTTCATATCCTCACCATTCCCCTGGGCTGGAATGAAGGCTTATGGGAGGCAGACAGATTCAATTTTGTCCATGAGGACACCACCCAAGGGGATGGCAAAACAAGACAGAAGGAACTCTGGTCCCTGGCTGACCTCAGGAAGCAAACCTGCTTACACCCCTGGACCAGCTTAGATTTTTATGTGACAGAAATGTAAACCTTCTATCTTGTTCAAACCACTAGTATCTGACCTCTATGAAAAGCCAAACCAATATCCTAACATAATTATGTGTTATAACATTCCAGAATATTATTGCTTGGTTAGAGACATTTTGGTTTTAACGAACCATTTTTTAAAAAATTCTTTGCATATAATTTTAAAAATCTTTTATAAGTAAGTGTAGATTCACATGCTCTTGTAAAAAAAAAAAAAAAAAAACACACCACCACCACAAGGGCTCCTGTGTAGCCATTATCCATTGTTCTCTAATGGTAACGTCTTACGAAACTATAGTACAGTATCACAACCAGGATATGGACATTGATATAGTCAAAACACCGAACAGTTCCATCACCAGTTAGAAACATTTGCATGGAAAAAAAATACTTGTCTGATGATCACTAAACTTCTTTGAAGTTGATTTCTATTAAGGGTCACATACCAACCATGCAGGAATCGCTTTCCCAACTCTGTCCTGACTGCCTATGCACTTATATGCATTCAATTCCCCATTTAGCAAAGGCCTGCTACAGACTGGGCAAAGTGCAAGAAATGGGACTGGACACTGACGAACCCAATGACACTGATGCTCTAGGCATGGAGCTCGCAGTCCAAAGGAGAAATGAACATGAAACAGAGACAAGCAAACAAACTGCAATGCATCTGTGGGAGTCAAAAAGAATGTTATCTAAATGTCCGGATGATCCTTGAAGAAAAAAAATAGTCCAGAAATCTGTCAGTAAATAGATTTATCGACTTCTTAGGAGTTTACTATTCAACTCAAGATGCTATTCCACTTCCTCCCATTTTTAAATTTTCTTTCATTTCTTCTTCTACTTCCTTTCTAGCTTGGAAAATCTTTCAAGGTCCAAAATACATCTGTCTGCTCTAACACATAAAGCAAAAAATAACTTCTCTCCTCTCTGCTCTCCTGGCACATTGGTTACATCTTTCGCCATCACTCACAGCACTACTGACTTCCATTACACTTACACATGTCACATACTCCAAGACCTCCTGTGAACTGCCTGATGGAAAAGAGATACATCTTTTTCATGTTTTATATCCTTACAGAGCTCTGACTTCTTTTGTTCCTTTACTTCTCTTACTTGGTTTCACTTTTTTTTTTTTTTAAAGATTTTATTTATTTGAGAGAGAGAGAATGAGAGATAGAGAGCACAAGAGGGAAGAGGGTCAGAGGGAGAAGCAGACTCCCTGCTGAGCAGGGAGCCCGATGTGGGACTCGATCCCAGGACTCCAGGATCATGACCTGAGCCGAAGGCAGTCGCTTAACCAACTGAGCCACCCAGGCGCCCTTGGTTTCACTTTCTTACTTCAGTTACTTACCAAAGGATATTTTAAAAATGTATAAATAACACAGATTTTTATATTTGCTATTTTTACAGTTCTAAATACTGCCAAAATCAGCTTTAATTCTATATTTTAAATGACAGTACTTTAATGCTGATGAGGGTACTACGGGACAGGTACTTTTAGACACTAGTGGTGGGACTGTAAGTGGGAACTATCTTTATAAAAGACAAACTAAGCAATGCACATGACAAGCATCAAAATTATACAGGACAGGGTGCCTGGGTGGCTCAGTCGGTTAAGCGTCTGACTCTTGATTTCGACTCAGGTCATGATCTCAGGGTTGTGAGACTGAGCCCCCACGTCAGGCTCTACACTGGGCATGGAGCCTGCTTAAGATTCTCTCTCTCAGGGAGCCTGGGTGGCTCAGTTGCCAGGCGTCTGCCTTCAGCTCAGGTCATGATCCCAGGGTCCTGGGATCGAGCCCCGCATCACTTCTCCCTCAGCCTGCTGCTCCCCCTGCTTGTGCTCTCTTGTGCTCTGTCAAATAAATAAATAAAATCTTAAAAAAAAAAAAAGATTTTCTCTCTCCCTCTTCCCTCCTCTCTCCCCGCTTCTCCTTAAAAAAGGAGGGGGGGATAGTCCTCAAGTGACCCCTTTTTCTACGTAACCAACTTTATGTTAACAACACACGATCATGATGAGCACTGGGTATTATGTGCAACTGCTAAATTATTGAACACTACATCTGAGAATAATGACATACTATGTGTTGAAAAAAAAGCTGTAATTAAAAAAAAATGATCCCTGGCAACAATTATTTTTTTCATTTTAAAATGAACATAAAACAGCAATATACACAATCTTGAACTACAGCTGGTCATACTACAGTACTGGGGCGGGGGGGGAAGGTCACTAATAGTTTCAGTTTTTTTTTTTTTAACATGTGTTTACATTCAAAGCCCTCTTAAAATATCTGCTAGTTCCTAAAACAATTTTGAGTCAAATCCAATTTTCCTAACACAAAAACAACATGATATTACTACCCCCAACCTGTCTCCCAAAAGGAATGCTTTGACCATCTCAAAAAAGAGAAAAAAATAAATATACCATAAAGGAACAGAAGTAAATGTTTTAAAAATTGATAGGACAGTAAAACATTTTATCCACCTTTGTAGTCTGAAATCTGTCAAAATCTCTGATGCATAATATAAGCCATATGGAACTTTTAAAAAAAAAAAGTTTTATTCCCGGGGCTCTTGGGTGACTCAGTCAGCTGAGCATCTGACTCTTGATTTTGGCTCATGTCATGATCTCAGGATCATTAGATCAAGTCCTGCGCTGGGCTCTGCACTCAGCAGAGTCGGCTTGAGATTCTCTCTCTCCCTCTGACTCTCCCCGCCCTTCTCAAATAAAATCTTTAAAGTTTTATTCCTATAAGGAAATAGAATTGTTAAAGAAAAACTGAAAAAAAGTCCACTGAAATAATTCCGTTATTTATGAAGATGATAACTGTTTTTCAAAGGAAAAACAATGAAAGGTAATAGAATTCATCTATCTCAGTGAAACCCCACAATCACACATCCCTAAAATACACATTTACGAGATCCTAAGATGCATCAGACCCTATATTAAGTGTAAAGCATAAAGAAAAACAAAATGAAATCTAGTATCCTCAGAGATAAATCCTATTTCATGCAAAGACATTAGGCAAATTAACTGACTCATGAAATGAGAAAGGGGTCCTGTGAGCTCGGAGGACCAAGAGCTCTTCCTTCCAGAACAGGCCCTATCTAGTTCCCACTAACTTCATTCAATCAGTTCCAAAGTTTGCCCCTAAAGCAGTGTTTCCCCAAAAAATGCACTGATGACCAGAGAGATGGTTAAGTCTGGCGTTTAAAAAGAAATGTTCAATAGTTACGTGTATTAGAAATATAAATAATCTCAATTTCATCAATCTCAATTTTCATCAATCTCAATTTTCAAAGACTTTATCATCTGGTATAAGGATAGAGTAAAAATATACTTAAGATTTTGAAAAAATGAACCATTTTAAAGTGAAATAAGTGGGGGCGCCTGGGTGGCTCAGTCGTTAAGCATCTGCCTTCGGCTCAGGTCATGATCCCAGGGTCCTGGGATCGAGTCCCACATCGGGCTCTCTGCTCTGCGGGAAGCCTGCTTCTCCCACTCCCACTCCCCCTGCTTGTGTTCCTGCTCTCGCTGTGTCTCTGTCAAACAAACAAATAAATAAAAACTTAAAAAAAAAAAGCCTGGAAAAAATAAATAAATAAAATATGAAATAAGTGAAAATTCAAGTTGTACTCACATAACACAAAATCATAGTGGTTGATTGGATGTGGTTGAAGTTGGGGAGATACACATCACATCTCTAAGCATTTGGTAGGTACACCTCCACAAGAGTCCCCCTCTTCAAACCAAAAATGCCCTGTCCACACAACATCTGCCCATGATGCCTCAGCCAGCATCCTGGCCACCCTTCCATATGCTGGTGAGGAGGCATTTCCAATAAACATAAAATGTAGGTGTGTGTTAATGCTAGAAGAGTAACAGAAGTACCTTTCAACAAGCTTTAACCAAATACACCCATTCATTCCTCCTTCAGCTGAGGCAATCCAACCATGTAATAGGTCACCCCCGTGAAAATCATAGGGCCTTATTATGTCTAGAATTTTCACTGTTACTATAAACCTCTTTGGTCTCTTGCACATGGCCGTATTACTGCATACTCCTGGCTTACATGACTGTTTTTGTTGCTAGATGTGGGTTCCCTGAGATGTGTGGCTTCCATTCTTCATTGTGGTTCAATTCCTTTGTACACCCCAGGACCTAGTACAATTTTTATGTTAAATAAGAAAACAATGAGTAATTTTTAATTTTTCACTTTTGCAGACTAAATTTACTTTTTACACAAAAATAATCACATGAAATTCTTTACCTTTTCCAAATAAAAATCAAGATTGAAGTGTGAATCATGTATAAGATTTTATCAGAAACTACCTAGATTAACACTAGGATTAATACTCAAAAACACGGAGAATAAACTTAAACAGTATCAGTAACCAAAGAGAATCAATTTGGAATCCACAAATAAGTTTCTACCCAGTAAAATCTTAGACTGACTGCCTATGTTAGCATTCAACTTCCACTGGTGAAGGAGTAAATATAAATCAAATGACTGCAGATGTGGGATGCAGTACAGATTTATAGTATACAGTATAGATTTATTCCTACCTTCAGGAGCTGCCATTTTTTCCATGTAGGTCTCCAGGTTGTTACTTTCTGGGAATTATAAACCAAGAATCTCTAACTACTAATTCCTGGTTGAAAACGACATTCAAGGAAAGATGGAAAGAATTTCTTCTCAAAACTGATCATTTCAACTTTAAAATGAATTTTAAATGCCTTAAAGACATCCTACCACCAAAGAGTAGGATGGGAACTTGGAAGGCACTGGGAAACTAGAATCTTTAAAATGAGAGGACATCCATCCATAAATATTTGAAAAAGAGGATTCCAAATTCATGAATCTAAAAAGTTCCCAAGATATAAGTGATCGGCCAAATGAAAGTTCCAGGTGGTAAATCTGGGATATGCAACCAAGAGTGAACACTGTAGATCAAATGGTCTGAAGGTACTTATGAAATTGAAAAAACATCCCCAAGGCATTTGATATAATTCAACATGCAGTTAATACACACACGAACACTAGTCGTCTGCGAAGTGAGTGAGGGAGAAACAATAGTAGAACCCTGCGTTTCATCTAAGAAATATGAAGACACTAAGCTTTAGCAGCATTTATTATCCAGACTGGCACTTGTACCCAGACTCAACCCATCTGTCAGGAAGTCACGTGTCTATCATACCAGTAACCCAGGAACTATGAACAGAAATGGGGGTCCTGCTCACAACAGGGGTGACACAGGCAACTCACTCCTTCCTTCTCTTGCAGCATAAAGACACATTTCATGGGTTAGTAGGCTTAATTATCTAGGCTTAATTATCTAGGCTTAACTAAACTGACTCTCATAAACATCTATTTTAAAAATAATGGAGGCATAAAACTGTTTTAAACTTTCTGGCAAAGAAATCACAGATAGAAAGAATACATAGTAAACATTCAAGTTATAAACAAACAACACCACAAAAGACAACAGAGCCAAATCTTCTACTACCTGTGTGGGCCCTTTTGGAGGCATTTTGTAAAATAAAAACAAAGACATACTCATCAGATCTCTGAAGAAAAAGGACTCTGAAATACAGTTATATCCACCATTATTAACAGTGGACATGGCTATAAATATCTACTGTTCTTTGTGATATTAAATAATGACATTATGAAGCCATCGTGATTAGCAAGATTTTTAAATATTCATCCAGATGATTATTAATAATTCCTGTAATATCAAAAAGATTTTCAGGGCACCTGGGTGGCTCAGTTGTTAAGCGTCTGCCTTTGGCTCGGGTCATGATCCCAGAGTCCTGGGATTGAGCCCCGCATCGGGCTCCCTGCTCAGCAGGAAGCCTGCTTCTCCCTCTCCCCCTGTTTGTGTTCCCTCTCTCGCTGTGTCTCTCTCTGTCAAATAAATAAATAAAATCTTTAAAAAAAAATATTTTCTATATTGTTAAACACAATTTTAAATATTTAAAATTTGTATTGAATCGTATTTTTCAGAAAACATCAATTTGCAGATGTCTTATAATGTACACAATACATTAGTATAACAACGCATTATATAATTTATAAATCAATTCACTTAAATCAGGGGGCTGCTATAAGAGGTTACACTGATGGGATGGATGACCAATAATGTTTAAAGACCACCATACTCCAGGGACTTGTTGAGGGGAGGGGGCATGAGAGAAGAGAAGGAAACTAAGGAAGAAGAAAAAGAGTAGCTTCTACCATTTAATGATGACCTATACTCATTACATCAAAACCTCACCAAGCATTATCATTAATTCGCCCAATTTTACAGATGAATTAAACTCAAAGCTAAGTTCCTTACTCAAGTAATAAAGCCAAGCAGATCTGCACCCATTTGCTCTGAGTCTAAGGCAGATAACTCTCACCCACTACCCTCACGCCTCTCTGGCTCCAAAACACTAAAGGCAGCCCCGGCCTTAGTTGTGAATTACAAATTTAAACCTAACCATAGATCAGATCTTCAGCACCTGTGATAGAACAGGCCTAAATTCAATCGATTTGCTACAAGGAACAGCATTCTGTGGTTCATAAATGAGTCTGGCCCCAAATTATCTAGCCAGACTTTACTTTTCAACCTCATCCATAGAACCCTGTATTTTTTGTTGTGTTTGCGTGGATTGTCTTTTTGGTTCTCCTACCTTCTGTCCATCTTGGCAATGCATCTGCATTTTCTTGACTTCCCCCTAAGGAACCATCTCTCGTGGGCATTTTGCCCCTTTCTTATGGTGAATAAACATTTCCTAAATTATCTCTTTGGCAAGCAGGCTCAGATTCTTCAAGACGAATACACTGTCGGCACTACATTCAGGGGGCCCACCACCCTAAGAGGAGATAGGCAGGAGTATCGTTGTAACATGATGTACTGAGAGTGTTACACAGTTGCATGGGAAAAAAGATCTAGTTCTGCTAGGGCATTTCCCGGAGAACTTCCCAAAGCAGCTGCCTGTGACCTGGGGTGTGCAGGTGAGTGACAGAGCCATGCAGGCGGGGAGGAGGAAGGCATTTCAGTGAATAGAATGGTGTCACAAAAAGCTGGTCAAGCACGACCCTTCTGTGTAGGGTCTGTGCACGACCCAGAGCTTTGGAAGGAGGCGTGGAGTGAGGTAAGGCCGGAAGGAGGACGGGCTGCCAGGAGCCTGAAGGACAGTGCTTCTCCAGGAATGCTCACTCCACTGCCCAATTCTGAAGGGCCCCAAGCAGGCCAAGAATTCAAGTCCTTTCTGATGTTCACACAAAAGAATGACCATCATATAAGATCCATTTTCAGGTTTACCTATGATTGATACTGACCTATTATTAAAGTACTCAATCAGTCATGGGATACTGTATTTGGTTTTTATAAACTAGAGAAAAGAATTACTAGAGCTTAAGGAAACCCTGAGTAAGCCTCCTTATCAGAGCCTGGCTGCTATATGCAATGCTTGTTTGTGCCACAAAGCTCCTCTGGCACACACCTGCACACACAGACCCACGCACAACAGGTGTTTGGAATTCCTGCACTACCCCTTTTGTTTTGAACTGGTCATGGTCTTAAATGATGCACTTTTAAGCTTTTTAAGTTATAAATTTGTTAAATTAGCTTCAAAATGATCAATTAAGAGGTTGTGGATTCCCTGGTTGGCCCTCCAGAACACAGTGATGCATAACTGGTAAGACCACACTATACCAACAAGACACTCTTCGCCCGCTGGGATGCAACCAGCCAGCAGGATATAAGGGAGGCTCACAGAGCTCGGAGTCCCTCAGATAAGACACCTTCCTCCTGGGCCATGAGGCCAAAAGCCTCACTAGGACAAACCGTCCAAAGCTATAATTAGAACTGATTACTTACCTTCCCCTAAGAGACCATATCAGGACTGACTATATTATGTCCTACATCCCTGTTTACCTGGATCAGCCAAGAGATCTGAAGCTGCATCACACAGCTGAGGACAGTTCTTTCTCAGAAGACTTATCAGTGGTGACTTGCTTTTTCTCTCTCTACAACCCATGTACCACAGAGAGGACTCTTCATTACTGCTCTCAACTACCTCTCTCCAGACATCCCAGCGACCTTCCAATATCCCATCAAGCCTTGCTACAGTCATCTACAGACATCACTGTCCCTTCTGCTCATTTTTTAGTAACTTGAGCACCTGGCTCCCTGTATCTCCCTCAACACTAATCTGGTCCTCATTTTTAAAATTTCAACCTACTCTCAGTCAAGCCACCCAACAATATGCCTCTAAGGCCCTGATCTGCTTATTCACTTCCTCTCTCCGAGCTCGACTAGCCATTCCCATGGCTGTACCCTGCCACACGTTCTCTTTACCAATAACTGCGCCACTAGTACAACTCTGACTCCATGCATTCCACTCCCAGGCTACCACCTCCCAGCTTTCCAGCTCATCCCCTCTAGTACCAGACTCACACAACTTTTGACTTTATCGTGTCTATCACCTTTTCAATGTTCATCACCACCCCCATGTCCCTGCTTCCCTCCTCGCCCAGTTAAGATTCTGTGGATGGCACCAGGATTGCTCCCCTGCACCCCTCTATTCTCCTTCCCAACTTCCCCACTCCTCTCCTCCTCCATCAAATTCACCTAGCAAAATACCAATCTTGATGAAACCCAACTTTCCACCGACTCCATGTCCCAGAGCAGATCTACATAGCAGAAGAGCAACACACAACCATTCCAATTGCTCTAAGTTCATCACCACAAATTTCCAGTGAACCCCAAGTTCAGCCCAGCAATCCCACTACATTTCTCCAGTCCCCTAGGGGAATTTACTCCCCTACAGCTCTCTCTTTACCACCTCCAATAATCCCCAATCTCCACGCTCAGCTCACTCCCATGGAATCAGAGAACTCCCCTGTCCTTCCACCTTAAGATCTACAAACCCATCTGCATCAACATGTACATACTCTACCTTCACTCCTGTTATAAAAGGAATTAAATAACCCTTCTCCTATCTGTGGGAGTATCAATTTCTCCATCTCCTGATAGAATGTAACCTCTATGAAAAGGAGACATTTAATAATACCTGCAGTATTGAAATGAATCATTTCTACCACAGTATACAAACACATCGTGCCATCTCCCAGCCAAAAACAAACAAACAAACAAACTCTCTCGAATCCATGTCCCCTTCCAGCCGCTGCCTTATTTATCTGCCTATGCTCTGACTCTCGTGCTGCCCTCAACCCACCCTAGTTGGCTCCCTGCACAGCACCGCACCTAAATGATTCTTGACAGAACAACTTCCATCATACCAGGCCTCACCTTATTCATCCTCTCACTTAAATCCTCATAAAGTTGTACACTTAAGATTTTGTACTTTATTGTACGTACCTAAGGTTATAACTCAAACATTAGAAAGCTTCAATGAAAGGGTCTCACAGAAGATCAAATACAGTAGGAAAATTAGTGAACTAAAAGATAGATCCACTATTACCCGAATGCAAAGAAACAGCATTCTGAGAGAGAGAAAGAGACTCAAAGAACAGAATGAGAAGGTCCAATGTATGAGTGACAGGAATTTCATGAGTAAAGAGAACAGGGGAGACATAAACACAACAAAATAAAACTGCTGATCACAAAAGCTACCAGATAGTAGAGGTTTAATGACCTCCACGACCACCCCCAGGTCACACAACGAGCAGGGTTAAATCCAGGTTTCAGGCTTTTTGCAAAGTATCACACCACTCAGGGCAGAAAGGAAGATCCAGTGTGGTAAGAAATGCCATGGTTATGGTGATGGTTAAGGATGTTAAAGAGGATGCTGCTAGATGTGTTCATCACCCTTTTTAATCATCTAGGCAAGGGGGGGGATTGCCTTAATTTTTAAGCAGAAAGGCTGAGGAACAGGAAACATGTAAGACAAAAGTATGTAAGGTGTTTAGAAAACTAGAGAAATTGGCGCAGGTGAGAGAAGAGAAAAGATGAGGAAGATAAATGGTAAGTGGTATGTTTAGTATTTAGCACGTTCTAGACACTTACTCACTACTTGTCATATTTATGTTATTTAAACGTAACAAAAGCCCACAGGGTAAAGATATTCTAAGTCCCATTCTGAAAATGAGGAAATTAGGGTTCAATGAAGTTGAGTAATTTAATCAAAGTGACACAACTGGCAGAAGGCAGGGCCTGGTTTCCAGCTCACATCTTTCTACCCCCACCGCTATCCCGCTGGGGAGGATGGCTGGCTGCTTCTCTCCCTCCCTTTCTTTTGCCTGGCCTCTGTCAAGTACAGGACCCCTATGGCTTGCAGAAGTGAGTCTGGAGACTCCCAGGCACCACAATGAATGGTACCTCTCTTTTGCTCCCCACCATTCAACCAACTGGATTCAGTGGGCCTTCTAGGACCAGGGTCTGCCTCACAAAGACTATAAACAAGTACAAGAGAAGAAAAATGAACAGACACTTACTATAGTTCTCCAAGGAATCATCATTTCATCTTTATGAATAGGGAAAGGCTTAGAGAGATACAAGACTTTCACAAGATTATAGGGTAATTAGCTCACTTACAGTAAGGGTTTGAATCCGGGTCTGGTCTACACCAGATTCTTCAGAATCTTACCTAGCAATTCTAGAAGGCTCAGGAGCAAAGACTCACCTTGTTAATGCACAGGCTGAAACGTACAACACTAATTCATCCTAATTCTATTCTTTCCCCAACATTTTATTATGAAAACTGTCAGACATACAGGAAAATTGGAAGAATTATATAGTGAATACCCATATACTCACCACCTAGATTTTACATGAACATTTTATTACATTTGTAATAACATCCCTATCCATCCATGCATCCCTATATTCACCCATCAATGTAGCTTATTTTATTAATGCATTTCTTTTTTTTTTTTAAGATTCCATTTATTTACTTGACAGAGAGAGCACAAGCAGGGGGAGCGGCAGGCAGAGGGAGAGGGAGATGCAGACTCCCCCGAGCAAAGAGCCTGACTGGGAGCTTGATCCCAGGACCCCGGGATCATGACCAAGCTGAACCAACTGAGCCAGTCAGGTGCCCCTTATTAATGCATTTTAAAGTAAGCTGCAGAAACATTTTAAAAGGGAGTCTTTGAATAACTCCTAAGGCTAAACTTTAAAATATTATTTATTCATGTAAAAGGTGGTCTCAAAACTATACCAACTATAATTTATGAGCGTTTTACTACCATTCACAAATTCTGTCAGCAAGTAACCTTAAACAGATCAGCCTTTGAATTTGCTCCAACATCCATGTTGAAATTAATGTAAATTAAAACAGCTGTTTAATAAAAGTTACACTCACTTGACTGTGATAAAATTAAACAGTTTTAAAGCAAATCCATTTTAACTGCTTCATTTTTCAAATAAGATTTACCCTCTCAAAAAACTGGAATTCCACAATTTTAATATTATTTTTTTAATCTTTCATATTTTAAAATTCCACAATACAATAAATTATGTCACAGAAGTCTTAAAAATAGATTAAATCAGTGCCTAATAAACAACACATACAGCAAGTCTTAGAAATGTATTCCTAGGATTTCATCTGAAATTGACTGCTTTATTCTATAATTTTCCTGGTGAATATGAATGAATTTGTTTCCCAACTATTTGTAGCATGAAAGAGCCCTCAATCTTCCCTTTCAATCTGTTGAGAAGGAAATGAGCATAGAGGGCTGGCATACTGACTTTCAAAGCCATTTCTGGAAACTGCCTGAGGAGTGGTTGTCAGCAAATTATGAGGATAAAAGAGAAGTCAAAACTGTTATTTTGACACTATATTACTTCCAATGAATATCATTTAGTAAACACCTTTTGAAAAGTCTAAAATCTGAAATAATACTTTTTTCAGGGAACAATTAAAAGTGAAATAGCTTGGGCGCCTGGGTGGCTCAGTTGGTTAAGCAACTGCCTTCGGCTCAGGTCATGATCCTGGAGTCCCAGGATCAAGTCCTGCATCGGGCTCCCTGCTCAGCGGGGAGTCTGCTTCTCCCTCTGACCTTCCCCCCTCTCATGTACTCTCTCTCTCTCATTCTCTCTAATAAATAAATAAAATCTTTAAAAAAAAAAAAGTGAAATAGCTTATGTTACTACTACTCTACAACTAAATAGCAGATACTAATCTAAATGTTTCGTGTATCCCTGCAAGGAACCTCTCCAAGGAACCAGCAAAATGAAATTAACTCTATTTTATAAATCACAAAATTAGTTCAGCCCTGAAAATAAAGGAGGAGGAAAAAGCCATTCTTTCACCTGGTATATAAAATCTCCCAAATCATTCCAAGTAAAAATGAACTGAGAATATAATTATTGTTTATAAAGCACTTTCTTTTTCTGAAAGTTCGAAGTGCTTTAATTAAAAATGTTTTCAGCCTGTTTCTGCGTGCCACATACTTTTCCTCTTACTGTAGTTTTTCTTTCTCTCAGTGAGTCAACCCAGAAAAAGCCAAAACTGAAGAGAAAAATAACCATCACATAAAATAAATTACAACTACTGCACAGCATACCTTTTGTAATGAATTCAATAACTTTCTCAATAAAAGTAACCAGGACAGATAGGAGTTTTAATCTTCAAATTTTACTTTATTAATTTCTCTACTACAGCATTTGCCTAAACAAATAATCGCGGCTTTGGCCTTATAATTTGGCTGGGACACCCACCACCGCAAGCAAAGGAAAAAAAAACATTTTTGATGGCTCATTCAAATGGAAAAGCCATATATCAGAAGTTATTGTGTAAAACCTCAGTACTTGTGATGGAAAGCACAGTTTGGCAGAACACATTTAATTAGGGTTGGCTCTTTAAAAAATTAAATACTCAGTTATAATCACATTACAGCTTCCTCTTATAAAGAAAACAATGTAAGAAATTTCAAGGTCAACCTTCCTTGCTTTACTCTTTTTTTTTTTTTTAGGCATCAGGGGCAATTAAAAAGCTTGAAAATATAAGAAAAGACAAGGTCAAAGAAGGATAGCATCAAAAGAAAAACTAAATAAATGTTATGTTTTTTCTTTCTCACAATATTAAATATTCAACATAATCAGTAATTCTTTTAGTGACTATCTGAAGTCTCTATTAAAAACCAAACAGCAGATATTTTCATTATTTATATTAGAAATCTGAGTAAACTCTAAATCACTATAAAATCACTGGCTTTTTCCAAAACAATTTTTTAAACAAAAGTTATCTTTTAAATATTACTATGTAATATTCATTATCTAGTCATGACCATTTTTGTGTAACGGTCTTAGGTGCCTGGCTCTTTCCTATACTTTTGCTCATTTGATCGCCTCAGTAGCCCTACAAAAGGCATTATCCTCATTTTACCATGACTAATCTGAGTCACTAGGAGGTTAAACAGCCCAAGAACACCTAGCTGATAGACTGTAAGATTGACATTCAGTTCCAAGTCTGCCTGATACCAACAGCCAGCCTCACACTTGCTCCTCTCTTCTGTAATTCCAATTATCAAAATCTAGAGCCAGTCCCTCCAAAGGTCAATGTAAATGGTAGCCTCCAAAATCAGAAAAGAAAACAATTTGTTTCTGGTTGTTGTTAAGATTTTATTTTTAAGTAATCTCTATACCGGACGTGGGGCTTGAATTTACAACCCCAAGATCAAGGGTCACATGCTCTACTGACTGAGCCAGCCAGGTATCCAAAAATAATCTGTTTCAATCACAGAATTATTTTTGGAGGGGCTCCTTATACATTCTGGAATGTCCTTTAAACACACACACAGACACACACACACACACACACATTTGTGAGGTTGGGACAGGCTGTGAGTGATCTGCTTTGGCCACACCATAAGCAGGATTATGGTTTTTGTTTTTTTTTATAAGATTTTCTTAAAAAAAAAAAGATTTTCTTTATTTATTTAATTGACAGAGAGAGAGAAAAACAGCGAGAGAGGGAACACAAGCAGGGGGAGTGGGAGAGGGAGAAGCAGGCTTCCCGCTGAGCAGGGAGCCCGATGCGGGGCTCAATCCCAGGACCCTGGGATCATGACCTGAGCTGAAGGCAGTCACTTAACTGGCTGAGTCACCCAGGCGCCCCAGGACTATGGTTTTAAAACAAAGAATGACTGGCACTGAAAGATGCCTTAGCTATCAACCCACAAGAGACCAGTGGCCTCCCACACAGAATTTCAATGAGGGGAACTGCAGGATGACCTACATAATACCTACTATGAACTGAATGTGCCCCCCTAAAATTCATACATCAAAGCCCTAACCCCCAATGTGATGGTAACAGAGGTGAGGCCTTTGGGAGGTGATTAGGTCTAGATGAGGTCATGAGGGTAGAGCACCCATGTTGGGATTAATGCCCTTATAAGAAGAGAAAGAGACACTAGAGCTTTCTCTCTCCACCATGTGAAAATACAGCTTGACCATCTGCAAGCCAGGTTAAGGGCCCTCACCAAGAACTAAATCTGCCAGCACCTTGATCTTAGATTTTTCCAGCCTCTGGTACTGAAAGAAATAGATAAATATTGTTCAAGCCACCCAGGCTGTAGTATTTTCTTATAGCAAGGTCATCTATTTGTCACCACCACACACCCTGTTCCATCACATCACAGATCAGAGAGGTAAGGGTCTTCAGTCATTTGCTTTGCAGAACATCTTTAACAGGGGGGTTGATACGCTTACAGAGTAAAGAATTAAGTATCAATTGCTTTACAAGCTATAACTAAGACTACCAATACTACTGATATCTTTTGATTAGTTGAACGTTTGAAATATTTATTACAATTCAGGTTAGGCCAGCATCAAGTCTTTTTGTATTAAAATCTTTGGCTAATTTCCTAAACAAACTATCAAAAAGAAAATATAATCCTTTCAGTTAAATTTGTGAATAAGAAATAGCAATTGTTGTCAAGGCAGGTTCATTTAGGAAGCAAGGAGAAATCCCTTGTGGGCAGTATCTATTTAACATCAAATTTTCCTTTCTGACTGTCATTGGCCAAATTTTGCACCACATAAAATGAAAAGCCAGTTGGAGAACGAGCAAAAACATGGCTGGTGTTTCAAAACATTTTTTACATAAAATTTTAAAGTTTGAACAGACCAAAAAGATATTCCCTTAAATTTTTAAACTATCTTACATAAGTTTATCAGATATTTTCTGATCACTCACTTCATCTAATTAAATTTATTTTCTTTTAAGTTATTTTGATTTTAACAAGAAGCCGCAGAGCTTCAATGCAGGTTAAAGAAAAAATTATTTACATGAGGATAGACGGTGTATAGTTTTAGAAGTGATTTTATAGACAAAATCTCATTTATTCTTCACAATAACCTGGTAGAAAAAAGTCTTGTTTATTAGCTTTATAAAGTAGGATAATGAGAGTTAAAGAATTTGTCTAAGATCCATGCTAAGCTGGGACTCCAACCCAAATCATCTGAATCTCAATATCAAGCTGTGGAAATCTCTCCTTATCCACAAGGACTTCCAGGAATGCGAGAGAAGTCCACGGAGAGGTGCCTGTGATGTAATCCAAGGGCCCTGGTGTGAACTTGCAAGAGGGCTGGCCAGCACCTCCTGCCACTGGGGGGCTAAGAGCTCATGAAGATCCTTGGGGGTAAGTCCTACAAGTCAGGGGAAACTGTGGGAATCCTCATGAACTAACGTCTGCCGCCTGGGAAAAACTGGCTACTTCCCTCACCGCTAATCCTCTGTGGGATTCCAGGAAATGAAATCTAGTCTCTGTAGAAAAGTCACAAGGGGTTTCCTTGATGCCTTAATTTTCTTTGTTATTTTACAGAAACAGCCTGCTTTCCACAAAGGAATCACAACGCGTCCATCCGGTCTCAATATGGTGACAAGGACATAATCCTGAACAAAGGAGGAAGTCCCAAACCTCTGTTTAATGATGATCCAGGGCTGAAAATAAGTGCACATCTTATCTTTGGCTGAAATTATGGATGATACCATACCTAACAAAACTACACTTGACATACACTGAACGTTGTATGTATAAAACTGAAGGGGGAAGAGAGGACATAAAACTGCAGGTATAAAAAAGATGAGATGATGAAAGCTAACAAAAATTCATTAATAACTGAATATTATCTGCCAAAAGAGTGAGATTTCAGTCTAGATTAATTTTTTAAAATGCAGTGTCCAGAATCAGGGAGTTTAGGGCTCTGATCCATTTCGTGCTGGAGTACTGTAGTAACGGTCAGACTTCAGGATAAACTGGATAAACTCACACAGCAACAGAAAACAATGAAGAGAGCAACAAAAAGAAAAATCAAGATAATACAAGAGGAGACGGTCAGCTGAAACCATCAGAGCTGCCTCACAAGATGTTGCTCAGTGGGTAACAGTACTGGCTCAACTATCTGCAATGATGGGCCCACAGCAAAACAGATCCAAGCACTAGAGAGGGACCTGGACCAAGTGAGTGGTGCTGAAATGGACCAGCTATGCCAGAATCTTCTAGAATGTTTACTGAAAATGTATATGACCCGGCCCAAGCACAGGTGTAATGACTCAGAAATTCCAAGGTGTAAGCATACGCACGTGCATTTTTTTAAAAGTATGCCGAGTGGATCGCTAATGTTTGGAAGCCACTACGTGACCTTTATCCTCATTTCTCCTAATCTTGAAATTCTACAATTCATTACAAAATACCACATTAATTAAAACACATTTTGGTGCAACACAAATAATACTATATTTAAAAAAGTAGATTTTAAAATGCAGAGGAAATCTCCATTTCTTTATTTTTGCTGACAAAGAAATAAACATCTGTTTTTAAGGGTAGTTGAATATTAAATTTACTGAAGTTGATAAGTGTGCTGTGGTTGTGTAAGAGATGTCCCCTTTCAGGAAGAGACAGAGGGCCATGATGCATGTAACTTACCCTCAAATGGTTAAAAAAAAATTGTGTGTGTGTGTGTGTGTGTGTGTGTGTGTGTGTGTGTAGAATGAAAGAGGAGGAGGGAAGGGATACAGACACAAAACTAACAGGATAAAATGGTAACAATAAATCAACCTGGAAAAGGTATATAATTTCTTGTAATACTTTTATTTCTGGAACTTTCATATATGTATGAACTTACTTACAAATAAAGTTGTTTTTTTTTTAAGAGCAGGAGACAGATAAATGAGGAAAAAAATAGCAAAATGTTGATAATTCTTAAAGATGGGTTATGGATAGGTGGTCATTCTACCACTCTCTCTTTTATCCGTCTTCGAAATGTGCCACAATAAAATATTAAAAAATAAAGAGCAGGTGAAATCATGTATGTAAGTTAGCTACTAAAGTGACTGGAAAACAGAAGGCATTCAAAAAATGATAGACGTGCTATTATAAACCGAGTTCACTCTATCTGGAGTGCAGACAAGTTATTAGTGTTTGCTATTTCAGTACGTACAGCAAGTTATTTACTGACAGTCCAGATGTAAGGTGCTCTGCTGGAGATGGCAGTGACATGCTCACATTAAGTCAAGTACCAGCTGACACACTCAGGACTCAGGTTGTGATGAGAGAGGACCAGAAAACAAAGGTGAAGAGTCAAAGGAACTGAGCTCAAGTGCAAACCAACATCACATCTCTCCTAGAAAAATCTTAGAAAAATCCTAACTAGGAACATCTCTTCATCAATCGTATTATAGAAAGGTAAAACCACATATTTGACAAGGTTGCTACAAGAACCAAGTGAAATACATGAAAAGTGCTCTATAAACTCTCAAGTGTTATACACGTTAGTTTTCACTGTATTGTATGTAGAGGCCAGGTATGGAGAATGAGGTTTGTACACAGTAATTGTAACGCAAAACCAAGTTAAATATGCCACAGGGAAAGAGCACACCTGGCTAAGGGAGAAAAGGAAGTCTTCATGGAGAAGGTGATACTTGAGATGGCCCTTAATTGATGGACGGGCAGAAAAAAATCAGAGAGGAGGAAACAGGATTCTAAGTGAAAGAGATAATCCAAGGAAAGACATGAAAGGGGGAGAGCGTCAGGCATGTAAAGAGTAATACAGTTCTTACTAGAGTCTGGGTAACAAATAGAATATTCAACCAGAAATATATCTGAAAAAGTGAGAATAAACTGGAGAAGGCCTTGCTTAACTCCTGGGAGGGTCCAGATGTGTGGTTCACTACTCACCTAGCATGAGGAAGCTTTTCTTCCTCTGCCAGTGCCAACGAAACTTCACTATCCAAAACTTAGAAAGGTTTCCAAAATAAGGCACTCTGTTTCAAAGGGAATTATTCAAGCAACACGTAACATACATATACTGCTATGAAAAGAAATGCTTTCTACTGGGTTTCCAGAAAAAACTCAATCCCAATGAAAATAAATATAATCCAAAAGAGTTTATAATTTACATTTGGCTTTGGCATTTTTTTTTCAGTAGGAGCTTCCAAATCATATTTTTTTCTCAAGCCAATATTAAAGTAAGAAAATTCCTTAACTACCAACCAAAAGATCTTCAACTGAAGTTAAATTTCCTTGTCAACCTGATTGACTTTTCACGGAACGTGACTTAATTCAAAATTACATGACCATTTTTCCTCCCCTCTCCCCATAATACAGAGCTGTGCTTTGGAAGAGAACATTCTTTTGCTGTTTGAGTCGCATACTGTAAAATAATGAAAAATCACTCTTATCATGATTTATACCTTTACATGAATAGTTTTATGAAGATGTAAGAAGCTATATAAAATGTCTTGTGACTACAGTACACTAAAAATCTTAAGTCCATTTTATTTATTTTTATTTTTTAAGATTTTTATTTATTTGAGAGAAAGAGAGAGCACAAGGCAGGGAAGTGGCAGAGGGAGGACAATCAGACTTCCCGCTGAGCACAGAGCAAGACATACTGGGCTCGATCCCGGACCCTGAGACCATGACCTGGTCATGGTCAGAGGCTTAACCGACTGAGCCACCCAGGTGCCCCCGTAAGTCCATTTTCATGTCCTCAACTAATATTAAATCTTTTTCACTGCCACCTCCCCCAGACTCTGAATATTGAATTTTTCAGTGGTAAAGGAAAAAACCATAAAATCATTGAAAACTATATGGAAATAATCTTAGCAATCCTGACCTCATTCAATAGACAGAAAAACTGGAAGCTAGGAAAATTAAGGGACTTCCTTCTGATACACTGCTAACTAGGTAGGACAGATCTAAAGTTTAAAAGTTCTTTGGCACCTGGTACTGATGACACCACGTTACCATAATGGACATTCTTCTGATGACACATTAACTCCAAGAAAAACTAAACACAATGCATGAATCTATGTTTGTCCTTTAAAAAAAGGAAGTGCAGGGGCGCCTGGGTGGCTCAGTCGGTTAAGCAGCTGCCTTCAGCTCAGGTCATGATCCTGGGGTCCTGGGATTGAGCCCCACATCCGGCTCCCTGCTCAGCGGAGAGCCTGCTTCTCCCTCTCCCTCTGCCTGCCACTCTGCCTACTTGTGCTCTCTCTCTCTCTGTCAAATAAATAAAATCTTAAAAAAAAAAAAAAAGAAAGTGCAAAGTATTGCCATTGTTTTGAAGAAAGCAGTTAATGAACTTATACTATCTCCTCCCACAAATCTTCAACCAGGGGCGTCTGGGAGGCTTAGTCGGTTAAGTTGCTGCCTTCTGCCCAGGTCATGATCCCAGGGTCCTGGGATTGAGTCCCCCATCGGGCTCCTTGCTCAGTGGGGAGTCTGCTTCTCCCTCTGCCTCTGCCGCTCCCCGCTGCTCATGCACTCTCACTCTCTCAAATAAAAATCCTTAAGAAAAAAAATCTTCAACCATCCTGAAATACTGGAAAATACTTAGCTTTATATCCTTATTCCAGTTTAATGATCGAAAAAGAAAATGCTGATGGACTAATGAAGCCTTCCCATGGGATGCAAGCAGCCACTGCTGTGCTGCCTTCAGAGGCCGTGAATGCACAAGCCTGGTACAGCCTCCTCATCTGAAATGAGGGCAAATCAGAGCACTAACGTCTGCAGGTCTGGCATTCTAGGGAGCCTGCTCAGCACCAAAGACAAAGCAATGAGGGACCACGTATGTAATTCAACCGATCATATTAAAAGAAATCAGGGGAAGGCAAATCTAGAAAGCCTGGCCCACAGATCAATTCCAAAAGTCAACAGAGGTCTCTTGACCCAAAGAGGTTCCCAAGACGCACTACCCAGTCTATTATCAAACAGAACTGAACTACATTTTCCCATCATACTGATGTTCCTCCCTGAGTGTGGCGAGCACGCCGCAGCCATAATTTCACTGTGGAGCTCGGCTCCGGGTAGCATTCCTTCAAACAGCCCAGCTGTGCACTACGTGGTTCGGCGTGTACTGCTCGTCTAGTAAGAGCGCCCGTGCAGGCCTTACAACTGTCAAAGTACCAGTCTGCTTTTTGTTTCTCCTTTAGAAGAAAGCAAAAGTTCAGTTTCTAGGACTTCGCATGACGTGGGTCCACCACACTAACACCAGGGAGAGCTAGGGCTAACCTTTGCCACTCCCCACGTCTTCATGTCCAACACCGTGAAGCAGAAATGAGGCTTTATTGTCGGCTGGGAAAGGATTTTCTGCAGTGAATGAAATCTGCTTCCAATCTGATAAAACCCACACTTGTGCTTCAGAATTTAATATAAAACTCTTCAAAATGTGCTTATTTGTTGCTGAGCAAATGAAACGTATAACAAGAAAACTACACCTAATTAGTCATGTAAGACTCTAACCAATAAAGCCTCTAAAATAGCATGATTTCCTCAAAGCACAAGCAGTAAAAAGTTTCCAAGAGCTTAACCACATTTATCGTGTACAGCTAAAATTCATGCGATATGCATATTTACAAACATTATTCTTGAAAAATGGTGTCTTACAGGTAAACAATTATTTGCATACATTTCACTGCATCAATCACAGCACTAAATGGAAAAAATATTTTAAATTACTTCCAGTATTTCACATTTAGCCAGCTCCACAGAGCCAACAGAGGTGGCCAAGTGGACAGAATTTCTTACGACTAATTAGACAAACTCTATCTGGATCCAAGAATTGACAAAATCTGATTAGACTTACTTGCTACTCCTGACGCGAGTCCATAGAGCAGTCCTCCCCCCTCCGACTGCTGTGGGAGTACCTGTGCTCCTGGAGGGGGCGGCTTCTCTTGTCTGATAAAGTTATACAATAAGGTTTTCACAAGTTTGCTGGTGTACGGAAGACTACACAAAAAGAAAAAAGAAAATCAAACTCATAGTTATGGAAGTCCCCTTTGTATAATGATAAATATCATCTATATAATCTTTTAATAAAAAAGGGATTAGCACAATTCAAAGAAATACAGCACTGTCACATAATACTGAAGACCGTGGGCTCTGACGTCAGACTTGAGGCTTAATTCTGGCTTTCCTGTTTCTATGCCATAGTTGTTGGTCAAATCACTTCAACTCTTGAGCGCCAGTTACCTTACTGGTAATCTGTATAACAGGTGACACATTATAAATTCAGTATATTATTCAGTACCTGGTACTTGAAGGGAGGTAGTAACACAGAATCAGTAGGGAAAAGCAAGAATTAAAAAGCAACAATACAAAAGACTATACATTTTAAGCATGAAATTATTCAATTTATGCATACATACAAAATAATATACATATTTACTCTTTCAAGTAATGGAATGAAAGGAGAAGAGAACACAGGTGAGAAGGGATATGCGTCCACAAATTAAAGTGATAAACCAATTCCTGCAATCTAGAGAAAACTCTGTAATAGACCCCTGAGCCAAAGCTCAGGCTCTTTCTCTATTACCAGTTGATTTTCAAATATGTTCCAAACAGCCTTACAGGATTCTGTGACTGTATCACCGGTACAATCCAGGGAGCAAGAAGGTGCCACATAGATAACCAAGGCAGCAAGAAGGATGTGAAAATGACAAAGCTCCTCCCACTCCCTGAGAACTTTAATCAAAGCTACTTTATTTGTAATTGTTTTACATTCTCAAGTTCTGTGAAGAATGTGCCAATAGAAGATAACGTGTGTGTGTGTGTGTCTTATCTACTCCCAGCCCCCCATTAGGAGATTGTAAGCTACTACTCAAGAGCAGAGCCCCCCATCCTAACGCATGCCAGGCACATGGTTAACACACACTAAGTATCTGTGACTAAATGAAAGTAGGAGCAGTCAGCTAAGAGGCTGCTGGACTAGTCCAAACACAGGGTGACTGGGTGGAGATGTGGTAGTTTCGAAGGGACTTGTGAAAAGGGGAAGACTGAAAATAATTTCAGTGGACAGGCATGACTGGATGAGTGCTTAGACATAGAGAATGCTGCAGAAAAAGAAGAAAGACGACTTCAAAGTTTCACTTCTACAAAGAAACCACCAGAGAAGGTGAAGAGCCGTGGAGATGAAAGGGGCAGGGAGGATAGATGGTTTAAATGGAAAAGCAGAATCTGGTTCCTTATGCGTTGGGTTTGGAGTGCGGACAGAATCATAGAAGGAAATGTCTGGCTGGACAGCTGGGACAACAGTGAGGTTAGAGGACAAGCCCAGAAATATAGATTTATACAGTAAGTAGAAAAATGTAAAATAGGAACATACCATCGACCTCGCATCAAATACTTGTGACTGATGCTCTGTCGCAAAACTTCCTTGTGGAAGAGTTGGCAAGAAAGGAAAACCACCATTGTTGATACAGCTTCTACCGAGATTTCATATGTAATATCTCTGGAGAAATAGGAAACAAACAGAATAATGATCCCCTTGTAAATTAGGATTGCTCTTTTCTAAATTACACATTTAAAAACTCAACCTAAATATTCAACATGTTTCTGGGTTATAAAAAAAATACTAATATGTTTAACATAAAAATTAAGTCAAGCAAAAATATGAAGCCCTTTCCCAGCCATTAGCTCTTGTACTTGGGTTAGGCATCCCATGACTTTCCTATTTCCCAGTTCCCACCTCCTGCTAAATGACAAGTCTATTAACATATAATGGAAACAGTTACCAGCAGTGTTCACTTGGAAGATCCACCCTAAAGCTCTATGTTCGTCTCTGTTTATTTATAATGCAGAACCAAATATGCAGATTGCCAAACTGAAGAGAAGTCCCAGTGCAGCGAAGAAAACAATGCCTTTTCGTGGTGATAATCACTTTACAGTGAGAACAATGGTATATCCTAACAAACTCTACCTCTAGTGTCTGCTGCCTCGAGGCCAACTCTGCATGTTCAGCAAAATATGGACAGTGAACACATTATACCTGTTTGATTAAGCATGTTTCTCCCAAGATCATCAGCCCCCCCTTTAGAAATAAATCTTAGATCAAATAAAGGGGAAACAAAGTTTTGGCTGAGCAGGAAGGACAAACAGGAATAAGTGGCCCGAGAAATCTTCAGTTATTGCAAAAGTTTAACATGATTGTCATGGGGAAAAGTAACAGATTAGGAAAGTGGAAATCTCAATAACACAGCAAAAAGAGTAACAGCTCCAAAAGAGTATCAAAATATTTGACACAACTGAAATACTCATGGAAAGCGTCTCCCCCAAAAAAACACTTAACACCTACTTAAATGAGGCTCATTAAGCAAATTAAACATGTCTTGATTCTAGAATTGGGCAGGCTTAAATTCTACCAGATATTTTAAGGAGTTACTGCCGATAGAAGTCTCTTTTAAAAATAAAATATACAAAACATAAGAGGTCCATGCAACTAATGTTGTTATGTAATGAATAAATTTCAGTTCTACTCAGAAATCTCACTTTCAAAAGTATTATAGAACAATTCTCTCTCCTGAAATTTCCATAATTAGTGTGTTGTAAATATTAACCACATAAAACACAATTCTTATATTTGTTCTTACTCCTTGAACTGAATGAAAGACAAGCATGACATGTTATGATTCATTAATTCTTCATAATAATGGTGATGACTGCTAGAACCTGAAAGATTTTGCATCACAGTTATCATTTACTCATACAGCCCATACTCTATGGTCAATTGGCTAGACATGTAGCTGGGTCAGGGCTTAAAGCCAAATCCTGAAGAACAAAATATCCTGCTATAGGGTAGAGCCTATCTAGATAGGTGACCACCTCCAGGACATTTGATAATATATTCAGTTACTGCATCAATAATAAAGAATCAACTGCAGTGTTTATAATTTATAATTTAACATCTTATTCTATATCCCAAATCCAAATTCTGTAAAGCTATAGGAGTGGAGGGTAGAGGGTTTCACGTTGGGAGGGAGGGAAGCTGACAGCACATAAGAACAGTGACTCAACAGGATTTTCGCGTCAAGCTACAAATCCATTCACCAAAATTCCTAAACAGAACTAAGTGATCCCCCTTGTGTGCTTCCATATGTCTATGGATAAAAGTTCTATCAAACTGTTTATTACATTGTATTCCACTTTGTAGGTCATTCAACAAATATTTACAAAGAACTTATTCTTACTATATCTAGACAGGCATTATGCCCCATATTAGAGACACATCCATCAATAAATAAGGCTCCTGCCTTTATGGAGCTTACAGTTTAGTAAAGAAAATAGAACTCAAGAAATAATTACACCAAAAAGGGTCATAAAGAAAAAGCGTAAGTAACACCATGAAAGGATTTAGGGGATTCTGGTTGTAAAGCTCCTCTGAAAAAGTGACATTAAGTTAAGCCCTAAAGCATGACTGGCAAGCAGTTATATGCAGACGAGTTTTCTTTTTTTAAGATTTATTTATTTGAGAGAGAGCATGTGCACACGTGCAAGTGGAGCTCCAACTCAGAACCCATGAGATCATGATCTGAGCCGAAATCATGACCTGAGCCAAAAACAAGAGTTGGACGTTTAACCAACTGAGCCACCCAGGTGTCCCAAGACGAGTCTCTTTTCTAGCTAGGGATCCTTTCATTTTTTAGTTATTTATATTCCCAACTCTAGTACATAACAGACACTCAATGGATAAAGGGACAAAGAGACAGAGGGATTTTTTCTTTTTTGTAACTTTATTTTTTTGAGAGAGAGAATCTTAAGCAGTCTCCACGCCCAGTGTAACCTTGAGATCATAACCTGAGCTGAAATCAAGAGTAGGATTCTCAACCGACTGAGTCACCCAGGCGCCCCAAGACAGAGGGATTTTTTAATGCTCTGATTTTTATTGGAACTGACTGACTGGGTCTTCCTGAATAGACTCCTCAGCACAGCATACTGAGCATATGTAATTTGGAATAGCAAAAAAGGAAGAAATGTGTTGAGGTCATGTAATACCTGATCATAATACAAAAGAATACTCATTGCAAATATAAAGGGAATTTCATGAAGGACCCACGATGCTGCTGACTGACTGAGAGGGTATCTTTTATTCATTTTTCTGACCAGCATCCATTTATCAGCAGTAAGACAAAGGACACATAGGATGATCTGAATGGAATGACTTAATACCATGAAAATAGTAATTCTACACAAATTAATCCTAAAGTCAAGTCAGGAACTTTTTCAGGAATGTCCTAAAGCGACTCTAAACTTTTTATGGAAGAGTAAACATGGCCAAGTCAACCCTGAAAATAAAGAGTGAAGAGAGAGAGACTTTCACTACCAGGTATCAAGCCATGCTATTCAGCTATAGCAATAAAAACAGCATGGTACTTGTGCACGCACACGCGCGCGCACACACACACACACAGGCAAATGAATGAAACCCACCCAAGAACCAAACCAAACTTATGGCTCACACTTGTGGTGCAGACGTAAACAACATACAACAAAGATGGGTCCACGAATCAATGAGGACAGAAGAGACTGTACAGAGGATAGTGCTAGAAACAACTGGCTCCTTTTACAAAGAAAGTAGTGATGGGTCCCTATCTAATAACATACTCAAAGTCCCACTACAGATGGGTTAAAGACCTGGATGTGAATGGTACAGCTAAAGTTAACACAAGAAAACATACGATGCTAAGTTTGGAACATAAGCACATGAAAGGACTTCTTTAATAAATGCCTGAGAGCACAAACCATAAAGTCAAAAAATGCACCTAATTACATAAAAATTAAGGATTATTCTTCAACAAATGAAACCTTGGACAAAGGTAACAGGCAGATGAAGAACAAGAAACTCATATCTAGAACCTTACAAACAACTCCTGCAAATGGCCAAGAAAAAAAAACAAGAACTCCACTAGAAAAAAAGAGCAAAGTATATTAACAGTTTAAAACACTGTGATATCCCTTTCTGCCCTGGAAGATATAAAGTATTAGCAGGCATATGGTGATATATAAACCCTCACGTACTGCTGATGGGAATATTAACCAGAGCAGTCATCTTTAGAGAGCAACCTATGACCCAATATATGTATATATGCCAAAGAAAAACTCACAGAAACTGTTTGAGGACTGTGGTAGGCAAACTCTAAAATGACCCTCAATAATTCCTGCTTCCTGCTATTCATATGCCCTTGTGTACTGCCTCCCCTTGAGTTCAGGCTGAATCTAGTAACTCACCTCTGATAAACACAATAAAAGTGAGAGGATGCCACTACCAGGTGGAGATAAATTTATAAAATGACTATGGCTTGTGTTGGGCACCCTCTCTTGCCTTTCCTTTTTTTTTCTTTTCTTTGCTTTCTCTGAGGGAAGCCAGATACTTCGTTGTGAGCTGACATATGGAGAAGTCCACCTGGCAAAGAAGTAAAGGAGGCCTCCAATCAACAGTTAAAGAACTGAAGTCCAATTTCCCTAGAGTAACTGAATCCTGACAACAGCAAGTGAGAAATCTAGAAAGCAGGTCCTCCCCTTCCTAGCTGAGGCTTCAGATTAGACCACAGCCCCAGCAATAAGCTCAACTACAACCTCAAGAGTCAGAGGCACCATGCCAGCTCTACCTCCTGATCCTAACAAACTGGGCATGAAGCCTACTTAAAAAAAAAAAAAATGCATGTAAGTAGAACATTTAGTTGCACGCATATATATATGTACATATATATATATATATATAAATAATGCATTAGACACACTTAAAATGGCTGTTGATGGGAAAGAAGAGGAGCAAGGAATGGGGATAAATGGGAATAAGTGAATGGATTAACACCAAATGCTGGGAGGGATGGGCCTCACATGAACCAATGATGATAATGACCCTTGAAGTGAAGAATGTGATCGACTCAATCCTATGCCTGATGTGTCCAAAATCAGGGACCGTGGAATGAAGGGGGGGGGCATCAGAAGTTGGATGACATACTGAAGTGGGGAAATGCTTTAACTAATTCAAGAAACAAAGCACATGCAATAAACTATTTCACTGAAACATTATGAGGACCTCAATGAAAACAGTGACAACAGGAATGGAAAACAGCATTCACACTTGAATGACATGGAACAAAATAAAACTAATAGCACTCAGTGACAGACTGGATGCTTAAAGTGGGCAAAAAAGACTAAGACTAATCAAAAAAGACAGGTTTCTAGATTTAGAACTCAGAGACAGTAATATCAACCTAAATCAAGAACACTTTCTTTCTTCATGAATGGATGCTGAATTTGGTCAAATGCTTTTTCCACATTTACTGAGACACTCATATGGCTTTTCTAATTTATTCTGTCAATATAGCATATTATGTTGATTGAATTTCAAGTGTTAACCATATCACATTCTTCAGGTAAACCACACTTGGTTATGATTATGATGTATTATCCTTTTCATATATTGCCGGATACAACTTACTAATTATTTTTTAAGGATTTTATTTATTTATTTGAGAGTACTAGCATGAGCCGGAGGAGGGGCAGAGGGAGAGGGACAGGCAGAGAATCTCAAGCACACTCTGCGCTGAGCTTAGAGCCTGATGGACTTGATCTCATGACCCTGAGCTAAAACCAAGAGTTGGACACTTAACCAACTGAACCACCCAGGCACCCCAACTTACTAATTATTTTTAAAAGATTTTTCTCCTATACTGATAAAAGATAGAAGTCCGTAATTTTCTTTTTACGTAATTGTTAGGTTTTAGTATCAGGGTTAAGCTAGCCTCACAAAACATGTTATCCCATCTACTTTTGAAACATACTTTATTGAAATATTTGCTTCATGACACAATGTTGAGCAAAGACAGCGGAACATTATGTACCATACGAATGAATATGCACGCAGATGCTAACAGGCAAAAAATTTAAAAAGTAATCCTGAGAGATGAGATTATAGGTGACTATTTTTATTGCTTTAAACTTTTTAAACGGGAAGGGTATGAAGAAAATGAATGGGAGAAACATTTGCTCCAAACTGATTATCTCTACTGGGAAATTTCCAGGGGAAAAAAATATCGCGATAGTTTGAGGATAATATCTAAACCTCATTTTGACCATGGGTATTCTTAATGATTCCTCTCTCACTACACTGTTAACAATCAAAGTAACAGAGATTGCAACTAGGGAAAAAGAATCTAACATGAGTGTCTTAGTGCTTGTGGACCACGATAACAAACTAACAGAGACTGGGTGGCTTATAAACAAAAGAAATCTATTCTCACAGTTTTGAAGGCTAGAAAGTCCAAGATCAAGGCACCTGCAGATTTCGTGTCTGAAGAGAGCTGGCTTTCTGGTTCACAGACAGGGAGCATCTTTTTGTTGTGTTATCACATGGTGGAAGAGGGCCAAGGGAACTTCCCTGGGTATAGTTTACAAGGGTACTAATCCCATTCATGAGGGCAGCCCTCATGACCTAACCACCCCCAACCAAACACCATCACTTTGGAGGTTAGGTTTCCACATATGAATTTTGGGAGGACACAAACATTCAGATCCTAGCAATAAGTCAGCCACACTTACTGTATTAGTTAGGGCTCTCCAGAGAAACAGAATCCACAATATGTGAAGAGATGTACTGTAAGGGACTGGCTCACACAATTAACAGAAGTTGAAAAGTTCCATTACAAGCCATCTGCAAGGGGGGTGGGGGTGGAAAAGCCAGTGGTATAGTTCCCATCCAAACCCAGAGGCCTGAGAACCAGAAAAACTCTGATCTAAGTCTGAAGGCCCAAGAATCAGGAGCACCAGTGTCCGAGGACAGAAGACGGATGTCTCAGCTCGAGCAGGAGAGCAAATTCACCCTTCCTCCACCTCTGTGTTCTATTCATGCCCTCAACAGACTGGATGATCCCAGTACTGGTGAGTATGACCTTTCTGACAAAGTCTACCAATTCAGATGCTAATTGCTTCCAGAAACACACTCATGGACACACCCAGAAATAATGAAATAATGTTTGACCTCTGGGCACCCCTCAGCTCAGTCAAGCTGTCACACAAAATTAACCATCACATTTGCCCATCAAAGATGTAAGTTCAACGTTTAAATACTGGCAGAGTGCACAGGCACAGATTCAGTCTCGTTAAAAGCATTTAGTCATTAAAAGCATTTAAACACTATTTGAAAGATTTTACACTGAGAAATGTTGTTCCTGCATAAGAAACAAAGAGCAGTCTAACACTCATAGGCACCTCTAATTTTTAATAACCATAAAAAGCAAATACATATTTCGGTAAAAAACTTTTTACTCAATATAAAGCTTAGTGACATAGCACACAGCATTTGCGATTCTTATTCACAGAAGAGCCTATAACTATGAGCCGAAAACCAAGCTATCCCATATATCAACATACCATTTAATATGAATAAAAATATAAGATTTAGAGCAACAAAAAGAACGCCTAAAAAGAAGAGCATCTAGTATCTTTTTATGTGTGCACAGAAAAAAAAGCAGCTCAAATATATTACAGTCACTCAGAGTTGATAATGACTGAGAATACAACAATCTCTCTTAGAAGAAATCTACTGAGGAGACGAGCAGGCATTTCTTATTTGTAAATAATTGTTATACAAGTTAAAAATGGACTTCATCAATATGATACTAAAAGATAGTGAAATATATACGTACTGTTGGAACAAATGTATAGCCTTCTGTAAGAAAAAAAAAACTTGAATCTATACCTCAGACCCTATACTAAAAGAAATCCCAAATATATCAGAAGTTTAAATCTTAAAAAAAAAAAAACCCTATCGGACAAGATGGAAGATTCTCTTATAACATGCTTTGTAGAAGGCCTTTTCAACCATTCATTCCAAATATTCACTGAGCACTTACTTACCATATGCCAGGCCTCCTGGAGCTTATATTCTAGAGGGACAGACAAATAAATATGCTATGTAATAAATTAAAAGGTTATAAGTGCTATGAAGAAAACAATGCATGAAGGTTGGATAAGGAGTACCTGGTTAGGGTGGAAGGGTAAGGAATAGTTACGCTAAACTGCTATAAAATAGTCCAAAATTATGTTTTAAACCAGATCAAAGTTCATTTCTCTGCCACTTAACAATCAGATAAAGCAGGATCTACTTAATAAAGTCATACAAAGGCCATGCTGGAAAGGAAGCTCTGTCCCCCTTTGCATGTACTTCCAAGTTTGTTCCAGTTGTCATTTCCCATCAGAGAGAAGGGAGAAAAATCACTCCAAGGCAAGTCATTTCTTAAGTAATACAAAAGTTGTATATGTCACTTCCTCTGGTACACCCACATCTAGATCTAGCTGGCAAGCGAGCTTGAGAAACATCGTCTTTACCTGGACAGCCTCTGCCCAGCTAAATTCTAATAAAGAGGAGGAGAATGAATTTGGGGGACCACAGACAATCGATCACATGTGTGTTACAATTTTAAACAAGAAGACTCAACACGAAGTTGACATTTGAGCAAAGACTTGAAAGAAGTAAGGAGGCAAGGGAAGAGTCTGCCAGGGAGAGGGACCGGCACATGCAAAGGCTCTGAGCCAGGGACATTTTATTTAAGGAACACCAAAGAAGCCAATGGGGTTAGAATGAAATATGCATGAAGGCAAGTAGTGAGAGAAAGGGCCAAAAAGGTCAACAATGAGCATAAAAGCCCATCCAGAAGGCCTAAAAACTGTGAAAGACAGATAAACTCAAATTCTTAAAAAGAGTGTTTAAAAATTTATTATGGCAAAGCAAAAGCACACTATAAGCAAGTATGTCAAAAGGCAAATTTAGAAAAACATATACTTTAAATTCATGTCACAAAGGGCTAAAATACAAAATGGGTCCTAGAAACAGATGCAAGAGAGGCTCCAATCTGAAAATGAGCAAAGGATATGAGCAAAAAAATGTTAAAACTCTAACGTCCAACAAGAGGGGAATGATTACATATAATTTGATACTGACCTACCACAGATCATAATGTCGTATTTTTTTTTAGAAGAATGGGAAAGGATGTAGAAAATTAGATCAAGCTCACACACAAGGCTAATGGGAATGTAAAATGATGAAGTTGCCACGGAAAGTTAAACACACAATTACCAGACGACTAGCAATTTTACTCTTAGATACATGCCCAGGGGAACAGAAAACGTAAGTCTACCCAAAATCTTGTACAGGAACGCTCGGAGCAGCATTATTTACAATGGCCAAAAAACAGAAACCACCCAAATGTTTACCAATTTATGAGTGGATAAACAAAAAGTGGTGTATACGTACAGTGGCATACTTCTCAGTAATAAAAGGCAATGGAGTCCTGGGACTTGCTACAACAGAGGTGAACCTTAAACTCATTGTGCTAAGTGAAAGCAGCCAGACATAAAAGACCACACAGTCTAGGATTCCATTCGTAGGAAATGTCCCAAAAGGGCAAATCCACAGAGACAGAAAGCAGATTAGCAGTTACTACGAGCCGGACAGAGGGAGAAATGAGGAGTGGCCGCTCATGGGTACATGGGCCGCTCATGGCCGTTCATGGGTTTCTCTGCGGGGTGATGAAGTTCTGAAATTCGATGGTCATGACAATTTCACAACTTTTGTGAATATACTAAAAACCACCTAAAGATAATACTCTGAAAGGGTAAACTTTGGGGTATTTGACTATTCTCATAACAAAAATGAGAAAGCTCTTTAAATGCCTGTGTACAGAAGCTGCCAGGATAGCCTGTCGAATGGACAAAGAGGAAAGTTCAAAACAGTACGTATGATTTCCCAGCGTTTGTGTGAATGCAGGGAGAAATAAGAATCTGTGTTCATAACTGCATCTACATTGCATGAACAGCCTCAGGAAGGATACATAAGAGACTAAGCACAATGGTGAGCACTGTGAATTGTGCAAGACTGTTGAATCACAGATCTGTACCTCTGAAACAAATAATGCAATATATGTTAAGAAAAAAAAAAAAAGAAGAAGATAGCAGAGGAGGGGAAGAAGGAAGCAGGGTAAATCGGAGGGGGAGACGAACCATGAGAGACGATGGACTCTGAGAAACAAACTGAGGGTTCTAGAGGGGAGGGGAGGGGGGTGGGGGATGGGTTTGCCTGGTGATGGGTATTGTGCTGGGTGTTATGCACAAACAATGAATCATGGAACACTACATCAAAAACTAATGATGTAATGTATGGTGATTAACATAACAATAAAAAAATTTAAAGATGAAGAGACTAAGCACAGTGGTTACTTACGGAAGCAAATGGGACAGCTGGAGAGATGGGGGACCAGAGTAGGCAAGAGACAGTTCATGTACACTTTTATGTGTTTGGATATTTAAGCAATATGCTCTAAAATTAAATTAATCAAGAACTAAAAATAGAAGACTGTCATAAATGTTAAACTTTTCTTGACTCAAATCTGATGACATATTGAAATAAGAGCAAACAAAATGAAATCATATTGTGGTATGCTGTAAAAGTCACTGATCCAAAATTCGGAGACCTAGGATCTGCTTCTCCGCTCTCCATTAAACTCATTCTGTTAATTTCAACAAATAATCCCTCTGGGTCTCAGTTTTCCTATTTTTAAATTAAGTACATTGGGCAAGATGATCTCTAATGTCATTTCTTGTGTAACTTTCTATAATGCTCAAATAAAGGAATTCAAGGCAATGTTAGATTTCTGTGAAAACAAAATTTAAAATGTATTAATTGGCCTATCCTAAGTACCAAATAATCAGGGAAAAGAGCCAGACAGGCCAGTACTTGAAAGAAACCAAAATGCTACCATGCTGAGTGTGGTGGTTTTTAAAAGATGAAAAATGTTTTAAGCCAACAGATCTTTCTTGTTTTAATGTCCTTGTATGATCTTCAGATTTTCATCACACAATCGCCAAAACAAAGTCAACCTTAAAAAGCCAAAGTGTTGCTCTGGCTGCCATATTATCCCAAGAACTTTCCACCATCTGGGCTGGAAACGTCCTAAAACAAACTACTGTTGGAGCAAGTTATTAATTTCATGTGAAGAAAAAAAAAGACGGGCGCCTTGACCTTGTGCCGCTCTGCAAGGGCAGAGTAGAACACTTGGATAAAGACAAAAGCCTTCACGAAATGGGTGTTAGTGTTGGCTAAGGACAAAGTCAACGAATGAGAAGGAAACAAACATCCTCTTCTGACTTACTATTGGGTAAGAAACCGGACAGTATGTAAATGGAACATAAGCTTAACAAAAACAACTGACAAGTTCAAAGGATTAAAACCAACATTTAGAAATATCAGTGTTATGCCACCACAGAGCGTGAAAGTAAAACACGAGGGAAGACTAAAAAGTGGCAGAGTGTATTACAGATACTGTCAGTGGTGGTGGTGGCTAGTTTTCAAAGGTAACAAAATCAAAGACATGGGAATACTTCTCGTTCATAAAAGTCTTAACAGTGGAACAGAAAGTGCCTGGAGGTTAGGAGTCAAAAACTCTGGATTCTGGTCTCAGAACGGTCACTCATTAGCTTCATCAGCCACCTTACCTGTCAACTTCATTATATATAAAAATCAAGGGGGTGGATCAAATAAACTCAAATATCCACTCCACGTTTTCATGATTCTCGAAGAACTAGTGCTCTACATATAACACTGCATCAAATGCATCAATAAAATATAGCCACATACCTTCCTGAAATAAAGTTCAACAAACAATATGAGTTTTTAAAGATAAACCTTAAAAATGAAAAATTAGGATGGATAAGAGGGATACATAATATTAAAAAAAGATGAATAAATAATAATAAAGCAAATATACCAAAATGGTTATATGAGTGTCCACAGTGCAGTCATCCCAACTTAAAATGTTGCATTCATAAAACAAGGGACAATCAGAGAAAAAGAGCTCTCAGGAAATAAAAATGATTGCTAAACCTTCATCAAAAGTTAGAAACGGCTTTTGAACATACGAAGAGATGTTCAATCTCACTTGTAATGAGAAAATACATATAAGACACTATGGGGGTGCCTGGGTGGCTCAGTCAGATGCTTAACTAAGCATCTGCCTTCGACTCAGTCATGATCCCATGCTCCTTGCTCAGCGGGGAGCCTGCTTCTCCCTCTGCCTGCTCTGCCTGCCGTTCCCCCTGCTTGGGCACATGTGTGCGCTCTCTGACAAAATCTTAAAAAAAAAAAAAAAGAATCACATTATTATTTCCATTTTTAACTTACAAAAAATTTTATACAATATTGGCAAGGTTCTGTTAAATGATTTTAGTGAGACTATAACTGGTATAATCTCTTTAGGGTTGGTGAGAATGCCAACTGGTGCAGCCACTCTGGAAAACAGCATGGAGTTTCCTCAAAAAGTTGAAAACAGGGCTACCCTACAACCTAGCAATTCCACTACTAGGTATTTATCCAAAGGATACAAAAATAGTGACTCGAAGGGGCACGTCCACTTATAGCAGCAATGTCCACAATAGCCAAAACATGGAAAGAGCCCAGATGTCCATCAACAGATGAATAGATAAAGAAGATGTGGTATATATATATATTTATATATATATACACAATGGAATGTTAGTCGGCCATCAAAAAGAATGAAATCTTGCTATTTGCTACGATGTGGACAGAACTAGAGGGTATATGCTAAGCAAAATAAGTCAGAGAAAGACAAAAACCAAATGATTTCACTCATCTGTGAAATTTAAGAAACAAATAGATGAACATAGGGAAAGGGAAGGAAAAATAAAATAAGATAAAGACAGAGAGGGAGGCAAACCATAAGAGACTCTTAAATATACGGAACAAACTGAGGATTGCTGGAGGGGAGGTGGGCGGCGGATGGGTATAATTGGGTGATGGGCATTAAGGAGGGCACTTGATGTAATGAGCACTGGGTGTTATATGCAAATGGTGAATCACTAAATTCTACCCTTGAAACCAATACTACACTATATGTGAAATAACTTGAATTTAAACACAATTTTGAAAGAAAAAAATAATAATCTCTTAGGGGACAGGTTTTTTTTAAACCAAACATATTTTTATCAAATTTTAAAATGTACCCACTTGATACCAACTCTAAGATTTATATGATGGCTATATCTACATCTGCATGAAGTTAATTTGTGTATATGTAGTATATCCCAACAATGAAATACTATTCAGTGCTAGAAAGAAATGAACTATAAAGTCATGAACATGTAAGAACTTTAAATGCATATTGCTAACTAAACAAAGCCAATCTCAAAGGCTACAACTGTATGGTTCCAACTATCTGACAATCTGGAAAAGGCACAACTAAGGAGATAGTAGAAGGATCAGTGGCAGCTGGGGTCGGGGGAAGGGATAAACAGGCAGAGCACAGAGGGCTTTCAGGGCAATGAAACTGCTCTTATGATACTCTACGGGTGGATACATGTCATTACCTCTTTGTTAAAACCCATACAATGTACAACACACCAAGAGTGAGCCCTAATGGAAACCATGACTTTGGATGATAATGATGTGTCAATGTGGGTTCCTCGACTGTAACATCGTACCACCCTGGGGCAGGATGGTGAAGGGGGTCGGGGGTGCTACACAACGGAACAGGAATTATATGGGAATTGCCCATACTTTCTGCTCAATTTCGCTGCAAACCTAAAACTGCTTTGAAAACTAAAGCCTACTAAGAAAAAAAAACAGTGTTATTTAGAAATATATTCAAAGGTATGATAAGGGTAAAGATTTATCTAAACCACCCTAACAGCTAAGAATCAAAAATGACTGGTTCTGGGGAGGAAAGAGATAAAAGGGGAGAGGACAAAGAACACGTGTTCTCATCATAAGCCCTCGGTGTTTGACTTTTTTCCAAAGCCAACTGCACACATGTATTACCATTTAATACAACTGCAGCATCCGTACCAATGGCTAGTAAACATCCATTATGTAAATATCGATTATATGTGAAAAGAATTTACTCGGTAAAGAATTAACTCATGTAAGTGACACAAAAAATTAAAAAGAAAAAAATTAACTCTTTGCTGGCAGAATTAAAAGTTTGCAATTATTAGTGTACTTTACCTCATTCATACTTTGCCATCCATGTATTAATAACAGCAAAAGAAAGTGACAAATGTATTCTGTACCAGTCTTGGTTTTGTAAGAGTAAAAATTCTTTGAAGGCAGAGTCAGTGTTTGCAGGGCCACCTGAGAATCCTGCAAACTGACCTTAGGAAAGGCACTTCCCTTCTCTCCACTTGAGTGACATCATCTATAAAATGAAAGGGCTAGGATCAAGAAAAGCTGAATTCTAGTTTTAAAAACCCAAAGCTCGGGCGCCTGGACAGCTCAGTCGTTAAGCATCTGGCTTCGGCTCAGGTCATGATCCCGGGGTCCTGGGATTGAGCCTCGCATCGGGCTCCCTCCTCTGCAGGAAACCTGCTTCTTCCTCTGCCTGCCGTTCCCCCTGCTTGTCCTCTCTCCTTCTGTGTCAAATAAAATCTTAAAAAAAATCCAATGCTCATCTTGCTCTAAATAGCCCATAACCTGCAAGGAAATACGCAAACACAGGTAACATGACAGCCAGGACCCCAGACCCTACTTTTGCTGCTGCTAATCTTTCTGTCACACCTAATGCCGGGCTAGCACCAGTCCTCCTAAGCAGCCAGGCACTACAGAAACCTCCTCCAGTTCCCAGATGATTCAGCCTTGTTCTTTTGAATCTCACACGTCCCGTGTCCTATGCCTACTATACTTGTTAGGGAGCTAGTGCTACTCCTTTTTACTGAGAAGTTTAAAATAGGAAAATTAACTCCGAAAGCAAACATATTCAATGTTTTTGAGTACTTAGTATGTGTAAGACAATACACTCTTATAATCCTAAAGCATTTGACAATTTACAAAAGCATCTTCAAGTGCATTGCTTTGGTCCTCAACACGATCGTAAGCAACACAGGAGGCCGTGAGAACACCAGAGGATGAGATGCTCCCTCTCGGCCACCAGCCGTTCTACTGCATTAGAGGACATGATGCCTGGCCTGACTGTCCCTCCAACAGCTACACAAGTTGGTCTCCAAACTCAGGCACTTCAATTTCCTTATCTAAAATAATGAACAGCTAAGCTACATGTCTTCCAATGTCTCTTCCAAGTAATGATTTCTGGTCTATTGCCCCTAACTATAAAATGAGACCTGAGGCGTGGAGTAACATTCCCAGTTAGTAGGAGAACGAGCATTCAAGCCCTATCTTCTGGATTCAGAACCACGGAGGGTTTTTTTCCTACTACAGAATATGTTCCACACTTCTTAACAATAACCAGTTACTCAATTATGAACAACCTGAGCACATAACTTGTAAAATCAACATTATTTGTGGTACCGTATATATTTTGGTCAGACTTCAATAAACACGGTAAAGGTTTGCATACTTTAAAAAATTTAACTGATTCCCCCCTCCTTGCCCACCAGAAATCAATTTTCAACCTAAAAAGCTATTGTGAACTTAATATATAATACTATCTTGGCATATGAAAATGCTATCACCTTTAATTCAGTGCTGGTAATGACTTAAATACCTCACTGATTCAACCAGAAAGCTAGACTAGGTATTTCCCTTACAGCACCTCGAATTTAAATGCTGACTTGCTTTAGCCGCCCGCTCTGCTGAGGCTGCATTTGGAGAAGTGTTTAGGTATCAACACGCAGGGCTATAGAAAGGCATTTTCCCAACAGTTAAAGCCCTTCACTGCCAACCCAGGTCCCTTCAGTTCTTTCACTCTCCTCCATTAACTGTTCACGGCTTTTCACACTCTTGAACCACCTTCTCACGGTTAAGCAACAGAAGTTTTCGATGTTCAGATTTTTCACAGTATATCACTGAAGCCAATATCATTAGTTTATGAGTCAAATAATAAATATGCATTTCCTATCATTTTATTACATTTCAGAAACCCTATGGACAAAGCAAATCTCATAAATAAGATTCTTAATCAGTTCCATTCTTCCCCAAATACTTCCAGAATGGATTTTAGAGCAATAGCTCTAAAAATATATTCTTTTACATCTTAATAAACAGAGAACTCTAAACATAATCAAACCATTAGCCCTTCTAAAATTCAAGTCTCTGCCCCATCAAACAACACAGCTTGTCCATCCCTAATCTCCCACAACTCCTCTGCTCTGATCAAACTGATGCACTTGTGATTCTTCGGATACATTATTTACACCCAAGAGGCCCTGAGCAGGCCCCTCTCTGGCTCTTCGCTGACCAGGTCACTACTAATCACTACAGCTCCAAATGACTTCAGCACTTAGGAGCTGTTTCTCCTCCTGGGCTATCTTTCTATGTTTCCGTCCGTCTCTAAGCTCTTCAGAAGTCACACCTTTCTTTGTCTAGGGCCTAGTACACTAGAGACAAAGGCATATTCCCAATACACGTTTTTCAGAACGAACTTAACAAAAGAGAGATTATTATATTGTGAAGGGATAACGTGAGGACTGCTGAGCTATAAAGCTGACTGTCCCTAAACTACATGGCCCCGGACCACTCAGCATTTATAACTAATCTACCATTTCCTCAAATACTGTTATTTGGAAATATTTGAGGAAATATTTCCTCAGATATATGTTAGTTCTCAATGTTTCTGCTTCTATAGCCCCTTTCTACTTCTACTGTCTATAAGAGACCTAGTTTTTATATTACAATATACCAACTGCAAAGGGCTTTGAGCCACGGCATTTGCACGGGAACGTGCCTCAGCACAATACTTTGTTTCCATACAGACTGGATGATGGCAAACAAACAAAATGCTTTAAGCACACTGAACAGGTTGTGCCCCTACTATCTTACTCATTCAACAAATATTTGTTGAGAGTCTACCATGTGCCAGGCTAGCCTAAATACTAAGGATAACAGCAGTGAGCAAAACAAATGCAGGCACAAGAACAGTGCTTGTTTTCACAGAGTCTTCCTTCTAATGATATTTGAGAAACACAAGCAAGAGAAATAAGAGATAATCTGAAAAGCAGTGGTAAGTGTAAAGACAAAAAACAAAGCATGATGCAGAGAATGAGAAGGGTGCTGCTATGTTACGGTGGTCAGAGCAGCTGTTTTTAAGAAGCAGACCTCCTCTGAGCAGAAGGAAGCGACAAAGTCAGGACAGGAGCCATTCAGATATCTGAGGGGAGATATTTAAGGTGAAAGAAGAAGAAGCGAGGGCAAGGGCCCTAGGGAGAGGGGGACAGAAGTGGGTTGGTATGTTCCAAATTAGCATGGACACCTGTGTGGCTGAAGCAGCAGGAGTGAGATGGACGAGGTCAGCAGGTAACATCAATACCCCCTGTACTAGAGAGGTAAACAAAGTCACACTACACAAACAGACACACCTAGAAAAAGGCAGTAAAGGCAACTGATTAAGAATGTCTCAGTTTTATCAATATATAACTTCTTTTAAAAAAAGATAAACGTTCTGGGGCACCTGGGTGGCTCAGTTGGTTGAGCATCCGACTCTTGGTTTAGGCTCAGGTCATGATCTCAGGGTCGTGGGATCGGGGCCCATGTCAGGCTCAGCGCAGAGTCTGTTTGAGATTCTCTCTCCCTCTCGTGTTCTCTATCTCTCTCTCTCTCTCCCCCAAATAAATAAATAATCTTTTTTAAAAAAAGAAAAAGATAAACATTCTTATAAAATTACAACTGAAAAATCTGCAAATGAGGGCCAGGCTGAGAACTAAAGAGTTGAGTTCACAGGTTGGTAAGAACACATAAATGGATCTCAGAAGAGGTAGCTGCCTATCTGGCCTGGGGCCAGCAGAATGGCCCACTCCGAGCAGACCTCACAGGGACCTGTTTGGAGTGGTGGCCCTAGAGAAAGTGGTAGGACCTATGGTTGACAAGAGCATCACCATATACAGATAAGAGTGACGGCTTTCACAAAAACACCACCAAAAACAGGTAAAAAGACAAGTTAAAAGTTCTCAAAGTAACTTCTACTTCATAATAAGACAGCATCACGAGCAAACCCAAGTATTGGGCCCATCAAACAATATAGCTTTGCTGCTGGGGGGCCAAGTGAAGCCCCACCATTGAGCTGAGTCACGGGGGTCTCATTCAGCCCCTCAACAGTAACACTGTGAGAACTGATCCACGTCACAAATTCTAAGTGTTGCGCTTTCAACTCTGGCATGCCAAACCATGTCCTCTGTATTACACTGGAAGATATATTTTTCAATCAGACTTTGAAGATTAGTATCTCAGAGAATGAATATTTTATCAAAACATCCAACCTGTCTGAGAAGCAGGATCCACTAACTACTTAAAAGTCAAGCTTTATTACAAGTGAATTCCTACAAATTCTGGGAGTTTATCTAAACTACTGCAGTTGACCCTGTCCTCTTAATAATAATCATTTCAAACTTAGTGTACAGATCTCTAAATATCTATCTATGCTCTTGGTAATCACTGGTTTCCAATATTAATAGAATGATCTCACAGTCTCATAAGAAATGTTTAAGTGAGTTCTGAATTGCCCTCGGTGGCCACGAATGCTGCACTCCTCTTGCCACACACCTGCTGATGCAACACGGGCATATCGATGTTAAACATACCAAGTCTACAGTGAGACTGATGATGGTCAGGAAGGAGAGCATCCCCACTTTTCAAGTTCATATTCCCCCTTAAGTCAGAAGCTGATCCACAGCACTGCACTATGGTTATAGTACATGAAACATTTAAATAGTAATTTGGTTTCACATGGCAACTGTTACCAAGACAAACCTTGTAGGATGGAGTTCCAAGAACATTAAATCATAAGAAATTGTTTCAGCAGCTGGTTAAAGCTGAGTGTACATAATACAAGACATCTGGTTGTCTGTGCATTTTCAGTTCATTTAAAAAGTATAAACACATTAAAACACTGAAATGTTTGATATATTACAACACTGGCTCCTTGCTCCTCAAGAGTGTTTAAGTGACTGGTCTATTCACTGTATTCAAGCCTTATTTACTAGCTGAAGAGATTAACTACTTCCATTCCCCTTAACTTCACCAAGACATTTTATTAACAAAGGAAGGGGAAAGAATGTACTCACTGAGGATATATACTAAACTGCTGGTATTTAGTAATGACATAAACATAACAGAGATGGAATTATTTTAAAAATTACGTCAAGAACACACGAAGCATCGCATATACAATGGCAAGTAAATAGGAGACCATCTATGTGCTCCCCTTCCCACATTTGACCACATGTAACAGAAGCCCGACCACAATGGCTTAACCAAAGTAAGTGTTTTTTGTTTTTGTTTTTGTTTTTTCACTTAAGAAGAAATCCAAAGATAAGCCGTCTAGGGCCGGTGTAATAGCTCCACAGTATCATTACTATCCCATGCTCCTGGGACCTTCTTTGCATGTGGCACTCCTCATCATTGTTTCAAGATGGCCCCAGCACTGGCTCCACATCCCAGGAAGGAAGAGAAGGGCAGCGGGCAAAAAAGCTGGAGGTACATGCTCTGCAAGCTCATGACTTCTGCTTACACAGCATTGGCCCAAACCATGTCACGGGGCCACATTTAGTTCCCGAGGTGCTTGAAAACTCAGCTGGGCACACACCGGCCCCCCAAACAATACTGGAGATGTGTTAGAAAGAAGGCGAGAAAGGATATCAGAAATTCAAGTTAACTGTGTCTGCCACACGAGATCCACCTACATGGGACGTTTTCCCCTGTGCCCTTCCCCACCAGGTGATTCTTCCATTGCTTCAGCCCTGCCTTCCAGGCGGCACATCAGCAGACCTGAGCTTGGTGGTTCTCGTTTCTAAATCTAGATTACAATTCCGGATGCTGCACTTATGCACAACAGAGGCCAGAGGCCGTCTTCTCATGAATACCTGGTCCTTCCTTTTTGGGACACAGGCAAGCAGTACACGTCCAATGCTAACCTCGTGTTCACAGGGATTCTGTTAGGATCAATCTTAAACTCTTCTTCTTTATTCAAAAAATAATTCCTTTAAGGGGCGCCTGGCTGGCTCAGTCAGGAGAGCACATGACTCTTGATCTCAGGATTATTAAATGTGAGCCCCACGCTGGGTGTAGAGATTACTTAAAAATACAATCTTTAGGGGCGCCTGGGTGGCTCAGTCATTAAGCATTTGCCTTCGGCTCAGGTCATGATCCCGGGGTCCTGGGATCGAGCCCCACATCGGGCTCCCTGCTCAGCAGAAAGCCTGCTTCTCCCTCTCCCACTCCCCCTGCTTGTGTTCCCTCTCTCCCTGTGTCTCTCTCTAATAAATAAAATCTTAAAAAAAAAATACAATCTTTAAAAAAAATAATTCCTTTAAAATATGCATTCTCAGTGGGTGATACCACCAAGAGAGTGAAAATTGATTCTTTAGGGGGTGAAAAACTTCACAGACAGTATAATGATCTGTGGCCCTCCAAAGAGACATTCAGGGTATCTGGGGTATTCAAATTTCATTAGTGGGGAGAGGCAATTACAAAAATGTCTGAAAAGGCTCCAGAGAGGGACAATTAAAAAAAAAAAAGTTGAGCGTAACTTCTTTAAAAGGAACATTTTATAGCATATAAGAATTGCGTTTAGCTGGAGTGACAGAAATCCAGTTCCAGGAAACAAATAAGGATATGTTTTTCTACATGAAAAGTCTGGGGTGGAAGTGGCGAGGAGGCACTGGTAGTAATGACTGGTTCAGCAGCTCAATGAAATCAAAGCAGAATTTTCTGTTGGTCTCTGGGCTCATGGTGCCAAGAGGGCTACACAACTCCCAGTACGTTGACTACATTCCAGATAGCAGGAAAGAGGACTGCCAAGAACAAAAAGATATGCCTCCTAGCTGAGGCAGGTCCCCGGACCCAGAAGTTTCATTGGAAGATGTCCCCCTACAACTCAGGGCACCTCACTTCAAAAAAAACTGGAAATGGAAATCCAACCTCTCCAAAAGAGGTCGGAAATCAGGAAGTAAGTAAGAAGGAAGAGAATCCTGGGTGGCTAATGAGCCGCCTCTATCACATATGGGTTAGATTCTCTTCCACCTGTTAAAAGACATCTGTAAGATATCACTACAGAGATTAATTCTGTGCCTATCATTTGCTCAATATTCCTAAAGAATTTGATTAGGTTCTCCTTATAACATAAAATTCTTGTTTGATAATGCATAGTCAGAGTACAAATATTATTAAGCAAAAGATACAGAAGAACTCCACAGATGGACACAGAGGCATACGTAAAAGGCATACATAAAAATACAATACCAGGACCCACAAACTCTTTGACATGATCAATCACCATTTTCAATATACAAAGAAGATAAAGCAAATCCTGGCTTGGCCAGAACTTACAGGAGTGGAATATCAGTGATTAACTGCATCAAACAACAGAGCAATTCTTCCAAAAGATCTTCAGAGTCGGAACCTGGTAAGACACACAAAAATTTAACAAAATATAAACTAGAATAGAGCTTTTTAGAAGTTCGGTCTTCATTCCCAGTGAGAGTAACAACAGTTATTATCACATAAACTCAGACACTAATGTTGACCTCTAATAAAATCCAAACCATGAGCAAGTTAGTACATACTACAATCTTTACCTAGTATAGGAATTCTGAACATAAGCTATTAATTATATAACTGTTAATGTGTCAAAGTCTCTTATGGTTCCTGTAGACCAGCAGTTTTCAAATCTCTTATTTTATACTGTTTTTTCCAAATGAAATCTTTTAAAGTGAAATATACAAAACAGAAAAAAAAAAAAAATCAAGCCGCCCTAGCTGCTTTGTTTGAATCAGCAGAATACCTGTACCTCTTTCCCCCAGTAAATATCTGATCAAACACTGGATCTCCTTGATGGGCCTCAAAGCACCTTTTCTGAACCTGTGGGGCTCCACAGATCACAGACTGAAACCCACTGAGAGGGTTTCCACCTCTTTACAAATAAAGAGCCAGAGGTAAAACGGCTTTCCCAAGTCACAGAGTAAGTGGCAATGGCAGGATGCAAATTAGCATTCCTGCAGAAATGCTCCTCTCTCCCCAAACTGCTCTAAGTGACCGTCTCATTGGCAAAGCCGACAAAGCTCAGGTTACTTCTGGCTTTGGACACTGACACCTACTCCTTCATGAAATTCTTCTTACCCTCAGTTCCTACAACACCTTGTTTCCAGTCTCCTTCTTTTCGACTCACTCCCAGGATCTGCCTCCTCAGAATACCTTTCAACTAATCGTATATTCCCCAGAGTTCCACCACTGGCTTTCTCCTCCTCCCACTCCCTATGTCCTCCTTCGTCAGTCATCACTCACACGCTGCTGATTCCTACAGTGACAGCTGTCCTCTTGGCCCCTCCCACGGACTCCTTCTTATCTTTATATCCAATTGCCTACTGGCCATCTCCACCTAGATGCATCACTAGCATCTCAAACTCCAAATGTTCAAAACTGAACCCATCTTTCCCAATACCTGAAATCCACTCATTGCTCCTTTCTGCTTCCTTTTGGTGACCACATCAAGAACCCAGGGCCAAAGCCCAGACTACTCTCTCGTATGCCTCTTTAACCAATCTCTAGGTCACTCGATTGCACAGACTACCTCTCTGATGTTTCCTCTTTTCTGCATACCTCATCATGCTTTTGTTATTTCATCATCTCAGTTCAGTTAAACCAGCTTACTAAATTAAAACTCACTCCTGAACTTCTTTCAACCTTCCTAACTAGTATTCCCACATCCAATCTTACTCCTCTCCAACCCAAACTCTAGACTGCTAATTAAGGGAGCTAACTAAACTCCCTTCTTCCCTCCCCTGGCTTACATCTTTTCAACTACTTTAAGCTGAACACTAGGCATCAGAAAAAACTCAAGTGCTAAAGTACAGCATGCCAGACACTTGAAGACACAGACCCTGTACTCCATTCTACCATGATCTCCCCTCCATTACGTACAATTTATATTCCAATATCCAGTTGCCTGCTACATGCCATTTCATGCCTCCTCAATAACATTCCCTGCGCCAAGAATGCCCTCCAACAATAAAAACCTGACTTTTTAAAAAGCCAATCTTTATTTACCTGAATCATCCTCAGTCTTCCTCTCCTCCATAAAACCCAACTCTCCTGCCTCACTCTGAAAAAAAAATAATCATCTACAAAGCATCTTGCCTTGTACATGTCTTTCATTGTATACATAGGTTACATTATACCATAATTTCTGTCTATATGTGGGCAGGTCCCTATTGGACTCTATCCTTTTTTTTTTTAAGGTAGGCTCAAAAACTAATGATGTAATATGTGGTGATTAACATAATAAAATTAAATTAAAAAAAAAGTAGGCTCCATGCCCAGCGTGACCCTAAGATCAAGACCTGAGTTGAGATCAAGAGTCGGATGCTTAACCCAGGCACCCCTGGACTCTGTACTTCTTGAGGATGATGACTGACAAAGAGCTTAATACATAACGTATACTCAAAACATGTTTGCCGAACCAAACCCAGGGTCTACTACAAATCTAGTGGTTATTTCCAAAGCATCAAAGCACTTGGAATTTCGAAGTTTAGCAATTCTTTTTTCTAGACCACAATATCACCTGGTATTCAGAAATTATGAAGAAATTCCTTCCTGCCTTGCCATAAATACAACTGGCACAGTAGCCCTCTGAGAGGTGAGTACAGAGCTTGAAGAAAATAGTAAACCACACTGAAAGCACCAATCAATGCTACAAAGAAAACATGGCAAGAATCAAGTTCAATAACTACATTAAATCACACTCTAGAAGTTCCTGGCTTAGCTCAACCAGTGAAGAAAATAAAATTTGGAAATAAGTAACATTGGTCTCTGAGACTACGAAATAAAAAGTAGATGTAACTAAAATCCTTCTCATTGCCAAAGCGGTCCAACATAACCCAAGTGAGTCAACAACCTACTCCAAGTTGATCTGTTGGCATATAATATATACCTAAGACAAGCTTGCTGAAATGTCATTCCTTGGCTCATCCTACAGAATGCAGTGACCCAGACCCAAGTAAGGACATTTAAAATCATTCCCTGATTCCCTAAAAAACATTCCAGACCAAATCAGCAGGCCACTTTAACACCATACCCCTGTTCAGCCATGTAGTCAGAAGTTTTTTTAATTACGGAAAGTGAGGAAACAAATGCTAAGGACCCACAGATGGTTGGATTTTTTTCTCTCAGGGGTATAAACACATCTCACCCTGAAATCTTAACACAGTGAAGAAGATTCTGTATTCTATTCCATATGCTATCTAAACCATGACTTCTGTCAAGATTACAGCTTAGGTCAATTAAGGAATATATTCACAACTTTGTTATCAACTTAATAATGAAAATGATAAATATATTTCATACAAGTGAAATGTACCAATTCAAGGCTGAAACTCTAACAACAAAAGACAAGAATAGGGAATTTCCAGTTGAAATCTCAGACAACTTCTATTTACTAAAACAAAAACATCCCTACAGAATACCATATTCTTATTTCTGGGAATAATCTAGAAGTAAATAATTGTGTATCAAGTGAAGAGTGACAAGATTTGACTGCTTACCAGGTCTGACATTAAGCAAGTCACTCCTAGTGCATTCTTTACCAAGCAACGTTTGTATTACTCAACTACATTTGAAGCCAAATATCTTCCTTAGCGCCAATAAAAACAAGTAAATATAAACTCACCTGCCAAAAATTAGAGTAACACTCATGCATTTATCACAAGAAAGAGAATCTGAAAGGTCCTTGAAATCTTCAGGTCAGTGACAAAGCAAACTGAAGATCTTTGAGCAAAGGACTCTGAAGAGATTCAGTATGTTTATTGTGAAGTTTTAAACCCAGAGTTTTTCTCTCTTAAAGAGTTTTAAATTGCCTCTTATAAGCTGCAGTCAAATATGCTCACATTTTCAATGTTAGCGTCTCTGAGATAATATTCATAGCTAACATTTACTGAGTACTCTACCCTTTGAGAGGCACTGTGCCAAGCATTTCATTCTTTATGTTACATTAATCCTGACAACGACTCTTAAGGAGTAGGTATGATCATCACCATCATGTTACAGATAAAGAATCAAGGCTCAGAATAGTGAGTTTCCTTACAATAAACGGCAGAGACTGGATTTGAACCCAAATCCAGACTCATTAAAAGAAAAAAAGAAAAAAACAAAAACCCTTACGAACTATTTTTAAAGACTTGTTCCAGGATGGTCAGTTAAGCGGCTGTCTTCAGCTCAGGTCATGATCTCAGGGTCCTGGGATCAAGCCCCGCATTGGGCTCCCTGCTCAGCGGGAAGCCTGCTTCTCCCTCTCCTACTCCCCCTGCTTGTGTTCCCTCTTGCTATGTCTCTCTCTGTCAAATAACTAAAATCTTAAAAAAAAAAAAAAGACCTGTTCCTATACTAAGTTGGAAAAAATCCAGTCAACCCATGTTTCACTTAAGACCCTAAATACAAACCCCTGGTAAATGAATACTATGAGCCATCGGGGGGAGAGATACAAAATACCCCGTATTAGTTTACAAATCAAGGTGATATGTTACACATTCTTCAACACATACTGTCAATTTAGAAATAACCTCTAACAATGAATGTATATAAACTGTTATTATGAGTATTAATGCAGAACAAGGTCACTGAAATCTCACTCCTATATCTGGGGTTCCCCTGCTTTAAAGCCTGTTAGACCCTGCTTCTCTGGTCCCTGTGAGTGACACTAGGGGAAGGAACAAATGAAAGACCAGATGATATCCACGGTCCTTTACAACTCCAGTCATCTACACGTGAAACTGAGCTGTTCAGCACCCATTCATACCATACTTTCCCTAGGGAGGGAACCAGAGAAGAGCAAGATACTGTTGTAATCAAATACCTTCCACCAGAGTAGGAAGGGAAGGGAAAAGAGAGAGAAAAGAATAATGAAAAAAGCACTGATGGAAAACAAAGAAGCGGCCATATTAAAACACAGAGAGCTCATTGTTGTTTACTTTGCATGCAGAAAGTCAAGCTGTTGGTTTCTAAATGCTGCTCAACTGTGCCAAATACAAGTATTAAAACATAATCAAGGGATGCCTGGGTGGCTAAGTGGTTAAGCGCCTGCTTTCAGCTCAGGTCATGATCCCAGGGTACTGGGATCGAGCCCCGCATCGGGCTCCCTGCTCAGCGGGAAGCCTGCTTCTCCCTCTCCCTCTTCCCCTGCTTGTGTTCCCTCTCTCACTGTGTCTCTGTCAAATAAATAAATAAAATCTTTGAAAAAAAAAATCAATCAAGAAATAACAGAGCTATATTCCAAAAACAGGTTCCCCGAGTGCCTAAAAAGTTCAGAGCAAAACTGACTTAAGATGGAAGGCACATAAGCTAGATTGTATTTACTATAAACATATTCAGAAAACCATGGTAGAATCCACAATAGGCAGTTTTAATTGTGACACTAATACTGGAATTAAAGTATTAAAAATCATATTTAAATTTCTAATGAGCAAAACTGAATGTGTCTATAAAATAATCAAACTAAGGAAAAGCAGATGGACTCACTCTTTTCTAAAATGAAAACTGATCTACATTGTAATGCATTACAATATTTATAAGACTGTGTCCCACATATTCCAATAAAATCTGCAATAATCCTGGCTGTCTGCTATTATTGTAGTCAAATAGAAATGTTTCTAATTATACCCAAGGATAATACAGTCTTCCAGGTTCTATTATAGAATATGCCTTTTTTATTTCTAATTTGAACACAATATAAAAACTGCTGATAACAGAAGAGGGTAGAAAACAGTTTCATGTACGTTGGAGAAAGTATGGAAATAGATTTTAGTAAGCAACTACTAACTACATAGAGTATGTATGCAACAGGGTATTGTACTGCACAATGCATACTTAGATTCTAGGCCAATTTAAAGTATTAGCCTCTTAAATTCCAGTTTTATTATTTTTGTATTCAATTTATTTAAACTAAAGAAAAATAAATTTACCCACTTCTCCTACCCCCTCAACCTGTTCTCTGCATCTATGAGTTTAATATATGTATAATGGATTTAGCTTTCACATATAAGAGAGATCATATGGTATTTGTCTCTGACTTATTTCATTTAGCCTATGCCCTCGAGGTTCATCGACATTGTTGCAAATGGAAAGATTTCATTTTTTATAGAATATTATTCCTGTGTGTGTGTGTAAGTGTGTGTATGTGTGTGGTGTGTACCACATCATCTTTATCCACTCATCCATCAATGGACACATAGGTTATTTCAATATCTTGGGTATTATAAATAATGCTGAAATGAACATGAGGGTGATATATATTTTTTTTATTTTTTTAAAGATTTTATTTATTTATTTGACAGAGAGAGAGACAGTGAGAGCAAGAACCCAAGCAGGGGGAGTGGGAGAGGGAGAAGCAGGCTTCCCGCGGAGCAGGGAGCCCGATGCAGGGCTCGATCCCAGGACCCTGGGATCATGACCTGAGCTAAAGTCAGATGCTTAACGACTGAGCCACCCAGGCGCTCTATATACATTTTTTTAAATTAGTGTTTTCCTTCTTTTTTTTTTCAGACAAATACCCAGACATGTAATTGCTGGATCATATGTTAGTTCTACTTTTAATTTTTTTAAGGAACCTCCATACTGTTTTCCATAGCAGCTCACCAACAGTGCATTACATTCCCACCAACAGTGCACAAGGGTTCCCTTTCCTCCACGTCCTTGCCAACACTTGCTATTTCTAGTCTTTTTTGATAACAGGCATTCCAACAGGTGTGAGGTGATATCTCATTGTGTTTCTGATTTGCATTTCTCTAATAATTAGTGATGTTGAGCATCTTTTCATGTACCTCTTGGCTATCTGTTTTCTTCAGAAAAATGCCTATTCAGATCTTCTGCCCATTTGTAATCAGATTATTTTTCCCTATTGAGTTGTAGGAGTTATATATGTCTATGTATTCGTGGTAGCACTAGGGTTTATTAAGCTGTGCTTTAGTATAGGCACTGGGGCTTGCCCACGGTGCTCCTGATGTTTAAAGCCTGGACTTTCTGCCAATTCTTCTTGAGCAATGACAACAGGAAACTGACAGCTGAATGGATGTTATATGTAAGCTCATCATCTGTAATCTTCATGCAGCCAATGGTCACCACCAGACACAGCACCTTCTCCATCTGGAATCTGATCGTGGACTTCGCTTCATCCCCTCTGGCCACCATGCTCTCACTGTGGGTCAGCAAGGAAGGGAACTTGCCAGTCTTACTCGGGCCTGGGCCCAGGATTCGAGGGATCTGCTTCCTGGCCAGCTTCTTGACTTAGTTTTCTTCTTGTTGAGTTTCTTCAGTGCCCCAATGTCCATGTGGGGAATATCCACAGCCCTGGCCTCATCAAGTGTTGCTAATCCCCCAAAACACATACAGAGAACTTGGGGCTGGGAGTGGACTTAAGCCCGACAGTGCCGAGAAGCATTTGTCCTTCTGAGGGTCATTGTTCAAGCAGATCTGCAGCTCCACCATCTCCCAAAACTTCTGGCACTTGCACTGGTTCCCATGCAGGACTTCCCACACCAACTCATACAGGGGGTTGTGGGAAACTTTGCTGCTCACGGTGTCATGCACTGCAATAACCGGAAAAGAGGTTTAAATTGTTGAATCCTTAGGATTTTTGTTGTTGTTGTTAAGTAAGCTTTACGCCCAACATGGGGCTTGAACTCATGACCCTGAGATCAAGAGTTGCATGCTCCATCGACCGAACCAGCCAGGTGCTGAGTTACCTATTTTAGATATTAGCCCCTTATCAGATATCTGATTTGGAAGTAACTTCTCCCATTCAATAGGCTGCTTTCATTTTCTTGATGATTTCCTTTGCTGTGCAGAAGCTTCTTAGTTTGATGTAGTCCCACTCGTTTATTTTTGCTTTTGGTGTCAGATTCAAAAAATCTTCTCCAAGACCTATAGCAGGGGGCTTACCACCTATGTTCTCTTCTAGCAATTTTATGGTTTCAGGTCCTACATTCAAGTCGTCAGTCCACTTTGAATTAACTTTTGTGTACAGTGTGAGATAGGGGTCCAGTTTCATTCTTTTGCACGTGGCTGTCCGATTTTCCCATCACTATTTATTGAAGAGACTGTCTTTTCTCCATTGTATATACTTGGCACCTTTGTCATAAACTAACTGGCCACATATGCATGGGTTTATTTTTGGGTTCTTTGTTCTGTACCATTGATCTATATCTGCTTTAATGTCAATACCATACTGTTTCAATTACTATAGCTTTGTGATATAGTTTGAAATCAGAAAGCAAGCCTGTCAATAAAGTTTAACGATTTTGGTCCACTGATAACAGACAAGAAAGGAAAAGAAAAGAGAGAAATATTAAAAAACAGTATCACCTATTGTAAGGCCAAGAACAATTCAGGAGGTCCTAGAAGCACTTTAATTTTTCTGCAAAGACAGATCACAAATCTTATATGCAAAATATTTCAAAATTATAAATCCATGCTTTCTTGAGTCCTTTCTAGCAATTGGTTTTTTTTTTTTTTTGCATTACTGAACTAACGAAACTAAACTGTTAAATTTCATACTAAGACAAAAATAAACAAAACAGAAACAACTCATCTACCAACTTCAGGTTTACCTCTTGAGCTACATAGAGCCTGCCCCAGGCCCTAAAGATTAGCTCAAGCAAAAATAAGAGAAGAGTGAAACCATGCTGCCTTGAGAGCCAAAGCACTTCGGCCATCTGAAAAAATTCAATATTAGTTTCAAAAGAGGGAGTTTTACCACTACTGCATTTAGTTAAATGAATACATCATGGATTTTGAAGGTACTTCCAGAGAGTCTCAAAATGGTTTTAAGCCAGGGACATCTGGGTGGCTCAGTCGGCTGAGTGTCTGCCTTCAGCTCAGGTCATGATCCCAGGGTCCTGGGATTGAGTCTCACATCAAGCTCCTTGCTCAGTGGGGAGCCTGCTTCTCCCTCTGCCTGCCACTCCCCCTGCTTGTGCGCTCTCTCTCTCTCTGACAAATAAATAAAAATCTTTTTAAAAAATTAATAAAGGGGCACCTGGGTGGCTCAGTCGGTTAAGCGTCTGCCTTCAGCTCAGGTCATGATCTCAGGGTCCTGGGATTGAGTCCCGCATAGGGCTCCCTGCAGAGCAGGCAGTCTGCTTCTCCTGACCTGACCCTTCTCCCTCTCATGCTCTCTCTCTCTCATTCTCTCTCTCTCAATAAATAAATAAAAATCTTTAAAAAAACTTAATAAAATAAAAATGTAAAAAGGTCTTCAGCCAGAGGAGAATGAAAAGGAAAGTAGATGGGATGTCTGGGTGGCTCAGTTGTTAAGCATCTGCCTTTGGCTCAGGTCATGATCCCAGAGTCCTGGGATCGAGTCCCACATCGGGCTCCCTCTGCCTGCCACTCCCCGGCTTGTGCTTGCTCTGTCTGGCAAATAAATAAAATATTAAAAACGAAAAAAGGAAAAGGAAAGGAGTTATATTAGAGAGGTATGATTATGGATTATTTTTTTGATTTCCATAAATATTCTATCTTCTACCACTTTTTTCTCGTTTTGATCTCTCAGAAGTTGGAAGTTTTTTCCAGCTGTCAGGATCCCTGGTTCTCCATTTACTTGTCAGAAGGAGGCCAATGCTGATGGAAGTGGTGGCTCCCCCTGGAAGGTTCGGAGCTGTATCATTGAGGGACACCCAAACATCAGTATCTCTACATCTTTTTCCTGTTTTCAGTTCATGTTCTCCAGAAGAGTATGCATTAACCTTCCGGAGGGAAGGGGAGGTAGTGGGTACAACCACCGTGCCAGCACTTAGAAGCCATGTCAAGATGCCTCACTCCTCCATTTGTACTCTTTGTTCTTAGCCCTGTTCTCAGTACACCACCCCTCCACTGTGCCCCAGAGCTCCTGCAGGAAGGCCCTCTTGGTTCAGCCTCTCAGAGAAGACAGTCTAGTATTAACCAGGGAAGGGGTGGTCTCCTGACTGCACATGGTGGTGGAGAAGAGCTGAGTGTCCAACTGCTCCTTCAATCACTCCTCCCAGGTGTCTGCCTTCAGAGACACCTGGTATTTCCAATTCCTAAGCCTTTCCAGGGTTCTATGGCAAGAACTGGCTGTTTCCTGGAGTTGTCTGACCCTGAAGGCATTCGGCATTCAGCATTCAGCCTTCAGCTTTCACTGATCAGTTGAGTTCATCATTACTCAACTTTCCAACTTGAAAAATGTTATGAACATTGTGTTCCCCTTTCCTCCTCTTTAAACTAATAATAAATTCATGACTTTTTAAAAGTCCCTTTACTGATATTTTATTGGAGTTTCAGAAGAAAGCAAAGATAAGCACGTGGGTTCAATCCATTATGCTTGAGAGCAATTCCTACAAAATAAAATTTTTTAAAATAATTTCTATTAAACCATTTTATGCTGAGGAAATGTGGTTAAGCAAGCATTTCACCTGAACTCGACAAGTCTCCAGTCTCTTTTCTACTCTCCCCAGAGCCGCGCTAACTGGCTGCCATGTGTGCCCACCCACAGCGCTGCGGGGCACAGGTGGTGTGCCCCTGCAATGCAAACCCACACTCCCGCTCTATGCTCTTGATCCTAGAGCCCCCCCACTTCCCTGGGCTTTCCGGTTAACTCTTTCCCTGTGTGTGTGTGTGTGTGTGTGTGTGTGTGTGTGTGCGCGCGCGCGCATCTGCGCGCACGCCTCTGCCTTCAGTCTCAATCTCCAAAGGCTTCTTTCCTCATTTAAAAAATTGTAAAAATATTTGTAAAGAAACTATAATTGCCTTCCACTGGCGACAATATTAATAGAGTCGTTACTCCAAAGAGGCCTCTTGTACAAAACAACTAGTTCTTGGCTAATATACACTTTTTAGTGCATTGATGGGCTTCCAGAAAGTAGAGGAAATCTCCAGGGACCCTTGCACCATAACCAAAAAGAACAACCACAGGTGAACAAACTGTGGCTTGAATCCAGAGTAAAATACTGAGCAGTAAACAAACTCGAAGGGTAGGGTGACCCTGACGATGAATGCCAATACAAAGCTGCCAATACAAAGCCGTGCCACGGGCTTGCCACTGGGAAGCTGAACCTGAGCTGTCACATTAAACCAAGAACCTCTAAAGGAGGTTAAATGGCCTCAGGTGATGCAGTCTAGATCCCTCTAGAAACAAATGCAAATACTTCCTGTATTTGGGGCCTCAGATTAAGATGAATAAACAAAAGCTCACAATCAACATCATCAAATACATAAAGAAACAAACCACCATAAGTGTTTGCGGAAACAAATTCCAAATTCATACCCCTAAGGACTTAAAATATTGGATTTGTGAGATACAAAATGTAAAATAAATATTAGTTATTACCTTGGGGTAATGGGGGATGATACCAAGACAGAAGACCGTACTCACATTGAAGGCAAAGGGAAAAAAGTCACAATTTTATAGTCCTTCACAGTTTTACCTAGGGCTAGCTTTGTCCCCTTTGACTACTCTCAAAGGGGACATGCAATAGTGGAAAGAGTTATATTTACAAAATGATACAAATTCCCTCTAGCAAACAATCTACTACCATGCCATACATAGCCTGTGGGGAAATGTTCATGTAGGACATCCTCACAAATTTCTATTACAAATGGGGCACTTACGCAGAGAGTTACATGACCCTCATAAGGAAGGCTTCACCGAATGTGCTGGCAACATCCATCTCATCACAGCAGAATTACAGTGAATTGGAACCAAAAAAGTCCTCAAATTCCTCAGCTGACTTTGCTCAGCTGTTTGTAGATGGTGCTCTGCTTCTGTCAATTCAACGTTCGAACAAGCCCTACTACTGTCTACTCTCTCAACCCCTGAGCAGTCTCCCCCGTGGTCTCCTGTGCGCCTGATTCCGAGATTCACGTACTAGCTGAGAAACAGATGTTTTTAGGTACTGCATAGTGATCTCCCTTTTTTTTTTTTTTACCATTTAACAGAATCTATGCAATCATTTATTTTCATTACTCTATAAATTGTAAAAAGATATTAAAAGAAAATGTAAAAGGACTTACACCAGTGATAAGTAGAAATCTCAAACTAACAACATGTATGACTAAAATGAAAGTAATTACATATGCCAAAAACGGGAAGTGTTTAACCTTAAAAAGATATTTACTGGACTTAAAACTGGTGGATCAACAGTAGACTCAACTGTAAAGGAAAAGATAAAACGAAAGAATGTGTAATCCTGAACTGCTAACTCCATATAAAAAAAAAAGAGGACAATCCGTCAGTGCACAGACAGAATTACCAATATCAGACTTCACAGATGGTTCTTTTGGTGAGACAAGCATCTTGATAATGTGGCCCACGGCTGAAAAAGTGTTATTTTTATGCTGCTCTCACTTTAGGTTATGTAGGATGCACAACAAAACCGTGCTTCTAGGGGCGCCTGGGTGGCTGAGTAGGTTAAGCATCAGCCTTCAGCTCAGGTCATGATCCTGGAGTCCCGGGATCAAGCCCCACATCCGGCTTCCTGCTCAGCGGGAAGCCAGCTTCTCCCTCTCCCACTCCCCCTGCTTATGTTCCCTCTCTCGCTGTGTCTCTCTGTCATATAAATAAATAAAATCTTTAAAAAAAAAAATAAGTGGAGAGAGTAGGTACAAAGAGGGTCCTTCTGGGCCTCAAAATAAATTCAGTGTATCTCTGAAGTGCATCAACTTAATGGTATGCATGACAAATAATTTTACATTAACACAATATTACTGTATTTATTTTAAAGTACAGTGCATGCATAATTGTTTTGACATAAAGCAAAACAAAGTGTTGGGTTTGCAGGTTCTTGGCTGGCTCAGCTCTCAGGTGCCATGGGGTAAATATACACTCCATTCTTGCTGCTAGACCTTCTGTGGAAAGGTCTGATACTCCCCAAGTAGGGCTGGTTTTGGCAGTTTCAGCACCACAAAAAGAAAGTCCTAGCCTTACAAAATTAACACTTGCAAGACACAATTCTGATTAAAAGCTCTGTTTAGGGCGCCTGGGTGGCTCAGATGGTTAAGCGTCTGCCTTCGGCTCAGGTCATGATCCCAGGGTCCTGGGATTGAGTCCCGCATCGGGCTCCCTGCTCCTTGGGAGCCTGCTTCTCCCTCTGCTTCTCTCTCTCTCTCTCTGTCTCTCATGAATAAATAAATAAAATCTTTAAAAAAAAAAAAAAGCTCTGTTTAAACATCAGTATATGTTTAACAAATGTAGATTATCACAATGGCAAACTGAACACATTTCTTTTTTAAAACTCAAAAATCAACATATAAAGCTCTAGGTAGGCAAAAAGCCTAAAGAGGACAGAGATGTGTTTTGAAAAATGAACCCAGGAATCTTACGAGCAACAGTGCCTTTGCCCTCAAAGAGAAGTTAGCGTGAAGGGTAGATGAAAAATACTATATTCCCCATATTTCATTTAAGAATCCCAATCTGCCCTTCTACTCTCTCAGTTGTAAGTTCTAATGCTAAGAAAACTAAACACCATCTTGAAAACTACAGACCCTCCTAACTACTGGCAAAAAAACAACACAAAACTCCAGCAATATCATGAGAGAATGCTAACCTTTCCCTGTGTCTTCAGGAAAAGACCACACATTTCAGCACTGTAAAACTGTCCTTAAATGTTATTTCTGATCAAGTAGTCCCAAAGACCCAGAGACTGTTCTGTCCTATGAAAGTAATCTTTAACATTTATGAAATCTGTAATTCTGATTGGTTGTCTCCCTTAATGTATCACCCTGGTAATAATACTGAAGTTGACATCTCTGTTTTCTGAAAGGTATACTTTGGTTTTTAACTTTATCTTCCATATGCATGGAAGTCAAAAGTAAATAAAAGTTTCAATCCTCCTTGCTTTCTTATATAAAAAGAAAAAAAAAAAGAAATTGAGAGTCTTGGCTCACTGAGATTAATATAGGAGAAAAAAGAGTGACAGGGCCAGGTCATTTAGAAATGAAAATTATAAAAAGAAAAATAGAATTTTCAAAATTCTACTTTTATTCCTCAAATTTATCCTTCTATGTCATACATGCTATCCCTAGGACATCTTCAAAGGCAATACTTACTGTAACTGCCAGGAGCCTTTTCTTCATAAGTAAAATGAAGCTGCAGTTCCTCTTCTGACATCTCACAGATGAATGCTTTCAGCAAGCAGCAAATAATGAACAAAGCATTGTGTGTCTGCCAAATGAAGATGTGGCTGCAAGGGAAAAACCAAACTCACACAAGAATCCATATTTAATCGAGAGCATGAGCACTATCTAGTTCATGATTTCTCAAGCATTTTGCCCATTCTGCTTATAATATAAAGACAATAGCTATATCTTTTCATGGCTCGTGATTTATTACACTATTCCAGTCTACTTCATGTTTCATTCTCTGTATTTTACTTAGTGAGTCAGCCTAATAAAAATGTTTTCCTTAAGCATGACTGCTCTTTGTTCTTAACTTCTTACTTGTCCCACACACAGGCAATTCAAAGAAAAGTGAAAAAAAAATTTTTTAAAGTATACCAACATAAAGAGAATATATGCAAGCACACAACCAAAATTTTAAGTAGGGCACTGTCAGCAGCCCAGTACAATACTTGCTATTTGTATTAGTAACCATGAACTCAAGAAAAATTTTAACTGGATTCAATATAATTTGTTTGGAAGCAGAGCAATGAACAATGCCATCCAAAAGTGATTTTAAAATGCCTGAGTGCATAAAAGATTAACCTTCCAATGTATCAAATATAAAATTATAATACCTATGTTAGCTATAGTGGAATTAAAATAAAAATAAAATAAAATTATAATATCTAATCTGAACCTTCTTTCATCGACTAGGAAAGGTTAGAAAGGAAACAGATGTGGAATGAAGTAATCCTCAAACTTAGTCATTATTTAGACTAGATAGGAGCAGCAGTGATAATGGAGGCGGAACTACCTTTTTTAATAATAATTACATCACCATTAACCTTAAGAAATATATTTCTGAAAATTGTCTAAAATGCTGAAATCAGATTCCAGAATTCATAATCTCACAATGACTTGCAACAGTAAATTATAACCTCTCTTTTACTTTTTAATAATGAGAATTCCTTTATAGCTTCAAAAGACCATAATCTATTTCTACCAAAAAATGAAAAATATTCGTATTTCTAAATATAAAGAGAACAAGATTTAATCAGCCAGCTTACTTTTGACATTCTGCTGAAAGTTTTAGTTCTTTGGTTCTAGAAAGGAAGACCTTAATTAGCGCCCCAAGGTTTCCTGTTCGAGGGTTGTTTACAACTGCAAGAGAAGATAAGGTTTTAAAAAGTTAAAATTAAAAACTGAAATCAAAGTGAACATATTATAGCATCTGTAAAACCAAGCTGTCAAATTGAAGTTGCTCCATAGACAAACCTTACGGTACTTTCACATCTAATTAGGAAAATAAATAATGAGAGAAATTGCTGCTTGGTCTTAATGCTGAACAAAAAATGATTCGCAAACTGAAAACGATAGACACAGTAGAAGAAAGGAGCCAATTCATCTCAGAATTCAGAATTATTAAGAAAAGAGATGAGATGATATATACTCAATTTATACACACATATATTTCTCTTTAGAAAAGCAAATGTTAGGGATGCCTGGGTGGCTCAGTCAGTTAAGCGTTTGACTCTTGATCTTAACTCTGGTCTTGATCTCAGGGTCGTGAGTTCAAGCCCCATGTTGGGCTCCAAGAACGTGGGAGACGAAAAGAAAAAGAAAAAGAAAAAGAAAGAAAAGCAAATGTTAAAAAAAAAAAAAAAAAAAAAACAGTGTAAGACTGATGAATCACAGACTTGTACCCCTGAAACAAATAATACATTATATGTTAATAAAAAAAGTAAAAAAAAAAAAAAAAAGATCCCCAGTATATAGAATACAATAAACTATAATGGTAAAACTCTGCTCAGATAATCATAAGTCATTCTAACGAAAAATAAACAGAAACATAAGGCAATATGGCCAGGGAGAAGCTATTTGATCAGAAAAAATTTTTAAAGAATTTGTTTAAAAAAATTTTAGGTTGAAAGGTGGGCATTTCAGCAAATCCAGTCAAAGAACTGAGCAGATACTGTCATGAGAATCAGAAGATCTGATTTCTAGATCAAGTCTATAATTAACAGAATATTAAAACTCAAGTTACTTTTCTTCTCCAACCTCACTTTTCTCAACAAAAGAAACAGACACTGACTAATATCCACCAAGTGCTTTAATCACATTTAATCTCATTTAATCCTTAAAACCAACTATGGGAGATAAACACCAATATCACCTCCATTCAACAGATCCTCGGGTCTACGTTGCTACTGCTCAAGAACACATCCTTATCTACTGGTTCCAATTCTCACCTCTAAAATGCTGAGCTATACCAACCCCTATAATCAAGAAATTAGGCTTAATGAAAATATAAAGTTCTATCAGTCTGTACAGTAAGACATATGTGATGGTTAATTTTATGTATCAACTTGACTGGGCCACAGGATGCCAAGATACCTGGTTAAACATTATTTCTGGATGTTGTGTGAAGGTGTTCCTGCACTTTAATTTTCAAGTGAGTAAAGCAGACTGGCCTCTCCAAAGTGGGTGGGCATCATCCAACACATTAAAGGCCTAACAGAACAAAAGTCAGAGGAAGTCTGAATCCTCTCTCTCTGCCTAACTGTTGAGCTAATACATTGGTCTTCTGCCCTTGGACAGGGACTTACAACACTGGCTCTTATGGTTCTCAGGTCTTTGCACTTGAACTGGAATTTACACCATTAGCTTTACTGGGTCTCTGGATAACCCTAATACATCATACAAGGACAAAAGAACCCATTAGAGTTAGAATATTATGCTAAGTGGAGTAAGTCAGAGAAAGACAAGTACCATATGATTTCACTCATACGTGGAATTTAAGAAACAAAACAAACAAGGAAAGGAAAAAAAAGAGAGAGAGAAAGAGAGGCAAACCAAGAAACAGACTCTTAACTACGGAGAACAAACTGATGGTTGGCGGTGGGGGGTGGGGGGGTTGATGGGTGAAATAGGTGATGGGATATTAAGGAGTGCACTTGTTTTGATGAGCACCAGGGGTTGTATGGAAGTGCTGGATCCCTGTATTGTACGTGTGAAACTAATATTACACTGCATGTTAACTAACTGGAATTTAAATAAAAACTTAAAAAACTCATCAGAAGAGAGAGACTCTTTAGTCAGAATGTTTAATTTTACTAATGAAGAAAAAGAGGGCACCTGGGTGGCTCAGTCAGTTAAACATCTGCCTTTGGCTCAGGTCATGGTCCTGGGATTGGGCCTTGCATTGCGCTCCCTGCTTAGCGGGGAGCCTACCTCTCCCTCTGCCTCTGCCCCTCCCCCCATGCGTGCTCTTGTGTGCGCGTGCACACACACTCTCTCTAATAAATAAATAAAATCTTTAAAAAGAAAAAAAAGAAAAAGAGACCCAGAAAGGTTAAGTGTTGACCCCAAAGTCAACAGTGTCAGTGACAAATGCCCAGTCTTTTTGCTTAATGGTTTTCAAACTGTGAGATTCCAGAGTTCTGAATACTTTTCTCTTTTGAAATATATTTTTAACTGTTTTGAAAAATGGAAATGCAAACACGCAAACACACTGGCCCATGCTGCCAGAAAAATTCATGTTTATGCAGACCTGAGGTTTATCCTTTTGCTGCCATCTCTATGCATGTATTTGAACTTGAAAATGTGTCAAAGATTTGGAAAGATGTACCAAGCTTCAGTTACATTTTAAATATTTTAAAATCCTGGTATGTACATACATACTTTAAAAAATCATGCATGGGAATAAGTACACCATTACAGCATACCTGCTTTGTGCTCAATAACTGTCAAGTTAACTCAGATCTACCTGCTGGGTTGGTGTTCTTGTCACAGCTTGAGTCAATGCAAGTTACTGTGTAACTCTCTGATTGTGATGAAACACTAGCACCTTGCTATTCGACTGTGGTTCACAGAGCGGTGGCAAGAGCATTATCTGGGATCCCGCTGGACGTGCAGAATACCAGGTCCACTACCCTGCGCCTACTGAAGTTAACAGTGCTTCCCAAAGTCTAATGCGCCTTTAAATCACAAGACAGTCTTATTAAAGTTTAAGTTCTGATCTTGTGTGTGTCAAGTGGAAACTGAGGTTCTGCAACAGTCTCTCCCAGGCGATGCCCCTTACTGCTGGATGGAGAAGAACCCCACTGTGAGCAGGAAGGTGCAGCGTGTGCTGGAAGTTAGGGCAGATTGTGTCCAGCTTTTATCCTCAAGAATAGATATCTAATTACATATTAAATCTTGAAACAAAAATTTCCTACTTCTCTTTCAAGCTTTGGAGTTTAATGAGAGAATATCCTGAGATTTCAGGATAAACTGTTTAATAAAAAACAGTTAATGTTTGCCAGTGCATCTCTGTGTGAATTAATATTACTGAGCTATTGTAAATCAAAACAAAATACTGAAACAAAGAATTGAGGATGATATGACTACAAACATTAATTCAGAATCCCAACTTCACAACCTTGTGTTCACTCAACAGCTCCTTTATTACTGAATGACTTTATAAGTAATTGTTTGAATTTATAAATGGTTAGCTATTTAAAACCAAAACCAAAACCAAACCAAAACAAAACAACCCCATGTTGTTGGAAACAGTAACCAGCTACTGGATTGATGTAATTAAAGCTTCATACCCCTTTTTCATGCGTTCATTCAGCATGTATTTGTTGAGCTACTTATATGTACCCAGCACTGTTTCGGGTACTAAGAAGATACTTAGAACACCGGGTCTTAATGGAGCTGACATTCTAACACAATTAAATTTTCACAGTACTCTTAGACAAGATGTAGAGGGGAAAGTAAACTAATAAGATAAAGTATGCTCCCTGATGTTTAAACACCACCACCCAATGGTAGACTCGATATTCTAAAATACCTTGATGGAATTTAACAGGATCAAAGTTAATTGGTAAAAATCAAATGTTATGGGGCACCTCAGTGGCTCAGTCGGTTGAGCACCCAAGTCTTGATTTCAGCTCAGGTCATGATCTTGGGGTCATGAGTCGGAAACCCACGTCAGGCTCTGGCCTCAGCAGGGAGTCTGCTTGGGATTCTCTCCCTCACCCTCTGTCCCTCCTACCCCTGGCATGCACTTTCTTTCTCTCTCTCTCAAATAAACAAATAAATCTTAAAAAAAAAAAAAAAAATCAAATGTTATGTTGAGGTTGAATAAGCTTCAGAAGCCAGAGCAGGAATGGGATAGCTGACAGGAAGGCAGAAAAGCATAACGGAACTAGACTACAGAGTCTGACCGCATTCGAATCCCAGCTCCACCGACTAGCTGTGACACCTAGCAACTTACTTCACCTCCCCGCGCCTCAGTGTCCGCAACTGTTAAATTAAGATAACAATGGTACTGAAATTAAAAACTAACTCATTTGACACTAGAACTTGAACTTGTAGCAAACTGTTAACTTAAGTAGCTTTTGGGTAAAGAAGAGACTTCCCTATCTCTACAGGAGTTCAAGCAAGGTCTGAATAACACTCAGATAAGGGTATTATAAAGAGAATTTCCATCTGGGTGAGAGATTGGACTTGCTTCCAGCCCCTGAAACAACCTTCCCCAATATTTCACTAAAATACCCCTGTGTCCCCAAATCCAATACCAAATATACAGAAAACATAGAGGACAGAGACAGGTTAACAATCCATGGGGATGCAATCAACAAAATTTACATTGTGGCAAACTCTACTACCCACTTTCTTCCATAAATAGAGAGGAGAAAAGGAAGAGAGAGACAATTGCAGGAGGAAATTAGTTATGAAAAGAATCATAAGGACATACCAATAATAACCAATAATAACATATAGACTTTATATGGTTCCTGATTCACAAAAACTAAAACAATTAGAAATTTGAACACTCGGTGGCTATTTTACTATGCTAAAAATTGTCTTCTATTGAGATAACGGTATTGCTCTCCTTTAAAAAAATTCTTATGAGATATATACTATTTATGGGTGAAATGATACGACTCCTAAGGTCTGTATCTAATATGTGAGAACACTCTGCTTTCTGTTGTTTGTTTTGTATATCCTTTTCAGTTGTCAGCTTTCCTGTACATATTTCATACTTGCATGTATTATCGGTGGAACGTAATGGTGAGAGATACAGATGAGGACTGCCCATGACGTGAAAATGAGTGAAACTGGAAGATGAGCTTACAGCCCTTTACTACGTTATTTGGCCCTCATTTCTAGAAGTATGAACCTTTTAAAAATCAAACACCCATGAAAACATACAAACAGATACAAGTTCACAGAAATGCTAATTCCAGATAGTCCTTCTCCCCCTAAAAACAGAGAACACTTTCACTGACTACGGAGTTTACAGAACTGATATAAGTATTTATTTGGTAATCAATGGACGGTTAACAAGGGTAACTGCTTGAAAGTACCTCTGAGGACAAAATCTCCCCCTACTCACTGTCTACTCCAACCAGAAAACTTATCTCCTACCAAGTCACTTTCTACACCAACTGTGAGGCTACAACCCCAGAAAACAACTGGGAAGAAATAAACACACCAGACACAGAACAACATGTGCTGTTGTTCAGCAACATGTTGTTCAGGAACAAAAATGTTGATCCAGATGTTCAATCCAGGAATTTTATAATTCCCTCACACTCCAAAGCCAAGGAGTAAGCGTAAAGGAAGGTCCCACCTTAAACCAAGCAAAACCTATACAAAACAAAATCTTCTTGGGTTCTAGAAATTAGGGTGGAAAATAGTATCATCCTGCCTTCAGGCTAAAATTAAGAGCAGATTCAAAAAGCATCTACAGGATCCACATGAGGGGCAAGGTTAAGAAGTGCACCCTCTCTGACAGCAAACACTGTGCCTACATGGGTACTCCCTGTACCTTTACTCTGCTTTATTTTTCTGAAGAGACATGTTACATGAAAGAGGTACAGCTATGATCTGACTCCTCTACTCAGACAGATCCATGAGGTTAGGAATCCAAGTCAGTCCTGTTTGCCAGAATATAGACTACATTATGGAATATATAGCACAGGGTATAGGAAAGAGCCTATAATATAGCAGGTTCTCAATAAATATTTGCTGGTTTAATGAATAAGAAAAAACAGTAACACTGGGGTAAGGAATAGGTTATGCTAAAATTTCAGCCAAAGAGCTGAATCAAAACTATCAAACGGGGGCGGAGCCTGGCTGGCTCAAGTCAGTAGAGCATGTGCTCCTGATCTCGGGGCTGTGAGTTTGAGCCCCACATTGGGTGTGGAGCCTACTTTAAAAAAATAAAGTATTGGGGTGTCTGGGTGGCTCAGTTGGTTAAGTGTCTGCCTTCGACTCAGGCCATGATCCCAGAGTCCTAGATCAACCCCACATCAGGCTCCCTGCTCAGCAGAAGAGGAAAGCCTCTTCAGAAGCAGGAAAGCCTGCTTCTCCCTCTGCCCCTCACCCCACTCATTTCTTGCATGCTCTCCCGCACTATCTCAAATAAACAAATAATTAAAAAATAAAGTATTTTGGGGGGCACCTGGGTGGCTCAGTTGTAAAGCGTCTGCCTTCGGCTCAGGTCATGATCCTGGGTTCCTGGGGTCCGCATCACATGGGGCTCCCTACTCTGCAGGAAGCCTGCTTCTCCCTCTCCCATTACCCCTTCTTGTGTTCCCTCTCTCGCTATATCTCTGTCAAATAAATAAATAAAATCTTTAAAAAATAAAAAAATAAAGTATTTTTTTAAAAAACTGTCAAATGAATTTAGTAACAAGCATCATCAGTGGAAAATGAGAAAATCATCTATTTAAAAAAGAAAAAACCCAGAAAGCCACTGGGAAAAATGAGTATAATGAAAAGAGAGCAGTTTGACATCCAGGAAAAACAAAGAATGATTAAAAACAAAACAAAAAATGAAATAACTAAAAGATGCACTAGAATCTTGACAGAACTGATATGTATAAAATACTGAATCAAAGACATAAAGGAGTAAATTTAAGAAATGAAAGACAACAAAGAAAAAGAAGATACAGAAAGCAAAGGACAGAGATCCAACCTGAATGTTAACAGGTGATCCTAAGTTGGGGGAGAAGAAACTCAAACACAAGTAAAATCAAAGCCATTACTATAGAAAACTTCAGAACTGAAAAAGACCTTAATAAACCAATAAAAAAAAAAACTCATCAAATCACAGGCAAAATCATAAAGAAAAAAGTATAACAAGGAACACTTACTCATAATGGTTAAAGGAAAAAGTCTAATGAACGGAGAAGAAAAAAAAATAAGGGTCCTCTCAGGTAACCATATACAAAAATAAGTTTGAAATGGATTAAAGACCTAAGTACAACCTGAAACCATAAAACTCCTAAAAGAACACACAGGCAGTAGATTTGGAGTTCAGTCTTAGCAATATTTTTTTGGATCTGTCTCCTCAGGCGAGGGCAACAAAAGCAAAAAATAAACAAGTGAGACTATATAAAACTAAAAAGCTTCTGCACAGTGAAGGAAACCATGAACAAAGTGAAAAGGCAACCTAGTGAATGGCAGAAGATATTTGCAAATGATATATCCAATAAGAAGTTAATATTCTTATTGGGTGTGGCTTGGTCAGTGGAGGATGTGCCTCTTGATCTCAGTGTTATAAGTTCAAGCCCCGCGCTGGGTATAGAGATTACTTAAAAATAAAATCATTAAAAAAAAAAGTTAATATTCAAAATATGTAAAGAATTCATATGTAAAGAAATATGTAAAGAACACCAAAAAAACCACATCTGATTAAAAAAGAGGCTGAAGACCCAAACAGACATTTTTCCAAAGAGGACATACACATGGCAAACAGACAAGAAAAGATGCTCAACATCACTAGTCATCAGGGAAATGTAAGTCCAAATCACAATGAGATTTCACCTCACCTCTGTCAGCATGGCTAAAATAAAAACGACAAGAACTAACAAGTGTCGGCCAGGATGTGGAGAAAAGAGAACCCTCGTGCCCTATTGGTAGGAAATGTAAACTGGTGTAGCTATTGTGGAAAACAGTATGAAGGTTCCTCAAAAAAATTAAAAACAGAACTACCATATGACCCAGCAATTCCATTTCTAGGTATTTATCTGAAGAAAACGAAAACACTAACTTCTCAAAGATATCTGCACCCCCAGGTTCACTGCAGCATTTACAATAGCCAAGATATGGAAGCAGCCCAGGTGTCCACTGATGGATGAAGAGGATGTGGTATACACACACACACACACACACACACACACACACACACACACACACACACACACACACAATGGAATAGTACTCTGCCATAAACAAGAATGAAGAGGATGTGGTATACACACACACACACACACACACACACACACACACACACACACACACACACACACACACACACACACACACAATGGAATAGTACTCTGCCATAAACAAGAATGAAATCTTGCCATCTGTAATAACATGGATGGACCCGGAGGGTACTGTGCTAAGTGAAAGAAGTCTGAGCAAGACCAATACTGTATGATTTCACTTATATGTGAAATCAAAGAAAAAGAAAAAAAAAATCAAACAAAACAGACTTGTAAAGAACACAGTGGTAGTTGCTGGGGGCAGTGGTGGGGGGAGGGAGGAATAGGGGAAGGGGATTAAGAGGTACAAACTTCCAGTTATAAAATAAGGAAGTCACAGGGATTGTAAAGTAAAGCATAGGAAACAGAGTCAATAATATTGTAATGTCTGTGTATGAGGACAAACTTATCATGGTGAGCATTTCGTAATGTATATAAATGTCAAATCAAAATCAAATCACTATGTTGCACACCTGAAGCTAATGTAACATTGTATGTCAACTATTCCTCAATTAAAAAAAAAAAGAACAAGCTGAAAAAGTATGGCTTAGCAGAGTCCATTACCACTCCTGCAAGTAAGGTAATAAGCATGTGTCTTATTCCTATTGACTAAATGTTCCCTTCTAGTGGCATCATTGAGCACCATGAATAGAATTATTATTAAATATTATCATCAAGAATATGTCACTTCATTAATTCAATTCATATTACACTACCAAAAGTTGTAACAAATTCTGAAATAAATGCCACACACATACATCTACACACATGCTCATTTTGCCTCTTACCTAAAGACCTGCAGACTGAAATGGTTGCTTCTTCCAAAAGCTTCAGCTCGGTGCTGGAGAGACAGAAGAAAAGTAATTAATAACTACAACACTAAATATGTACATGCTAACCAGTTAAAGGAATATATAAAAATAAAGAGAAAAACAATTTAGGAGGAAAATATGGTATATAGCAGTAAACAATAAAATCAACAAAATTAAGTTAAGCTTCTATTTTCAATATAACTAGAAAATGTACTATAATTCTCAATATGAGATTCCTGAAACAGAAGCACTCGAGGAGCCCTGCCTTTCAGGCACTGGGGTAGGGGGAAGGGAGGAGTGCAGAGACTTAGAAAAATGCAAGAAAGTCACTCCAAAGTACCAAGCACAGAGCAGGGGCCCCAGCTGCCCAGTTCTAAGGGCAGTACCAATCATGGGGTTATAGTTATTTGGGGAAAATGCCATTATTTTTAGGAGATACATGGAATCTCATGATATCTGCAATACCTTCAAAGAGATCAACAACAAAGAAAGGAACAAGGCAAGAAGAGAGAACATATACATAAGCTTCAACAATTTATAAACATATAGAAAAATGGAAACAGATGCAAAGTGACAAAGAGGAGGTACAGACACAGACAGACATAAAACTCAGAAAAAAAACATAGGGGAAGGCTTTATGACATTGGATTCGGCAATGAGTTCTTGGATATGACACCAAAAACAAAGACATTAGAAGAAAAAATCTGTAAGTTGGGCTTTCCCAAAATTAAAAGCTTCTGCACATCAAAGGATACTATCACAGAGTGAAAAGTCAACCCAACAGAATGGGAGAAAATATTTGCAAATCATGTATTTAATAAGAGACTGATACCCAGAATATACAAAAACAAAAACACAAAAAATCTGACTCAACAACAACAACAAAAAAACCCCACAAAAACAATCCAACTTAAAAATGGGCATAGGATTTAAACAGACATTTCTCCAAAGAATACATACAAAAGGCTAACAGGTATGTATGAAAAGATGTGCAACAACACTAGTTATTAGGGAAATGTAAATCAAAACCACAACGAGATACCACTTTCACTCCTATTAAAATGGCTATTAAAAAAAAAGGAAAGAAAGAGAAAGTAAATGTTGAAGGGGATGTAGAGAAATGGGGACCTTTGTGCATTGCTGGTGAGCGTGTAAAATGGTGCAGGCGCTATGAAAAACAGTATGGCAATTTCTCAAAAAATTAAATATAAAATTACTATGTGTTCAAGCAATTCCATTTCTGGATATACATATACCCACAAAGGATTGAAAACAGGGATTCAAACCGGTATCTGTATAACATGTTCACCATCATTCACAATAGCCAAAAGTAGAAGCAACCAAAGTGTCCATCAATGGATGAATCATGGTACAAAATGTGGTACATCCATACAATGACATATTATTCAACCTTAAAAAGGAGAGAAATTCTGACACATGTTACAACACAGATGAACCTTGAAGACAGTATGCTAAGTAAAACAAACCAGCCACAAAAAGACAAATACTGCATGATTCCACTTATATAAGGCTCCTAGTAGAGTAGTCAAATTCACAGAGAAGAAAGTAGAATGGTGGTTGCCAATCGTGGAGGTGGAGGCAAGGGAGATGGGAAGTTAGTGTTTAGTGGGTAGAGTTTCAGCTTGGGAAGATGAAAAAGTTCTGGAGATGTGAACAGATTTAATGCCACAGAAGTGTCCACTTAAAAATGGTTAAAATGAGGGGTACCTGGGTGGTTCAGTCAGCTAAGTGTCCAACTCTTGGTTTTGGCTCAGGTCATGATCTCAGGGGCGTGAGATCGAGACCCATATTGGGCTCTGCACTCAGCGTGGACTCTGCTTGAGATTCTCTCTCTCTCTCCCTCTGTCCCTCCCCACCCTGCGCGCTCTCTCCCCTCTCTAAAATAAATAAATAAATCTTTCTTTTAAAAAAAATGGTTAAGGTCGCCTGGGTGGCTCAGTTGGTTAAGCGACTGGCTTCGGCTCAGGTCATGATCCTGGAGTCCCGGGATCGAGTCCCGCATCGGGCTCCCTGCTGAGCGGGGAGTCTGCTTCTCCCTCTGACCCTCTTCCCTCTCGTGCTCTCTCTCTCTCATTCTTTCTCTCAAATAAATAAAATCTTTTAAAAAAAATAAAAAAAGGTTAAAATGATCAATTTTATGTTGCATGTATTTTGCCACAATTTAAAAAAAAAGGCACATTCCAATTCCAGCTCAACTAGTTACGAGCTACGTGACCTTGGGCTAGTTTCTTTTTTTTTTTTTTTTAAGATTTTATTTATTTATTTGACAGAGCGAGAGAGAGCACAAGTAGGCAGAGAGGCAGGCAGAGGGAGAAGCAGGACTCAATGCGGGGCTCCATCCTAGGACCCTGGGATCATGACCTGAGCCGAAGGCAGCCGCTTAACCGACTGAGCCACGCAGGCGCTTGGGCTAGTTTCTTAAGTCTCGACGTCTTCCTGTCCTCATCTACATGACAGAGATGATAATGAGCCTGCTCCACAAGCATCGTCATCATTAAATTACCTAACGCATACGAAGTGCTTACAACAGTGTCCAGCACAAAATAAAGCCTCAGGAAATGATAGCTAGTATTGATTCCAAAATGTAGTGGGTTTTCCCCCCAGTTAATTAAAATAATGCTTTATGCTTGTATAACCTTTTAAAGGTTTTTCACAGCACTTTCAAATTTATTAGCACATTTAAATCCCATGATGACCTCTTCTAATAAGCAGAACAGTCATAAACCCTCTTTTTATGTATACGTAAATACATATGGAATGTATTATTAAAATTGATTTCACCTGCTTCACTCTTCTAATGTGGTTGTTGGAAAACTTTAAATTATGAGTCTCCTCTTGTATTTGCGTGAGAGCCGCTCTAGAACCTGTCTCCTGACAAATGAAGACAGTATCATGTCTAAGTATCATACACACACACAAAACTAAAACCTACTCATTACTTCAGTGAACATGCCATTACCTTAGGAATCTCAAATTATATTCACATTCAAAAAAGATAAATGTCTTTTCAAAGTTAAATCTGTAAGTTTCTCCCAAGATGGAAGATTTTTTAAGGCAAAATAACCCAGAAATGATCCTACAATAAAGCGTGTATGGGTCTCTAGTCTTTGTCACTCTATTTTTATTTACAAAAATATTTTTAGTGTCTGCCCGCCTCATGACATCTGTCAGTCTGCTGATCTCCCCATCCTTTCTCCCACCTTCGCACCTAACAGGGTTGTTCAGCATGACCCCACTCCCTGGCCACTGCTGACTTCATCAGGGATAGAAATCTAATGTAAGCCACTCCGGTCCTGGGCAATCCGGATCCGAGATGGAAAGACAGGTTTTCCATACACCTGGAACTTGGCTGCAAAGCTGAGGGTTACGGGAAAACATCTTCTACCCACTGAGAAGCAGAAAAAGCCAGTTAGTAAGAAAAATGAATAAAAGAGCTTTGAGGAGAAAAGCAGAGGCTAACAGAAAGTACTCTCAGGATTCCTGCTGGCCTTCCAATTCCTGGAGTTCGTTCTTCCTAAAGCCTAGCTATGTTCTCGATCTTGGATTCAATGAGACATCCCTGTCTCTTCATCACATACGCCCCTCTCTCTGGCATATGCTAAGTCAAATTGATTTTTGTTAAGAACCAAAAGACTTCTAATTAATAAATCACTGTGGTCAGATTTAATAATATACATTAGTAATTGGCAAGAAGTAGAAACTATGAATTACTCAATTTATTGGTTACTCAGGCAAAAAATAAAAGAGGTATAAATACAAAAGACTGTAAATAGCTTTATGAGGTTAATAACTAAACCACATGCATAAAACCTGTTCCAGTGGTGCTTCTACTTTCTTCAGTCAATAACACTTTCTTAAAACTGGCTGGAACCAACACCTTCAATTATATACACGTGGCTACAACCTTCGAAAGCTTCTAAGTCTGTTCATTCAGCAAACACTGCCTGGATGCTCAGGACATGCCAGGTTCCCTGAAAGATGCTGCCTCTGCCTTCAGGTTACATGTAGAAATAAAAAAGTAGACAGACTATTTGGTGGAGGGGAAACACCAAGATCAAGGCCAGCCCTTGTGTCAGCTCATGGGTGGTGCATCCAACCTACCCTAAGGAGCAGTCAAGGAAGGCATCGCCAAGGAAGCAACTGCAAAAGAAGTCAGTCTGGCAGACAAAGGGGGAGGGCTTTCCAGACATGACTAACAACGCATGCAAAAAGCATGGCCATCACAGAGAGCCAGGCACATTCTGGGAAGCAGAGGTTAATCTACACTGGAGAATGGCAAACCAGAATACTAGAAAAGTATACTAAATGGCTTAAGTCTGGAGTTCAGTTTCTCAACTTGTTCTCAACAGAAAGGCATTGAATGGTCCCAAAACAGGGTTCTGATTTATTTTTCATACAAATTAGCCTGAAAAAATGATTAATTCCAACATCTATTAGTGAGGCTGGTTTGGACATCACTTTTGCCAAGAAATCTTTGATCATGTAAGACCAGGTCTCTGGTCTCTGCCCCAAAAACACCCAATTATAAAACTGAGTCATTGGTAGCAACACTGCCCAATTCCTTGTCTGTGCCTCCCTCCGCTCCACAATTGTGGGCTCCTCGTTCATCATGGCATTCCCAGCCTGGTAAGAAGCAGGCACATAATAAAAATGTCCTGACTGAGTGAATGCCATTGTCAGAGGATAAAACTAATTATTTCCCCCTGTTCCTCCAGAAACACTTCATATTCTCCAGCCCTCGAGGCAAGTCTGCCCCAAAGCTTAAATTTTCATTAAAATATTTTTTAAATATGCTTATTTAATTCCAAGTGTGAAATAAAATCTCTTTCTGAAGCAGTCTGATTTCTTTGTCACTCAAGGATGAAGAGACGGGGAAAGGCGGGGAATTAGCCCACCTCTCTTGGAAAGCTCCCTCTTGCAGTAAGCCAGCCAGCACGTGCCTGTCTGCGATCAGGCCCCGCAGGCCCGATCTCAAAGAGCACCACTGCCACGGCCTCCTCACAATCACCACTTCAGGTCACAAGCATCTCCAGGGCCCAGATTATAAGCAACAGCAGACCAGGGAAAATGTCTCATTCACCCATGCATCCCAGAAGAAAAACACTTGGTCGTGACCCAGTAAATCAAAGGATCACAGAGCTGTGTTTGTAGCAGGACGAGTGCAGCTCCCGCACCCTGAAATGTCACTTATTTCTACAAAGGAAATCAGCCAGGCACACAGCCCCTGCCAAAAGCAACACGCTGATTGTTACAATAGAATTTCCCTTCCTCTCATCCCTCCATCCTCCAATGTTCTAAACTTCTTGGAACATTTCAAGAATAATCTTCGTTCTCATTTGCTTGATTTAGAGCTAAAATGAGGTGGGAAGCAACTGGGGTGGTCGGTAACTGTTGCCGTGTATTATAGGCATCTATGCGCAGTGCTGTCTTAGTTAAACAAATGAGCTCAGATGTTCTGGCAGCAAGCAACTAACAAATCATCATTTGCTGTAAATAAAAGTAAAATGGTGCCACAAAAACCGGCCAATGTTTCCAAGACAATTACAATTAGAAACCGAATGTTGTTTCTGAAGGCAGATTTGGGGCACTGGGAGCATGGAAAAAGGGGGCAAAAGGGCAGCAAATATTTAGACCAATACAGACTCAATAAATGAGTATGACACAGAGAAATTCAAACTCATTGTACACATAACTCCACAACTCGGGGTCAATTTTTTAAATGTCAATAAGGGAGGTCAGGGATAAATAGTCAAAACTAGTCACCTCTTAATCAAACTTTTGCTAAATGAACTAAACTCTAGATAAACCACCATATTGATCCAATGATCAGGTGTGGCACAGTCTGAAGGAATCCTTCTATGTGATAAAGGTATCAGGCTCCTCCTCCTCAGGGTCTGGCCACTATTCCGGCAGCAACACAAACAAATGGAGTCACAGGAGTCTCAGTTTTGGCTGGTGACACCCCGACGAACAGTGAGACCCATGGGGCTGGAGAGAATTTCCCAAGAATCACACGCACATACCTCAAGAAAATGTGACACTGGTCTAGCAACTTTTCCAGTTTTAAGAACCTTCACTGGACTTACCTAAAGATAATTCAGCAATGAAGTGGTTATTAAAATTTTCACAACTACAGGCAAGTTCTTAAACATTACCACTGCCGTTTCTATTCCCTTCCTTCCTTTGATTTCAAAAAGAGAATCTCCCTGGGGAGAACTCTATCAACCTCAACCTCACACTGTCCACATGCTTCTATGAGAGCTTCCAATACAAAATTCCCCAATGAATACCAATAATACGGCTCAACGATTTCTGAGTTATGTCTCAAATAAGCAGTACAATCGATGCCACCTCTGCTGAACGTGCTAACATACAGCACAACCAAGTTAAATAACCAGGGGGCACAGCAGAGAAGAGTGGTAGGATAAAGCACAGCAGATGGGTGGAGACCCTCAACGTCACCTGAATTTCACCCTGCATTAAATGGGAAGCCACTGGGCCCAGAATCAGGAACATACAGAACACAACTCTTAGAGCAGCAGCAAGGTGGCCCAGGTATACAACAGTTAAATGTCTGACCCTGACTACAACCATCCTGAAATTTTTACAACAACAACAAAAAACTGAGTAAAACTAATGTTTCTAGTGACGCATATGATAAAGCCTAAACATATACTCACAACGCTATAATTAACCACTGAGGCCAAGTGTTGGGCCAGCAAACCTAGATAAACCACTAACTTAACTGTTATTAAAGCAGAACACAGTCAAATTTAAATGTTTAACATTTTAAATGTCTAGTTGAATTCCACTAAAATTGGAATACTGGGAAGGAATACCAACAGGAAGAATACAGAATGTCTCTGCATCCGGAGCACCTGGGTGGCTCAGTCGTTAAGCGTCTGCCTTCGGCTCAGGTCATGAGCCCCGCATTGGGCTCCCTGCTCCACGGGGAGCCTGCTTCTCCCTCTCCCACTCCCCCTGCTTGTGTTCCCTCTCTCGCTGTGTCTCTCTCTGTCAAATAAATAAATGAAAATCTTTAAAAAAAAAAAAAAAAAGAATGTCTCCGCATCCACTGGATTCACAGGCCATTTTCAATACTTCTATACCCAGTATACAACCTCTCCACTTAACTGTTCCCATCAATTAACAGACTCCTGCACACTGGCACATGAATTTCCAATCATGTGGCCTGTTAATGAAAATGATGTACACCCTTGACATAATGGAAAGAGTACATATTTTGAAGCCACGTGTTTAAGTCCCAGCTTCCTCATTTCCTATTGGTATAACCTAGCCAAGTTACTTAATTTGAGAGTCTCAGTTTCTCATCTGTGAAATGGAGGTAAGGATACCACCATCTCATAGGATAGGTGTAAGGAGTATATGGCAAGGTATGGAAAATGCTCAGCACATGGCTCAATAAACGCAAGTTCCTAACCCACCACAAAAATAAAACAAAACCATATATAGTAAACTATCAAATCTGCATATATTTATTCTTTAACACACCTTACAAGTAATTTACCAGTCTTCCCCTGTCTTCCCCCCCAAAACACAGAGGGAAGGATAAAACAAAATTCAGTAACTTTTGAGGTAGTTTTACACTTTTTGTGTCAAACAACTGTAGGTGATCTGGTTTGATTTTATTTATATTAAGGTTTTACTATAGAAGAACAACCCTAGTGCATTACCAAGGAAATCAAAAGTCCTTATTCACCTAACAAAACTTTCCAATTTAAGTAACTTTTAGTAAATGGCAGAACAGAGACTTTTCTTTTTTAGAAGAAAATGGTTTTTAGGGACACCTGGGTGGCTCAGTGGGTTAAGTGTCTCAAATAAATATTTTTTTTAAGATTTATTTATTTATATATTTGTCAGAGAGAGAGCGCGCATAAGCAGGGGGAGGAGCAAAGGGAGAGGGAGAAGCAGACTCCCCGCTGAGCAGGGAGCCGATATGGGACTCGATCCCAGGACCCTGGGATCATGACCTGAGCTGAAGACAGACGCTTAACCGACTGAGCCACCCAAGCGACCCTAAAAATTCTTCTTTAAAAAAAGTTTTATTATTGTAAAAATGAGCCATACTAAAGACACAAGGTAACACTATACAGCTATGAGAACTACTAAATTAAAAAAAAAAAAAAAGAGTGACAACATTAAATGCTGGCAAGGACACAGAGAAACCGGATCTCACACACATTACTGGTGAGAATGTAAAATGATATAGCCACCAGAAAACAGTTTGGCAGTTTTGTATAAAACCAAACATGCACTTAGTAACTACGCTTATCATGGTGAGAATTTTGTTATGTATACAATTATCATCTCACTAGGCTGTATACCTGGAACTAACATGTCAACTATGCTTCAACTAAAAATAAATTTAAAAAAAATAAAAAATAAAAAAACTTCAACCTGCACTTACCATACAATCCAGGGACTGCACTGTTGACCATTTATCTCAAAGAAATAAAAACTCATATTCACCTGAAAACCTGTACACAACTGTTCACAGCAGCTTTACTCATAAGAGCCGAAAACTGGAAACAATCCAAACGTCCTTCAGTGTGTCACCGTTTCAACAAACTATACACAACACAGACTACTACTCAGCAACAAAAAGGAATGAACCACCGATATACACGCTAACCTGAAGGGACCTCAAGGACAGTATGCTGAGTGAAAAGAGCCAATCTCGAAACGTTCACATATTGTATTATTCCATTTATATAACTTTCCTGAAGTAACAAAATGACAGAGACTGAAAACTGATCAGTGGCTGCCAGGAGTTAGAGATGAGGGGGTGGGGGGCACATGAGACAAGGGAGCCTTGTTGGGATGAAAGAGGTAAGCATCTTGATCGTGGTAGTGATTACACGAGTCTACACATGTGATAAAACTGTAGAGCGCTACACACACAAATGTGTGCATATACAACTAACTGCTGAAATCCCACCTTTTGTGGAGTGTACCAATGTCAGTTTCCTCGCTTTGATACTGAACTATAGTTATGGGAGTTGTTAGCACTGGGGGACATGAGTGAAGGACATAAGGGACCTCCCTGTACATTTCTGGCAACCTCCTGTGAATCTGTAATTATATTAAAATAACAAATTTTTAAAAAGTAAATCATAAAACTAAGCTGCACACACCTATACAAGTTATATGAATAAACACATTTTTAAAATACAGACTTATACACAATTTGGGTTGAATAAATTATACTATACGAATGGTTTTTTAACTGGCTTTAACCACTTAAAATGCTGTGGATCTTTTCCCCTTTCTATAAACAAGATCATTTGTAATGACTGTAATGTTATAGTGTGCAGATGCATCATTTTAATTTTTTTATCAATCTCCTTACTCATGAACATTTAGGTTGTTAGCAATTTTCTTTTATAAACTTTGCTATGAATGCCTTTACACATGTATCTTTCTACATATACTTCTGAACCTGTCCAATTATCTCAACATAAACTCCAGGAAATGCAATTGCTAGGTCAATGAACACTTCTGTTCTAATGAATATTGCAAATTACATTGCAGAAAGATTAAAACAATTACCATTTCCGCCAAAAGTGCATAAGTGTGGCTTATAAGCCCACACATATTCCTGATTTTGCAAAATTACAAGCCCAGATCTTTTGACACCAAATCCTGTGACCTTAATACTCAGATAAGCATATACTGACAGAAAGCAAGCATAAGCATCTATATGACAAACACAGAATTTCTTTTACCTCTAAAATGGCATATTCAAAGGAATTCATAAAGAATGTTATGTCTAACTGGCAAATTATTATCACGCCACTGTAAATTCTGAGCAAATTCTATTCAACACCACCAAAACTCTTTAATACAAAAATGGACTGCCTGGTACGTCCATTTTTGTATTAAACAACATGGGGGCCCATCAAGAACTACTGTACAGAGAGTTTACAACTGCTTTGGACTTAAACTCCATGTCACGGTCCTCTGACAAAGAATTCTGGCCTTAACTTCAAAAATGGTACAGTGAAGGGGATAAAGAAATGTTCAGTTTTGATAGAAAAAGAAAAAAAATTAGCAAATATTAACTAAAAAATTGTGGCTATTTTTTCATTACAGAAATAGATGATCGACTATATCAGCCACTTATGCAGAAAATGTCTCCAAATGTCTTCAGCCACAATTCACGAGGTGACAAGAAAGAATAGAAACCACCTTATCCCAGCTGGTTAGATCTGCTCTCCACCACTACCTCGCCGAGACCCTTACATCCCTTCGTACATGGAAGAACAGAAAGGCCAGGGCTCGGTGTTAGAGCACACACTCTTTCATTCACCAACACAGTACCACTGTGAGATGGTGAGCAGTTTCCAAAACTAAGCAATAAACAAGAAAGAACATTTGTTGGTAGGGGAAAAAAAGCTAATTTCATACGCAGCCTGTAGTTCAAGAATTCAAGTTTCTGCAACCAAAATAAATATATAAAAAGGGTCATCTAATAAACTAAATACCTATTCCTGTTAATTGTCACCCATGAAAATATGGAAGAGTTATTTACAATATTTTAGTCAGCTGGTGTAAGAGGTCAGCCAGGCTATGGCTGCCAAGCCAAACACTCACCACTGCTGTGAGCGGGAGCAACACATTTAGGCTGATAACTGAACTGACCTGTGACCCGTATCATGGAGCCAGTAGTACCAACCAGAAGGAATTGTTTGTGGCCCTTTAGCAGTCTCCACAATCCAACATTGGTTCCCCACCCACCTCTGGACTCTTCCATTTCTTTTCTACCAACCCATCTGTCTCATTCTTCATCTGTCCACACTTTGGATTTCTGAGTAACACAGAGGTACCAAGGGATAATACCAGGCCAGGGTGCTGGCCCTCGGGGATTAAAGAAAGAAAGAGGTTGAATAACACATAATCTTAGAAAAGAGGCTTACCAATTGGTTGTAAAACAACACTGCAACCTAAATAACAGTCTTACCATACTCTCAAATACTGGGTTTCCGCATAAAAGCAGATTTTTTATTTGTTTAAAGATTTTATTTATTTATTTGAGAGAGAGAGAGAGAGAGAGAGAGAGAGAGAGAGAGCACACAAGCAGGGGGGAGCGGGAGAGGGAGAAATAGGCTCCCCGCTGAGCAGAGAGCCTAACTCGGGGCTCAATCCCAGGACCCTGGGATCATGACCGGAGCCAAAGGCAGATGCCTAACCAACTGAGCCACCCAGGTGCCCCAAAAGTAGATTTTTTTTTTAAGTTTTTACACTACAGAGAAAAATATTTTTAAAAACTAAAGATGTGACTAAGTATACACTTAGCAGGACTTCATTAATTTGAACTCCACTAATTGAGAATTTCAGCTGTTTGTCTAAAATGGAGTTTAAACGGACTTTCACATTATATTTTAAAGAAAGTATTTCAACAAGGGAGGAGAAGGTTTAGAAAAAGTGTTTAACATCTAACAAAAGAAATGTGTTTAAAGGGCCGCCTGGCTGGCTCAGTCATCAGAGCAAGCTACTCTATCTCAGGGGGTTGTGAGTTTAAGCCCCACGTTGGGCATATAGCTTACTTTGGGGAAAAAAAAAAAAAAGACTTTCTATAATTTTTTTAAGTGAAAAAGGGGGTGCCTGGGTGGCTCAGTCGGATGAGTGTCCAACTCTTGATTTCAGTCCTGGTCTTGATCTCAGAATCTTGAGTTCAAGCCCCATGTTGGGCTCCACACTGGGCGTGGAGTCTACTTAAGAAAAAAAAAAAAAGAAAAAGAAATGTGTTTAAGGACTCTGGCATATTAATTGTTGATGTGGAAATAAATTTGCTGATTAGATATAATTTGCAATTTGTACAGACCTATAAACTATTCAAAGTGCTCTCACCATGGTTATTTCACTTGACTGCTTTCCAAAAACCTGAGAAGCTGACTGAGGAAACAGGAGCATTCTCATTTTACAGGTGACAGGAACAGAGAAGCCAAGCAACTTGCCCAAGGTCACAATGTAGGAATAAACACATCTAATGTCTAATGCTCTTCCCATATGAATACTATTTAGCTTCTGTCTTTAAATTTTTTTAAAGATTTATTTATTTGAGAGAGAGAGAGGGAGGGAGGGAGTGCAAGCAGGGGGGAGGGGCACAGGGAGAGGAAGGAGAGCAGAAGACTCCCAGATGAGCTCGACTTGGGGCTCACAACCATGAGATCATGACCTGAGCCAAGACCAAGAGTCAAATGCTTAACCAACTGAGCCACCCAGGCACCCCTTAGCTCCTTTTTTATTAAAGCAAACCCATATAACATCAATCTAAAACACTACCACTAACTACTTAGAATTTCTATACATACCTAAAAGGAGTTATGCCATACATGCATTATCCACTATAAAAACTATATCTATGTTATGATTAAAATCATGTAAAGCCTATGTGAAAGATAAAGAACTAAAGGGAACAGAAAATTTTAAGCCTAATGAGGAAAGTGGCAGGATGACAGATGGACTTTTTTATGACTGTTATGGAATCATAAACTATAGGTTTGGTCAGAAAGCTAAATTTTTAAATTTATATATTCCCTAATTCACAGTCAGCAATTTAAACTGGTTTTACTGTACTTACTTCAAACACACCCATCTTCTACGTGAATCTCAATAACAACAGATGATAAACTCACAGTTCAAATCTTATTTAATGAAAAGCTGATGGACAGAAAGCTGTTGGGGGTAAATTATATGTAGATTTCTGAACACAGATTTGCTGAATGATCATACTACAGTTATGAGGTTTAAAAAAGAAACACTGAAAATTCTGCCATAAAATGATTTCAAAATCGACAATAATGTCACTTTCAGCCCACAACACATACTCTGACAAAGATATAATGTTTTGTCAATTTAAAACACAACCTGAGTAAATAAACAAGTAACCATTCAGCGAAGTATGGAAGCATTTCTGAAGCCTATTTTTCCCCTTAGCAAAGAGAAAATTACAGAAATCATTCACAAAACTAACTAGAATCAGCCCATTCAGTGGTTAAACTGTGGGAATGTTAATGTTTTAAAAGGGCCTCTTCATGGGAAAAAGTCAAAGGATAAAAACTGCATATAAATTTATTATAGCAATTTTTAATGCGCCAAGCAGAACCAAAAAGGTGTTCATATTCATGTGATTCACGGACAATCCTATATGCTGTCATTCAACTGCCAAGATGAAAGGAACTATAACTATTAAAATGTCAAAATTTCAGTAGCCACCATGCACCATAATACTGTCTTTATTTTCTCAAGAAAGTAACAGAAAAAAATGACTTCAAAACCCAGATTCCAACCAACACAGTGAAAAAAGGCAAGAAGGGAGTACCTGCAATAAAATGTACTTGCCCCTTACTTTAATGTTTTAAACAAGGCTAGTTAACATTGCCCCCATTTAAATTGTTAGTTTGAAGGAGCAATCAACCCGGGCCAAACTCAAAGCATCTTCTAAAGGGATCTTGCATAGAAAGGTATAAATGAAAGAACAGGAAATAAAGGTTTTTGACTCAAGATGTAAAAACTGAACTTCTTTTGGGCCCTCCACTGGAGAAAATAAGATGCAAAAAAAAGGTCTCAAATTATTTCTTCCCTTAGTCAAATGGTGAGGACGTGCAAATGTCTGATGGCAGAAACAGTCCATCATACATATAATTTATGTATGTACCCCGAGACCCACCTCACCAGCACAGCAGACGCCTTCCATTTCAGGAGCACTAATAAAACTGACAGCAAGGATGCCAAAGAGAATAAAAACACAGCAGCAGAGACAGGCATCAAAAATTCAAAGAAAAAAAAATTTTACAATCACTGAATTGTTTCTGTCAGTTAACTTGTGACCAAATTCAGTAAAAGTCTCTTTTCCTGTTTCTCAGCTGAGGAAACAGATGAAGAACCTCTGAGAAAGGATCATTCTATAAACAGAGAGAAGATACACTCCACTCAAGGCAAGGTTAAAATACTGGACGGATTATCCATCTACTTGCGTGTCTTAAGTGTAAATAATGTAATCATTACCTTTACATTGTAATTAATGGCACTCAAACATAAAGTACCAGTTATTAGGACATACTAGGCTTTGAAAGTGCTTGGAAATGTGAACAGATAATCTTGTGATTCTTTACTCAAAGACTGTCATATAACTTAATGTGGCAGCTCTTTAACCATTATTTGAAGCTCAGTCTGTGATTATGCTTCCAAATGGAGACTGTGTAGCAAGAAGGTCAACAGAATCCACCTCTGGAGCTACAGAAACTGGGTTTAAATCTGGTCAGCATCAGCTGTGAGCTGTGTGATCTTGGACAACCCCCAGGTCTCTGTTTTCTCGCCTGCAGGCCCTACGTCACAGACCTGATAGGAGATCTACACAAGGACAGGCACAGAGGGCAATGAGCACAGCATCAGGCCACACGGTAAGTGCTCAGTTAACAACCGCTACATTAACAATCATGTTTGCATTAGCCAAGTCCCTTGGCTGAATATAGATATTTTTTATAATGTAAGAGGGATCCCTGAAAAAAAAAATCAGATTGGTAACTGGAACCTAACAATGCTGCACAGAGATGGAGAACGGGGGCGCCTGGGTGGCAAAGTCGGTTAAGCGCCTGATTCTTGATTTTGGCTCAGGTTGTGATCTCAGGGTCGTGAGATTGGGCCCCACCTCAGACTCTGCACTCAATGAGGAGTCTGCTTGAGACATTTTCTCCCTCTCCCTCTGCCCCCCAACATGTACTCTCTCTCAAATAATCTTTAAAAAAATTTTATTAAAAAAAAGAAATAGATAACATTTAAAGGAATGTGTAAGTACAACAAACTGAAATTTTAAAAACATGATGTGATGTGGTATGTGCATACTATGGACATTATTCAGCCTTTAAAGGAAATTGAGGGGCACCTGGGTGGCTCAGTCAGTTGGGCATCTGCCTTCGGCTCAGGTCATGATCCCGGGGTCCTGAGATCGAGCCGCACATCGGGCGCCCTGCTCAGCGGGGAGTCTGCTTCTCCCTCTGCCCCTCCAACCCACCCCTCCTCCCACTTATGCTCTCTCTCGCTCACTCTCTCTCAAATAAAATCTTAAAAAAAAAAAAGGAAAATGACACATGCTACTGCATGGATGAACCTTGAAATTATGCTAAGTGAAAGAAGCCAGACACAACATGCCAAATATTATATGGTTCCATTTATATGAGGTACCTAGAATAGACAAATTCATTGAGACAGAAAGTAGAACAGAGGTTACCAGGGGCTGGTGAAAGGAGGAGGGGGGAGTTATTATTTAATGGGTACAGAGTTTCTGTCTGAGAAGATGAAAAATTTCTGGAAATGGACACTGATGATGACCATACAACACTGGGATTATACTTAACACCACTGAATCACACACTTAAAAACGGCTACCACAGTAAATTTCATGTTATGTAAATTTTCCCGTAATAAAACAAACTATGTGAGTAAAATCTTTCCATATTATAGGAGAGTTAGTAAATTATAACAGACTCAATTCTCAAATACCAACATGAAAACATGCTCATCTCCAGACTATCATGCAACATAAAAAATCTCTAACATGGCCAAAAGTGCCTACATAATTTGTTTCCTTGCTCACTGTTCTGCCTTTTGCCATTCCTCTAACAAGCAGAAGTTATTCCTGCTGCAGGTCCATATTCATACTTGCTGTTCCCTCTACATGCAATACTCTTTCCCCAGAATTTGCATGGCTCAGTCCCTGATCTTGCTCATGCCTCTGCTTAAATACTGCTTCCCTGCAGACCCTCTATCTAAAGAAATCTAAAGAAATCTCCTGCTTCTATTTGCTCCCATTCTGGTCACTCTCCATGACCCTGCTCTGCTTTATTTTTCTTCACTGTACTTGGTATTTTCAGAAACGATTTTATAGATTTATTTCTTTACTTATTGCCATCTCCTCCACTAAAATACAAGCTGCAAGAGGGCAGGAACTTCATTCCTCAAGTTCACTGAAACATTTCCAGCTCTTAAAAACTGCCTGGCAAATAGAGGGCATTCAATAACTACTTTGGTAAATAAAATTTTAAAATTCACATTTACTGGAAAGGAAATGTGTCATACAGAATACACTAATTTTTAAGTTGCATAACAATAATACAGTATAATCCCATATTTTCAGGAGAAAAAAAGATATAAATACACATAACTACCTGTAGGTACGTGCATTATAAAAAGTATGGAAGAATATATACTAAATATCAACAGTGACTTTCTTTATGTGATGAGAATACATGACTATTTTCCCTTTTGTTTTCTTATTTTCTAACCTCCCTACAATGAAAGATTTGTGTGATTTGAAAAAAGAAAAAAAGAGATGATTTTACCAGACAAGCAACTGCTAAAAACTCACTCCCCTTACAGAGTTAGAAATATGCATAAAGACTTGGCTACAATGAAGTTCATCAGAATTTTACATATAATCACAAAAAAACAAACAACCAACATGTCCAACATTAGTTAAATAAATCGCTGACATGATCCGTAAGATGGAATATTGTACAGCCGTTTAAAACCTATATTGTAAGAAAACACAGACATGAGGAAAATGTAAGTTAAAGAAAGAATATGTAGAATATGATACATTTTTTTTAAGATGTTATTTATTTGAGAGTGAGCAAGAGAGAGAGCAAGAGCACAAGCAGGGGGAGGGGCAGAGGGAGAGGGCAAGCAGACCCCCCACTGAGCAGGGAGCCCGAAGCAGGCTCAATCCCAGGACCCCAGGATCACCACCAGAGCAGAAGGCAGACACTTAACCAACTGAGCCACCCAGGTGCCCACGATGCAAACATTTTTAAAGGAGAGAATTGATGGCATATACACCAAAATGTTAATAATGGTTACTTGTTTTTTCTTTTCTTTTTCTTTTCTTAAGTAGGCTCCATGCTCAGGGAGAGCCCAACTCAGGCTTGAACTCAGGACCCTGAGATCAAGACCTGAGCTGGGATCAAGAGTTGGACGCTCAACCGACTGAACCACCCAGGCGCCCCAATAACGGTTACTTCTGATTGCTATTATTTTTACCTTTTTTGCCTCCTTTGTGCTTTGCTGCAAAGGTACCAAAAGCAAACACGCATTACTTAAGCATTCAAAAACATGAGCATAGGCAACCCCGTTGACTGTGCCAAAAGCCGCCTTCTTGCCTTGTTTGAGCGCCATCTAGTGCTCAGTACACATGATACCATTTTCGCAATGCAGTCAAGGTTTCTTACACACTGAACATTATGTAACCATAGAAACAAATATCACTATCCTCCGTGTCTGACCTGATTTCTAAAACAACTGAACAGCTGATTCAAAAGAGTCATAGGATTTCCGATCTTTAGGATAAAGCAGTTATCAGAAAAATCGGTTAGATTTCTCTTCTTCATCCCTCAAATATTTTAGACTAACTCTCAAGACAGACAGACTCCTTGAAGAAGCAGAAACTCAAGCCACTATACCTGCATTATGGTGTTTTATCCTCCCCCAAAATCTAGACGGTAGGTATTATTTCCATTTTACAGAAGCATCAACAGGCCCAGTGGGATTAAACAGCTTGCCTAGATTCACAAAGCTGGTAAGTAGTGGGGCTGAGGTGCCAGACAAAGTTGGTCTGGCTCCAAAATCTGTGCTCCCCCTACCATGTTTCACTGTCTCCATTTTTCACAGGTCACCAAAAAAATCAATGCACCTCTTGGGAAAATGATTCTCATTCTCAATCAGTATACAAGCATGTGGGCCTCTAAAAAACAAAACCAATACACAGGCCAAAAACAGAATTATAAATACAGAGAACCGGTGGTTGCCAGAAGGGAGGGAGGTGGAGGCATGGATGAAATAAGTGAAGGGGATTAAGAGGTTTAAACTTCCAGTTATAAAATAAGTAAGTCTTGGGCGCCTGGGTGGCTCAGTTGGTTAAGCGACTGCCTTCGGCTCAGGTCATGATCCTGGAGTCCCGGGATCGAGTCCCGCATCGGGCTCCCTGCTCGGCAGGGAGCCTGCTTCTCCCTCTGACCCTCTTCCCTCTTGTGCTCTCTGTCTCTCATTCTCTCCTTCTCAAATAAATAAATAAAATCTTTAAAAAAAAATAAATAAAATAAAATAAGTAAGTCTTGGGATGAAAAGTACAGCAGAGAATATAATCGAGAATACTGTTAATGACGTTTGGTGACAGATGGTGACTATACATTGTGGAGAGCACTGCGCAATGCATAGAATTATTGAATCACTATGTTATACATCTAAAACTAATATAACATTGTATGTCAACTACACTTCAATAAAAATTAAGTATACAAGCTGTCACTATATTGCTGAGTATTGCTCTCAAATCTAGAACTGTAAGCTCATTAAGCACTTATGTTCAAATCAATTATCAAATTAAAACAAAAGAACGTTTAAAACACATTGTGCTGTCTACTCTTCTGTTGGCCATGTCAGTTCCATGAGGACAGCTGTCTCACATTTGGTTCTCCTGCCCTACTTTCTCCTTTCCTGCTCCTTCCAATCTATCATTCAGCCGACCCAAAAAGAAATCTCCCTAAAATAATACTTTCACTAAATCCATGCAACAAGAACCTACAATTCTAATTCTCAGCTTTCTAATACGTGTGGCCAAAAATAAGCACCCTTCTCCAGGTCACCAGACCTGGACAGCTCCATCACTTTACCCTGCAACACCATGAATCATGTTGGGAAGTGTTTTCAGTGATCCGTAAAATCCATTCCCAACCTATTACACTTGTTTCTCATACCCTGCCAACACAAACTAGAAGAATTAATGGAAGTCATTTGGTCATACTTTGCTCACAGCACAAGAATCAGTTTTGTTGTGTTTTTTTTTTTTTTTTTTTTTTGAGTAGGCACCACACCCAGCATGGAGCCCAACTCAGGGCTTGAACTCACAACCCTGAGATCAAGACCTGAGCCAAGATCAAGACCTGAGCCAAGGTCAAGAGTCAGATGCTTAACCGACTGAACCACCCAGGTGACCTCACAAGAATCACTCCTAACCATGTATACATGGCTATGCACTGTGGCATTTATTTGTAATGTAATAACAAAACACTGGAAGAAATCCAAATGGTTAAACTATATGGCTATATTAATTTTGGTATATTCAGGGATGATATGCTATGCCATCAAAAAGAATGAGGAAGCTAATATACAGAAGGCTCTTCAAAATACAATCAACAGAAAAAGCACAAAGTGCAAAAGTATATATAATATATATTATTGTCTAAAACAAGGGGATGTATGTGCATGTGTTTGTAAATGCATGTGCTATGGACTGAATGTTTGTGTCCCCCCCATACTGCATATGTTGAAATCCTAACCCTCAAAGGTAACAGTATTAGTAGGTGGGCCTTTGGGGGTGATTAAGTCATAAGGATGAAACCCTCATGCATAGGATTAGTACCATTATTAGAAAGGCCCCCAGACAGCTTGCTCACCCCTTCCACCATATGAGGAACAGAGAAGGTACTTCGCTGTGCAACAGGAGGAAGGCCCTCACCCAATCACGTTGGTACCACAAACTCAGACTTCTGGTCTCCAGAACTGTAAACAATAAACTCCATTTGTTTGTAAGTTACCGGGTTGGTGGTATTTTATTATAGTGGCCTAAACAGACTAAGACAACATGAAACGTCCCTTGAAAGTACATTTAAGAAGACTGGTAACATTGTTTGCCTCTGGGGAAGAGAACTAGACATATGGGAGGACAGAGGAAGAGAGACTTCCCACTTTTTAACTTCTGTGTCTTTTGAATTTTGGACCACAAGAATGTATTATCAGGGCGCCTGGGTGGCTCAGTCAGTCAAGCATCTGACTCTTGATTTCGGCTCAGGTTGTGCTCTTGGGTCGTGAGATCGACCCCTATGCAGGGCTCCATGCTCAGTGGGGAGTTTGCTTGAGATTCTCTCCCTCACATGCACTTGTTCTCTGTCTCTCTCAAATAAATCTTTAAAAAATAAAGAACGGGGTCACCTGGGTGGCTTAGTCGGTTAAGTGCCTGCCTTTGGATCAGGTCATGATCCCAGGGTCCTGGGATCGAGCCCCACATCTATTTCTCCCTCTCCCTCTGCCTGCTGCACCCCCTGCTTGTACTCTCTCTCTTTCTGTCAAATAAATAAAATCTTTAAAAAATAAAAAATAAAGAATGTATTATCTTTCCAGACAAAAATAAATTATAATTTTTAAAATTCCATCTACAGACACCATGGCTCTTGCATTTCATCACACCATCTGCCAATGCCAGAGAGGGCTCTAACCACAGGACAGGCCCCTGTGATCATCATTTCCCTCTGGCAAGCTAGTGTCCCACTGGTCCACACCCACACACAGAACTGTGTCCTGCCTCAATGCCTCTGTCCATGCTCTTTTCAGAGGCATCTGAATTCTCTCTTTCCTGCTCTCTCCCTTTCTAAATCATTCACCTCCTTTGGGGCTCTGTTCACATTCCAAACCTCCAAAATACCGACTATGTCATCCTGACTATCCTACACGGTATCCATGTACCTTCTGACGCTGTTTGTTTAGAAAATGACAACTGATCCTATAACTGAATTATTAAAAAAAAAAAAAAAACAAACACTGAAGAAGTAATACAGTGGACCCTGAACAATGCAGCGGCTAGGAGCACCAACCCTTACAAAGTAGAAAATCCACGTGTAACTTCAGACCCAAAACCTAACCTCTAATAGCCTACTGTTGACCAGAAGCCTTACCGATAACATTCAGTATATTAACATATATTTTGTATATATGTATTATATGCTGTATTCTTACAATAAGTTTAGCTGGAGAAAAGACTATGCCATTAAGAAAATCATAAAGAAAATACATTTATAGTACTGTATGGTGAAAAATGTGAAAAAAATCCATGTTTAAGTGGACCTGCAGAGTCCAAATCTGTGTTGTTCAAGGGTCAACTTTAATTTCTGCTGAAGGACAGAGTGATGACCACAGGTGATGCAGTTAGAATATCTAATAAAATGAAAGCCTGATCCTGGCCTTTCTACTGAAAATCTTTCAGTGGTTCCCGATACTAGGACAAAATCAAAACTGCTTAATATTTTCTACAAGGCCCCTCAAATTGGCCAAATCCCTGCTGCTCACCTCTTCAGTTTTGCACACCTGCCACGTCCTTCCTCACCACTGGGCCTTCCCTCGGCCGCCCCGTGACTGCGGCCAGTCCCCTCCTGCTCCCGCCCCCTTCCCTCTGGCCCAGGGCTCTGAGCATCACTCCTGCTTTGGATGCCTCCAAAAGGAGTACTGGTCGAGGGACACAGGGGTAGGGAAGAGGCTTTCATTAAATATCCTTTGGTACCTCCTGGGATTTAAACCAGAAGTGAAATAAATAAACATACGCCACTTCCTTCTGGAAATCTGTGACTTGCCCTGTCCCATTCTAACTCAGACACTGAGCTGCTGCTGAGTTCATGCTTCCCAGTACTTCTTCTGTAACAGCCTTTATCATACTCCACTGTACTCATCTATTGGTTTACAGATAGACTATAAGTCCTTTGAGGGCAAGGGACATTACCCAGTTCCTCATTATATCCTGAGAAGCAAATGAGTAAATAATAGCTTATAAACAGTGAAAGGTCATCTGGTCCAGTCATTCTCAGTGACAGGCATGACATATATTATAAATGTGTTCACACACACCATACACTCACGTGCGGATACTCAGATGCCCACGAACCAAAAAAATAATAAGCAGTTTTGTTTCTTGTTTTTGCTATTATTCAGTAATTTAGAAAGGTATAAAATCAGCCATGCAAGTAATTTAAAAATATTTTATCAAGAAAAATAAACAGCATGTTACTTAAACTTCACTCTTAATCTTGATTTCATCTCAGACTTTTGCTTCACAAGTAATTTGAATAAGGTGATAAGTTAAAAACTACTGAAGAACCTAAATAGGATTTTGCAATCATGCCTGGAAACTCTAACAAAATCTGATTACTCTAGTGCCAAAAATAAGTTACAGTAAGGAAGGATTAGATTAGTCCTTAAGGCCTTACAGTTTCTAAAAAATTGGCAGACACCAATTTTTGGCTGCAAAAATGGACTGTACTTGAAAACAGCACATATGGGTCCAAGGAATTCCAGGAGTGAGCAATCTCAAAAACGTCCAGATTCAGAATCTTCCCTACAGAGATTCATCTCAGTCCTGAGTAATTCACAAAGTAGGTAATCCCGTCCCTGCCTCTGTCAATGAGGTGGTACCTGCTAGCTCAGAGTCAAGTCCTACAGGTCACACGTCAAACACCAGCACTGAGGGGGTGGGTGTCTCAAACAAAGCTACAGAGGTGCACCACTGCAAGTGAAGCCCCTGGGGCTATTCCCCCCACATCCACGATGTGCAGTGTATTAACTTTCAGCTTTTCACACTTCCTGCGATTCCCGTATACTTTTCTGTATAAACTAGGGTGGATTAAGAAAAAGGAATGACATCCAAAAGAACACATGAGAGCAGCAAAGGATCTTCGAGAAAGAGCAATAATTAGCAAAGTGAACTAGAGGTAAACTCCAGAGGGTTAAGAAATAGACAGAAATGACTAACATCTTATTCACTGTTTCTTAAGCAGTCCATCCTGCCCCCAGTACTCCAAAGTGCCAGTTCGGCAGAAGTCAAGTCCATGGGCACACAACACAGCCTTCTTCTTCTCCAAAAGTACTTGGCTATTTAGGTTCTTTTCTTTGCCATTTAACTTTTAGAATCAACTTATCAAAATCTCTCCACCTCACCCCTCCCCACCCCCGAAAAAAGCTGTTGGGATTTTAACTGGAATTGCCCTCTCTATAGGTCAATTGGGGAAGAACTGACTTTTTTATGATAGTCTTCTAAATCTTCTCCATTTAGTTAAGTCTTCTTTAATGTCTTTCAGAAGACATGGAAGTACACTGTACTGTAGTTTACGTAAATGAAAAGAGGATTTGTTTTGACAACAAATGATGAAGTCTCCATATGCCCTTTTTTCTCTAAGTATTATTTCAACAGGCGCAATGGTACTCAGTGACAACTCCTCAAGGATTAAGGAAGTGGTTTCAAAATCTGCTGATGCTGCAGCTGTCTCCAGTTTGACCTCTCCTGCCCCTCCACAGCATCTTTAAATTTCCAAGGGTCTCAGAAGCAGTGATAAGTACCCGCACTTCATATAATTTGCAACTAATCCGTGCTATCACATGAACTGCAAACTAAGTGAAACTTCTGAGGCCCAATCCAACTGTATCCAGAAGTTAGAAATTAAATTTTATTGCCAAAATATATAAATAGTTCACAAAAAGGAAATGCCAATAATCCTTAACCCTCAAACGCATAAAAATAACCTTGATCACTAAACAAAGGCAAACTGAAACCATAAGGACCACAACACACATACATACATAATTTTTTTTTTTTTAATTCACCATAAAAAGACAAAGAGACAGTCCTTCCAAGCCTGGGATTGAGGGAGAGGGGAAATACTTGTCACCATTATACTATTTTCATTACTGAAAATTGATAAAGGAAAAGAATTAAGTGTTTACCCCTTATTTAATAATATAGTAAAAACTGTTATTTTCTATAACCTAAATGATGAAGGAAAGCTCTGCTTTACAGAAAAATTCCAGTTAATAAATGTAGAAGAAATGACCAAATTAGAAATACCACCATTTTGTAATTACTTATGAAACAGGTGATTCAGACCAAAATCATCAACATACTCAAACCTCTGAGCAAATTTAGCATAACTAAAACCACACATTTTCTGTATCCTGATGTTATACAGTATGAAGTATATAAAATCACTTACATAATACCCTTACCAAAACTGTTTAACTTTTATCAAGGCTTTAAATCTGACTTCTAGTCTACAGAAAACACAAAAAATAAAGGAAAACACATTATGAGATATGAGAAGCAATCAGGTAAATCAACAAGGTAGAACATTCTACAGAAAAACAGACTCAATTTATTCAAAAAATTAACAGCATAGGGAAAAAATTGTGGCAGGGGCTGGAGAGTGAATACTTCTATTCTAAAGACATTTAAGAAATATAACTACCAAATGCAACGTATCCACCTTATTCAGTTCCTAATGTTAGCAACCCTTGTAAGACAACAGGGGGAAAGTCAATATGGACTGGGTAGGAGGAATTATTGTTAATTTTGTTAGGTCTGATAAGGGCATTATGGTCACAGAAGAAAACATCCTTATTTTACTTTAAAATACTTAAGAAACAAAAGTAGATAAAGCAAATATGGAAACAATCCAAATGGTATTAATTATGAATGGATAAACAATATATGGTATATTCATACAATGAGCTACCACTCAAATAAAAAGGAATGAAGCATTGATACATGCCACAACATAACATATTCACAGATTTCGGGGACTAAAACATCTTTAGGGGGCCACTATTCCACCTGTCACACTAAACCTGTTAGAGAAAAAAAAAAACAAATTTGGGACACCTGGGTGGCTCATTTGGTTAAGCATCTGCCTACAGCTCAGGTCATGATCCCAGGGTCCTGGGATCGAGTCCTGCATCGGGCTCCTTGCTCAGTGGGGAGCCTGCTTCTCCCTCTGCTTGCCACTCCCCCTGCTTGTATGCTCTCTCTCTCTCTGACAAGTAAATAAATAAAATCTTTAAAAAATAATAAATTAAAAATTAAAAAAATAAAAATTTTACACTGTAGATACTGAATATATGGGAATTCAATATTCTAGTCACTCTACATTATTATAAAAACTGATAGACACACAAAGTTAAAAATGAGATAATGGTTTTCATGTATCAAACTGGCATAGGTCAAAGAGTCTAAAAATGCATTAAACTGACAAAAATGTGGGAAATAGACCTTCCCATACTCTGCTATATGAGTATAAATTGGTGTGACTTCCATGGAACAGTTTAGCAGTATCTACAAAAATTATAAACACATAAAAAAAAATAAACACAGAACACTCTAACCCAGCAATTTTACTTTGGGGAATTTATACTAGAGATGTATTTGCACACATGGGAAATGATGTGTACAGATTATTTGTTGTAACAAAAGCCTAAAAACAACATCCACAAACAGAAAACTGATTAAGTATATTCTGCAGATACTCTGCAAGCATTTAAAAGAATAAGACAGTTGCATATAAGCAAATATATACACACATACATACACATACACACAAGATACATTTTACTTAACTGTGGGGGGGCGGGGAAGCAAGGACAGCAGCAGAAAAAGAAAAAAGTAAGCGTAGGACGCTAGCAGCACTTGTGTTCAAATAATTTTTTTTTAAATATTTATGTATTCATTAGAGACAGAGGGAGAGAGAGAGAGGGAGAGAGAGAGAGAAAGAAGCAGAGGGAGAAGCAGGTTCCCAAGGAGCAGGGAGCCCGATGCGGGACTTGATCCCAGGACCCTGGGATGACGACCCAAGCCGAAGGCAGACGCTTAACCATCTGAGCCACCCAGGTTCAAATAATTTTCTAAAACTACATGGATACATGCTTATGTAACCTCGTACTACTCTAGAAAATGCAAAAGAAACTGCTATGAGGAGTCATGTCTGGGGAAGGGAGGCGGCTGGAAGAAAGGAAAGAGGAAACTATATTTCCTACTCACATACCTACTGGCACATGTATGAGGATGGATTGATGGACAGAATATTAAAAACATTTTTTTTTAAATCAGCATACCACTCAAGTTCATGTGGCCTTCTACATGAATTTTCAATCTCCAAGTAACCTTTTACCTGCTGGTTGGTGCAGGGAAAGAAAACGAGAGAAGCTGATTCCAGAACGGGTCGTTCTCAGAGACAGATTCTGTGCCCGATAACTTTTTTAAGTACTCATTTTTAGGAAGATCACCGATTCTGCTGCTGTTCGATCCCATCTTTAATCTGGTAGATAACTTGCCCTTAAGCCTTCATTTCCACAAGACAACCTATAAAGAATGAAAAGAAATTTCAAACTTGTTCACAATTAGTCATGATATTTTTCCTATCTTTGACATAAATGTGTAAAAAAAAAAACTGTAAACTTACTTAAGGAAATCACACTTCTCTTTATTCTTAAATATATTAGACACCAGATACAGAGTTACAAAGGAGAGAAATGGGGCTAAAATCTGTCTTAGCCAAAGCACACACAAAAATCCAAGTGTATGCTTATAGATCTTCAAATGAGCATACCTCTGCCTAAGAATAAATTTCAAAGCAAATTCCTAACAATGACAACTAATTACAAATTGTCTGAAAATGAGGCTCCTTTACAACAAACAATGGTGATAAATAGAGACTGGATGTCTTGAATGTGCTCAGAAGAAGAGCAAGCAGTGGAAGTGATGACCACAGGCTACCTATGCTCAGGGGAGAAGGAGGCTTGACCTGAATGAGAACGGCCTCCCTGCTCCAAAGCAGTCACTTCGTGTCCTTCTTGTTCTGCCGTCATGCACACCACCATTTATGGGCATGCCTCTTCTCCTAAACCATGAGGCATTTGGTTTTTGGGGGTTTTGTTTTTTGGTTTTTTTGGCGAGGGAGGGAGAGACGGACGGAGGGAGAGGAAGAATCGGAAGCAGGCTCCACACCCAGCACGGAGCCCAGCATCAATCTAATGACGCTGAGATCGTGACCCGAGACAAAATCAAGAGCTAGACGCTTAACCAACTCAGCCACCTGGGCCCCTCTTATTCATCTTTCTATCCCCAATGTCTAGATATTTAGGCATTCCCTAAATAATATGTTGAAGGAAAGGGTAGGTGAATAAATGATTAGCATCTTCAATATTTGTTGTGGTTGGCCACTAAGGGGAAAACTAATAGTTTAGTTAAAATATGAATCACTATCTTCATCAAATCACACTTAACCTAGTTCCAGATCATGTTCTATCTCAATTAGTTCAAGAAAAATCTCTCACTGACAATAAAAAAATGGTGGTGAGATGAGTAATAAATTACACTATGTTAAAAATTACCACTGCAATGAAAGCAAATGGTATCCAAAGGAAGCTCAGGTTGAATGAGAACTTATATTAGTAGTGACTTACTTTCTTATGTCTGTCCCTCCTTAGTCCAGAGACATTGAAGCCAACATCAGAATTTGGAAGTATGCCTTCCATGTTCTCTTTGGAACTTTGGGACTGGCTTAGGCTAAATTATCTAAAGACATGAGGCTCCCCCAATGCACATGGACAGCTGGTCTTCTGAATAGGAGGGTGAAATACTGATCTGGCTTCTTGTCACCTGCCCCTGAACTCAAGACCACTACTACTTTCCTCTTCCCTACTCAGGGGACAGGGACCCAAAACCAGCTGGTTCCAACTAATCCTCCATATTAAGCCATAAGTCTTGATTTCGGTTTAATTTCTTAAATAAGGAATTAAGTCTAATTAGGAAATATTATAAAAATATTCTGCAATACATAAATGCCTTACTTATTATAACTTATTTCAAAGCTAGTTTATACATTTTAAGCCATTTAGAATTAAGTTTTTTAATATAATCTTATAATGGGGTACATTACACTAATGAAAGTGAATTAACAAGAGCTACAATTACCAACATGGACATACCTCAAAAATACATATTAAAAAAAGTGCTACACAATAATAGACATGGTATGATTTCATTTATATGATTTTTACAACATGTAAACAATATTATGGATATATTCATAGCTACTATAAGTACTAAAATATACATAGGAAAAATACATAGCAAATTCAGAAGAATGATTTTACATAGTGTTATCAGGAAAGGATCAGAGGAGCTTTAGCAGTATCAATAAATACTTTCTCAAACAGGAAAGGGGAAAGAAATAGAAGGAAGGGATGAAGCACATGTGGAAAATATATAGATTTGCTGAAAACTGACACCTGGCTGGCTCAGGTGGAAGAGCACGTGACTCCTGATCTCAGGGTTGTGAGTTTGAGCCCCATGTTGGGTGTAGAGATTACTAAAAAAAAAAAGTAATAAAAATTTTTTAAAAATGAAATGAAAATGGACAGTATATACATGGGTTTTGGCCTATTACCACTCTATTCCTGCCATTCATATATAAATATATATATATATACACACATTCATATATACAAATTTTTTTATTTTTTTTTAAAGAATGGTTTCTCAATCTCAGCAACAATACTGGAAGCTAGAGAACAGGGAGGCAATGCCTTTAAAATATTAATAAAAAATAATTTTAACTAGATTTCTATAGCTAGCCAAGCTACCAGTTAAGTATGAAGGTACAATAAAGGCAGTATTTTAGACTTGCCACAGCTAAAAAAAACCTCCCATGGATCCATTCTCTGGAAGCTACTGGAAGATGTATCCTTTCAATATGAAGGAATAAAACAAGAAAAATGAAGACAAGGAATTCAAGAAGCAAAGGATGCAACACAAGACAGGGAAGACACATGCTCTAGATTGGGACAGGAGTCTAGACGGCCCCATGACCTCCATGGGAAGCAAACCAGAGAGCAACAGGTCACCTGATGTGTCTGACCTTATTCTGTGGAGGGTTACAATATCGTAAGAGAATCTGGCAGGAATGAATGATAGCTACATAGAAAATAAACAATTTTTTGGTAACTATGTACTTTGGAAAAAAATTGTTCAAGAAAGGTCATGTATTCATAATATATGACTCAACTCAACAGTTACTAATATTTAGGTAATCATCAGAATAGAAACAGTAAATAAAGATTTAACCAAAAATTGTGAGGTAACTACATTGGGAAGATGCTAAAAAAAGAAGTGGGAGTAGATTTAAGAGTGTGAAATCCTCATCTTCCGTAACAGGCAGGAAGTCAACAGAAATAGCTAAAAATTACTAAATCAGCAAATAACAGTAAAAGCCTATTAGTTATAAATAAGGAGGCAAATAATGAGAAACAACAGCTAAGAGATCTGAGTGTGGCCTATTCTGGGGAAAAGGATTCTGGAGTGGGAAGGGTGGTCATGCAGTCTTTTCATTTTATGTCCGTCACATTTTCTAATTTTTTAACTATATATATTACTTTGATTTTAAAAATTAAATATTTTTAAGCTCCTTCACCTACTCAAATTTAAATGTTTAACAGATATGGAAAACACAAAGTTACCATCATAACTAAATTCATAGTGACAAAAATGGAAATTATTCTTTACAGAGGCAAATAACTAGCAAACTTTAAAAAATCTATTTATCTGATATAGTGCAATGTTAGTATTAGAGTTATCTCCCAAAATCAAAACTTCAAATTTCCACCATTTATGTGTTTACCGATAAGCAATAGTCATAGCTTGTCCAGAAAAGAGGAATTAAATTAAAACCCACTGTAATGACAAACAGAGATCAATAAAACAAAACAGAAAATCCAGAAACAAACCCAGTAGAGTACAACCAGCTGATTTTTGTCGACAATGCAAAAGCAATTCAATGGAGGAAGGACGGTTTCCTTCAACAAATGGTGCTGGAACAACTGGACATCTATAGGCCAAAAAACAAAACAAAACAAAAACCTGTATCTTAAAAGTTAACTCAAAATAATCATCGATCTAAGTGTAAAACATAGAACTCTAAAACCCTTTTCAGAAGACAACATAGGAGAAAATCTTTGTGACTGGGGTTAGGAGGTACTTAGGCATTACACAAGAGCACAGATCATAAAAAAGTTGGTAAGTTAAACTTTACCAAAATTGAAAACGTTTGGTCGGTGAAAGACCCTGTTAAGAGGATGAAAAGAAAAGCCATATGCTTAGAGAAAATATTTGTAAGTCACATAGCCAACAAAGAACTTGCATCCAGAACATATAAGGAACTCTCTAAAGTCAACAATAAGAAAACAATCCAATTAGAAATTACACAAAAGATTTTAACACATCACCAAAGAAGACATGCAAATGACAAACACCTCATTCCATCATTATTAGCCATTCAGGGAACCACAAATTAAGACCATGATGACGTACTGCTACACATCTGCTGGAATGGCTGAAATAAAAAAAAAAAATGACAGTACCAAATGCTGCCAAGGATGTACTGAAAGTAGCTCACATATTGCTAGTGGGAATGGAAAATGGAACAGCCCCCTCTGGAAAATGGTTCAACAGTATCTTATAAAATTAAACAAAGGGGTGCCTGAGTGGCTCAGTTGGTTGTCTGCCTTCAGCTCAGGTCATGATCCTGGGGTCTTGGGATCCAGCCCCATGTAGGGCTCCCTGCAGAGGGAGCTTCTCCCTCTCCTCCCCACCCACCCCCGCTTGTGCTCTCTCTCTCTCGCTATCTCTAATAAATAAAATCTTTTTTTAAATTAAACATATACATACTATTCAACCCAGCAACTGTATTCCTGGACTGATTCCAGAAAAATGAAAACTTAGGTTCACACAAAAAACTATATTCAAATATTCTTTCAACACATGAATGAATAATCCATACAATGGAATAAAAGAAGGAACTATTTGATAGACCCAATAACTTGAATAGATCTCGAAGGCACTGTGAGTGAGAAAAGCCCATCCCAAAAGGTCACATACTCAAAATAACAGCAACCCCGTGTTTGATTATTATAGTTTATATGTAAGTGAATGAATAGGGATGATAAAAGGGACAGAAGGGAGGAATCAGGAATATGTACTTTGTAATTATAAGGTACTTCTACTACCTGTGAAGTGGTAGAGTGTTATTTGAAAGTGGACTTGGATTAGCTGTAAATATATATTGCAAACACACCTCTAAAAAGTTTTAAAAAGTATAAGTGACATGCTAAGAAAGGAGAGAAAATGGATTTATTTAAGTGCTCCATTAGAACCACAAAAGGCAGAAAGAGAAGACAAAAACAGGAACAAAAATCAGGGCAATGAATAGAAAACAATAACAAATATTGGTAGACATTAATCCAACTTTATCATGTATCATTTGAACATCCATGGTCTAAATACACCAATTAAAAGAGACTGTCAAAGTGGATCAAAAAACAAGACCCAACTATATGCTGTCTACAAGAAACCCACTTTAAATATAAAAGACACATAGAGATTAAAAGAGATGGAGAAAGATATACCATCTAACACTCATCAAAAGAAAGCAGGAGAAGCTTTTAATATTAGACACAGCCGACTTCAGAGCAAGGAAACTCAGCAGGGATAAAAAATGGCATTCCATACTGATAAAGGAGTCAACTGTTTCAAGAAGACGTTATCCTTAATGTGCACCACCTAACATAACAGCGTCAAATGTGTGAGGCAAACACTAATGAACTGCAAGAAGGGAGAGATGAATGCACTATACTATAGCGGAAGACCTGAGCACTCCTCTCTCAGAAATGGTCTGTAAGGACCTAGCTGATCTCAACACCATTATCAACCAAAACTGGATCTGTCATCTATAGACTATTCTGTCCAACAACAGAGGAATACACAGCTCACGTTGAATATTTCCCAAAGCAGGCCACATTCTGGGCCATAAAACACATCCTAACTAATTTAAAAGAAACCATAAAATGCTTTGAGTGCTCCAAACCAATAAGCTAGAGAATAAAGAAACAATTTAGATGATTGCATGAGGAAATATTCTGAGGAACGCAGAATACAGGACATTGTAAAGAACCACCTGGGTTCACCAAGAAGTCAATACCACAGTAACTAAAAGTGTGTGCATGGGGTGGGGAGCTTTTCTAAACTGAAGGAGACTAAAGGGATATTGTAACAACCAAATGTATATGTGACTCTTCAATGAACCCAGGTTTGGAAGAAGGAAAAAAAAATTATAAAAGACAATCTTGAGGCGAACCTGGGGGGCTCAGTCGGTTAAGCGTGTTTGCCTTCAGCTGGGGTCATGATCCAGGGGTCCTGGGATCGAGCCCCGCATCAGGCTCCCTGCTCAGCGGGAGCCTGCTTCTCCCTCTGCCTGACCACTCCCCCTGCTTGCGTGCTCTCTCTCAAATAAAAAAAATTTTTAAATTAAAAAAAAAAAAAGACAATCTTGCGACCAAACTTGATACGGACTGAATAAAAGATATTAAATGGACGTAAGTGAGATAATGATAGCGTAATTGAGTAGGAAAATGACCTAATTCTTGGGAGATGTGTGCTTAAATATTTAGGGGTAAAGCGTCATCATATCTGCAACTTCCTTTCAAATGGTTCAGAACAAAATAGAGACAAAGCAAACCTGGCAAACTATTAACAATTGCTAATAGTTTACGGATGGAGGGATTAGGTGCTTATTATACTGTTCAACTTTTCTGTATGTTTGAAACTTATTAAAAATGAGTTTTGGTAGGGGTGCCTGGGTGGCTCAGTGGGTAAAGCATCTCGCTTCAGCTCAGGTCATGATCTCAGGGTCCTGGGATCGAGTCCCGCATCAGGCTCCCTGTTTCTCCCTCTCCTTCTGCCACTCCCCCAATTGTGCGTGCTCTCTCTCTCTCTCAAATAAAATCTTTCAAAAAAAATGAGTTTTGGCAAACAGAAAGGTTACACACTATGACTCCATTTATGTAACGCTCAAGATGACAAAACTCACGGTGAAGCACAGATCGGTGGCTGCCAGGCAGGGCACGGAGGGCTGGGGGGCAAAAGGTGACCATAAAAGGGCAGCCTGAAGAAGTTCATTTGTGGGAATGGAAAAATTTGGTGTCTTGACTATGGTGGTGGTGGTGGCTGCATGAATCTGTACACAGGATGAAATTTCACAGAGCTATACACACACAAGGGAAAAAGAATACATGTAAAAACTGGAAAAATCCAAGTACGGTCGGCAGTCTGTTATGTTCCTGATGTAGATAATGTCCAATCACATGAACACTGGGGCAAGACAGGTGAAAGGTACATGGGATTTCTCTGTATTATTGCTGCAACTTATCTGTCTATAATCATGGCAAAATAAAAAGTTTTTAAAAATCAGCTTAAAAAAGTCCAACCCCAAAGTCTGATCTACGTGTGCAAGAAAGGTGCCAACAAGTCATACTAACAGGTACTTTCTGTCACGACCACTAAGTTTATTTTTATATATTAAGTTACCTCACCACCTATAATATCACATGATGAGATATTAGGATCTCACATTTAGTTTACTCAGTGTCTTGGAACGCTCTTTTACTTAGACTACTTTCCCCAAATAAGATCATTCAAGTCTTATTCAAAACCAAATTTTTTCAATAAAAGCACGAGAAATCATGTGTTTGGGTCTTTTAGGGATTCCCCATTAACTTCAGAACTCGGGAATACACAGATGTTTGTCCTCAGCCACCTACGCAAAGGCACCGCTGTTTCCTTTTGCTCAAAACTTTCCAATTCTTTTGTCTAATAATCCCTGACACTCCTGAAAATGCCTCAATGAAATATTTTTTACAAAAAAGACCTCCACAATTTGTTTATAGTCTTCTATTTATCTTGGAACTCTTGCTAATTACCAGTTAGCATTGCGGGCCTAACAGTAGTTTCGGGAATAAACACCCAAATGTGTCACAGGATCAAAATGCGGTAGTTTAGAAAATACTGGTTTACTGGCATGTACAACTTATGAGTTCCTCTGGCTCTGCTGTGGGCTCAATTTCCCTTCTCTAGGCTTCATTACCATTAAAAGGATAAAAATGGCACCAGATAAAAAGAAAATAAGAATCGGAACAATCTGTGTTCTCAATTCAATAGACCAGTATTTTATTTTATTTATTTTACTTGTGGTACCTTAAAAGCAATCAATTAAAAACAATTTACTTTGTGAGTTTAATTAGGTATATGAATGCTGAATTTTCAAAAGAACAAAATTCCATCCCACCTCTCCTAGATAAGTAAGGCAACAATGAGAAACATTATTATCATGGTCTACCAATGAAAATTTAAGTCAGACTTTATTTTTTATTTGTACTTTATTTTTTGAATAAGTAATGCACATGGTGCGAACTACAAAGAGTTCACAGGGTGTGTAGTAAAAAGTTTCCCATCTCATCTCTTAACCACCCTAGTTTCTCAACTTAGAAAAAAAATATTACCAGTTTCTTGGGTATCATTCCAAATATTCTGTGTATATACAAACACATATTTTCCCCTTTTTACACAGACCACAACGCACTGTTCATGCCTCTTTGCTTTTTCTAGTTACTAAATATTAGAAATCACTACATAACTGTATATAAAGCACTCATTTTTACAACTCTGTAACATTCCAGTTTTTAATTTAATAAATCCTATATTGATGTGCATTTAAGTAGTTTATGGTCTTTTGCAATTATAAATCATTCTCCAATAGGTATCTGGCATGTGAGATATTTCACACGTGTGTGACACTACAGGTAGGATAAATCCAGAGAAAGAGAACTGCTGGTCAAAGATTATGTGCATTTCCAATTTTGGTAGATACCGCTGAACAGTAGCAGAATATGCCACCTCAAAATATGCCACTTTGGCGTTTTGATGATTTTGAGCTATAGGCATTTGAAAAACACCAAATGCAGGGTGAGGCTTTCCCTGAACTCCCTTTAAGTGCCTAAAGACAGCTCCTCCAAAAGGAACTTCATTATCATAAATCCCCTCCCTGGGAGTTTCACCAACTAGGTGACTCATCACAGGAAGAAAGACTAGAAGTGGACACCACACCCAGACACACAAACTATCGCACTTCCCATCTGTTCTTCTAAGGGTTCATTCCTCTTTCCTAAAAACCATTTACTCACCAGTAAGAGGTCTACATCTCCCCTCCCCTATCCCCATTAAGATGGTGTTTAAGTCTGAATTCTATGCCACCTCCCTGGGTATCTCCTATGTGTAGATGAGGTACACATTAATAAACTTGTTTTCTTCTATTAATCTGTCTTCTATTACAAGGGTCTCAGCTAAGAACTCAGAAAGGTGGAGGGGGATTATTTTTCCTCCCCTACACCACCTAGCTGCTCTCTTTAGAAGCTGCCAGCCCTCAAACTTTCTGGTCCCTGCCAGCTGATGAGACAAAATAGTTTTTCAGCACAGTTTTAGTTTGCATTTCTTTCACCATGAAAGAGGTCATTACCTGTTCTTATCCTTTGCCTATTTTCTATTAATTTATAGAAAATAAATTTGATTTTCAAAGCTGCTAGGATAGACCTCAAAGTTTTAAAATAAGTTCAATCCAGGACCACTATGAAACACTTCTAAAACAACAATATGAATAAAGCCTAGAAGCTTATCAGGAAAGAACGAACAGAATATTAACAAGCAAAACCAAGAAAGCCAACTGAGCACAAGGTGCAAGGTTTCCCCTGCTGCTTTTCCTCACCAAACCCTAGAAATAATGCAAAAAAATTCTGTTTGTCAGTAATTCCACAACCATGCTCAGAATCACAGGAGACCAGAAGTTGTGAGGAATCCCCATAAACTGGAAAACAGCTGGAGATGGACTGAGAAGGCAAATGGCATTCCAAGGCAGGCACAAGAGCCGTCAGTCAAGGGCAGCAAGAGTATAAACAGCAACTCCAGCCCACAAGCAGAAGGCCAGAAAAACAGCCAGAGCCCAGGGGCAAGTGACAGGTATGAGCAGGACACCCTGCCCCATCACCATGCTGAGCCCTCACCCCCCTAGGGAGCAACAACGTACTATCTACTGAGAACAGTGAAGGCAGTGCCTAAGGCAGCTGGAACGGCCAGAAAGGAAAAGCTCAGCCAAGCAAGACAACTAAGCCACTGAGGCACTGTCGTCAGAACCCTACCCTCAGAGAAAGTAAAGAAGAAAACTGAGGCCCAATGGCATCTTCTCTGCAATGATTCATGCCAAGGATTCCAAACACACACACACACACACACACACACACACACACACACACACTAGCGCGCACACACACTCCACCTGAACACAATTTACTTGGAACTCCCAAGACCCTTATCAATGAAACCCAGAATAAAACGGAACTTGAAAAACCCAGCATCCAATCACCTCACCTCCTAACAGCCCTGCTGCTTTTCCCTCTGGCTGTGCATCAGACTTCCTTGGCTTTCAGCTCTTCTTTCTCTCAATATGTAACTGAGCCCGTCTCCTGGTTTCACTAGTGGCTTCCATGATAGGACTTTCAAATCTCTCCTAGTTCCAACCTTCCACCAGAATGCCAGTTCTGTCTATATTCCTAAAATACTTAAGACTGTTTTTAACTCAAGGAAAAGATATAAATATATAATTATATATAAAATCAGTAATTTTGTGGATAAACAATGCTCCTTACATAAGTCTAGACTAGAAAGAAGTGTGCCATCGCTGATGCTTTCAGTAATAAACCTTTCAAAGGATCTATCTTTAATGCAGTGTAGTCAAGAACTCGATCTTGACACATAAAAAAACTTGATCTTGATACCATCCTCCTTCCCAAAACCACTTTCCCCTCTCAACTTCCCACTATCCCCCTAAAGCTCCCACTATGTAAGAACTACCCTGAAACTTTCTGTAGTATATATGTCCTGCCTCCTGAGGTAGATTACTCCTGTGAGACATAAATCAGGCTTTATTAAAGTTCCTTCCCTCTCCCTAATTAACTTCCAGCACACTGCTAAAAAAACAAAAACAAAAAACAAAAAGCAACTTGTTGAAACAGCCAAGGTCCCACAGTTAATAAATACATGAAAACATCTTCAGTATAAATTAGGAATAAAATATGTTAATTAAAACAATAAGGTATCATTTTTACCCATTAGCAAAGGTTAAAAGAAAACTGTGATAGCGTGAGGGCAATAAAGAAACAGGCACCCCATGAATGTATAGATATTTGACAGTTATCTATCAAAATTTTAATTGTGAATACTCTTTGTGCCAGGATTTCATTTTTAGAAATTTATCTCACAGGTAAACTCATACCAGCTGACAAGTTCTATGCATACAGATGTCAATCAGCTCATTGTTTGGAACAGCAAAGACATACAATAACCCAGATGACAGTCATGACTGCAGCATGGGATGAGCACAGAAAGGACTACTGCGTAGCCGTGGAAAAGAATTGAGGCAGACCTTAGGTGTTGGTGTGTAAAGAAAAGATATCCAAGTAAAAACAAATAAAAAAGAGCTCATACAGTAAGACCCCACTCGTTTAAATAAACATGTTCATTCCTACATGTGCCCAAGTCATTTCTTAAAGGGGACATAAACAATGGTCCAAGACTGATTACCTCTGAAGAATGGGACTAGAAATCTGGAGGGAAGGGACTTTTCACTTTAAGTCCTTTTGTACTGCCTGATTTTTTTTAAACTATAAACACATTATAATTTAAAGTAAAAAAAAAAAGCTAAATAAATGCATTGTTCTCTGGACCTGCCTTCCTTCAGGAGGGACCTGAACATGCTTCTAGCTGGTGCTTTCACCCCGATGTGAGACCTATCCCGGGACTAACACTTCATCCTGACTTCTCAGTCAAAACCCAAGCATAAATGTTTACTAACTAGACTTTTTAATCTGATATCTTGCTGTTATCATAAATTCAAAAATAGAATTTAACATTTGCCCCCCAAAGGAGCAACCCTTCAGAAGTCACAATTTCTATCAATGTTATCAGCAGTCTTGACTCAAGTGATCTCACATAAGCTAACACTTGTTCCTCAGACACCTGTCACACATTTGCTCTAAATGCTGGGTGTTATGATGGGTACTGAAAATGCAAAAATGAATAAAACCAGGTCCCTGCCATTAATGAACTCAGAGCCAAACAGGCCCAAAAATGATTATAACGTGGGGTATTACCACAGAGTTCTTCATATGTGAGAAGCTCTGGAAAGACACAGGCACATCTGAGGCAGAGGAAACAGCCCGTGCAATGGTGCTTCTTCTTAGCCAATTTACTTCTACGTTCTATATGCCGGGAACTAGTCTAAGTTCTATACAACTGTCGATTTATTTAGTCCTCATTAACAACTCTTAGAGGTGAACACAATTTTCTCATTTTAGAGATGAGGAAACTAAGGCACAGACGGGTTAAATAATTTGCCCGACGTCCCAGAGATAACAAGCAACAAAGCCAGGATTTGTACCCAGCCAATCTAATTCCCTAACGTGCCCATATAGCTCATTCACCCATTCCAATCCAGTTCCTGGTCTTTCCCTTTACTAGAGAGACTCTCCAATGACATTAAGTCCTGTGGGGGGACGAAAAGTACAGCAATACAATCAATAACATTTTAAAAACTTTGCATGGCGAACAGATGACTACAGTGAGCATTTCATAACATATATAACCATCAAATTACTATGCTGTACACCTGAAACTCATGTATTGTATGTTAACTATACTTCAATAAAAAACTAAAATGAAAAAAAGTCCTGTGGGTCCTTCGACAGCATCCACAGTTTCAGCTTTTAAATCCACCTCTTCCTTTATATTCCCGGGGCCACCAGGAGAGGCCAGGTTCCTGTAAGCCCGTATGACCTAGTGCAACAGTATCCGGATGTCTTTGCCTTCCACCTCTTCGCCTGGATTCACGCTACACACTCCACTACTGCATTAATCCTTAAAAGGAACTTCTGTCCAATGCTGCGATTAAGATCAAAGGTTCTAGGGTGAAACAGACCCTAATAAGTCTGTGTAGAGTGAGGATGAATCTCTGTTTCATGACCTAAAAACACCACTGTATAGTAGGAAAAACAGTACTTAAAACTCGTAAGATTTTCTGAGGATGAAGCAGGATGAGGAAGCATGCAAAGCACTCAGGAAGGGACCTGGCAGAGTATGCCTAGCCGAATAAAAGGTCAAATCTAATAGATCTTTAATGTTAGTAAAAGTATCACTTCCATCACTTCACTCACCAGCTCAAAAACATTCAATGATTCCTCATCACCTGAAAAACAGAGTATAGTATTGACATTTAAGCGTTCCAGTCTGAAAGCTCACTTTCCAACTTTATTTCCAACTATGCTCCAAACCAGTGGTTCCCAAACTTAAAACATACATAAAAACACCTGAGGAGTACGTGGTTAAAAAGGCAAATGCCTGAGGCACCTGGGTGGCTCAGTCAATTGAGCCTCTGACTCTTGATTTCAACTCAGGGCATGATCTGAGGGTCATGGGATCAAGCCCAGAGTCAGGCTCTGTGCTCAGCAGGGAGTCAGCTTGAGATTCTCTCTCTCCCTCTCTCTCTGCCCCTCCCCACCCCGAGCTCTCATACTCTCGCATGCGTGCTCTCTCTCAAATAAATAAACCTTAAAAAAAAAAAAAGCAAATGCCTGGGCCCCAAAGATTCAGAATGTTGGGTTAGGGCCCAGGCATCTCCATTTTCTAAAAAGCATTCATACTGATTTGGATACAAGTAGTCTGTAACCTCAGTTTGCAAGTAAGTGTCATAACAAAGTAGAGGCAAGCAGTCTTAACATCTAGCATGCCCATCCACACCTCTGTTCCGCCATTCGTGCCTGCCTCCCACTACCACATCTGATCCACAGCCCCTTTGACCCTATTCACTAAGCACTGGAGCTCTCTCTTTCCTCTGTAATCCTAAAGCATTCTATCCTCACCACTCATTTGGACGTGAGCGATCCTTCCGGTAATACCTGGTTTGTTGTCTGATTCTCATACTGCTCTTTAACTTTTCATGTCAATTATTTCCCCAAGTCAATTTTACCGTCATGAACAAAAGCAGTACTCTGAATAGGAATTAGTATGCTCAATATTTTATATTTAATTGATGAAATATTTGATACATACATAAAATTAAATCTCTTCTTTTATGTGCGCTGACTTGCTATCTCCTGATTCAATGTGCCTTAAATGGAAAGTAAACATTAGTGAATCTGAAAAATACATAACCAATTCTGTCCTAACACCCTCAAACTATGCAAATGACACACTAGTGTACTTTGTTCCAACTCAGGCTGACAATCTATTAATCATAACCTATATTCCAGAATCGCCGGCTTCCTGAGAAAGGAAAAAAATACGCATGCCCCTCATTTGTACTCGATACTTTAAGGCGAAACCCCACAGTTGAAACAGGAGACTAGAGAAATAGTGGGCAATGGTCACTGGCCAAAGGATATGTTAAACACACAGGTGCCATTAGTCCAGCAAGTAACGGAACATTCTCTAAAAGGTTACTATGTTCCAAGTGCTATATTGAGTACCCTGGGGTATTCCACTTCAGTGAAATGGAAGTAATGAGAATAAAAAGATTAAGCTCTCAAAGATCAGAAGAGGTATGGAAGATGGAAAGGTGACAGAGGGTAGGAACTGACCCAGCAGACCTGAGGGAGCCCCAGTGTAAGTGTCTGCTAAAGGGGACCTGAACAAGAAGCAAGTCAATCCACCCCCATGGAACCCCAGGAAGGCCAAAGAGCTGGGGAAAAGCACCATGAAGACAGGAGCAAGGTGGGGGGCTAAATAAAGTGGGCCCCCGCCAACCCCGCACCCCATGGGAGACCGTGTGTGTGCTCTCTGGAGAAATATGACTGGAGACACTGGACTCCAAAGCCCAGGATGGAAGGGTAATGAGAAGGAGGGTGAAAACAGGAGAATCAAGTTCAAGTGTGCATGCTGCAGGCACACGGTGGGCGTCCCCTCCTCCAAGGCAGGGGACTGGATGAGTCTTCTCAAGAGAAGCTGAAGGGGCACCCAGGGAAAAGTTAACAGACATTTGGGATCCCCCTCATTTCAAAAGCTGGCCTGCCACCCCCAGCAATGCCCACCACTCAACAAAATCCACTCACACAAACCACTTCCAATCTTAAGTACAAGTGAACAAGTGAACAACCAAAAATCATTAGACTTGTGAGGAAAGCCTCCAACACAAAATATAGAAACCAAAATAAACGAAAGAAAGGAATTCTCAGGAATTCTCAGACATTCCAAAGAGGATTCTCAGAAAAAATTTAAAAATAAGACAGCCTCAGAGAGGTAAACCAGTAACAATAATAAATGCAAACATTTATTTAGCACATACTATTCCCCAGGCACCATACAGGAAGACATTACCAAATGAGCACTCATCACAGCAGACTGACGGGCCCTACCACAGAGCACTCCCAGCTCATGAGAGCAATGAACAGGAGGGCTAGCAAATCTAAAACACGACATTTCATCACAGCAGAGTGTCTTCCGAGCAACAAAGAATAAAAATGAGGCTGCAACCAAAGTAAGGTTCCAAATGGCTCATGTGTTAACCAAACAAGAAAAGTCATGGACCAATCATGAGTTAAACTGAATGGTGTTTGATTACAGCAGCCAAAGAAATGCGTCCAGAAAAAAAGAAACACCTTTCAGACCTGTCTTTCAATGAAAATACAGAGAACAGTCTGTATGGAACAATTACAGCTATGAATATCTTCCCAAAGAAGTGGAGAAAAGTACTAATTCAGTACAGCCTGAAGTGGAATCTGCTAAGATGCATGATAACTGATGGTGGTAAAAATACATGTGAAGCAGAAGAAACTTAGATGGACAAATTTACAAACCTTGTGAAAATGCAAGGTGTTTAAAACCTACTCGTTATTCATTGCATGATCAATGAGCAGGTAGGCGGCATAAAATACCAGAATCTATCACGTTACTGAACCAGTTACAAGAGTTAACTTCATTACTTTCATGAACTTAACCCATCATCAGTTCCATGAAAATTCTGTCAGAAACAGAAGCTGCATATCCTGATCTGTCCTATCACACAATACCATGGCTTAGCCAGGGTATAGTTTTATGGAAATTTTTCGCGCACAGAGATGAGAACAAAATTTTTCTGAAGAACCTCCCTCAGCCACTATTATTGAATACTGAATGGCTTGAAAATTTGTTTTTGCTGATTTGCTAATATTTCTCAATGAGTTCAATCTAAAATTAGAAGGTCAAAAGTGCTTCCATGCAAAACGTACACTGAGCTAGTCATTTCGAGGACAATCGACACCGAATCACAAGTGATGTCAAGCTGCTTTACACACTTTGCATGCTGTAAAAAATTAAAATGAGATGCGAGATCTCCAATGCCACACAAATGTGCAATAGATATATTTTCCAAAATAAAACTACAGTTCCAGCATTTTTCAGACCGCAATACAAGTTCCACACTTCAAAAACCATTTAACTGTGCAACAAGAAGCTTCCACCTGACCCTCAATTGGAAGTGATTGGTGGGCAGTGTGATGATTTGCTAAAAGGTAATTATCAAGAAAAGAATCTAGCATTACAAATGTAGGGATTCAAAGGGGTACATGCACCCCAATGTTTATAGCAGCAATGTCCACAATAGCCAAACTGTGGAAAGAGCCAAGATGTCCATCAACAGATAAATGGATAAAGAAGATGTGGTATATATACACAATGGAATATTATGCAGCCATCAAAAGGAATGAGATCTTGCCATTTGCAACGACGTGGATGGAACTGGAGGGTGTCATGCTGAGTGAAATAAGTGAATCAGAGAAAGACATGTATCATATGACCTCACTGATATGAGGAATTCTTAATCTCAGGAAACAAACAGAGGGTTGCTGGAGTGGTGGGGGGTTGGGAGGGATGGGGAGGCTGGGTGATAGACATTGGGGAGGGTATGTGCTATGGCGAGTGCTGTGAATTGTGCAAGACTGTTGAATCACAGATCTGTACCTCTGAAACAAATAATGCAATATATGTTAAGAAAAAGAAGAAGAAGAAGATAGCAGGAAGGGAAGAATGAAGGGGGGAAATCGGAGGGGGAGACGAACCATGAGAGACGATGGACTCTGAAAAACAAACTGAGGGTTCTGGGGGGGGTGGGGGGATGGGTTAGCCTGGTGATGGGTATTAAAGAAGGCACGTCCTGCGTGGAGCACTGGTTGTTATGCCCAAACAATGAAACATGGAACACTACATCCAAAACTAATGATGTAATGTATGGTGATTAACATAACAATAAAAATTAAAAAAAAAAAAGAACCTAGCAGAATTCTACAGATACCGTCTCCAAGCAATAAATATGCTCCACTAAAACCATATGTTCATGGATTGGCATCAGTATTTGGAGGTACCATGTAAAAAGATACTGTCAAAGATGAAAGACAAAAAAATCTCACTACAAACATTTGTGATCAATTTTGACTGAGGTTTTAAAGTTAGATACCCTGTTAGATAAAATGTTATCCCCTCTCCTCCAAAAAGAGATTTCATTCTTCTCATTAGCAAACCTTATTATAAAAAAACCTATTCTCAACCATTATCCTATTGTATTTTGCATTTCATCAGTAAAAAACTTATGGAAATTTTTTCTCTCCCGTTACATAAGTACCTGTATAATATTCTTTGTTTTACCTCTTGGCCCACAAAGCCTAAAATTTTTACAATCTGGCCCTTTACACAAATATATGCCAACTTTTGGCCTAGATAAATAAACTGAGGCAAAGAAAGATTAAGTGACTTGCTCCAGACTAAAGAGTTAGAAAGTGGCGTTACCAGGTTTCAGACCTAGGCAGGCTGGGTACAGAAACCACTATACCACATTGCTTCCATGAACCAAGAACAAGATGTCACAAAAAAGGAAACAGTCAAAGGACAAGAAAAGATACTTGAAAAGTTGTTTTAAAAACTGGACAGAAAGAAGATAAGGTCAAAGAAACTCCCATAATAAAGAACAAGAGACAAACAGATGGAAAACAGGAAATGTAAGCTTAGAAGACCCACTTAGATAGAAGGTCTTAATATATTAGTAACAGGAGCTCCAAAAAGCAAGCACGAACAAAACAGAGGGGTGTTAAGTCAAGACACTGTCGAGTTGGGTGTGAAGCATCTGAGATTTTATCTCACGCGCACACTAACAAAGCCACGAAGCCTCTGGAATAGCGACCAAACAATTCCGTGCTCACAGCAACAGCAGTGGCTATAGCAACATCTTGCATCAGTTTCCTGGGCCCCAATCCCCACAGGCCTTTCAAAGTATTTTGTAAAAATTAGTAAAATGTTCATGAAAACATAAGCAAATGGGGTTGGGGAGCAGGGAAACCAGGTAAATTACTCAGCTCAGCAGTGAGCACTACTTATGTACTCCTAGCAATGTAAACACTGAGCACTAAATTAGCCAAGAATTCTCACGTATCTCTACTGGAAGGGCTGGAAGAGAGAGGAGGAAGAGGAAGAGCACCTCGTCTACCATAACAAGGAGTCATGAGATCGAGCCCCAGTTGGGCTCCGCACTCAGCAGGGAGTCTGCTTAAGATTCTCCCTCCCCTCTGCCCCTCCCTCTGCTCCCGCGCGTGCACGCTCTCTCTAAAATAAATGAATAAATCTTAAAAAAAAAGAAAAGGTATTCTAAGGTGAAGGGTTGCAAGAGATATTCTGAAAGAATTGTTAAGATTCAGTGACTGAATCAATCTAAAAAAGAAATTAGGAGTCATATGACACACAAAATGTGTACTGTTTCGTTCTTCCAGTGTCCTTATTGGAGAATTAACAGCCACTTTTAGTGTCTGCATTTTTTCATTTATTTATTTTAGAGAGAGTGCGGTGTGTGCCAGCTGGGAGAGGGGCAGGGGGGGAGGAAGAGGGAAAGAAACCCAAGCAGACTCCACACTGAGCCTGGAGCCCAGCGTGGGGCTTGATCTCATGACCCTGAGATCATGACCTGAGCCGAAACCAAGAGCCGGATACTTAACCAACTGAGCCACACAGCACCCCTGCTTTGTTTGTAAGTTGAGATATAACTGACATGGGGCACCTGGGTGGCTCAGTGAGTTAAGCGTCTGCCTTCGGCTCAGGTCATGATCCCAGGGTCCTGGGATCGAGCCCCGCATCGGGCTCCCTGCTCAGCAGGAAGCCTGTTTCTCTCTCTCTCACTCCCCCTGCTTGTGTTCCCTCTCTCGCTGTGTATCTGTCAAATAAATAAATAAATAAATAAATAAATACCTTTAAAAAAAACGACATGTAGCATTATGTTAGTTTCTGGCATACAACATAATGTTCCATATGCGTATATTGCAAAATGATCACAATTAAGTCTAGTTAACATCCATCACCATACATAATTACAATTTTTTCTTATGATGAAAACGTAAAGGATCTACTGTTAGCAAATTTCGAATATACAATAATTATTAACTATAGTCGCCATGTTGCACATTACACCCCCATGACTTGTAATTAGAAGTTTATACCTTTTGACCACCTTAACTCATTCTGTCCACACACCCGGCCCCACCCCAAACCTGCAACCCCAGCGTGGTGTCTGCATATTTAAAGAATATGATAAAAACTAGAGAAGATCAAAAAGTACCAACCAAACTTCCTTAAAGAAATGAAAAAAGAACAAAATAGTAAATAAGACCTATTTGTAAAGTTGTTCTCAACCCTACTAGCTTATTTTGACTAGAAATAAGTCAATACCGGTCGATAACTTACACACTGTTTACATGCAGTTTTTAAGTAGAAGTTCAGAGCATCACCTCCACGAAGAACCTGCCAAGGGGAAACAAGCTGAAAGGCGGGAGCAGATAGTGAACAATTCCCCTTACACTTAACTGAGAAGTGGTACGCTGAAACACACCACCATCGGAGCCAGGGCCTTCACACCCCGTCATAGTCGAGGTCTTGAAAGCTAAGGGGGAATGCGGAACCCCCTCGGGAAGCAGGATACCAGACTAGAGGATTTCCTAAAGTCCTCTCTACCTCCAAGACTCAGTCTTCTCTCCGTCCTGGGAAAGGATGAGCAGCAACAGACATCTGGCCCCTCACCTATTCAGGCTCACAGCCCTTTTCAACAAACCAGGTCACAGAAAAAAAGTTCAGAAGGGGCCTCAAGCCCCAGTCTGTCGGGAGCTCATTCTTCCTGCACATTTTCTCACTTTAAGAGTCTTTCTGGGGGTGCCTGGGTGGCTCGCTCAGTCAAGCATCCGACTTTGATTTCAGCTCAGGTCGTGATCGCAGGGTCGTGAGATTGAGCCCTGTGTCCGGCTCCATGGTGGGCGTGGAGTCTGCTTGAGGTTCTCTCTCCCTCCCTGTCCCACCGCCCCTCCCCGCAACTCCCTCTCTCCAAAATAAAAAAAAAAAAGTCTTCCTGTTGAATTGGGGGTGCCACGATCACCCACTGGGACAGAGGGACCTCTCAACGGGAGGAACCATCACTGCCCCAGTAGACGCTGAGCATTATTACACACACTCTGATTACAAGTATACAATACTTAAAAAACATAAATATAAGGAGACCAAAACGAAATAAAGACTTTACATGTTGTCACATTGCGTTTATGCTTAATTACTTTTAAAGGTCTCATTTTACCAAAACCTACACTGCAAGCGCAGAGGTACTTCCCATGTTTGTCATAGTCACTAAAAAGGAAAATGGAGTGGTCCTCTCCATCGCTAAACATACCCATTACCTAAAGTGAAAGATGACACATTGAATTTGTAGCAGCAAAGGAAGTCACCTCACCTAGGAAGTCTCAGCAAAATGTTCCAAAACATGGTAGACAGAATAATAGCCCCCGAAGATGTCTATATCCTCATCTATGGAACCTGTGATTGTTATCTTACCTGGCAGAGGGGACTTTGCAGCTATAATTAAGTTAAGGACCTTGAGATGGGGGAAAGTCTTCTGACTTATCCAGGTGGGCCTGATCTTATCACACAGGTCCTTAACCTTTCCCAGCCGTGATCAGAGACCTACTACAGAATGCATGAAGAGATGCTGGCTTTGAAGATGGAGCACAAGGGCTGCAAACCAAGGAAAAGGGGTGGCCTCTAGAAGCTGGAAGAGACAAGGAAACAGATTCTCCCCTAGAAACCTCCAGAAAAGAGCACAGCCTTGCTGACACACTGATTTTAGCCCAGTAAGGCCCATTTTGGACTTCAAAATACAGAACTTTAAAATAATTTGTATTAAGACACTAAATTTGTGGTAACTTGTTACAGTAGGCATAGAAAACTAACACACACAGGGTGTCTGGGTGGCGGCTCAGATCATGATTTCAAGGTCCTGGTATCGAGCCCCGCTTGGGGCTCTGCGCTCAGTGCCACATCTGCTTGTCCCTCTTCCTCCCCCTTGTCCCTCCTTCCCTCACCTTGTACTCTCTAAAACAAATCTTAAAAAAAAAAATTAATACATAGTAAACAACTTCTAACAACATGTGAAAGTATCTACAAAAGTATAATCAAACTGCCCAAATATTTAGAGCAATGAGACATAAGTTATTTGTGCAAGTATATCTCATTTTCTTTTAAATTTGCACATGTGGTATTTCACTTCTATTTTTCTCCTGCTCTCATGAAAACTCCATTAATTAAAATGCCAGCCAAGGGGCCCCTGGGTGGCTCAGTCGTTGGGCGTCTGCCTTCGGCTTGGGTCATGATCCCGGGGTCCTGGGATGGAGCCCCGCATCGGGCCCCCTGCTCGGCGGGAAGCCTGCTTCTCCCTCTCCCGCTCCCCCTGCTTATGTTCCCTCTCTCGCTGTGTCTCTGCCAAGTAAATAAATAAAATCTTTAAAAAAATAAATAAAAAATAAAATGCCAACCAAAGTGACAATAAGTGACAATTCTTTGAACTTTTTGTAGAAGGATGAACCATATCAACCAAGAAAATGAAACAGGGTTACAGGAGCAACTGGAAAAAAACCAGGAAACAATTATACCATGTTTTTTAGAGAGTCAAACATCAAAGTGTTTGCACTGTGTAATTCCCTTGTATCAAATGGATGCTACATTTTTAAAAATAAGTCCTTCTAAATATTGATATTAAGAGCTTACTATTAATTTTTTTAGATGTGATAATAGTAATGTGGGCATATTAAAAAGAGTGACTCAACCTTCTACAGATATACACTCAAATATTTACAAATGAAATGGTATGCCTATGATCTGCTTTAAAATAGTTGAGAGTGGGGATAGGAATGGATAAGGGAATAGATGAAAGTAAATTAGCCTGAGTTACTAATTGTTGAAGCTGCGTAATGGGTACATGGGGGATGTTAAAATTATTTCAATATTTAAACTGTTCTGTATTTAAAAGTTACAAAAACAAAGTCCTTGGATTCTATCATAATAATACAGACTCAATATATTTAACAGTTTAATCTCCTTCCTGTGACATTGCCTCTCTCAAGTATCTGCCACTCAAGCCACCTGCAACTTATAGTTTAATCAATTATTCTTTAATCCCCAACTCATTTTACCCTATTAACCTTAAAAGTTTCAGCAAGTCACTTAACCTCTAAGAGCCTGGTTCTTCATCTGCAGAATGGAAATATTTACACTTGGCCACTCTGAGTTGCCAAGAGAATTATCTAAGATAAAAATTACAAAGCAAGAATAATCATTCTAGAAATCTATATATTTACAAATTTCATGCTCGGCAGCAACCATTCCCCTATTCCTACAGATCTCTTCCCTTCCACCTCCGGTTCCCTTCTTGCGCCCTCCACCCATCAGACCAAAGGCCTGGGTTCCTCTGTAAGATCACATTCCCCTCCACGGCCTCCAACCCCCCGGTCTACACAGAACTTTCTCTCTACATACCTCTCCCTCCAACCTCCCCTCTCCCCTTTCAGGGGTCCCACTCCATCTAAACCCCTAGTCCGTCCATTCTGTGTACCCCATTGCCGGCCCTATCACAATCACCCCATCACTCCTCTACCCCAGTTCAGTACTTTCTGCTATCAGCTTTATCACCCACTACTGCCACCAGCTCTCAAACACCTGGGCTAACTTCCCACCCTTTCGGTTAAAACGCAGTTGCTAGTAGCCAGGAAGTGGGGCAAGGGGGAAATAAAGAGTGACTGTTACTGGGTACGAGTTTTTTTGGGCGACAAAAATGTTCTGGAATTAGATAGTTGCACAACCCTGTGAATATGCTAAAAACCACTGAGTTATACTTTAATTGTAATTTTAAAGGATGAATTTTATGGTATGTGAACTACTTCTCCGTAACAATGTGTACGTCAAAAAAAAAAGAAAAAAACAACAACAACACTATTGCTCACCCTGCCCATTACACGCCCATTTGTCAGACCAAACATCGCCCCATCTCCCGATGCCTCTATCTACCTGCTTTTTGGTATCCCAACTCTTAACACTAGACGTGGACAGAGGTCCCTCTCACTCTTGACTAACACACTCCCTCACCCTCCAGTGCCACTGTGCCCTGGAAGGGGGCGGGGGAAGATGCGGGCGGCTCTCGCGGCCCAGGCACTGCCCCTCCAGGGTGGCCCAGTCCCCCACTGGCAGGAAAGCACCTTCTCTTCCGCCCCGGCGGAGCTGTCCCGCCGACGGGAGGTGAGGGTGTCCGCAAACCCGCTCCGACAAGGGGCTGGGAGCCCCGCCGGGCTTCCAGGGCCGTTCCGCTGGGGGCGGCGCCACAGCCCACCTGTCTCAGCCGGAGGGCAGATCCGCTTCCAGCTCCACCGACACAGGAGCGGGTGGCAGAGGGGGATCGGAAGAAGCCGCCGTCGCCGCCGCAGCCAGAGTGGCGCACGCCGGCTCAGGCCTCCATGTTTCCACGTCTCTGCGGCTCCGGCTCCGGCTCCAGCTCCGGCTCGACTCGGGCTCGGCTCCCGCCCCGGCCGCGTCCGTGCGGAGGCCGGGAGGCGGGGAGAGAAGGGGGAAGCGGCCGAGAACGCGGCTGGGGACCGAACGGCCGGGCGCGCTTCGGCCGACGGTCACGTGGCGCGCGGCGCGCAGACTTCTGGGAAATGTGGTCCTTCAGATGTTAGGCGTTTCTCCACCCCCGCCCCCCCTCCCCCCCAGCGCGTCCAGGGCCACTGGAAAGCCACGTGGCAAATTCGAGAAGCGGCTAATCCCTTTTACCCATCGCGGGGCGCCTGGGTGGCTCAGATGGTTAAGCTCACCCCACACCAGTAGTTCTGGTGGCTTAGCTTTGTTAAGGCCTCTGTTTATTCCAACTTGGGTAACCATCCCAAAGTCAAGCAGTTCCTTGTAGGGCTCTGAGAAATTGGAAACAGGAAAATAATGTATCTTTGGGTGTGTTATTCTTTATCTCTATCTTTATTCTTTTCAAACCCTTTTGTCGAGAGCTGACATTCAGAAAGTAATTCTTAATGGAGTCAGGTAGCAGTTCTATAACTAACTGCACTATTTACAGAAAGGGTAGGTCCCATAGGAAAGAGTTTCGATTCAGTGCAAAGCCCAAAGAATGGAATTTGAAGTCAAATGAGCTGAAGTTACCAGACTGATATATGTCCTTGAGTTTTTCTCATCAGTTTCCTCGTCTTAAATACATACAAGATGATGGTGATAATTCTTCTCATACAGGACTATTGCCGAATCAGTAACAATAATAAACAAGTCACGTTATGGGTTGTTTTCTGTGTGCTATGCAGTATTATTTCTCTAGTAACGCGGGGGCCGATATCACTATTACTTCCATTTTACAATCAGTGTGTCAACTGTACTCTGAGACGTACCATACAGATCTTCCATATACTTTTCTAGCATCTGTTGCCAATAAATTCCCTGAGCTTGCAGGATTATTTCAGGAAAACGTACTAAAACACAAGGTACCTGGGAGCCTAGCTGAAAAGAGGTGGGCACTACTATGTAGCCATTCTAAAGAATACTAGGGATACACACTCATGATATATCCAGCGGAAACAGTATGTATAATACCCAATTTTCATAAATGAATTATGTTTATGTTTATTATATATGTGTACACACATATACAAAGGGGGGAAAAGGCTATCAGAATATTAATTACAAACTTCGGGGAATGAGATCCTATGCGATTAAATTCCGTTTTTCGGGCGCCTGGGTGGCTCAGATGGTTAAGCGTCTGCCTTTGGCTCAGGTCATGATCCCAGGGTCCTGGGATCGAGTCCCACATCCGGCTCCCTGCTCCTTGGGAGCCTGCTTCTCTCTCTCTCTCTCTCTCTCCTCCTGTCTCTCATGAATAAATAAATAAAATCTTTAAAAAAAAATTCCGTTTTTCCCTGTTTCCTATCTTTCCTGCGATGAATATGTTACGTGTACAGTTTTATAATTTTTGTTTTTAAATCTTAGCGAAAAGAGAGGCCCCCAAATCAAACTCAAAGTGCTTAATATGTTTCCCGGAACCAAAAATTATACCTTCTCCCTACCCCAAAATGATCTAGAAATAAATGTGAGCCTCTCTTCAGAACTAGCTTTATAGACCAAGAAACTATTCATTCTACCTGAGGCAAACCTGTTATTAAAATTTAATGCCCCCCCCGTTTTTAATATGTTTTGGATAGCTTGAGATAAAAAGTGTCTTGCCAGTATTCCTCAGTAAATGTCATAATACTGCTAGGCAATCATCATAAATCAGAGTGTTAGATTAGGAATGGTTTTCCCAGTATATGAAGCATGAGTTGGAGTAGCAATCCTTCACAAACTTTTTATTATACGTGCAAGGTGCTAAGTATTATCTTGGTCACCATCTCTCAACACTGCCAGAACCACTATCGTGATAACTTTGACTTGATTACATCAGTGTGTAGTTGGTGCAGAAACACTAGCAGGAAAGTCATGAAAACCCACTAAATGCAACTGGGTGTCCTAGTTGGATCCTAGAACCAAAAAAGGCAATAGTGGAAAAACTTATGAAATCCAAATGAAGTCTGGAGTTTAGTTAAGAGTATTGTACTGGGGCACCTGGGTGGCTCAGTTGTTAAGCATCTGCCTTCGGCTCAGGTCATGGTCCCAGGGTCCTGGGATCAAGCCCCGCATCGGGCTCCCTGCTCAGCGGGAAGCCTGCTTCTCCCTCTCCCGCTCCCCCTGCTTGTGTTCCCTCTCTCGCTGTGTCTCTCTCTGTCAAATAAATAAAATCTTTTAAAAAAATTTTTTTTCAAAAAAAAAGGGTATTGTACCAATGTTAATTTCCTAGTTTTGCCAAATGTGTTACAGTTATAGAACATACTAATATTAAGAGAAATTGGGTGAAGGATATACAGGAACTCTCTGTACTTTGCAACTCTTCTGTAAATCTAAAATTATTCCGTGTGGTAGGCAGAATAATGGTCCCCCTGAAGACATCCACATCTCAGTCCCCTAAACCTATGACTATGTTAGGTTACATGGCAAAGGGTTGCAGATAGCATTAGGTTGCTAATCAGATGACTTTCAAATAGAGAGGTTATCCAGGATTATCAGGGTGGGCCTAATGTAATCACAAAAGTGACAAGTGAAAGGAAGGCAACAGAGTCATAACTATGGCTCTGCAACTGGCTCAGCCTCTGCCCTCAACAGGGAGTCTGCTTGAGATTCGCTCGCTCCCTCTCCCTGTCCCTCTCCCACTCCTGCTCATGCACTCTCTCTCACTCTCTCTAAAATAAATAAATACATCTTAAAAATAAATAAATATGGCTCTGTAAGAAGATCAAGTGATGCAATGTGAGGACCAGACATTTGAAGATGGCAAAAGACCGAGAATGTATGCAATGGCCTCTAGAAGCTGAAAAAGACAAGGAAACATTATCCCCTAGAGCCTCCAGAAGGGAACCCAATCTTGCCAATACCTTGATTTTAGCTCAGTGAGAATCGTGTCAGACTTCTGACTTACAGAAATATGAGATAATAAATGTGTGTTGTTTTAAGCCACTAAATCTGTGGTAACTTATTATAGCAGCAGTACAAAATGAATACATTCAAAAATAAAAAGTTTAATTAAGAAAGAAAACTTCCAAATGGCTGCCTGTCTTCCCAACACATTTTCAATCTGAGACTGTACCAATATTCATCCTACTTAGAAAGTAACTGTAAAACAGAAAACGTACAAAGAAAATGATACTTCGCTTTAGAAGGCATGCCGTTTTTATATTTTGCAGCAGCAGACTTACACCTTCCCAGCACATTTTGGTTAGGCTATTTTGAAAATCAACTATATCCAGAAATATGTTGAGTTACCCAGGAAAGCCAGTCAGGCAGTGAAATATCAAGTGAGGCATTGGAAAGATTATGGTGTCTTAAGTTGCAGTCCTGCATAACCTCTTTATGCCCCTCGTTACTCAGAGACTTTTCAGAGAGCTACTTGAGACGAAGACTGGTGTTCCTGATTGAGGACGTCCATTTCGCTCCATCGTCCAACACATATTTACTTAGCAATTCTGTGTGCACTGTGCTTCAGACCTGAGCCTGACCTCAAGAAGTTTAAGGTCCAGTGGAGGAGACGAGCATTATACAATTAAAAATTGGGTTAAATTGCCATGAAGGACAAGATTAGCCAGCACAGCTGGTATCTAGCCCCCAAAGGAACAGCTCTTTGAGAAATAAATGTGAAAATTAATCACCCAGGACTACCAGGACCAGAATTTTCATCATCATCTTAATAACAAGATTTACATCTGCAAAACTGAAATTTCCTTTGGTAATAAAACAAACAAAAACCAAACACAGAACGGATCTAAATCAACAAGAAGATTGGGTGGCTCAGTTGGGTGGGTGTCCGCCTTCAGCTCGGGTTGTGATCTCAGGGTCCTGGGATCAAGCCCCATATTGCGTTGGGTTCCCTGCTCAGCAGGCAGTCTGCTTCTCCCTTTCCCTCTGCCTTTCCTCCCACTGGTACTCTCTCTCTTGCGCTCATTCTCCCTCTCTCTCTCAAATAAATAAATTTTTAAAAAATAAATCAACAAGACGTTATTCCAGAAGTGCTAAATGCCACCACAGCCTTTTAGGAATATAACGGCTCTCCAAACCATCAAATGGTCTTGGTTATGGACACTGAACAAACCTTTTACTAGGGGCTGACTCTTTTTTTAGAACCTAAAGAACCAAAGAGGACCAGTGCCTAACAGAAGGCCACGCCGCAAGCAGGATCAAGACTACCTAGAGATTATATTTTCAAACCTGTTCCAAGAACAGTGCTCAGATTTTCAATGCCCTGAGAAAGAAGAGCAGACTTTGGAGTCAGATCCGTATTTAAGCCCGGGTTCCATTAACTTATGAGCTGAATGATTTTGGAAAGCTACCATCTTGGCCAGTTCAGGCTGCTCTAACAGAGCAGGGTAGAGTGGGTAGCTTAAACAACAGATACATATTTCTCACAGTTCTGGAGGTGGGAAGTCCAAGCTCAAGACGCTGGCAGATCCAGCGTCTGGTGACAGCATTTTCCTGGTTTGCAGATAGCATCTTTTTATTGTATCCTCACATGGTGGAGAAAGAGAGCTCCCCTTTCTTCTAATAGGAACACTTATCTCAAAAAAAAAAAGTCTTAAAAAAATAAAAAAACAAAAATACTTGCCTCATCATAGAGGCTCCACCCTTATGACCTGATCTAAACCTAATTACCTCCAAAAGACCCCACCTCCTAATGTCACCCCATGTGGGTTTAGTTTTAAAATCTATGTCTTGGGCGCCTGGGTGGCTCAGTCATTAAGCGGCTGCCTTCGGCTCAGGTCATGGTCCCAGGGTCCTGGGATCGAGCCCCACATCGGGCTCCCTGCTCCGCGGGAAGCCTGCTTCTCCCTCTCTCACTCGCCCTGCTTGTGTTCCCTCTCTCACTGTCTCTCTCTCTGTCAAATAAATAAATAAAATCTTAAAAAAAAAATAAAATCTATGTCTTTTAGGGGAACACAAACATGCAGTCCATAACAGCTACTTGACTTCTCTGAGCCTAGTTTTCTTCTCTGTAAAAGAGAAGACAGTAATACCCCACTCACATCTCACAGTTGCTATGAGAGTTAAGTAATGCATGTAGCATGACTTTTTCTTTAAAGATTTTATTCATTTATTTATTTATTTGAGAGAGAGCGAGCGAGCGAGCAGGGGGAGGGGTAGAAGGAGAAGGAGAGAGAGAATCCTAAGTCGAATTTGCGCTGAGCACAGAGGCCGACAGGGGGCTCGATCTCAGGACTCGGAGCTGAAATCGAGCTGGACACTTAACCGACTGAGCCCCCCAGGTGCTCTACATGCCTTTTTAAAATAAATGTTATTTCACCTGCATAGTCCAGATGGTAATCAACTCACATGCTGTCATTGCCAGTCCCTGGGCATTCCTCTGAAGAGGGATACAGATTAACCAGAACTAGATCATCTGGGCAGGGCAGTCAGATTGGTGAGACATCTGGAAGTCATGTCAGATATAGAATGGCTGGAGGAACTGAGTATGAACAACTAGACTAAGACTTGATATAAGTAACTGCTCTCAGGAGGCATGACCAGACTTATTTTGTGTCGCCCCCGAGAGCCAAACTGGGACCAAAGGTTTGAAGTGATAGGATACGGGTTTCAGCTCCATATAAGAACTTACTGACAAGGATATCGGTACTAACAAGTAGCAATTCACCTTATGGGCTGTTTGTTCTGAGCTGTGCACTGTTATTTAAATCTCCAAACAACCCTGCGAGAAAAGGGTACTTACTGACTTGGAAAGCACTTCACAATAGTTTAAGTGGAAGTTAGCTTATTGATAGTGAAATGGCCCACCTGGGAGAAACATGAGATTGTAATCCCTACATGTGTGTTCAAGCTGAGTCTGGTTGAACAGGTAGTCAGAATTACAACTGGGGGTGCCTGGGGGGCTCAGTTGGTTAAGCATCTGCCTTTGGCTCAAATCATGACCCCAGGGTCATGGGATCGAGTCTCGGGCTCCCTGCTCAGCGGAGAGCCTTGCTTCTCCCGCTCTCTGCCCCTCCCCCCACCTGCTTGGGCTCTCGCTCTCTCGCTCTCAAATAAATAAATAAAATTTAAAAAAAAGAAAGAAATTACAACTGGGAAGGAACATTGGCAATTAACCAAGTCCCTTCACCGGAGAGATGAGGAACTGAGCGCCAGGGACGTGCGAGGATTCGGCCGAGGACACAGAGGCAGTAAGCTGAGGACCGAACGGAGCATCCTCTAAGGCCTTACCGAAGGCCCAGTAACGCCGGCTGTTCGCGCTCAGACACCGCCGCGGAGGGCCTGACGGCTCCACGGACAGTGACTCCTCAGCTCCAGGCTGTCGCTTGGCTGAGTGAGAGGCTACACAATTACCTCTCCAGTCCCTCCAACCCCTCCCCTAGCTCAGCGACACACCTGTGCCTCAGGGTCCCTGTTCATCTGCCCTTACCCGGAGCTCTGAGGCTGAGCCTGGGGAGAAGGGCTTGGGCCTGCCAGACCACCACAGTTCCCCACGGCCATCCTCGGAGAGGAGCTGTGCAGAAACAAAGCTAGGGGAGGAGGCAGCACACCAGGCAGTTGTCACAGTCTCCCTCCCGCTGGGGACACATCAGGGTGAGTCACAACTGGAAAACAGCTACCTGGGCCAGGCACGGTTCTGAAGCTGCAGGTGTATTAACTTACTGGTCATTATGACCCTCTGGAATAGGTACATTACGATCCCCATTTTACAGTCCAAAGTTAAATAGAATTCCCGACGTCACAAAATTGGCAAGTGACAATTCGAACCCAAACCCAGGCAGTCTGGCTGCAGAGCCCACGCTTACTCACCGGAAAAGGCCCCCTCAGAGCTCGATTGGCCAACACCAGCAGTATGTGGAGAGCCACGCTGACGTCCTCAGAGCTACTTCGTCTTTCCAACCAAAGTGGGTAGCAAAACCTGGGTGTGTTAGGGTTGCTCTGACAAAGTACCACAAACTGAGTGATTTCAACAATAGATATTTATTGTCTTGTAGTTCTGGAGGCCAGAAGTCCGAAATCAAGGTGTTGGCAAGGTTGGTTCTTTCAGAGGCCATGAGGGGGGATCTGTTCCGTGCCCTGCAGCTGGCGGCTTCCTGGCAATCTTTGGAGTCCCGTGGCTTGTAGAAGCGTCACCCCAATCTCTGCCTTCGTCTTCTTGTGGTAGTCTCTCTGCGTGCATGTGTCTCTGTGTCCAAATTTCCTTTCTGTAAGAATACCAGTCATAGTGGATTAGGAGTCATGTGCCAAGGACTACAAGCAGCCTCTAGGAGCTAAGAGTGGGCCCTAGCCGACCAGAAGAAAAACCAGGACCTGTCCTACAACAGCAAGAAAATGGATTCTGCTGACAACCAGCAGGCCTGGGAGCCCAGATGAGAACTGTGGACCTGGCCATCATGTTTTTAGCCTGGTGAAACCCTGAGCAGAGAATCCAGCCACACCACATCAATTTCTGACCTACAAAAACTGTGAGGTGATGAATTTGTGCTGTTTTAAGCCACTAAATTTGTGATAATTTGTTATGCAGCGATAGAAAAGGAACACACCAAGGAAACATGCCAAAGGAAACACCAAACGAAACTTCACCTGCTAAATTACGAGTCCGGAGCAGGACTTCTGTCGATAGCTCTGTGTGTGCAATGCATAGGTCTAAGGGCATCATTTACATTGTTGTCCATGTGAATGGTGCCCTCTGAAGTTGGGCAGTGCACATTCAGCACAACTGTACATAGCAGTCCTACAGGAGACCCCACTCTTGCCCTGTTCCAGCATCTTGGCTACCTCCCTTAACCATAGTAGAAATGAGAGCATTGGCCTAGATGTACTCAAAAGTCCCTACCAGTTCAACATTTGGAGTCGTTAGTATATTTTGTGACTACTCTACCATACACTGACCCTTCCATTTCCCTAGTTTCTTACCTTCTTAATTTTAACCTCTTGCTTCACTTAAGTTTTCCCATAGTCTTTGCTTCTTAAGCAGCTGTCACCTTGGGGGGGCGCCTGGGTGGCTCAGTCGTTAAGCGTCTGCCTTCGGCTCAGGCCATGATCCCAGGGTCCTGGGATAGAGCCCCGCTTTGGGCTCCCTGCTCCGCGGGAAGCCTGCTTCTCCCTCCCCCACTCCCTCTGCTTGTGTTCCCTCTCTCGCTGTGTCTCTCTCTGTCAAATAAATAAAATCTTTAAAAAAAAAAATTACAGAAACATATTAGGAGGAGGTGTGGGAGAAGTAGAGGCGCTTACAGTGTGAGAGCGGTGTCTGAACCATGGCAGAAAGTCAGTTAAGAGCTGACAACTCCAAAACTAGCAGCATATATGTATGTATTATTTAGAAATATGGAGATAAAAGAGAAGACACAGCAACAGCTAAATGAGTAATGCCTTTGGGGACTAAGGGAGTACAGACATTATAAGCCTTACAATGTTATTTTTTAAAAATGATATATTTAATAAAAACAAACTAAGAAAGTTGTTAGAGGGGCACCTGGGTGGCTCAGTCAGTCAAATGTCTGACTCGTGATTTCAGTTTAGGTCTTGTTTGATCTCAGGATCATGAGTTCAAGCCCCCGCACTGGACACCACACCCAGTGTGGAGCCTACTTAAAAAAAAATTTTTAAAAAGTTGGTAGAAAGGCGCCTGGGTGGCTCAGTTGGTTGGGCGACTGCCTTCAGCTCGGGTTGTGATCCTGGAGTCCTGGGATCGAGTCCCGCATCGGGCTCCCTGCTCGGCGGGGAGTCTGCTTCTCCCTCTGACCCTCTCTCCTCTCATGCTCTCTCTTTCTCTATCAAAGAAATAAATAAAATAAAATAAAAAAATAAAAAAATAAAAAGTTGGTAGAAGGTACACAGAAAACTAACAGTGGTTACATCTGTGGAGCTAGAATAAGGGTAAAGAAAGAACATTAACTGTTCCTTTAACTTGCTCTTGCATTCTTTTACTATGAACCTTTTTTTTTTTAGAGAATTTAAGTAATCTCTACACCCAACGTGGGGCTTGAACCCACAACCCCGAGATCAAGAGTTGCAAGCTCCACTGACTGAGCCAGCCAAGTGTCCCAACATCTCCTATTTTTATAATATAGTTTTTCTACCTTAAAAAAAAAAAAGCGGCTATCCTGTGCAAAAAAACCCCACCACAACCTAATCAACTGAATATGGTTGCTAAAGGGGATTGATTTTATCCTTCAGGTGGGTTGGAGCAGAAAAACTGAAAACTACTGATCTGTATCAAATGAAATGCAGGATGAATCAACGGCTTGACCATACATGCAGCTTAATAGAGCCTCAGTTAGGACCGAGGACTTCAAGAGCAGGAGTTCCTTTTAACCTTTCCTTCTAACCCCATAGGGAATAAACATACAATATTAAGATAAGGCTCATCATCTTTGAATATTTATACATCCCTACACTAATGTGAAGCAGCCCAGGGATGAAAGACCAAATGGAGACCCAGAGCAGTAAAGAACTACCCAGTCCCATGTTAAAAACCACTAAATTCTGGAGTGTCTTGTTATGCAACAAGAATGGATACAATCTACTCTTTAAAAAAAAAAATGATTATTGTTTCACCACTATCCAGATGCTATCACACTATAATTCTGCTTTCTGGTATGGCAAAAAATATCCGTTTTAAATATTTAACCTGTAAAGGAAAAAAAGAACCACAGACTAAACTGAATATTTAATATACTTTGTAAGAACATAAGAAATGCAACAAGGATTAGAATTTTATAATATACATTAGATATTTCTGTAAAAGGTATTCCATTTTTCAAAGGCGTTTCCCCGATTTCCCTGTCTTTTCTGTTTTCCTCAGAGCAATAAGCAGGAATTACTACTCTCAGAAGTAGGCTGCTCCGTTGTATTGGACAGTAATTAAATCTCATCATCTCCCCAAACCCCTATTCCTTTCACTGTACAGTCTCACTGCACTGCAGTCTCACTGCACTGTTGCACGGTAACATTGTACTCTGCTCAAATTCAAAGAGCCTGAATGAAAGTTAGAGGCCCAAGGATTTTTGAGTACTGGTTTAGTAGCAGTCTCTACTGGCACAAACCTTCTATTTACTCATAACTACGATAATAGAAATGGAAGCTACTTCAGTGAAACAGGAACTCAGGAATGAGATCATTAAATATAACTAAACACATTTTAAATATAAATACCATGTATTTCCTGATTAGTATCAGATAAGTAAGCTATCTATCCCAAATTCTGGTCTCAGAGAAAAAGGTCAGAGACAATTACAAGCAAGGTGCTTCATATTATCATGTCCATTTTTAAAACAATGAGATCCTTTGGAACAATCACTTTAGTCTTTCTTTTTATCAGAGACTTCTGTTGGTCCTTTTGTTGATAATCCATTTATGTCTGCGTCCTAAAATTAAAAAAAAAAACATTTTAGATATTACAACTCATTACAAGAAATCTTCTCTTTAAAAACTGACAACAAATTTCAGAATGAAAAAACTCTGCTTCTAAAAATGTGCAGGGTGGCTAAATTAGGAGAGAACACAAGTGAAGTCAAACTTAACAAGAACCAATGCTAAAAACGGTTGTCCAAATATTCACTTTAAAAAATAACTTCATTTTGTTTTTTTAGAAATCTCTATGATCCTCCCAACTAAATTTCTGACCAAAGTTATCAATCAGTGAAACTGGCATATTTTAGTATCATCTCTTCTCGTCCATTAGTTATTTACTATTATTCTTACCAGCCAAGAAATATTGGTTGTTATCTTGGCATTAAGACAAGGAACAAACACACTAATCAGAAGTCCAGTTTAAAACCTTAGTTTAAACCACATGTTAATTACTTAAAAAACACACCAAACCCCTTATTTTAAAAAAAGAAATTGGGGCGCCTGGGTGGCTCGGTTGGTTGTGTCTGCCTTCAGCTCAGGTCATGATCCCAGGGTCCTGGGATTGGGTCCCGCATCGGGCTCCCTGCTCAGCGGGAAGCCTGCTTCTCTCCCTCCCTCCAACTGTAGCTCCCCCTGCTTGTGCTCTCTTGGTCAAATAAATAAAATCTTACCAAAAAAAAAAAAAAAATTAAGCCTAAGCACCTGGGCAGCTCAGTTGGTTGAATGTCTAACTCTTGGTTTAGGCTCGGGTCATGGTCTCAGGGTGGTGGGAGAGAGCCCCACAAAGGGCTTGATGCTGAGCGTGGAGCCTGCTTAGGATTCTCTCTCTCTCTCTGCCCCGACCCCACTCCCCCAGCTCATACTCTCTAAATAAATAAATAAATAAATAAATAAATAAATAAATAAATAAATAAATAAAATTAAAAAAAAATTAAGACACATTAACGAAGCTTCTGGTACCAAAAACTTGCCTTTTCAAAGGCAAGTATTTCCCCCTGACTGTACCACCCTCATCACCTGCCCTTGTTCAAGGTATTTTAATGTTCTTACCTTACAGTCTACCTTGCCTTTGTTTTTATCATGGGATTCTCGAAGAGCTTTTCTAGGCCACATACGACTAACAAAGGGGGAAATCAGAGGATATATGTATGGCTCCAGGAATTTTTTGTAGATCCAGAGCAGAATCGGAATGACGATGCAAGGAATGCACACCATCCTCCCAGGCTGGAGTTCCTGAACGGCTGACATGAATGAAAAAACAAATCAGTTCATCACAGATTTATGACTGAAGGAATTTACCTAGATGAAGATATTTGAAAGGACTATTTCTACATTAAAGGAAAAACCTAAATCATTTATTAGCTAAAAGCACAAATCTATTAAATAAAAGTGCTGCTCTCTGTAAAGAACAAGAGGTGGTAGACGTGAAAATAACAGTGAGGTGGCTGCCTCCAAACCTCTCCAGTCACTGCTTCCCAACCATAAATTGTAAGGATAAAGGAAAGACACTAACTTTTGCTGGGTACTAGGCAGTTAGGCCCTTTGCCTTTATCAACTCATGTAATTCTCAAAAACTCCAGCCTCATCATCTTCGGAGACTGACAGTATTGATTAGCTAAACCTCCAAGGCTAAGGCAAATCCTGTAATAAGGAATTCACTAAGGTATCACTTTGGAAGACCTGTAGGCTGCAAACCAGCTGGACTTTCCCAGGCAACAAATCTTCTTTGATATATTTGCTTTTTTTAATAGCAATTTAGGTAAACTAATAAAAATATTTTATTTGGTATTATTAGTTTTTTTTTTATTTAAAGATTTTATTTATTTGACAGAGAGAGGGGCACAGCGAGAGAGGGAACACAGGCAGGGGGAGTGGGAGAGGGAGAAGCAGGCCTCCCGCGGAGCAGGGAGCCCGATGCGGGGCTCGATCCCAGGACCCTGGGATCATGACCTGAGCCGAAGGCAGACGCTTAACGACTGAGCCACCCAGGCGCCCCTATTATTGTTTTAAGTACACTGTCCATTTCAAAAAATTCTCCCTCTAGGGGAGACTGGGGGGCTCAGTCAGTTAAGGGTCCGACTCTTGGTTTCAGCTCAGGTGGTGAGATCAAGCTCCTGAGTTGGGAATCAGCGCTCATTAGGGAGTTGAGATTCTCTCCCTTTGCCCCTCCCCCCACGCACATGTGGGTGCTCTCTCACAAATAAATAAATCTTTTTTAAAAAAGTTAACACTGCTAATTTCCTCGATGATTAGAAATTATCTTGGAATTTCTCCAAATCAGCAATTTCTTGAAAAAGAACCAATACTACTTCCATAATATACTATTGAACCAAAGACCTCTTAAATTTACTGAAATTTTTAATCTCTTAGAGTAGGCCTGAAAAACTAAGAAGCTTCAGAACAGTGCATAAAGCTAATAATTCAGGATGTTAAAATTTATTTTCCAAAATATTATAAGTTTAGTAGCATTTGCTGTCAAAGGAGTCAGCACCATGACTACACTAAGGCCATTTAAAATTATTCACAATACAAACGAGCAGTGGTATAGATAACCCAATCTAAATGTCGCTTTGAAATGAATTATAAGATATAAACAAGCAAACATATAAATGTATACGAAGGAACGATCAGTTATTTTATAAAGGATTCATAGTTGGATTCTTTATTTTTGTAAAGATTTTATTTATTTGACAGAGAGACAGCGAGAGGGAACACAGGCAGGGGGAGTGGGAGAGGGAGAAGCAGGCTTCCCGCCGAGCCCAGAGCCCCATGCGGGCACCCAGACGCCCCATAGTTGGATTCTTTAAAAGAGTCTCCTGGTCAAACTAAAGCAACAATTTAAGAATTTACCAAAATATTGTTTTAGAATTTTAAAGAGCATATTTTCTGATTAAAGTAAGTCAAAATGAGCAGTGAGTCTTTTTCAGCATTTTTCAAGGAATCATTCTTTTTGGCCACAGACATTTAGAACTTGCTCTGGAGAGCCTTAAGAGGTGATCTGGTTTAGGTCTGGCACTCTTACAGGCACCACAGCCTAATAATCAGAGCAGACTGGCTGGGAGCTGCCCAGATTTGAGACCTGCTTTCACCACTTTCGAGATGGTGTTCTGGGGCAAATTATTTAAGGAGTCTGTGCCTTGATGCCCTCCTGTGGAAAATGAAGACAATAGCCTATCTCCTAGGGATGTAAATGTGGATCAGATATGTCAATAACGAATATAAAGCTCAGAAGAGTGTGTGCATATATTAAGTACTATGTAACTGCTGTTACCCCCGCCCCCAACACACAAACAGATCCAAAAGTTGCAACCTGTCCAAAGTTCACACAGAGCTAAATAGTAACTAGAGTTGGCTAAGACTAGAATTCCCAATTCTGGTTTCCTAGCTCAACGCTCTTGCCTTTTTCCCTAACAAAAATACGATTAAGTTATTCCCCTAAGCTTTCAAAACCCAACTTAAACCCTTCACAACTGAGTGTTCCCAGGACTAGGTTAAGTTAATGACTGGTAGTCCATCACAGATTCATTTTCACCTACTTCTAATTATTGTGTTTTAAATAATTTCTCAAGAACAAGGGCTACCACTTATGTCATAATCATGGCCTGTATAAAAATTGTTAGCTCTCTTCATAATGAAACTAACTGTACTTTATCTCTTTCTTAATCCTTACATGACTCTTTGGGGTAAGATTTTACTTCAGACATGTGGAAAATATGGCTTATAAGGGTCTAGAAGGTGCTATGATAAACTGATAAAATATTTTATTTGTTCTCATCAAACCAATTCTCAGATAGTACAACATAGCGAGCAAAATGGACTGAAACTGTCGGAGGAGAGGGATTTTCTTTCATTCGGGTTCGCACAAGGTAACAATGGAATACAGAGGAAATGGCTGAGGCTCTATTTGAAATCGGGCAGGTACCGTGGGGGAACGCCACCTCCCTTCAAGTAACCCAGTTTAGCACATCATTTTACGGGGCAGGTTGAGTCCAAGACGACTGAAAAGACAGGAGAGTAAGAGCGAACGGTGGTGAAGATGATAGGAGAGCGAAATGAAGCCGACAATACAGGCCAAGGAAGAGAATAAACGCACAGAAGACAGGGAGACGTGGGACGCAGGGCAGCAGGTGGGTGGCCGTAGACCGAGGCAGGGGCGCGAGTCTGGAGGGCGAAGCAGGATGCACCGGGAGAGCGCCGGCGGGCCGTGGGGGAACCAGAGCGGGTGCGGCTCGTTCAGCGCCGCCCGGGCTGGAGCCTGCAAAGCGGCTCCACAGCACCAGGGCCACTGCCCACCTCCGCCCGACCCCCCAGCCGCCAGTCCGAGCCCACCCGGCCTCACTCACCCGCGACAACGGGTCCGAACGTAAATGTCCGCACTTCCAGAGGGAGGGACGTGCTGCCGCAGAGCCAATGGGCACCGCAAAAGGGGCCGACAAAGGCGTGCCTGCGTCAGCCGGGGGACGCACAGGACGTAACGGTGACGCCCAAGCGGAGGCGCGGCCCGGCTTCCGGCGCAGCCACCAAGAGCTCAAAACCCGGCAGACGGCGGGGAAGGGCAGGGCTTTCCCGTCCCGGACGCTGCAGCAAGATCCAAGGCATTGAGGAAAGGTTACGTTAACGCCAGTGCCAGTGGTTTACCACCTTTGGGAAAGTTACTCCACTTGCATGTGAGGGCGAGGCTGTTAGCCAGCACAGCTGTGGCTCGACTCCTCACTCTGTCGAAAAGGGCCGGAAATTCAGTTGTTTTAAGCGTTTTAAATAAATGGCTATACCCCTTTACACCAACTAGGAAAGCGGTAAGCCAACTGGAGAAATTGGAACCCTCACAGTTGGTATCACAGCTTTGCCTCTTGGTTAGACCCAAGAGAAATGAAAATGTTACGCAAAGTTAAAGCCAGGGACAAAGGGCCATTCGCATGAAATGTCCAGAAAAGGCCAATCTACATAGACATCTACATAATGGTTGCTCAGAACGATAGGGTCTGTTAAGGAGTGACCGCAAACTACTGCCAAGGTTCCTCTTTAGGATAATGAAAATGTCCAAAAATTTGCCTGGTGATGGATGCATAATTGAATATAATAAAACCTACTGAACTGTAATTGGGTTAATTGTACAATGTGCTCAATCTCAAAGTGGTTGGAAAAAAATTCAGAAATATGCCCATGCTCAAATTCCATAATGCAAAGCACCAAGAAATTCAAAACAGCATTATTTAATGAACCAAAATTAATGGCACAGGACAAACAATAATCTTTCTAGTTCTAATCAGAAAACTCATTTGATCCATTTTGCGAAGATACTTGAAATATGTTTGATAATAAAAGGCCACCAACATTCTCTTTTTATTTTTATTTGCATTTATTCTGCAGAATTTACTCCCGGGCCATAAGTTTTTGTTTCTTCAGTTTCTTCTGGGATATCTGGGAAAGAAACAAAAATAAAAGGTCTGTTACAAGTTTCCTGGAGAAACTCACACTACATCTTGAATAGGTTGTAGCTCAGGAAAAATAGGAAACAACAATGTAAAAGGGAGTCCTTTGGCATAGAGGGAGGAACAGATGTAAGGAAATTATAGAGTAAGCAGGGAGTTTGTGAAGACTGAGGGCAGGGAGACCATGTGTAAGTGGCAACAAGAAGACAATAGGGGCATCTGGGTGGCTATGTTGGTTAAGTGTTGAAGCGTCCCACTCTTAGTTTTGGCTCCTGATCTCAGGATCATGAGATCGAGCCTGGAGTGGGGCTCTGTGCTTGAGATTCTCTCCTTCTGCCCCCCTCCCGCCCAGCTCGCTCTCTTTCTAAAATAAAATCTTAAAAAAAAAAAAAAAAAAAGGAAGACAATGCATTTAAGCAACAAAAATCAATAGATAAATTCATTAGGCACAAAGGGAAGGAGTCCAGAATCACTCCCAGGTTCCCAGCTTAAAGAACTGAATGGGATCAGAGTTACTGAAAACAAGCTTATTTGAAGAGGTGGGGAGAGGGGAAGGGCCCATTTTTTTGCACATGTTGCATTTAAAGTGGCTATAGACATATAGGTGGGGCCATCAGCAGATAATTATAGTTCTCATATAATGAAATATAGAAAAGCCAGATAATTATAGTTCTGATATAACAAAATATATAAAAAAAATACAAATAAAACTGATCAATGAAAGTAGTTTACCTTTTTCTTCTGTGCAACCTCCTCTTCTGGTTTAGGAACAATCTGCTCTTTTTCAGTAAGGATCATCTCAATGTGGCAGGGAGAGCTCATGTATGGGTTAATCCGACCATGAGCCCTGTACGTTCTACGCCGCATCTTGGGGGCTTTGTTCACCTGGATGTGCTCAATGACCAGAGAATCAACATCTAAACCCTGGCAAGAGGGAGAACAAAATCAAATCAACATCTTTATCTCAACACCCCAAACCCCATCATTGTACCAAGTCCCCACCTTTACAAGGCAATTCTGACTCTACACAGCATATCTGTTCAAACAGTTGTTTGCTTCTACCTTTATTCTAAGCATCTTTCCTTAAATCTAACTATGAAAACTCAATGCTATATGCAGTTTAAGTGGCCTCCCTAGAAGTCATTGCGGAGAGTGGATCTGGTAGTGTCAATTTCTAAGCATTGATGAAAAACAAGATTTTAGCAGTGCAGTTTGGCAGCTAGAAGGGTTACAGCCAGACCTACATTAGCTCCAGTTCTGGCCTAGATTTCCAAATACAAAGGGTAATGGATAATGAGCAAAACAGACCCTGCTTTGTTGACTATATTCATTGTTTTAAAATCTCACATTTAACCTGCTCTCCATTATAACATAGGCAACAAACCACATTAACCATTACTAAGGCAATCATTTTGGGAACCTCTTTTTGTTCCTTTGTTAATACCAAGATTTCTACTGCTTGCATTTACAAGTTTTTTTTTGAGGTTCACAAGTCATACTACCAAAAACGTCTATGATACCAGAAAGGTTATAAACCCTTGAGTAAAATACATGAGAGAAAATGGTGTTTTTTTGCTTGCACTAGGGGAAAACAGACTTAAGACCATGCTTTTGAAGATCTTCACAGACAAAATTTTGGTCTTCTTGAAATTGGAGGTGGAGATTAAAAAAAGGGAAATTTAGTTACTGAGAAGCCAAGACAAAGAAACAAATCTGGACAACAGCAACAGTAATTGAACAACCATCCAAGTCGTATACATATAAAGATGTTAATGGTTTGGGTACCTTAAGTTCAGCATTACTCTCTGCATTTTTAAGCATGTGCAGTAAAAATTCAGCACTCTTCTTGGGCCACCGACCCTGTGTCCAGCCCCACTGTTTGGCCTGAAAGAAATCCAAGAGAGGTGATTAGTCATTTCCCCTGATTTAAATCAGTATTACAATCAAGATGAATTTATTTTATTAAGGTTGCTCAGAACACAGTTTTTTTTCACGGTTAATCCAAAGGTGTCCTAAGTTGGTCATCACAGCAACCAGAAAGAACCCGATTGAAGGCAGATCCTAACCATTCTTACCCCACCCTACCACTTTCTGTTACAATGTCATTACAGATAGCAACTAAGAGCTCTCACCTGGGCACACCTACCAACTCCACCATTGTAGCGACGGAATGGCACACACTGCTTCTGTAAAGTGACGTCCTTCAGATACTTGGTGGCTTTTCGGATATGCATACCCTTGATGGCCTGGGCAGTTTCACGTGTGTTCTAAGTATAGACAGTAAAAACTGAGTTAACCTTGTTAAAGGATGATAATTCTTCAAGTAAACTTTTTTTTTCAAAATGTCAACACTGAATTAAAGACTTCCCATTCTTGAGGTGAGGTAATGTGGAGAGAAAAAAAAAATCTGTGCTTTAAAGCCAGGGAGAATTGGCTTAAAGTTAGGGAAAACAAATCCCAAACCCCTATTAACTGTAGTACGTTTTAATCCCATCACCTTGTAACTGTATTATGTCCCATTCTCTTCTCTACACTGGTTTAAGTAGTTCTTAGTTTTACCCAATCCCTTGAATCTTCAAGTGCTCATTATATGATGATTACAGAATCAGTATCTTGAAGGTAACCGCTCAGAACCGATTAATTTTCATGGTAAATCCAAAGGTGTTCTAAGAAACCCATCACTGCAGTCATCTCTTCAGAACGGGGTGGGGGGGAAATTCACTGGAACACGTGACACAACTCTTAGAACGTAAAAGTTGGTTCCCATACCTTAAAGTGAACACGAAGATTTGAACCTCTTGATTTACATGCTAAGAAACAAGAAGTTTTGGTTAATTTTGGGTATCTCATTGTTCCTTTTACCCCCCCAAAATAAGGAATATATTGTTCACTTACATTTCGTAGGGTTTTCTGGGTCAAGCGAATAGCGAACCATTTTCAGAGGTCACCTGGAAGGGAGCGGGAAGGAATTCTGTCAACAGGAATTTACGGTCACCGACGCAGTTTAAGTATGTATGAACTACTACCAACAGCCGCTCAGAATGTACTTGTTTTCATGGTTAATCCAAAGGTGTCCTAAGAAGTGCCATCATCGCGGCCATCCTTTTCTCCAGTGCTTTCTCCCCCTCCATCTACTAGGGCCTGCGGCAGTGCCGACAGACTAGTGACACGGACCTCAGCAGCCCTCTCCCTCTGAAGGAAAATAGTTTGGATCCCTCAGGAGTAAAAGGATTCGACGCCTCGGCGCGGCAGGACGCTTCTCTCTGGAGAAGGTGCTGCCGTCTCCCCAGTACTTCTGGGCTATTACGTTAAGGGCCATCGAACTTGAAACACTCTTTCAAACGGATGAAGGCTCAGCCCGACTTTTATTCCCCCAAAACGTTCTCTCGTTGCAGCCACACACGCGCCGCGTACTCAGCCAGCACTCACCGAAAGACAATGGCCCTCGGGAGTAGGAAACGGCACTGATGACAGGCCGCCCGTACCCCTCGCCACCCCCATTCCCGCCCATCGCGGCCTTCTGCTCCGACACGTTCCCCTGCACCGAGGGACATCCCCTTCAGCGAAGAGTCAGTAGCCGCAGAAGCCTTCCTCCCGGGGACATGGACATCAACGCCACCGAAGCCAGGATGGCGGCGATGACCGAAGGATTCAGCAGCCAGGAAGACACGGCAAACACTCACCTCAGGCCGCTTAGGGAGAAGAGGAAGAGCAGAGACTCCTGGGAGAATTCATGAGAACTCGATCTCTCGCGAGATTTCCAGCCGAAAAAAAAAAAAAAAAAAAAAGGTGATTTGAAGGAAGGCGGAGCTCTAGGAGAAAGGGAGTGTGGAATATGTTTTAGAAGGTCTGGAAACGAATTGCCCTTTTAGGGAATATCTCAAAATTCTCATTTTTTTGCTATCCAGAAATAAAGTTAATGGATTTTAAATTTCAGTCAATTAAAAAGAGGCTTATAGTTCTAGGATAGGATCACGTATTATTAGATATAGACGAGACATTTATTCGTCAACATTTGTTAGATTTGATTATGTGATCATGTACCCCTAAAAGTGGTTAGTAAACGGACAATTAAGAAGATGCAAAGGATGGGATGGTAATTACGATAATCAGAAAATTCTCAGGAGGGTAATATCACCCAGTCAGGTGTACTACAATGGTTGAAGAGTGACACTTCTAGATCTTCTGGTGCAGAAAAACTCTTGGCCGCTATCTTCCCTTTCTTCTTACCCAAGTCATCTCTCTGGTTATTCCGTCCCAGCCATTGGTGGTCTTAGCACTTAGCTTTGGGTCTTCTATTTCAAGGCGCCATCACTCCAGGCAAATTCAAACTCTAAGTGAAAGAACTCTAGACAATGGCTCTAAGCACTCTTGGTTCCTTGACCAGGATTCCAGAGACCTCAGTCCCAGATCCCTCTCCTGGACTCCACTCCCGGTGCCAGAGGTTGGATTCCATGGTCTTTCCTCAGTAGTTCCCATCCGTCACGTGGCTTCAACCGCAAGCTGAGAACACCCAAACTACGTTTCCACTCCACATCTCTTGCTTGCGCTAGCCCCACACAGACATCAAATTACTCCGCAGTTTCAGTTCTTACCTTTGGGTTGAATTAATTTTTGTAACTCAATTTTGTTTGACATAAGGGTCTAAATTAACTTTTTGCATATGGATAGTCAATTTTTCTGGCACCATTTGTTGAAAACACCGTCTTTTCTTTTATTGAATTGCTGTCGCACTTTTATTGAAAATCAATTGACCAGAAAGGGGAGGATTTATTTCGGGAGTTTCAATTATGTTCTATCGATCTATTTGATTATCTTTGCATCAACATCTCACTGTCCTGTAACTTTGAAATTTGAAATCAGCTAGTATATGTTTTCCGAAATTGTTTTCTCCTCTGGGTCCTCTATATTTCCATATAAATTTTAGGACCAGCTTGTTAATTTCTCAGAAAGCCTGGTGGGATTTTGATAGGGTTAGCACTGAATCTATAGATCCGTTTGAAGAGAATTGCCATTTGAAGAATTTTGAGTCTTATATCTGTAAACAACAACAACAAAAAAATCTGTTTAAATCTTTTATCATTTCTCTTAGCAATGTTCTGTAGTTTTCAGAGTACAGGTTTTGTTCTTTACTTTTTTTATGTTATTGTGAGTGACATTATTTTTTTTAAAGATTTATTTATTTATTTGAGAGAGAGAGTGCACGCATGTGGGCACACAGGCACCAGCGTGAAGGGGGGAGGGGCAGAGGGCGAGGGAGAGAAGCAGACTCCCTGCTGAGCATGGAGCCCGCTGTGGTGGGGGGGGGGAGGGAGGCGAGGGTGCTGGATCTCAGGACCCTGAGATTATGACCTGAGCCAAAACCAAGAGTCGGATGCTTGACTGACTGAGCCACCCAGGCACCCTGAGTGACATTATTTTTTAATTTCATTTTTGGATTGTTCATCACTAGTATGTAGAAATAGAACTGATTTCTACATTTTCAACTTGTTTCCTTCACCTTGCTATATTCCTGAGGACTCCTTCCTTTCTCGTTCCTTCCTTCCTCACCCCCCTTTTTATTTGCCTTTTTACAGGGGGCCAGAATGTCCTGCACAATAATAAATAGAAGTAATGAAAATGGACACCACTGTCTTTTTCCCAGTCCTATGGAAAAAAATCTGTCTTTCACCAGTAAATATGATGTTACCAATAGTTTTCTCATAGACCTTTATCAGGTTGTGGAAGTATTTTTTTCATGAGTGGGTGTTGAATTTTGTCATGTGTTTTTTCTGCATCTGTTGAGTTGATCATGTGGTTTTTGTCCTTTATTCTGTTAGTGTGGTGTACTACGTTAATTGATTTTTAATTGTTAACTAACCTTGCATTCCTGGGATAAACCCTGCTTGGCTGTGGCATATAATCCTTTTCCAGTTTTACTGGATATTCTGTTCACAGGGATACTGTAGTTTTTTTGTGATGTCTTTGGCTTTGGTATTAGGGTAATGTTGGTTTTACAGAATGAGTCAGGAAATCTTTCCTCCTCTGTTTTATGAAAAAGTGTGTGAAGGATTGGTATTGTTTCTTCTTTACATATTTCACAAAATCTACTATGTGGGATATTTTAAATTTTTGAGAGAAACAACAACACTTGATATGGGTCAGGCATCATGCGAATGACTTGCTAGAGTTAGTTCATAATTTCAACATTAGATATTTACTACATTCCTTCTGATCCCATTATATCTTTGCAAAGGTGGGGTTTCTGTGGTTGCTGTGATGAAAAGAAAGTAGTCTGTAAAAATCATCATGGAACAGGAAATGAAGATGGTGGTGTCAATAAGTTCCCAAGGACTGCAAACTTGTACAATGCCCAGAAGATGCACATAGCTCAGTAAGAAATTGTTATTTAGGAAGTAAATGAATTGTTATTTAAGAATAAAATAAGTTTAAGAAATAAATACAATCTTTGTCTTCATTTTGTGCATATTATTTTTTTCAAATGGCTGCTAAGGATATATTTATAATATTAATAGATTCAATACATAGTATTTATAATAGGATTACATATTTATTAACTTTTGGGAGCTAACTAGGAAATGGAACTGTTGGGTATTTCTTTTTTTTTTTAAGATTTTATTTATTTATTTGAGAGAGAGAATGAGAGATAGAAAGCACGAGAGGGAAGAGGGTCAGAGGGAGAAGCAGACTCCCCGCTGAGCGGGGAGCCCGACGCGGGACTCGATCCCGGGACTCCAGGATCATGACCGGAGGCGAAGGCAGTCGCTTAACCAACTGAGCCACCCAGGCGCCCGTCTTTTGTCCTATAAATACTGAAAAATTAGATACTAGGGGTGCTGTGAACCCAGAAAGTTTGGGAGCCTCTGCAAGAGTGTGGATAGAGAAGAATACAAGAGCTACAGTTGAGAACACATGCTCTACGATGCAAATGTTAAGGAAGGGACAGACCAGCAAAAAAGGACTCAGAAAGAGCAATGAGGGAAGAGGGAGACCAGAAAGGTTGGTATCACAGAGGCCATGAGAAGCTCCTTTCAATGCTGTGTTGTTAGGTAGGATGACAACAAGAAAGTAACCACTGGAGTCTGTAAAAGGGAAGTCAGTGGTGGTCTTTGCAAAAGAACTCTTTGCAGAGCGGTGGGATTGAATGCCAGGTTGGAGCCAGAGGAGACAATAAAGGGAAGGGAAATTTTACTGTGAAACAGAACAAAGAAAAGTGGCAGCAGCTGGAGGGAAATGTAAGAATAAGAGAGACTTCTAAAAATATTTTGTAAGACGTGCACATAGTAATTAATTCAAGAGAATCAAAAGGATATATAAGAAAATGAAGTTCTCCTCTGTTATGGACTAAACTGTGTCCCCTAGAATTTATATGTTGAAGTTCTGACTCTGGGGCCTTGGAATGTGACTATTTGGAGAAAGGACCTTTAAAGAGGTAATTAAAGTAAAATGAGTTTATGTGGATGTCCAGTATGATTAGTGATCCAATATGAGTAGGGTCCTTACAAGAAGAAACTAGGATACACACACACAGATTGTGGAGGGGACATCTGCAAAGTCAAGGAGAAAGGCCTCAGAAGAAACCAACCCTGCTTAAACCTTTACCTTGGACTTCTAGTTTTTAGAACTGTAAGAAAATAAATTTCTGTTTAAGCCTGCCAATCTGTGGTACTTTGTTATGAAAGCCCAAACACACGGATATACCTTCTCTCCTCAATAACTCCCAGTTCCCCACTTTCAAGGCTTCCATCAATACTAGCATTATATCCTTTCCGAAAAATTCTATGAATTACAAATACCCCCAGAATAGTATACTATATACAATCTTCTGCATCTTGCTTTTTGTTTATCTTAACAATAAACCTTGGAAAAAGCTTCCACATCAGTATATATAAAGTTATTTCACTTAAAAAATAGAGTTGTATTCTATTGGATGGACATAGCATAATTTATCTCTCTATTGATGGACATTTAGTTTGTTTTCAAACTTTTGCTTTTAAAAACAAGTCTGGAATAAATGCTCTGTACACAGGTCATTTTGCACATGTGAGATTATTTGCAGGATAAATTTCCAAAAATGGTACTGTTAAGTCAAAGTGCAAATAAATACATTTGGAACTTTGATATATATATGGTCAAATTGCACTCTGTAGAGTTTAGAAAAATTTATATTCTAAATAGCAATGTTTGAGAGTACATGTTTTCCACACCTTCACAAACACAGTGGATTATCAACCCTCTTTACCTTTGCCAATCTGATATGTGGAAAATAGCATTTCACTGAAGTTTTGATTTACATTTTTCTTACAAGAGAGGTTGAGAATTTTTCCAAAAGTGTATGAAAAGCCATTAAAAAGCTGTAAAATAAAAAGTATTTAAAAGCCGTTCGTATTCCTTTTCTGCAAATTGTTTATATTCTTTGTTTTTTATTGTGTTGTTGATCTTTTTCTTCTTAATTTGTATAAACTCTTTATACACTAAGAGATTAACCATTAGTCTAAGAAAAGTTTCCAACATCCGGCAGCGGGATGCTCTCGACAGGTATGTTCTGGGGTGACAGGGTGCTAGACTTATGCCCCCCCTTTCCTGAGGGCCCCCCGCAGGTCGAAAGAAGTGAGCTCACCGCCCAAAGCAACAAATGCGTGTTGGCTCTTCTGGCCATGGCCATGGGGACGTCCCGATACAGCCTCTGCCCTGACCTGGAAGCTCCCGGAGGGCTGCAGTGTAGGCGCCCAAGGAAGGCACAACGCCAGTCAAGCAGGTCCCGCGGTCCCGACAGGGGCAGGTGCGACACGGAGCACCCCAGGCCTCTGCGCGCAGAGAGGCCCGCCTCTCGCAGGCAGCCCCCTCCGCGGGTTCTCTGCGCTTTCAGCTCCGCGCTCGCGGAGCAGACGCTCCTGTGCGGGTGGAGGAGTGAGCAGGCAGCGCCTCGGGTTTGCCCTGCTGGCTGGTGGAAGAGTGTTGGTGGCAGAAGAAGGAGCTCCGTGTTCTAATTCGCAGGCAAAAACCACCCGAACGGGGTTCCACGGGGTATGTGGAGAAAATCACATGCCGCTCATCTAAGTGGGATGAATTCAAAAGCTGCGCTCAGCTCTGATGGAACCACACTTACTCTGGAAATTCCAAGGGGCCATCGTGGGTGTGGTCTTGGTCGTCGCGTGTCTTCTGGTGCCTTGTCAGCGACAGCTGGGCGTTAAAGCTCCGGAAAAGGTCTGGAAGCAAATTGAGGCCACATAGGGACCTTCTGCCCCTTGATAGGGACCTTAGGGATCATAGCTCAGACAGAGACAGTAGAATGAACTGGAGTGTGCCCCTTGTTCTTGGGAACCTGTGGTGGCACCCACCCCCTTCCCTCTCCTGTCTAGATCATTAACCAGCAGAATACAGAGTAGAATAGTTCCCTTCCTTATTGTAATCTGGTTTGGGACAGGAAGTCATGGGGGCAGACATGGAAATGGGATAGCAACTTTAGGCCCCAGTTGAGTGGATTACCACTCTTCCCCTTCTTCTGCTACTTATTTAAAACTTTCAAGATACAATTTCAGCAAAAAAAGTTTCTCAGCCAAAATCTGTTTCCCCTCAACCCTAAGCCCAAAGAAGAAATAAAATTGCAGATGTATAACAACAAAAAGAGTTTCAAATATCCATCCACCCCCCACCCCCGTTTGTAACTTGTGTTTTGACTTTGCTTTGCCCAAAATGTTTTAGTTCTATGTTTTTAAATTTCTCACTCTTTTTTTCTTTTATGGTTTTGTGTTAGAAAAGCCTTTTCTACTCTGATAATTTTAAGAAGTTCTCTCATTTGGGGGAGACTATATGGTTTTATCTTTCATGTTCGGATCTGCTATCCATCTGTGGTAAAGCTTGAAATATCTTTTTCTCTTTGTTCGATGATCTTTGTCTTCCCTAGCGATCTGCAATGCTATGTTGATCATATGTTAATTAAAGGAAGCGTTTAGAAGATGGGAGACACTGAAGAAGAGTGCTGCAGCTGTGTGTCCTCTGGTTGAGAGAGAGAGAGAGATTGACTCTGCAAAAAAGAGGGTATAATTGTAAGAGCTGAGTTCTTGCAAAGGAGAGTGGTGATGGATCTAGAGCATAAGTGTCCCAAGTGCATGGCGAGAGCACATCATTCGTGGTAGCTGGAGAGGACCTGGAGACTGTGGAGTGGGTGCAGGCAGTTTGGTAGATAAGGTGATGGGAAGGTAATAGGAAGAAACACGGTTGACATTTGACAGCACTTAGTAGGAGCCAGGCATGGTTTCAAGCATTTCACGTGGGTTTTCTCACTGAGAAAACTTTGAGGTGTCCTTGCAGTTCCCATTCTCTTGAACCACCGGAGGGATTTTGGAGAGAGGTCATTTACTGAATATCTCAGGGAGCATGTGTCCCGCTTAATGTGGGTTTCAGAGTCAGAGACTCGGAGGGTTCCAGGATCAACCTGGGAAGTGGATAATAAAATCTGGAGCTATGTGGCACTGGTGGTCGGAATGAAGAGAATCTGGCAATAGAAGGTAGTAGAAGGTTTTGCAGCAGGTGATTCTGAAGGCATTGCAAAATGCAAGACTGATTTCCCATGACAAGGAACATAAGAAGGAACATATTCCTAATACACTTAAATATGCAACTGTCATAACATTCCACTTAGTGTTGTCAGCATTATCTCTAATATTTCATAGAGTGGTGCTTAAGAGCATAGACGCTGGAGCCAGACTTCTAGTTTCAAATGTCATCGCCTACCTCCTTGTCAACGGCTGCCATTCCCTAGCTGTCTGACCTGGAGAAAGTTACTTAAGTTTCCTGCATCTCAGTTTCCTTATCTTTATCTTTCCTTATCTGTAAAATAGGAATGATGATAATAGAGCCTTCCCTACAGGGTTGTTTTTTTTTTGTTTTTTTTTTTTTAAATATTTTATTTATTTATTTGAGAGAGAGAATGAGAGAGAGCACATGAGAGGAGGGAGGGTCAGAGGGAGAAGCAGACTCCCCGCTGAGCAGGAAGCCCGATGTGGGACTCGATCCCAGGACTCCAGGATCATGACCTGAGCCGAAGGCAGTCGCCTAACCAACTGAGCCACCCAGGCGCCCACCCCTACAGGGTTGTTATGAGGATTAAATGAGTTAGTTATTTGTGGAGCATTTAGAACAGTGCCTGGAGACCGATGGAGAGTAAGTCCTTCATTCCTGAAGGGAGACCAGGGAGGCACATCTCAGGGTCCACAACAGGCAGTATTGTTTTATTTCACAGATAAGGAAAACAAGGTTCAAAGGGGGCAGGGTGGGGATTTGAACCCACCTCTACCCTCAATGTCTATGTTCTGTCTCTGCCTCCTTGCTGCCAGTTCTGCACATTCCTGCCTTCCGGACTGCTTACCTGTGACCTTCACATTTCCTGGCTCAACGTAGCTAGCCTCACTTCCCCATCCAGCCCCGGGGCAGTCCGTTTCATGACTGGCTGTGAAGCTTCACCCCAGCTTTTGCAAGACTCTCCAGGGCCTGGCTTACACGCCCACCTTCTCCAACCTACTGTTGCCTGCATTCATCAGGAGGACCTAACGAAAGCAGGTCGAGGAGAATTATTCCGGTTCTGAGGTGCCAGGTGGACTGGGGAGGCCAGGAACCTCAGACTGCATTGTGGCAGAGCCCCAGGAAAACTAGCAGATATTCAGACATGAAGTCGAGTTTGGCAAAGGTGAAGAAGATGGGAGTGGCATACAGGATTGAAACACAACTCCCCCAAGATCTTCTTTTTTTTAAAAAGTTCTTATTTATTTATTTATTTATTTATTTGACAGACACAGCGAGGGAGGGAGAGCACAAGCAGGGGGAGTGGGAGAGGGAGAAGCAGGCTCCCTGCAGAGCAGGGAGCCCGATGCGGGGCTCGATCCCAGGACCTCGGGATCATGACTGGAGTCGAAGGCAGACGTTTAACGACTGAGCCACCCAGGAGCCCTCCCCCAAGACCTTCAATTGGCTGCTCCATAATGGTGACCTCTGGGACTTCATTTATTATGTAGATCTCCAGGGAGTAGCAGGAAACAACAAACCCTCAGACTTTCAAAGTAGTAGCCATTCGACTCTCTGACCTGACAAGTCAAGAAGGAAAGTGGGCCCCGCGGGAGTTTTGACAGTTTGTCCAAACAACTGTTTTTTAGTTGATGCTATAAATCTCTTGGGAAAAAAATCTGTCGGCCTGGTCATTCGGTTGGCCAATGTGGATTGGTCTGACCATTTTCTCAGATAAGACTATCCTTGGGGATTTTCACATGAGTGAATATTCAGTGTTCTGTCTCTTAGCGTTGTCATCCATCTCCCCGCCCCTTTGTATAATTGTCTTCAGCGGGTTGGCTCCTGGGCCCCCAGGACAGCCAAGGGAGGAGAGTCTTAATCCCTTGGCAGAGACTACTCTGCTCTCCTCAGTCTAAACCTCCCTCCAGTGCTGTTTGAGCTTCACTTAGAAATGGGCTTTATTTGCCGGGAAAGGGGAATTCATTTCATGACAATAAGGAAAATGTAATCTCTTATTCAGGGGGTCGGAGGCCTTTTCTTTGCCTCTCTGGTCCGTTTCTCCTCTACCTCCCAGAGCTCCCACGGGGGGGCGGGAGGGGGGCAGAGGAGATCACCTAGAGGGGTCCTGGCATCTAGTAACTGGGGATGGAATGTCTCAGTGCAAGTTGGCTTTGCTGAGCTTTGCTCCTTCATCTGTAAAAAGGAAGATCACAAAGCCAATAAAAGGCAACGTGAATAGCATAAAACAGAGAGTCGGTTAAGGATGGCTCCTTCTTTCTTCCTTTCTCCTTACAATTTACCCTGGGACATCACCTGATCTGATACTTTTCCCAAAGCAAGGATTTCCTCTATGACATTCTGAAGTGCTTATCCTCTGGGTGTCTCCTCCAGATCCATTCTCTGGTGTCTGTGCCCTGCTCTGGGCCCCACGAGGCTGAGCCTACTGTCAGCCTGGGGATACAGGCCTCCCTGTCAGCTGACTTCTCGTTGGTTGTAGCCAATGATGAGCATGGGCAGGAGTTGGGAGGTCAGGGGGAGAGGAATTGGGCTATTTCTTCCCAGCTCCCTTGCTACCTTGGCACCAGGTTCTGTAGTGGCTCTATCCCTCCCAGACTACATCCCCTGCCAGATTGCCCCTCCTCCCAGGCTCAGATTTCTCTGGGCTCCATTACAATTTCTCCTTTCCTTGTCCCATCAGTCCTGGGTGTGGAAACATCTCTCTGTTGTTGTGAGGTTTCTGGTGTTTCCATGTCCCTTGTTAGTTTGCCCATATCTCTCGAGTTTCTTAAAGCCTCTTCTGGTGAACTCTGCACGGAATTTTTCCTGCTGGCCTATAAAGAGAGGGTATCCACCCTCTATTTGAATACTGCTAGGGACCAGAGCTCAGTATTTGTCTTTTTCACTCCCATTTCAAAAATAAAAATGTACTTGAGAATGGAGCTAATATTTAGGGTGCATCTACTGCACGCTGAATGCTATGCACGCTTCATCATACTTCTTCCCCATGATGACTTTGTAAGGAAGGTTGTAATGCCCACATTTCACAGAGGATGGACTTAAGACTCAGGGAAGTTCTGTACGTTGCGCTGAATCCTGCAGCTAATAGGTGGCACAGGATGCACCTGACTTAGGTTGGCCTAACTCCAGCGTTTGTTCTCTGCATTATGCCTGCCTGTCATAGGGGAGAATTCCAGAAAGGGGAAACTGGAAAAATGGGAAAATGTGCTTTCGATTTCACAATTTTGCCAAGGGCCAGCCTGGAGAAAAACCTTAATATTATAAAAACTTCTTTTTGAGGAGTACTTTCTGTTGTGGGCTGGCTGAGTGACACCATGGGCCACTAGATGGCACCCGTTCAGCATTGGGTAAAGCTTTTCTCTATCATTTTTGTGGGCAAAGGGTGTGGGTAGCATGTTCTGTTTACCTTGACATGTAAATATGACTTTGATCTAATGAACTCTGTATTTCCTCCAAACTGGGCTGACTTTTAAGTTTTTCAAAGCTGAGGCTCTGAGTGGGCAGTGAGTGGGGTTGGGGGTAGGGCGGGGCGGGGTGGGAAATCGAGGAGAAAGAATGCTAAAGCCTCACCCTGGGGGAAAGCCCCGCAGCTTAGAGGAAAAGAGTACTACCTATGAGACCCAACCAAGCAAAACTCTCTCAAAGATGGTGAGACCATTAGAGCGGGAAGGGTCTAATGAGGTCACACCTCTCATTACTGGGATGAAGAAACATTCTTCTGTTGCTGTCTGTTGCTGTCTGTGTAGCAGAAAGTGACCCCCAGCTTACCCAATTGTGCAAACAAAAAGTATCGTTCTGATATTTCTTGCCTTGTGGCCTTCCCGGTGGTGGGGGCCTTTTGTAAGACACCTAGGTAAAGTGTGTAGCTTTTGCTCCCCTCTGTTTTTGAAGGGGACTTCTTTTCTTTTTGCCCATGTGACATTCTCTAGACAATTTTTTCAGGTTTTTTTCTTCTTTAAATTTATTTTTTTTTATTTAAGATTTTATTTATTTATTTGACAGAGAGAGAGAGCACAAGCAGGGGGGAACTGCAGGCAGAGGGAGAAGCAGGCTCCCCGCCAAGCAGGGAGCCCGATGCGGGACTCGAACCCAGGACCCTGGGATCATGACCTGAGCTGAAGGCAGATGCTTAACCGACTGAGCCACCCAGGCACCCCTCTTCTTTAAATTTATGATTTAAATGTTAAAAACAGGGAATACATTCATCTGGTTCAACAAATCAAAACAATATTAAAAAAGTCAAATAAAAAGTCTCATGCGTATCTCTTATCCCAGGGTGATTTCTGTAGTGGCCACATTTTTTTGAAATAAAATGTTGAACCATAAGGTCTGATAAGTACCAGAAAACTGTGCCTGGATGATGTTCCTATCCTGGAAAATGTGGAAGCCATTGTCACTGCCGCTAGTGCGGCAGAGCTCCTTATCTTTTGCCAGGTCCGGGGGGCAGGGGGGCCTTTCACTCCTGGAGGAAGGCTTTATCCCTTACTTTGTGAGCCCTGCAAGAGACCCTGCGCCTGCCTAGCCTCCTCACTTCAGAGCCTCTAGACCTTCCTTTTTTTTTTTTTTTAAGATTTTATTTATTTATTTAAGAGAGAGAGAGAGAGAGAGACTGAGCAGGGAGAGCAGCAGAGGGAGAGGAAGAAAAAGACTCCCCGCTAAGGAGGGAGCCCCACGTGGGGCTTGATCCCAGGACCCTGGAATCATGACCGAGCCGAAGGCAGACACTTAGCCGACTGAACCACCCAGGTGCCCCAGAGCCTCCAGACCTTCCTAAGGCTTGCTTCTCCCAGGCCCCACCTCCTCCCCGGTTCAGCATCCACGGGGCTCCTGCTCTGCCCTTTAGACATACCAACTTCTCTTTCTCTTCCCTCAACTCTTTACTGCCCCCTTTTCCCCCTTTCTGCCATTAGAGTTCTCCCCAGACGAGCTACTGAGACTTCTTCAGCACTTAGTTCAGTTTGCTACAATTTAGTTAGCACCTAGGATGTGTGAGTAATGTGCTAGATGAGAAACATTCAAAGATAAAGTAGAGGTGGTCTCTGCCTCTATGACTCTGAAGCCCAGACCTAAGTTAGTGACTTACCGGGGTTATGTGCACTAATGCAGGGATGGTCTAACCAGGCTGAGTGCAGAGTGGGGAGCCAATGGTTCTAGGTCTGATGTTGATAGTCACTGCATACTGAGCCCTCCAGGCGCAGGAGCTTGGGATATTAAAATCTGGATGCTGCCTCCTCAGACAGGGCTCCTGGGGTCAGTGTGCTCCCCTTTCTTGAGTTCTCTGCCTTGTGCCACGTTTTTGGAAGCTGTTCCTCTAGGAATCCCTCCAAGACAGGGCCTTTTCCAGATCTGACCTTCCCCAGGGGCTGCCCCATGCTCCAAATGTCAAAAAAAAAAAAAAAAAAAAAAAAAAAGCTGTGCTCTTTCCCTCAGAGCCCTATGTTTGTTTCCCAGGGTGGCAGCCCGCTCATGTGAGGACAGTACATTTTCCTGAAGGGCCCTTCCCGGCTAAGGAATGCAAGTGCATTTTAATAGAGCTCTGGAAAGGCATTTCTTTAACATGAAGGATTCTAGGTCACAAGTATGTTTTGAAGATTAGTGATAAACTAGAAAGACTCTGAGGAGGGAAGAACAATGGATGTAGGTGTTGGTGCTGGTGAAATGTTGGATGAAGACCAATAAATGGAAAAAAAACCCAACCCTGCAAATAATTGAATGCTTACTTATTGTATGCTAAGCACTGGCTGAGAATTTTGCTTACATCATCCCAGAGCCTCTCAGAGTATCCATTTTCTAGTGTTGCAAACAATATCACAAACTTAGTGGTTTAAAACAACACATGTATTATCTTAGAGTTTCTGTGTGTCAGGAGTCCAGGAGAGGTTGGATTCTCTTTAAGACTGCAACCGAGGCCTAGGTTCTCATCCGAAGGCTTGATTGGGAGAGGATCTGCCAAGTTCACCTGGTCGTTGGCAAGATTCGGGTCTTGGCTGGCTGTCATGGAGGGCCTCATTTTCTCCCTGGTGTCCCCTGGAAGCCAGGGTCAGTTCCTAGTTAGTTGGTGGCCAGAGCCTGCCCTCAGTCCCTCACCATGTGGGCCTCACCCACATGGTTGCTTGCTTCATCGAAGCCGACAAGAAGAATGTCAGTTAGTGAGATGGATGTTAGACTCTTATGTAACATAATTATGGAAGTGATATCCTGTCACCTTTGCTGTATTGTACACTTTGGAAGTGCGTCACACGTCTTGCCCCATACTCAAGGGAGCATGCACAAGGGCATGAGAGCAGGGGTTGGTGTCACAGGGGACATCTCAGAGTCTGTCTGCCCTACATCTCAGAAGTGGGCATTTCTAGTCTCATTATACAGGCACAGAAAAGGAAGATGAGCATATTAAGTAACTTGCCCTTAGTGCACTTAAATGAAAGTAGCAGACGAGGGATTCCAAACATGGCCTCTCCCATTGGAAGTTCATAGCCACTGTATTACAAAGGTAAATTGTGGGTGTTTGACTTGGATTGGAGAAGACTCAGATCAGAGGTGGTTCTCATACCAACAGTCTTCTGGAACTTGGGTTAGCACTTAGATGAGGGTGTAGACAGAACTAAAATCAATACTGGGAATTGTGGAATAGATTTAACTGCAAATAAAAATTTTCTACCACTTCCAGTGACCTCAGTAGACTAAGCTGACTGCCTCCTGAAGTGGCCTGTTCCTTTTATTACTTGAGTTCAGCTAGCATCCCTGGCAGCATGGAACTCATCCTGGACACTGGAGGGAGTTCCATCACTGGATGGGAATCTGCTGGCTAGGAATTGAAATCTCAGTGGAGGGGCACCTGGGTGGCTCAGTTGTTAAGCGTCTGCCTTCGGCTCAGGTCGTGATCCCAGGGTCCTGGGATCGAGCCCCGCATCGGGCTCCCTGCTCCGTGGGAAGCCTGCTTCTCCCTCTCCCACTCCCCCTGCTTGTGTTCCCTCTCTCACTGTGTCTCTCTGTGTCAAATAAATAAATAAAATCTTTAAAAAAAAAAAAAAGAAATCTCAGTGGAGACTTTATATCTCCTAAAGGACATTAAAGCTGGTCATTGCAGAACCCAGCAGCCTGGTAGAGGAGACATCCCAGATGAAGTTGAGCTTCACTCTGCTTGTGAATCTGTCCAGGTCCATAGACCCCTGGAAGAGGCCCCCAAAATGCTTCTCCTTGTCCCCAGTGAGGTCTGCCCGGGAGGAAAGGTCAAGATGACGGTAGCAGTTGACATGTGGATGTGCCCTCGGAGGCCTTCAGAGACACTTTTTTTAGACTTTATTATTCTGACTGTGCAGATAAGGAGATTGACCAACCAGGGAAGAGAAAGTGGAGGCCACTGTCCAGTATCTCTTGGCAGGTCACACTCAATTCTTTCCTGCTCACATCAGCCAGGGTTGCAACAGCTCCCAGTTACACTGTGTCCGAGCTGGTCAGCCCATGGCAGAGTCTTGTCCAGTTGGAAGCCCCAGGCCAATGAGCTGAAGTGAACACCTCACCCCACTATTTACTGCTCCTAGAACAAATTCCTTGTCTTGCTGATAACTCTGTGTGTCGCTGCAATTGTGCCAAATGTTATCAGTTCTGGAACAATGTGCATAACTTTGCATAAATAATAGAGCTCCTTTCATTTATTTATCTAGTTTGCTGAATAGAATTACTATTACTCCCTCTAGGAGTTTCTGACATAAAGTTAGCCCCAAGTAGAAGCCTTTGTATCATCATATTAATTGCTGAACAGACTTGGAGCTGGATTTCTGGGGGGGGGGGGGCAAAGGCCCATAGGTCAAAGATATCCTTTTCGGATCGTGATTCAAATGATACCTGATTAATTCTTTGTTTGCTGATTATATTCTCCCATGCAGAGTGTAATTTGAGGAAAACAAGGAGTGTGTGCGTGTGTGTCCTATGGAGATGGGGAGTGAGCCCTCTCTTTCTTCCCCTGTACTAGGTGGCTTGGTTTGTTCACTCTCTCCTTGTGCCTCTGGGCCTTTGTGCCTGTTGATGCTCTTGCCTGGGAAGCCTTGTCTATTTCTCTCATTTCGTGAGCAGAGCACCAATAAGGGCGTTGGGAAATCTCGTTCCAGCCCCAATTCTAGCATTGATGTGCAGGGTACACATGGGCCCAAGCACCTGACCTCTTTGAATGTCATTCCTGATGTGTGGCAGGAAATACTTGTTGACTTACCCACCCAGACAGTGGGAAGATCTGCCTGACCTACCCACCCTGCTGGGTAACTGTAGGGATTAAATGATATAACAGACTTTAAAGCAGGATTCTTCTTTTTTTTTTTAAAGATTTTATTTATTTATTTGAGACAGAGAGAATGAGAGAGAGAGAGAGAGAGAGCACATGAGAGGGGGGAGTGTCAGAGGGAGAAGCAGACTCCCTGCCGAGCAGGGAACCCGATGCGGGACTCGATCCCAGGACTCGATCCCGGGACTCCAGGATCATGACCTGAGCTGAAGGCAGTCGCGCAACCAACTGAGCCACCCAGGCGCCCCTAAAGCAGGATTATTCTTGACTCCTGTCCATCATTGGCGCCCAAGCCAGAGCCTTTAGTGACATTCTAACCCACAGTGCATGCTCCCTTCTGCTTTGTCACTTGTTTAGCCTTATACCGTTTTACAATTTATGATCTATTTATGTGTGTGCTTTATCTAATCCTCTTGTACATAAGCTCTTTTTCTGCTCCTTTGAATTCTTTCAATGCCTAGTGTGATGCCTTAATCATAACTGCGTTTAGTCTTTGTGGATTGAGTACTTAATTGAAGCTGGATCCATGGAGGGAGACTTATTTCAAAGGGACCACCCAATGTAAGGACCTTAGGTTTGAGATCATTTTATGCCCCCTTTCATGGTGGAATGAAGAATGAATTCATTCAGTCTGAATGAATAATTCAGTGTGTCACAAGTTGGAAAGGGAGAAAAAAGCAGGGCATCTATACATGTCATTTTCAATCATCTTGACTTGAATTGCCTGGTCTTATTTGGTCAAACAATAACAGCTGGGAGAAAATGGTTAAACTTATTACTTGGTTCTTTGAGACAAAGTAGCTGGCTGATTGACTGTCCTGCTCTGCTGAATGTGCCAGCCTTGGAGGCCACGACGGGGAACTGAACTGAGGCCAATAGGATCATACCCGGGGAGCAAACAGCTGCCAGAAACACCTTCATTTTTGCCTTGTTGGTGTAACCTTGTTCACAGCGAATACACGGAGGGGAAAAGACTTGGAGAGCGAGAGAGGAAAAGAAAAGACAGATCGTGAGGAAGGGCCAGGAGGACGCGAAGGAACCTATTTGCTAATGCTCAGGGGGTATCCCGGTATCTGTGGGAGGACCATGGGAGGGCTTGCCCCACAGGCTGACAGAGGATGGGCATTTCTTTCAGCTCTGCTCCCCAGAGGGAGGTCAGCAGTCATTCCCTGCCTTCTCCCCAGCAGGCAGCAAACATCCCCTCACTCTACCTCTGCACAAGCCTGGCCTCAGAGGTTCCTCTCAAGCCCTCAAGTCAGAGTTCTCCAGAGAAACAGAGCCAACAGCACATATATATGGTAGCTGTAGGGATTAAATGATAGAAGTTAAAGCAGGATTCTTTCTTGACTCTTGATTATTTCTTGGCTAGACTTATAGTGTACGTGAGAAAGATCTATTGATTTTGTTTTAAGGAATTAAATTATGGAGGCTTAGCAAATCCAAAATCTGCAGGGTAGGCTGGCAGGCTGGAGACCCAGGGAAGAATTGCAGTTTGAGCCCAAAGGCCATTTGCTGGCAGAATTGGCTCTTCGTCAAGGGGTCTCAGCCTTTTTTCTCTCAGAGACTTCTCCTGATTCAATGAGGCCCACCCATATTACAGAGGTAATCTGCTTTGTCCAGTCTCCTGATTTAAATGTTAATCTCATGTAAAAAAATACCTTCTTAGAAACATCTGGGATAATGTTTGACCAAGTATCTGGGTACTTAGGCCCAACTAAGCTGACACGTAAAACTAACCATCGTACCTGGGAAGGGAAGGCAGAATTGACTCTGGAGGGAAGGGAGTGGTGAAGTAGCTTCCCCTCACCCCTTTTCTTTGTCGTCGTTATTTATTTATTTATATTTTCTTTTCTTTTTAAAAGTTTTAAAAATTTTTACATCTTAGGTAGGCTCCATGCCTAGCATGGAGCCCGATGCAGGGCTTGAACTCACGACTCTGAGTTTAAGACCTGAGCTGAAATCAAGAGTCAGAGGCTTAACTGACTGAGCCACCCAGGTGCCCCAATTTATTCATATTTTCAAACAAGAATATAGGCACATGGTAAACAATTTAAACCGTCTAGAAAGGTATAGGGTGGAAAGTGAGTCTACCTTCTACTCCTATTTCTTGGGGATTCTCTCAGAGATCTCACATGGATGTAAAAGCGTATTCCCATAGAGAGTAACATATGTGACACACATCACATGCTATACCTTCCTTTTTTTCACTTAAAGAAGAATTGGGAGTTTTTCTATCTCAACTTGTGTTGATTTACTGCATTCTTTTTAATGGCCATGTAGTATTCCGCAGTGCATTGGTATAGTCTCCCAGTGATGTGGGAACAGGTTATCTCCAATCTGTTGCTATTGAAAACTGTACTGTAGAACACCTGGGTGGCTCAGTCGCTAAGCGTCTGCCTTTGGCTCAGGTCACGATCCCAGGGTCCTGGGATGGAGTCTCACATCAGGCTCCTTGCTCAGTGGGGAGCTTCTCCCTCTGCCTGCCGCTCCCCTGCTTGTGCTCTCTCTCTCTCTCTCCAATAAATAAATAAATAAATAAATAAATAAATAAAATCTTAAAAAGAAAAGAAAACTGTATTGCAACAAACATCCTTACCTACCTGTCCTTGAAGTAGCCCTTTCCCTACTAAGGCCCTCGACTTCCCTGACGCATCATTCAGGTGAGCGCAATAACGTATTTCTGACATTGCCCCTGACTCCCCCGTCATATCTTGCCTTAGCTCAACCTTTCTATGCAAAGCTAGTGCCCCTCCCGCCGGCTCAATCCCTCCCTCCGGTAAGAAATTAATCTCCCTCTGGTTTCTTGAGACTCCGCTCAGTTGGATGGTGTCTGCATGTATGTCTTTATCCCACCCCAGACGTGGTTCTTCAGATCCAGCCAGGCTGGCTCTTTGTTGAAGAGAGCCTGTATATTTTTCTGAGCTTATTCCAGAGGCAGGAGCATTCAGATTCAAATTTCTCCTGACACTTGGCTTCAGTCAAAGTGACCGAGGAGAATAAATTGTAGCGCAACAGGCCGCACAATTCTCCTGCCTGGCAGAGAGTTTTGTTGGCTGCAAATCCTGTCACCAGGCGGGCAGACATCCTCATTGCCCCCCTTGGGCTCTGAGCTTAGCTGGGAGCCTGCTTCTCCTTCTGCCTCTGCCCCTCCCCTACTCCCTGCTTGTGCTTTCTCTCTCTCTCTCAAATAAATAAATAAAATCTTAAAAAAAAAATCATTGCATTTCTGGAAGGTGCTGGTTGGAATGTGAGGGCTGAGTGCAGCCCCTTTTTTGAGAGGAACCTGGGTTTTCCCAGCTCACTGATGTGAAGTGTGGACGTGCTTACATTTTCTGTGGCTACCAAAAAAGTTTCATTCTTCTCACATGGGCAGGCGGTGTGTGTCCAGGGTGAGCCAGCCACACAGAAAGTTCTGACCTGGCACCCATTGTCCACCTGAGAATAGATCTGACAGAACTGAGACTGATGGACACAAGGCAGGAAAGGGCCTGTTTCATGTTTGTGAGAAAGAAGTTTATCTCCCCACTGAGTTTAAAATATATGCATTACCTCTTTCCACTTCACCAGAGTAAAACTTGTTCATTTTAGGAAATAAGGACAGACAAAAAGAAGAAATCACCAATAATCCCAATCCTCAGAGTAGTAATATTTTATATTTTGATGTATGATTTCCCAAATATGCACACACTCACATGCCCACACCCTACACACATTTTACTTGTACTAGTATGACTCCTGCTTTTGTTCTGATTATTTCTTTTTTTTTTTTTTAAAGATTTTATTTATTTATTTGACAGAGAGAGACACAGCGAGAGAGGGAACACAAGCAGGGGGAGTGGGAGAGGGAGAAGCAGGCTTCCCGCAGAGCAAGGAGCCCGATGCGGGGCTCCATCCCAGGACCCTGGGATCACGACCTGAGCCGAAGGCAGACACTTAACTGACTGAGCCACCTGGGCGCCCCTGATTTTTTCTCTTAAAAAATATAAGAATCTTCCAACAACCAAAATGGTCCAATAATATAATCCGATGCCTCAAAAACAGTGGGGCCCCATCTCTGGAAGTGTTTGGGCAGAGGTTTGACAGGGATGCTGTAGAAGAGCTTTCTGCAGTAGGTGAGCAGTTAGACTAGAAGCTTTTAAGGATTCGATGCTCTTCAGGCCTTGGCAAACTTTCCTCTGTGGGTCGCTGGAACCCTTGGGCAGGTGGTCCCTGGCGCCCTGCCTTCCTGGCTCACCCTCCTTCATCAGTTCTGCAAGTCCTCAGCCTGGCTCTGCTGGGAGGCCCACAGAGGCCCCACAACACGAAATCAGCATTCTTCGCTACTCCTCTGCCTGCATTGTCACCAGCCCCTGGGAAACAGCCTTACTTGCTGACGCTGTCTTTAGTGGAAGCTTTACTTTCAAGCAATGACCTAACTGATTCTTTTCTTAATACAAAAGAGAGAATATTCTATTTCTATTCTATTGTCATCCTCCTGGGGGCACTTTGGATTTTTTATTTAGCACTCCACAGCTGGGGTGTGTGTGTGTGTGTATTTGTGTGTGTGTGTATGTGCATGAGTGCACGCTCACACACTTATCTGAACTTCACGTGATTATTGTGTGAGGTTTTTAGTTGCCCAAATCATCCCACTGCAATTATTTCCTCCTATTCAAATCTTCTCACACTGAGTCATGCTTCAGTAAGTGGGCAAATGCCTGGGTTTGCAAACTGGCATGTATTGAGAATTTGGTTCATCAAAGTATGTGTCAGTTTATCAACTTAATTTTAATTCTTAGGGTTTAAATTATGTAATATTTCAAGAACACAGAACAGCACAGAAAATATTATTGGCCTCCATGTATCCCATTCATTTGATTTAACAAATATGTAATATGTTGCCTTATTTACTTCAGAAATCTCTCCTTTTACAGGAAATAACATTAAAGGCCAATACTCTCATTCCACCTTGTTCCTTCCCTTCAGGTTAACCACTAAACCAAAATTGCATGTTTTTATACTTTTATTACCTACCTGAATGAGGCGGTGGACAATACGTCATATTCTTGCTTCTTCTTGAGATTTACTCGATGGTGTCGCAGTGTAGATAGAATTTGTAGCCTCTGTTTTACACTTAACACTGGTTTTGAGATTGTGTTGATCAATGAGGTTCTCATGGATTTCATTTTCAATACTATGTAGTGTGCCATAGTTTGCAGTGGTACAATTCATTCATCCATTTTCCTAACTGGTCGTTTAGGTTGTCCCTCCCCCCCACCCCCACCGGCCCCCGTTGCGGATAAGGCTGCTGGGAAATTCAGCGGACTTCCTTCCTTCCTTGTGCGCAAGCGTGAGAACATTCCCAAAGTCCAGCTCTCAAAGTAGATTTGATGGTTCACAGGGTATGCAACTTCATTTTATAGTTGAGAATAAAGGGTATTTCTGTTGCTGTTAGTTTAGTTTTCTTTATTGTGATAAAATATAGGTGACATAAAATTTACCATTTTAACTGTTTTTAAGCATACAGGTCAAGGGCATCAAGTGCATTCACACTGTCTGAGCCACCATCACCACCTTCCGTCTCCAGAACCTTTTCATCTTCCAAACAGCAACTCAGTCTCCGTTAAACACTAACCCCTCTCTCAACGCTGTCACCACCCCTTGTTCCTGTTTTTTAAGATTTTATTTATTCATTAGAGACAGAGCATGAGCAAGGGGAGCGGTAGAGGGAGAGGAAGAAGCAGACTCCCCACTGAGCAGGGAGCCCGATTCGGGGCTCAATCCCAGGACCCTGAGATCATGACCTGAGCTGAAGGCAGACGCTTAACTGATGGAGCCCCCCAAGCACCCCCCTTGTTCTTGTTTTAAATAGAGGAAGTCACCCTTATGCCTTCATTCGTTCCATAAACGTTTATTGCACACCTATGATATTTCCAATATATAAGTAGGTGCATAAAATTTAGTTTCTGCCATCAAGAAACTGCCATCCGAGCCAAAGCAGACACAGGCACGATTAGATGGAACAAGCTGACGAATCCAAGTGCTGGGAGAGTCCAGATGCAACGCAGGGAATGCAGGGGTGCAGCTGAGGTGAGACAGGTGGAGTAGGAGATGTGAAAGCCTTATAGAAAGCAAAGAAATTCTAAGCTGAACCTTGAAGTATGAAATATGAGTTTTCCAGGCAAGCAAGCAAAGGTGGGCGTGTGATGGATTTGTGAAACTGCCTTCAAAAACCAAACCAATCAAATGTATTGTTGGGGGTTAATCAGGATAGGAGAAACCACTAGAAGTATGTGACCCAGAAGGAGCAGAATGCTGGGTATGGGTGACTGACACAGGTGATGGTGGGGCTGAGGCACCACACAGGCTGATGAGGTCTCCAGGGAACAGCAACGGAAGCAAGCAAGCGACTGCCGCCCCTTGGTCAGAGGGTCAGAGGGTCAGAGGGAGGAGGTAGTGTGGTCAGAGCCAGAGGCTGGCATCTCCCAAGGGAGACGGAAACCACAGCAGGTCTGAGGGACTGCAGCTGAAACCAAGGTGCAGACATAGCCTCCCCTGGAGAAGTTGCCAGAGAGAAAGAGGGAGGGGGGTAAGCTTCTTCCTTTCTCCCACTGTTCACATCCCATTGGCCGGAAGAACAAAACTGCAACACGGAAGTAATCAGAGAAAACAGCTACCACCCCTGGGGTGGGAAGTGGGGACAAGAAGAAGAGATTGGGGGCATCAGAATTAGAGTATTGGAGGAGGGGCCTCCTAGCTCCTTCTGAGACCTCATGATGGGAGGGCAGGCCCTGCCTAGCTGGTGCTCGGACTTCTCATGAGAAGGTCTTCCTTTCGCCAAAACGAACATGGGCATGCTCTTGCTGAGAGTCTAACCCGCCAGCTGCAGGCACCATTACCAAGCCCCCAATGGAGCAGTTTTCCCCAGGAGTTGGGGGTTAGGTTATGAAGATACCCAGTGGCAGTTTGATTATATCGGGTCTTTTTCATTAGGAAAGAAGCAATATTTTGTTCCCACTGGAATAGGTAGTATTCTGAATCTGGATTTGCCTTTTCCAGTTGCGACACATGGCATCAGCGCCTTCTGTGGATTTATGGAATGCCTTATACATTGTAATGTATACCACACATTGCTTATGACCAAGGAGCTCATTTCATTTCATTTCATTTCAGGAGAGAAAAAAGTAGCAGTGGGCTTAAGCCCATGGAGATCACTGTTCCTACCATGTGCCACATTTAGCCTGAGTTGTGGAATAGAAGACGTAGAGGCAGCGCCAGTTGGATTAACAAGCTGAAATGCTGAGGTTTTGGCTTACAGGATGTGGTATATGCTTTGAATCGGTGACCAAAATATGGTGCTGCTTTTCCCACGGACGGAGCATAGGGGTCTAGGAATCAAGGGACAGACAGGGAGTGGCTCCATTAATTATTACACTTAACCCATGCACAGAATTTTTGTCTGTTGTTCCTGCAACTCTGGGCTCCGTTGGCTTGGAGGTCTTAGTGCCCAAGAGAGGAATGCTCCCGCTGGGAGACACCATCATGGTTCCATGGAATTGGCAGATGAGAGCACCATGTGGCTGGAGTGATTGATCCCAGTGACCTGGGGGAGTTTGGTTGCCGCCACACAACGGGGGCAAAGAGGACTGTGCCTGGACCCTGGGCATTCTCTGGGTGCCTTTTGGTACTTCCATGTCCAATAATAGAAGTTACTGTTAAAGTACAGCGACTAAAAAAGGCAAGCCCACCGGGGTTGCCGACCTTTCAGGAATTGAAGCTTTGGATCCCGTCACCAGGGCAAATGGAACAGGGATGGGGTAGTGGAAGGAGAAAGTCATAAATATCAACTATAGCCTTGTGACCTGTTCTAAAATGAGGGTAGGAGCAGCTATGCGATTCTCTCTTATTTATCTACTCCTGATTTTGGCTAACTTAATTATATGTTATACATACATACTACATATTTTCTTGTCCCCTCCCTTTATTATCTTATTATTGTGTTATCTTGTAAAACTTACCCTTTGTGTTCTCAGGGTCTGTTATGGGTCTGCCTCCCTGTTAGGCAGAATCCTTGAGAGAGGGGACCTTTTACCTGCCCCTCAAACACAGAGTTGGCTGGGCACGCCTTCTGGCTATCTTCTGCTGCTTCTGTCCATGATTATCTGCTAACGACTTGGAATTCCTGGCACAGAAACAAAGGGTTAATTCAGCTCAGGAGCTGTCACAGCCCATTAGTAACAATTCTCACTTGGCTCAGCAGGCTTGCCTTGCTGGGAAACGTCAAAGGAGAGGAGTTCGGCACTGTTTAAGGAAGCTGCTGTGATTCATGGAAAATAATAATCATTCAATATATATATCGCATTTATTTATTGAGTGCTTAATAATAATAGCTATTAATAACTAATATTATTTGAATTCCCAGCACTGAAGATACAGTGAAGACAGTCTCACTCTGGTGGGACGTGAATTAATAAACCCCGGATTACAGGACAAGGTGGTAAGTGATAGGCTAGAGGTTAAAGGGGTGGCAGCACAGAGGAGTGACCCTTAGCTTAGACTGCGAGAGATCTGCAGGGAAGGCTTCTTGGAGGAGGTGGCCCTTGAGTTGAAGCTTCAACTAAGTGTAGGAGTTCACTTGCCTGGTGGGTAAGGCTATGTTAATTAGGCTCTTGTGGTGTAGGAAACAAGATCATTTGCTAGAGAGCCTCTGCTAGCTTTAACGGTGGGGTGTGTTGTCAAGACACTCACAGCCAGGAATCCATACTCAGGAGCCCTTGTGCAGCTGGGCCTGGGTCTAATGTCTAAGGCAGTGGTTCTCAGGTGCATCAGAATCACCTGGTGGCCTTGTTCAAACACAGATTGCCAGGCCTCACCTCCAGAGTTTTCGATTTAGTCAGACCAGGGTTTGCCTTTCTAACAAGCTTGCAGGTGAGGCTGATGCTATTGGTCTGCGGCCCACACTCTGTGGCCCTCTCGTCTAAGGCAGGGCTGGCAGCCTCAAGAGCAGCAGCTGATGGATCTCAGGCCTTGTTCTGTGCAATCACCATTGTTATGACTCAGCTATCTTCTCGGCTTGGACTGTTCCTTGCCTGCTGCTCTGTGGGTCTTGTCTTCAAGTCACACCTGTCTTTGGCCCATGCATGGCCTGCCATGGTCCCCCTGTCCGACAGCCTCTCTCTGCATCTTTCTGGCTTGGCTCTTTGGCTTCTACTTGATCCTTTACGTATTTCCATTCAAAAGCTGAAAGGAGAGAAATTTGGCCAAGTGTTTTCCTGGATGGGCAGAATTTGGGGGTCTAGGCAACCTCCCAGGCTGCTGGCCAGCCCATGAAGGCGCTTTGTTTGGCTGAGTGCACCTGTGAAGTTGGGGGTCAGGGGTACAGAGGAAACCTCTGCTACCTACTGTCCCAGACATCTCGAAAGAAGGGCATCCTTTGACTTCCTCTCACCTCCTCTCTTCCTGTTGTACCTCACCCCCTGAAATATACTGTTGCCATAACTCTGTTGAAACCTCTTCCAGAGAACCCTCCATGGCTACTCTTCTCCAAGCCCAAAGGCCTCTTTTCAGTTCTTGACATTTATTTTATTTTGCTTTACTTGCATCTATTTAGTTTTTTTTTTTTAAGATTTTATTTATTTGTCAGAGAAAGAGAGAGCACAAGCAGGGGGGAGCAGCAGGCTGAGGCAGAAGCAGGCTCCCCGCTGAGCAAGGAGCCCGATGCGGGGCTCCATCTCACTGGGATCATGATCTGAGCTGAAGGCAGATGCTTAACTGACTGAGCCACCCAGGCCTCCCTCATCTATTTAGTTTTGAATAGATTATGTATGCATACAGTTCAAAATTCGAAAGTCTCCAAAAAGCTATGGAGTAAAAAAACAAGAAAACTCCCCATTCACCCAAAATGCCTTTCCAGGGGCAATCAGTGTTTCCAGTTTCTTTGAGGTCCTTCTAGAAATGTTCTATGAATGTATAAACATATACATATATATATATTCTCATTTTTTAAAACAAAATGGTAGCATATTATATACAGTCTTCTATACATTGCTTTTTCACTTAAAATTTATGTATTGAAGATTGTGTCCTGTCATGACATTGAGTTTGTTCTCATTCTTTTATGCAGATGCATATTATTCCATTGTAGCCACGATCCCCAGGTCCCCTGCCAATTGATATTGTTTGTTTGCTTTTTTAAAAGATTTTATTTATTTATTCATGAGAGGGAGAGAGAGAGAGAGAAGCAGGCTCCCAAGGAGCAGGGAGCCCAATGCGGGACTCGATCCCAGGACTCTGGGATCATGACCTGAGCCGAAGGCAGATGCTTAACCATCTGAGCCACCCAGGCACCCGCAATTGGTATTGTTTACAATGTGTTGCTAGTTCAAGAAATTATCCTGTGCGTATGTGACTTTGTACCCAAAAAAATGAAGGACAAAATTTTTTGTTTTTTAAGGTTTTATTTATTTGACACAGAGAGACATAGCGAGAGAGGGAACACAAGCAGGGGGAGCGGGAGAGGGAGAAGCAGGCTTCCTGCGGAGCAGGGAGCCCGATGCAGAGCTCGATACCAGGACGCTGGGATCATGACCTGAGCCGAAGGCAGACGCTTAACGACTGAGCCACCCAGGCGCCCCCTGAAGGGCAAAATTCTTGAAGTGGTTTGGATAATTCCAAGGTATTGGCAGTTGTGATTGTCTTAGGATGGATTCCCCAGAAAATGGACTCGAAGCAGAGTTTTGTGTGTAGGTGGTTTATTAGGGGAACGTTCTTGAGATCCTACCTGGGAAGGAGCGAGGCAGCAGAGGTGGGCAGAGGGAGGTCGTGAACTGTGGTGTTACAGAGGCCCCAGTCATCCTGCATCCTGTGAAGTTGAAGCAACAGGGACCTGGCTTTTGGCACCACCCTGTCTGCCCCCGCCCAGTCTCCCAGACAGCATATGCAGGTTACACGGGAGGAGGGGGAGTGACTTTGGGCAGGCAATTCCCTTAAGCTAAGAGCACTTCCCAGGAAGGACTCAGCTATGAATCCTCAGCAGCCCACACTCCTATCAGCTGGGAGGGTGCATGTCTTTCTCCTGAAGGGGCATTTGGGTGATGCACTATGGAATTCACTACAGTCTACCCTTGAGCCCGTAGGCTCCTTTTGGTTTATAAAGTAAATTTCCTGCACCTAGGAATGGCATCTCCAGAATTCTAACTGACCTCTTCCTGGCAAGGAAGGCTTCATGGAAGAGGTGATTTCTGACTTAGATTTTTAAGGATGAGTAGAATAGACATCTCGAGGGGCTTTTCAAAATCCATGTGCCTAGGCTCCTCAGGTAAGAGAGATCTGGTTTACCTCCTCATTTTGCAAATGAGGAAATGAAGGTGTTATCCTGGTTGAATTAGCAGCAAAGCCATGCTGGATTCTCAGGTCCCTCCCCCCTTCCCCAGTGTGCCTTCTGCTGCCTCCGCCACCTGTGTTTTCCAAGCTGTGCTCCTTCCGGTGAGTTTCGAGAAGGGATAAAACACTCTTAACTGAAATGGAATAACTGCCTTCTCCTAATTTGCCGAAAAAAATTAACGTAAGTAAAA